>NC_090922.1:263508141-264133141 GCF_040938575.1 Ambystoma mexicanum
AAAGTGCAGAACATTGAAGGCACACTGTTGGCTGACAGATAAAAAGGCAGCATTTCCCTCGCAACTGGCAAACATCAAAATGCTGTTTTCAGAGAAAGAAAAATACTATTGGACCCTGTATTCGAGTGACTAGGCCAAATGCCTGAAACTATTTTCCACTACATGTGACTGATGCCTTAAGTGCAGCTTTGCTAACACAGAGTGCTACCATGGAAATGTGTGCATTCTGCAGCTTGAAAGCAATGAACATTTTAAATAGGAAACTCCACTAACAGGAGTAATTCGAGGACCACTTTAATGAAGGTGGTGACTTTTTAACCTACGGAAATATAAAGCAGCACAAAGAACAATTAAGAGATGTCTTGTATTTGCTGCGATATGTAAAGCAGATTTAATGTATAAAGATACAGAGTGCAAAAGCATCATCTATTTTGCTGTTCCTAGGAATTGATCTAAACGATGGACTTAACACAGTGTAACACCGCTTACCTTGCTGGGCCGACCGAGACGTGTTCTGCATCCTCCTGGATGGAGCGTATACCCCGAATGGTGTCTTGCTCGCACGCTCCTGCCCGGGTTGGATTCCTGATACCGCCATGCCTCGTTTTGGTCTCGGATCTACAACCGGCCACACAGTTTGTTCCCAAGCTGTGTTCTTGCCCCGTTCCTGTTGTTCGGGTATTTTGAACCACTTGGTTCCTCTTGATCCTTGCCTTCCTCGCCCTAGGCCTTCCTGACTTCTTCCTCCTTGCGCCCCTCCTTTGCCCTGTCTAGGTCCTGGGGAATCTCCCCTGCCTTCTCAGCCTGCTCTGCTTTTCCAGTTCTTGTTTCTTCCTGTCTTGTACAGGTCCAGGTGCACCTCCTTTTCTCCTCTGGTTCCCTGGATCTCCAGTTTTCTTCTTTCTTACCTTCCACCACTATATTGGGTCCTTGCCTGTCACTGCCTTGTGCCTCCACCCGGTAGCCAGTATCCTAGGAACCAGACGTGCTACAGCCCAGTGAAGATTCAGCTACTCTGCTGCATTGAACATCCAGCTTGGCTTTCCCTAGAAGTGTTTGCACTGTTCCGACGCCACACAAACTGGGGAAGTGCCGTCCCGCGGGGTTCGGAGCTGAGCCAGAGTCTACTTGTCTCTACCAGGGGGACTTGGGTTGGTTCCCCGCGTTACACGTTCTTCTCGTCAGCACTACGTGACAGGCTGGCTTCCTCTCCACAGCAGACTTCTGGAAGACCAGGTACGTTGCACCCACGTGACGCGTTGTATAACACACAGAAGATCTTTACCCATGACATCCAAAGGCCAAGGACTGTTCCCCTTCTCCCTACATTTACCAAGGCCTGCATTTTTCCCCCTATCTGGAAAATTTCTATGATGCTGCTGCCAGACAGGAAATGGACTGAGTTTGTGCCCGACCAAAGTTTATTGTGGGGATGGAATAACAGTACAGAATAAACAATGACCCAGCTAATAGATGTGAAATCTGAAAAATACCCCAAAATTCAAGTCAATTCGTAGTCCCTCCCTGGGCTGACTGACAAATGACATGCAACAGAAGACCACCAAATGGTGACAGGAGGTCCAGCTATCCGCTCTGCTCTCAAAGATAACAGATGGTCCATTAGCCCTGGGAAAGAAAATATGAAAATGACTTTATGGCAGGCATGGTCCCCAAAGAAACAGATGGCTGGACCTACATCTAAGTGGAGAGAGGAAATGTGATGTGTGATTGAAGTGTAATTGAAGTAAAAATTATGCATATGACGGGTTTTTTTACTGCGAATTTATTTTCGAAAAAAAACTGTTTTTTTTGGGGGGAGGGTTAAAAAATAAAAAAAAATTGTGTAAGGGAATAAAAAAATAAATAAAGTGAACGCGGGGTTTGGGGTGGTAACCCCCCCCAAAAAAAAGAATAATTCTTCGATGGGTTTTTTTTCAAAAAAAGAATTGCGGTAAAAAACCCTGTGATGAAAAGTCCCGCGATTAAATTATGTAGAACCATGAGAAGACCTATCCAATGACAATAAAACAATTCGACATTGGAACCCAGAGTTAGAAGATAAAATGTGATTTTAGCGACCCAGAAAAAATGGCAGAGTGGAGAGTCTTAAGATGTTAGCTTTTTAAATTAGATATCCGTCTGTAAAACTTTGTGATCATTTTTATACTTTTTGAAGAAAATAAAAAAAGTCCACTATTCGCACCTGCAACCGTGTGCCGAAATGAGACACATTGCATTACGACCGGCAATTCAAAAATATGTACTTTCTGACTCTTATTTGCAAATTGGAAACAACAGACACGTAGACTTTTTATGTTCATAAATGGAGTGTTCAGAAATGTCAATGCAAATGGGTGGAGTTATACTTCCCAGAATTGAAGCTCAGTAACTAAAGGAACCAATCATTGCAATGGGGGTGGACACTAGAGGTCCAATCCGAATCATAAACCAAATAAACTGGCACCTGATAATTTAGATATTTTGGGGTGTGATTAGAGGTTTAAAAGGAGGCGCACAATGGGAAAAAGTAGGTCTATTGCCAAAATGAGCATTCTCTGTCGAGAATGAAGAACTGTGTTCTATGTAACCAAGGTGGAAAAGAAACCAATAAGGAAACTGGGTTGTTGGGTTAAAGAATATGTGATCTTTGCTATCCTAAACCAACTGGTGTTTTCAAAGTCTGTGAAAAGTTAAGTGAATTGGTAGGAAAGATTGTGTGCCCCGGATTGAGGTGGCCTGTACAGTGATCATTCTTGTGCGATATTGATTTGGTCTACTAAATAATAAATATATATTCTTTATGCATGCCAGCCTGATTCTTGGCTTATGTAATGCAAAGGGGTGGGGGCTGATAGTGGTGTAAAATGAGTCAAAAATAGGGCTAGTGAAAAAATCAGATAAATTGAGTCATTAGTGTGGTGCTCTGGATTGGGGAGGGAAATAAGTCCCTGCATTAGTGGTTGCCCCATAAACATCTCCCACAAAGATCATGCTCAAATCAAAGTAACTTTTGGTGGCCCTTTAGTACACTATTTAGGGTATTAAAAGTGTCATTCTCGGTTCAATAGTGGGGTTATCATGCAAACCAGGAAACCAAATAAAACCAGCATGTGTAGTTACTTGTCAAGGCTACAGAAAGGCTAATGGATTGAAGCTTTAACCGCCTAAAGGCGGTCAATTGTCTTGCGGACACCATGTGTTGGGTAGTCTTTAACTCGTTTGTGTAATCAAGTATTCTGTGTCGCACAACAAACAGCAAGGGAAACTGCATTGCAGGGCCTCAATGGCATGAATTTCAAGGAACACTCAAGCACCGAATCGACAGCCATGTCCACCCAATCCGAGTGACCTGACCCAACACGCAGGGGCTCTAGGTTGTTTGGGGAGGGGATATCTTAGAGGGCATTTCTAGGCAAGATGGCGAACATCTTCAGAACACAGTGTGAGACACTAAACCAGACGAGGCAGCCTGCCACCAGGTGTGCAGGCCTGAAGGGTGGGAGACCAAACGTTCTTCCCAACCATGGCAACACTTAGAAAAAAGAATAAACACCCAAAAAAATGCAGCATCCGTCCAAAGGTAATGAAGTAGTATTAAGTAAGGCCTGGACTTGAGATACATGACGGTGCTAATTGCAATGCATGTTTTCGAAAAATCGGTCTGCTTCAACATTATCCACAGAGGTTTAAAACACGCATGAGGCTGGAAGACGGAATTACATGAAGCACAATAAACTGAACATGTAAACAGCAAAGCATCAATGTATTCACCGCATTCACATTGCGGACTGCAAGAAGGCCAAACTCGGCTTGTTATGAGGGCCCGAAAGACATTCCTCACTAAAATAACTAATATGTGCTGAGGGCGAGCCTTACTGTTCATTCTTTGTGTACATCTTAATTATACACTGATGTAGGTCTGCGACAGCCTTCCGCGCACTCTTTGCTCCACTTACCACACCACAGAACATCGACCTCCCACCATTAAGCATCCATAGCAAAATTCGCACACGGCGGCCATGCTTTTCTTGATCTTCTCATTACGCGGTTTCGTCCTCCGGAATGTGCTCACTTCCACTGCAGAGATGTTGAGGCGCAAGCGGTCGGTTTGAAAGACCACAAAAGTGGTAATCTCTGGCGCTGCTACTTTGAAACCCGAGGACGCACAGGGGGAATATCCGTGTGCTCAGTTCTGAGGTCGCAGGAGAGGCTTTCCTTGGGTTGGTTCGAATTAGGTAGAGATGTCCAAGAACAACTTGCTGATTTACTTTATTTCTAGACTTGGCGCGCAGGTTGGACGCGGCCCAAGAGCAAATATATTGTGGCCAGAAAATGCTGCAGGACCCTAGAGATGGAAGACATCTGGAAGGCATTAGCACTGCGAGAGCCAGATCCTTCCTCTGAAATATTCATTTCGAATGCTGAAGGGCTCTTGCTTTTGTCATAAACAGCCCTAATGTCCACACTGCACTTTGGGACAAGAAGAAGAGAACAGAACTGGAAACCACAAGGACAGATCCGTCTGAAGGCGCTGACCCCCAAGAGCAAGCACTTGAACCAACAGCAGCGAAGGCCCTGGCGGTGAGAGGAAGTTTACTGCAGGGCAATTTAAGGCATTTGAAGCTCTCGGACCAGAATGCAATCGCTGCCACAGTTACAGCTGGAGGAGGATTTTTTAATATTCTGCCGCAGGCATTCATACAGCATGCTTAGATGATGGCCATACCCACTGGATGGAGAACCCGATTAGCCATGTATAGGTAGAGCGGCAAGAAGACTAAGCCCCCATGCATTCATTCCATGTTCCTTGACTATCATCTGATCTGGGCACCACTACCACAGATAAGCAAGACAACATTGCCATGCCAAGAATCTTGGTTAGAATTCGTGTTGCAAATGCTGCATGCATAGACCACGGCCACACACTTGCAGCACAGTTCCTGGAGCACATTTCCGGGCACAGAGCCATAACACTTGCTAATGCCACACAGGACACACATCTACGTCATGCTTGCACCGCGACATCTTGGGCACGATCTGTCTGGCTGGACTGACATACCACGCGCCGAACATCATTTTCACGGAAACAGGCGCTGCAGTGACAAGACAGACCGGTCACAACTGAGGACCAGAGTGCATCTCTGGCCCTCACACAAGGAACCCAAATAATCCACACAGGATCCATTCCAAACGAAGACCGGAGCTGGGGTGTTTTATACCTAAAAAGTAAAAAACGTTATGAAAATACTCAATGAAATGGCTGCCGTGAGTGATAAGTCCAGCACCCCCAACCTGCTCACCCCATCAAGGAGAGAGGTATGGAATATGTTCCACTGTTCTGCGTCCACCAACTGTGTGACGAGTAGAACAGAAAGGCACTCGGGTGCAAAGAGTTTTTGTTTCAGGTAATGTTTCATTGCAAAAGTAGAATGAATGTTGTCACTGCAGAGACGTTAATAGAAAATGGCCCAGTAGACTCATGTTAAATGGCGACACGGCTCTTGTTTGCATCTCCCAAAGCTCACATGGCAAAAGCCAGTAGCATGGACGAGATGGAACATTTGTGTATCTACGCGTCGGATCATCAGCCCGAAGACGGTTACACTGCGACATGGAACCCCCGATGACTCCACGTACAGTGTGAAAGGGAGGACGCAACTCACTGTGGTTTTCTGTGTGCAGAAATCAACACACCGAGACCATTCCAATTAGCATTAAATGCAATATTTTCCTCCTCTGGACGGCGGTCTTAAACAGTAAATAACAATACATACAGACCAACTCATACAATATTATGCTTTGCTAGATTTGCAATTAAAAGAAAAACGACAAAACGCCCCTTCTAAACAAGATTTAAGTAAAATGAACTAGAATAGTGCTATGAACCAGAATGTTCTATGCTGATTTCTAAAGCACTTTACACATTCAAATGAGACCTCTGGAAGGAATTGCCATACTGACACTAGAATACGCCCCTGTATTGAACTACTGCTTTCTACTAGAAAACGCCCATGAACTACACAATACACATACACTAGAATGCTGCAAAGAACTAAAATAGCCTCCTACGGTAGAAAAAGCCACATGGACTAGAACAGAGGTCTGCCACTGCTAGCTCTCCAGGTGTTTTGGACTACAACTCCCATCAGCCATAGCCAGCATAGTCAATGGTGAGTGGTCATTGAGCTGCACAGCCCTAAAGTAAAAGGTTGCTGTGAACTAGGATCTAGAATACAGCCTAAAATAAATGATTGTTCCTCCCTTGGGCAGGGAGGGATTGGGGAAGGAGTTGTGTAGGTGGACCAAACAGGGCCAGGGCTTTGGTTCTGAACAAGGGCAACAAAGAGCAGAGAGCTAGAAGCGACAAGGAAACAACACAACACAGCCTTTCCAGCGCACGGCTTCAAAACTTCTGAGAGCTATTTAGCTCCTGCTTCTACCCCAGGAGAGCAAGGTTAGCTTAAAACCAACAGTTACCAGGAGCTATTTTGTTACTTCAACTAGTGCCTTGCAAACATGCACATGTGACACTGAGTGTTTGAGAATGAACATAAACAAGAAATGGCACACACCTAAAGCACATTAAAATATAATGGAACATAGATGCATAATGGGCAAGAAAGTAAAGTGCCTATCTCACGTGGAAGGTAGAATTGCAGTGAGCTGGGTACCTGCTCGTGGTCCCCCATCAGTAGCTCCTATTGGACGACGCCCAACACCCAGCCGCTGGTTTTAGCTTCAGCTCATTGAATCTTAATTTCGAACCCTGCAATGAAACATATCGGAAGAGATGGGCAGGGAAAGTGACGCAGGGATTGCTCTGCAATGCCCAGTGTGTCTTCTAGGACAGCCTGAAGGGGGCTGCGTCTACACAGACTTCCGGCAATTTGGAAAGTGTGGGGGACGCCATGAGGGTACGAAGAAGACGGAGCAGAGCGCACGGGGAAGGGGTCAGGTTGGAGTTTCCCTTCAATGCATTCTGTGGTCTGGCTTTTTGTGTTCCCGCTGCTTAATGGGAGGGGGCAGTGGTTGGAGATTTTGAAGACATTTTCTTTGCAGCCACTAAAAAAAGTGAAGGTATGCGTTCTTTGAAACACCCCTACTTTCAAATCCAAAAGGTGTCGTCTCTCGTCATTTGAAGGCCACCGTGCCCACAGGGATAAACAGCACACTGACGTGTGCCTTTGCGCGTGGAGAGTGGGGAAGGAACGAGAGAGGGAAGCACACGCACTATTCCGCAGGACTGGAAAGCGCATTGCCTCCTGAATAAACGGGGGCCAGCACCAGGGCGCGTCAGGAGAAAATCCTCTACAGCTGTGTTTAATGTTTGAAGGGATATACAAGCAGTACACAAAAGAGAACCGGGGGTGCCGCGTGCAAATGAAAACATATTAAAGGTTATACGTTGTGGTGTTTTATGCCTAAAAAAAGCAATACACGTTCTGAAAATACTCAAGTCTACTACATTAAATGGCTGCCGTGAGTGTATAGTCCATTCTCCCTCCCCACCAACCTCCCTAAATCCCCCCCCCCCATCAAGGAGTGGTAGGGAATATGTCTCACTGTTATGGGTCCACCAACTGTGTGCTGAGTAGAACAGAAAGGCACTCTGATGCAAAGAGTTTTTGTTTCATTGCAAAAGTAGAACGAATTGTGTTGCTGCACAGAGATTATTAGAAACTGGCCTAGTAGGCACACTTTAATGGGAACATGTTTCTTACTTGGATATCCTGAAGATGGGGTGCAAAATTTGCACTGGCCACTAGCCTTTGGCCAAGATATATGCGACTCTTGGCGAGTAAGAAATGGCGTGCCGTGTGTATGTACAGAATTGAGATGGAGAGTGACGGCTAGTAACTTGTAACCTGAATGTTTGCACCCTGCCAAAGTCTGCGTGGCTCCTGCCAATAGCACAGACTAGATGGAACATATGTGTCCAGCTCACAATGCAAGTGCTCCTTCGAGTCAGATCATCAGCCCGAGACAGGGAACCCGCTACAGCTCCACATCCAGTCTGATGGCCCAGCATGCACCACGTGCTCATGGTGGTTTTTTCCAACGCGCAGAGAGCAAGTATGACCCTCCCCATTTGCATGAGATGTAGCATCTTCCGCATCTGCATGGGAGTGCTAAACAGTGCTACTGGAAAACACTGTTTCAGCGGTTGTTCTTCCTCTTATTTCTCGTCTTCGGCTTGTAGGAGTCGCCATGTTTTTTAAGTGTATTGGACCATCTTCAAAACAGGCCAGGTCAAGCCAGCACGCATTGCTACCGATCTCGCGGTAGCAGGGCCGAAGAGGTTTCAGGTTGGCACATTCGGCTCCATTTTAGTTCTATTTTAATTAGGCAGTCTCATCCCTGCGGCCCCTTCTGCATAAAATAAAAACAGTGCCTCGACTACCAAAACGCAGTCACTTGAAAAAAAAGAGAGAAGAGAAATAAAATGGTAATTTTTGGATACAACTATTCTTAGCACAAAGTTTGATGGGTTTGCCCGGTAACGGCACATCCCAATGATTTCTAGTCAGGGAGCGAGTGGGGCGGGGAGGGAGGTTTGATTGATAACCGTTAATACCATGCATTTGGGATATTCTATGTTGTGGGTGTGCTCATGGAAGTGAAGAGAATGTTCCTGTTATCTTGCAGATATCACAAACGATCTGTGACGATTCTGGTAATTGCCTCACAGGTAGACCCAGGAGACCGTGGCTGCACCATAACAGGAGGCAGCTTCTCAGTGCTCGGAGCATATGTCCAGACACGTCACAGAGCACATGGATGGGAAACTACCGTCACCCACTCAAGTCAGGCTTAACGCGGTCTGGGGCACACATTCACTGCCGCGTGTACAACTGTCTGGATCATTCCCTCGCCACGCCATAGCCATCTGACAGAATTTCCGACTAGTCTGCTGATCTCCCAGGCAACATAAACCGATTGAAGCCCATGATCATCAGGGGTGGACTTGCCTATAGGGAACTGGAGATTTCCCGGTAGGCCTCTGCACCCTGGGCCTCTTGTGTGGCATTTGCACATTTTCCCAGAGGAAAAGGGTTGGGCTTGCTCAAAATGTGTAATTCAGGGCCACTTTGAACATTATTTCCAGGGACTCTTTTGGTTGCCAGTCCACCACTGATGATCATTCAGGTGTGCCTTATAAACGTATCACAGAACAGTCACATTTCTTAAATAAATCACTGGGGAAACATGGTTGATTATTGAGGGGTCGCCAAAAGTTTCGTGTTCTTTTCTCTTCTCCGTCAGGATATTTGTAATGTGATTACTAGGCCAAAACTTTCAAAGTAGCGTCCCAGCGGGCACCTCGAACCTTCCAGTTAAGATTTTCCCAGCCACAGCAATGGGATGGGTTTTTGGTACCGGCGACTTCCGAGTCAAACTCACAGCAGTTTTCCAGGTCTCGCGGGATAATTAGTTGCCGAATCACAAGCCGCTAATCGAGTCAAGTCACGTGTTTATTGATCAAGTACATACTACGAATCAAAGTCCTCAAATCTCTAAAAATTAGTTTGGCCATCAGTAGAAGGCCCAACTTATTTCATGTTCTTTGTGCGTTTTGCTAGGCTGTGAGAGAAGGAGTATAGCGGGCAGGCTCACACTTAGTGTTTGGAGTAGGGTTTTGATGAGTTGTACCTTGGGTGTTGGTCATTTGTCTCGTTTTTGGTCGTCAGGATGTTTTTGTGGACAGTTTTGTTCCATTTGGTTTAGTGTCTGTTCAATGTGTTGTCAGTTTAACTCCTATAAAAAAAAGAAGAAAAAATAAACAGTAGTAGCAGGCGGCAAATAATTTCATCAATAAATATGTATTTTTTAATGGCTGCATATTTATTATTACTGGTCACTGATAATGTGCAAAGTCTTCCATTGGACGGTATATCAGCACACAAGACGAGGCTAAATTGAAACAGATAATTCAGCAAGGGAATAAAACATGCATACGCATGCAGAAAAACGAATAGATGCCAAGCTCCTAGTTGGAAAATTTTGCAGATATAATGCATAAAGAAAAAAATTGTGCCTGTATTGCCACTGTGAGAACACTCTGATGATGGCTTGACCAAATATTGCAGTAAATTCCCTCATGTGAATATGCCTGTATCTGCTTTGCCCGATTATTGAGACTCCCCACCCCACAAGAGTGGCAGTGGTCTCTGGGAGGGCTGGAGAACTTTAGGAAACGCTCTGTGGGAAGGCTTGAGAACTTAAACCCGAGATAGTGGGCAACGGAGCCCAACAGGAAAAAACAGATAATCAGAAGGGTACATTATGACCTAGTAGACAACCCAAGAACTTTATTGGGCTGCTTTACCCAGTGAAAAAACCTAAGAACCTTAAGGGGTGGCTGCACCCTGTGGGAGAACCAGAGAACATTGGTGACTGGCTGCACCCTGTGGGAGATCATGAGAATCTTCAGGGGTGGGTATGTTCTACCTCTTGTGTTATTTATTGGTAACCTATGTGTACCTCTACCACACCCCGAAAGGGAAGTCCTGCTTCACAGGTTAGAAAATGGCCTCCCTCCATTTCGAATGTTCTCTCAGCAGTGCACTAGGTCCATGCTGGAACCTACGCCTCTCCTGCATCCCATGCACATGATCTAGTGGGAGCTGGCGACTAACGATCAAGAGTTCTTGCACGCATTTCACTTTCCACTCTTTGCTGATGCCGCACCTGGTCCCTTTCTGGCAAGATATGGATCCATGCGTCCACTCGCAGACTGTATGGAACAGTACGCAACCCGCCTATTGAGTACAGAAAGTCGCCGTCAGAAAATATCGGCACACGGTGATCACTCCCCGCAGAGGGAGATGGACGGCGGCGCTAGCTTCCTTACGCCTCTCATTCTACTAGCGTGGCATTTGATGATCCGACATCAAAACCAAGAAAGAGTAGCCAGATCAGAAATATAAGAGCAGATGCATTTGATTTCAGCAAAGCTAAATGGAGGTGCGTACACCCAAGATGTTGTGCCCTTTCCTCTGATAAACCTGCCGGATTACAACCAGATTCTACATTGCCATGTCTCCTGTAGCCAAGGACAATACTTTTCGTTTTGCCAGATGGGTTTCATGTGTTGGTGTTAAGGTTGGTTATCCTTCCATGAAGCCTTATTTATTTCTATGAAATCCATTTCAATGCAACCCAGTATTACAGCAAAAACCCACTTCAAAACAAGGGCATTTCACAGCAAATACACATACTGAATACATATATTAAACTCAGCAAACTCTTTAAAAAATAGGTTAAAAAAATATTTAAACGTTAAGCATGGAATAACAATTAAATATTAAGCAGAAAAGGGGCGGTAAGGCACAGGAAAAAGTGTCGGCAGAGGAGCAGGGAACAACCCAGATAGCAATTGCCTTAACTGATTGACCTGCATCATGCAAGGGGTGCTAACAGTGCTTTTTATGAAGAAAATAAAATCCGTGAAATAATCAGTTCCCTTGGATGAAAGGGTGTGAACAGTCGAAGATGGCTGCCATGGAAACAATAGACGGTACTCAGGAGTGAACCCATTTCTTCTTTCTATGGTGGCAACTTCAGAGGTGGTGTCGGAGCACCAGAGGATGATGATGTGAGCTGGACACAAGTGAGTGGAACGATGTGGGAGGGAAAGAAGGAGCAAAGAGCAGTGACAGGGCTGAGGAGGGTGAAGGTTGAGACAGATGGTCCGGGAAGCCGCCTTTAGCTCCCTCGGAACGTGGGCCTTCTTCATCGGATTCAGCTCACTGACCAAGGGATCTCAATGGTTCGCTCCCTTGCGCTAGGTGCCAATAAAGAAAAGGGGGAGCAAAGATAAAAGGGAGTTTTGCAAGGGCAAAAAAAGGGAATTATTAAGGGGGATTTCCCGCATTTTATATTAGGAAAGGAAAGGACATAACTTATAAAACTTAAAAAATATATTCAGTGTCACAACTAGACGTGAAAAGGACCATTGGAATGATTGAGAAGAATTGGATTCCCTGAGTTGGGCATCTGTGAAATGGCATCCATTTGAAATGCCATTCTTCCTACTAAGGACGTCTATGTTCGTCCTAAAGTCCCATAAAGAATCATTCTAGGCTCCGCCCACTCCCGCAGTTAAGCGAATAAGTTGTAGGTACTAACGGCCGAGCAGCACACGTAGAGACCATCTGTAATTTCTTAACAAACTATTGAGGCAATCTTCTGCAATTTCAGTAGTCACGCTTTGCCATGGTAATGAAAACTGTGTTCAGTCCAGGTAGGGCCCATAGCCCTAATCTTTTCTGGTTCCTGAGATGTTATAATGGGACCCGTCCACTTGGTCGGGGGCGTTTCACCGCATTTGTTGAAACTGCCATTTTGCAGCATTTTTCAGACATCTATTTAGCAGGAGAAATTATCTCAAAAGCAAGGGAATTCACAGGCCGGGGGGTGAAGAGCATGCTTGGTGTTCCTAAAGAAGAGAGAAAAAACAGATTCCTAGATTGTTTACATGGTCCAGGTCTTAATGCACATTTCCCAAGTGGCCCATGAATGCACAGTCTTCATCTTCTTACATTCCATACCCCTAAACCTCAGGCTTTAAGAATTCACGTAGGTCGACGATAAACAAGGAAAGGGAACTGCCCATGGTGGCACACTAAAAGACTTCATACAGAATTCTCAAGTCTCCCGGTTCCATATGTGAGAAGGCCATCCAGTTCTGTTTTGTTTTCTTGGAATGCTGAGGTTTGTACCCCTATATTTAAAGGGGAAAAGACAAAAACTACAAGTCCCAGAATTTGTGAAAAGAACAGGACTGGATGGCTCTCTCATGCATGGTAATGGAGACATTGAAAGTTCTGCATCATGGATGACTATCAAGGATTATCTTCCTGTGAATCCCAGTAACTGTCTTTCAGATAGGGCGGGCATGTGTCTCTCTCGGTCTGGATGAAGAACAGGGTCCCTTTTCCACCATTGAGCCCTGCACAGACAATGCCTGCACTGCAACAGGGACCAAAGTCCCATCTAGATGTGACATTAAGGTGGCCCGCGTTGTGGAGGAACAACCACTGTGCTCCCAGCCTGCCCCAAGCTGCACTGGAGCTGATTGGCTGGTGCCCTGGTCATCCCCCCCCCTGCAAACCGGGAGGTGAAGCCGGTCTGTTATCAAGGCCTGTGTCTAAGGCCTCTGCCATTTGTCTCTGTCAGTCCCCGCTAGCAAAACGACACATGCACACCATCATCTGCACCAGAACAGCCATCCAAGATACAGCCATATGCAGGTGATATAGCAGAAGGTAAGCCAGAACCTGCTGTTCAAATGTTAGTCCATGTTCGCAGTTCTGCCCCCATTGCTTCCCAAATCACTGATCCAAAACTATCTTGCGCATACAGGACCACTATATCCCCCCAGACCCCAACTCCCTTTCTCACCCCAGCATTGCTGCTATGCCGTGAGAGGAGCCAGAGTAACCCCGTAACATCCTGAAAGCCTCTGCGTACTGCGCTCCTTATCATAAGCAGGCTCCGTTTACCTAATGCACCTCTGACTCTGCCACCGCCTTACACTAAGCCACACACCGAAAGCAATCCAGAGTCGTCTGGCGTACTACTCATCACAGCAATCACAGCTGATGAGTCCAGGAAGAATTCTGCATCGCACAGACCGCCTAGCATCCCACTCTTGTCCTGTTACACTCAAGAGGCTCTACAATACGGTCGCCTCCACTTGCTGTTCCAGGCTGGAGCCTGGCCCCTCCAAAGTACGTAAACTAAACATGGAGCGTGAACCAGCTGGCCCCTTGTCACGCCCCCCCACCACCGTGCCATATTCGTAACTGCCGCCTTGGGGCCCGTACCAGTGCAGCAGAGATTCCATCTTGCCCGTGCACCATACCTGCAAGGAACATCTACCTCCTTGCACGACATGCATCCAATGACTCTTTCACGTACCGCAAGCCTATTAACTGCAATGCATGCCGTCCCATTCCATTCTGCAACATTGATCAAGCACTGCATCCCATTACGCAGAACACACCCCCATCGCTAAAGTTAACAACACAGCCATTTCTGCAGGAGCAACACGATGCTCCCTCACAACCCGCCCGACTACTAGCCTCCCCAATGACTTCCGGCAAAGTACGACAATAGTAAATGATGCCGGCCCGCCCCCGGTTGTAGCTAATATTGACCTTCTCAATATCATTGTGTCTGCAATGAAGAACGAAATGGAACTTGATCTGTGCACTTCATCCATGACTTCTGCAACTCCCGTACCCACTCTGAGCTGTAACAGACCGGTGCACTCGTCTGATCTGTATCATTACCACACGACTTGTGATCTTGCCAAACCTATCAAGGTAAACGTTCGACATAAATGCTTTAGTCTTCTAAATACAGACAACACTTGTTGTACGATTGAAAATGTTGGTGATAACCACCTCAAATTTGTAACTTCTGCCAATATAGCCCTATGTCTTATCACTGCTGACCCTATAGCTGTTGTCTTGACTCCGTACCTCCCATCCCTTGCCCAAGTTTTATTTACTCTTGGCAATAACGAGATCCTGGCTGACCCAACCATATTACCTGCTGCAATGAGGCCTAACCCTCCTCATCCTCCCCAACCTCGCTACCTACCTGATGTCCCCCCTATTATCCTATGCCCAGCCACCTCCACTAAGTACAAGAATTCAACCCCCTCCCAGCTAGAAAAAGGCCCCACCTTAAGTGTGCCCTCATCAACGCACGCTCTCTACCTGCACACGCCCTGGACATACATGACCTCCTAACCTCACACAATCTAGATAACCTAGCAATATCAGAAACTTGGCTCCACGAAGCTGCAGGCTCGGCCCTATCCCTAGGCATCCCACCTGGCTACACAATCTACCAGAAAGACTGACTTGCCGCCAGAGGTGCCGGAGTTGCTCTTCTGGACAAACATTCCTTTGCCATCAGGCAGCTCTATACCTCCCTAGAAGGTAAAGAAAGTAATGGAGACATCCTTTCCTTCAAGTTGTCTACCTCACCCACCTGCACAATTACTTTACACATCATCTACTGCCCCCCGCACCCGGCCCCACCTTAAACTTTAAGAGAATGTCCTCCATGTTCTTGGAAACAACATCAAAACCTCTTAAAAAATCCTACTCCTAGGCGACTTTAACCTAGGACTCAACGACCCGGAAGACCCTCAAGCCTCTTCTCTAGCCAAGGCACTCAATAGAATAGGATTCAGGCTCTGTATCAATAATCCTACCCATATTAAAGGGACGCACACTGGACTGGATTGCTGCCTTATCACCATCTAATCCAGCAGGCCACGCCCTTGGTCTGACCACCACATTAGCAACTTTACTATTCCACAAGCATAGAAGGCGACCTTGAACACCTTGCCATTAACACAATCAGTAGCACGCAGCACCCGTAAACTCACAAAAGAATGATTCCTGCATCTTCTTGACACACCCAACCGAAAACCCCCATTCTGCAACGATCCAAACACCCTGGCTAACCTCTACAACACTACACTAACTGAGGCAGTAAACAACACTGCCCCACTAGTACCCTGCAAAGCAAAAGACGTTAAACACTCAAACGCTTGGTTCACCACAGAGCTACATGAACTTCGGGACAAAAAGCAACAGGCTGTATCATAATGGAAAAAAACCTGTCTGTAGCCTCAAAATTGGACTATACTAAAGCAGCCCTGCTTTACAAGCATGTTATAGGGCTAGGCTTGGGGTGTTCTGGGAGATTCTGTCTGCGACCAGGATGAGTTATATTAGATTGGTTTAATTAGTCTGGTTATGCACTTTGTCATATTTAGGCTCTGTCGCATGTGAGGTGTCTCTGGAGTTAACCCCTTACTCCAAAAAGTGGTAATAAAGCAAAAGTAGACACTTCTTAGCATGCACTATTCAATTTTAATCACAATACTGTCCTTTGGTTTACACGCGTTTCGGCCTAGCGGCCTTTTTCAAAACTGGACATAAATCCAATACAGCATCTAGATCTTGCTATTGGTGTAGTGATGTTGATAGATAGTTCAGTCGGGAAACACGTGTTAACAAAGGGACAGTATTGTGATTCAAACTGAATGGTGCATGCTAAAAAGTGTCTACTTTTGCTGCCTTCAACTTCAACTCACGCATTGCTAATGCCAAAACGTATGAGGTCTGGTGTACCAACATTCAAACAGCAATGTTGAATAAAATTGACTTGCTCAACAAAAAATTCCTTACCAAACAAACCAGCATGCTCGCTTCTTCCTGCCTCCCAGTCACAGCCTCTTGCCCTTCCAGCCAGAACCTGGTCAAGCCCCAGTTTCACTTAAAAAAACTTACAGAGCTAGAAGTCTCAGCAATCCTCAGCAGCTTAATACCTTAAAGGTGCAAAGGGGACATCTATCCCGCAACCATCGTCAACGATTGTTCTGAAATCCTAGTCCCATTTATTACAGCCTTCATAAACACCTCCTTCTCCACTGGATTAGTTCCAGCAAGCCTTAAGGAAGCCTGAGTACTTCCTCACCTGAAGAAACCTTCCCTAGATCCAGCAGTGCCAAACAACTACAGGCCTTATCGCCACTGTTCCCTTCCTTTGGAAAATTCTAGATTTAGCCGTTTATCTGCAGGTACAACACTTCTTACAACTCACCCTATTCTGGGAATGTGCCAGCGAGGTTTTCTGCCCAGGACACGGCACGGAAACTGCACTGTTCGATCTAAAAACCAGATGGACGAGATTAGGGACAATGGGAAACCAGCCCTCCTCCTCCTTCTGGATCTGTCTGCCACATTTGACCTTGTTGATCACAAAATCCTAGGTCACTAGCTTAACACCTCAGCTAACTTCTCCCCTGAAGCCACCTCATGGATTGCCTCCTTCTTGGAAGGTAGTCATGAGAGTGTTTGCAGAAAATTCCAGTACTGCACTTACACCCCTCCCGTGTGGGGTTTCTCAAGGCTTGTGCATATCTGCGACTCTCTATAATATATTACCAGACCTCTCTTCGACATCTTGGACTCCATCGGAATAGCCTACGCCAACTATGCCGATGGCATACAGGTTCTTTTCCCGCTCACGGGCAACTATGCAGACGATTTTAACACTCCACCATTCAAGCCTGGACGGAGATAAGACAGAGCTCCTGCTAGTAGGGCCCCCTGCCCTTCTAAAAAAGCTTAACGCCCAATACTCTGCCTTCTATATAAATTACATCCTGGTCCCAGTCGCCTCCCCAGTCTCAGTGAAGTCACTGGGCGTCTACCATGACGCTACCCTCTGACTGGCCCGCCAAGAGAGTGCAATTGCCTCATCAGCAGCCTATGCAACCAAACTACTTAATGCTTCAAGACCCTTCCTTTCTACAGAGAGCTGCCCATCTATTGCTCGAGCAGTCATTGGTTCCAGGCTTGACTATTGCAATGTCCTCTTTGCCGGTACTTCATCTACAAACGTACACAAGCTCTAAAATCATACAAAACAATGATTTTAGAGCAGCCCTCAACATTCCCAAGTGGGAACACATTACCGCAGCCAGGAGAGCTGTACACTGGCGAGCCATTCATGAGCATATCCTCTTCAAAACAATGTCCATTACCACAAGTGCCTCTCTAATTCTGCCCTCCACCTCTCCCTGAAAATCTCCAGAACACGGTCGTCCAGGCCAACTACTAGAACCCTGTATGATCACCGTCTCCTTCAACTCAAAGTCAGATGATCCAGAGGCGGTGGCTCCAGTTTCCCCTATATTGCAGCCAAACAGTGGAACTCACTGCCTACCGCACTAAGAGCCGAACCTTCATACTGGGTATTCCGAAAAGCCGTGAAAACCTGGTTGTTTACCTAGAATGCTGCCTGCCTGTTCATCACCCTGTATACTGTCTACCTCCCAAGGATGTCATTTAGGGTTGCCTGGGGTCGCAATTGCGACCCCTGAAGTCTCCCTTGCTTCCCTTAAATAAAAATGTAAAACAAAAAAATATATTTTCCTTTTAAATTCAAGCTCCTAGGCTGTGGCCAGCGCAATGTGGCTCTTTGCCTCTGGAGTGGCTGGCTTTCTTGTTCAGGCCTCTTAATATAAAATTAACAGGGGTATCCCAAGAAAGAATAGGAATACCAAATAATGTGTCTTTCTGGAATTCTATACAATAATTGCTAGACTCATTAAAGGTTTATTTCAGGAATACTTCAGGGGGTGAGTCACTGAATTAGTCTGTTCTTAAACAACTCAACTCAGCCTTTCATCCTTCTGAGGTCGATAAAGGAGTAGCAACACAGGGTGGGTGATATTGAATGTATATTTTTTCTATAAAAAGCGCTTAAGTGTAAGTGTTCTATAATAACACATCATTATCATTTGGCCATGGACGTCTGCTTGCATTCACAGTAATTTGGTAATTTGGTAATATGGCCTATGCACACTGATCTTAACGATACATATGGCAATCCATTATTGCATGAAATGTATATCACATTATAGTGATATCGTAAACATATTTTTCATAGTGTACTTAGGAATAATGCCATGTGATGCTACTTCTGTTTTGTCAAGGGGTGAAAGGTCGCATTCCATCGTGATGTCACTTTTGGTGGGGTCAAATGACAGGTCATGTGATGTCATCAGAGGTCAAGGGTCGTATGATGTCACTTCCGCTACCCCTGGCATTTTGGTCAAATGACGTAGCTGCTACCTCCCCTCTATTTGTTTGCAAGTAACTGGTCTGTTACAGAGCCTCGATGTCTCTGGATTGTATGTGCGCTTTATAAATTAAATTAAATAAATAAGTAAATCCAGTCAGTAAAGCATCCCCTCTCTCCACGGTCAAACAGGGCGAAGCGGCTCACGTAGAACTGTTACAATTACCAGCTCCTTCGATTCACGTGCCAGAACTGTGTGTGCTACTTGTGGGTCTTATACTCTGCCAGCTTTAGATCTGTTGCTCGTTTTTCTGAGAATAAAGCAGGTAGCCGTTGTTTCGGTCATGCTGTACAATGTGAAGGGTGTTGCTGCCGGATGGCCTTGTCCGAACGAGGCGGCATGGGCTGCTGCTGAAGAGCTGATTTTTTCATTGCTCGACACCACGTGCTTTTTAAACAAGAAGCTTTCCTGGTGGAGTCTGTGTCGGCCACACATTTTAATCTGGGAAGCTGTCCTTCAGTCACTGCACTCCTCCGGACAGCGGGCTCTGAAGAGCTGCCAAGTTTGCACACCGAAAAGGGTCTAGTCTGCACTTCACACTCACTTTACAAGGGCTGCGCCTCAGACACCTACCAGAGAGGGCCCACTCAACCCATTTGCATCCGGCCTCCCACGAGAATGTCAGTGTTGCCAATCAGAGAGATCCCATCACCTCCTTCAAGTGGAGATATGGGTGGGAGGGACTCTTCAACATTACTGAATAGGTCTACGTGTTACACAATTGGCAATACTACCTGTGCAGTCAGGCCTCAAAAGATACACTCACGGTTAGCCTCTAACAAATGATCAACAACGCTTGGTAAGAAATGGGATTGTGTGTGCATGCCAAGGGGGCGAGTGGCTTTTGAACAGGCTAGTAGCTTGCAACGTGACATGTTTCACACTGTAGAATGTATGGTTAAGTTGGACTGCCTAAAATAACACATGTTCAGATGCTTGTAAATGTTGCCACTGGGCCCAGAAACAAATATACACCCGACTAGCAAATTGGCCAAAATCAAGTTTTCGATATTTGGGGTTCTCAGCCCAATTTCTGAACACGCATAGCAAAACATTGTGGGTACTGATTGGTAATGGTATCTGTAGACATCGGCAAGGCTTAAACTGAACACCCATTTGAAAAATAGTCTTTGTGGGTGGTTCGGGCCAAGAGGAAAAATGTCCAAATGTCCCCCAGTGTAGCCCACATATTTGTGTTAGGTCCACAGCTGTCAAAGAAATTAAGTGCCTACATTGGAGCACTGCAACATCCACCACGCCACTGCACAACACATATACCCCTAATATAATCATTATATTTATTTGTTGACAATACAAAGGGCTTCACCAAGGGGAGGATACAAAGATAATATTGATGGCTAGAGCCATGGGGAAAATTGTCAAGTTGCAAGCTGCTAGCCATCCATAAAAAGGATCTTGACACTTCAATTGCACACACACAGTAAACACAGAAACACCATGTACTACTTGCCAAGAGCCAATTATCACTAGCCAAAGGCTAATCGAGAGTGCATTTTCTTTAGCCCGGTCTGGAGCAGTCCCATTGCTGGGTGCTCTGCACAGTCTTCGTATGGTGGTTAATTCATTGAACCAGGTGGTGGGGGGAAAGGAGTTGTAAAGAACGCACAGCCTAGACTGACATGAAGTACATCGTTGGTAATTACGGTATGTACAGATATACAATCTAGTGGCAATGGTGGTTTAGGGTCATTGGGGCAGGGTGATAACACTAGAAGACTCCAGGGCTCTCTCCGGGGTGAGAAGGACATTCCTACCTGCAATATTAAACCCGTCACTGTTGCAATGTGCTTAATTTGAAGTGGACAGTTCCAGATATGGGGAGCCATGAGGCTGAAGTAGCAAAAGCGGAAGGTAGCACTGGGTGGACAGTTCATTTGAGAAATTGGGAGCATAGAGTGTAAGGGGGTGTATAGTCAGATAGATTTATCCAGGTCGTAGAGCTAGCCCATGGAGGCATTTAAACATTGGAAACAGCAATCTGAAAACTCAACAATTTTACATGGCCAAGCACCCCGCAGGGCACGGAGGTGGGTGAGAATAGTGGGAAGTTATAGATTCCCCTGTTAATAGAGTAGAACCCACTCCCAGAGGCGTTGCTAGGTGGGGGCTGAGGGGGCTATAGCCACGGGTCTTTTGTTTGTAGCCCCGGGGTATAGCTCAGTGGCTACAACCAAAAAGGCTAGCTAGCCCCAAGTCCTGACAGTACCGACATTAGCGTAGCCCCAGATCGTTTACAGACCTAGCAACACCCCTGCCACTCCCCATTCTGTTGGTTATTTGTTGGAGCAGTTCACTGTTCAAAGTCCCATTCGATAGGAGCGAAGACTCTTGATCAGACTTGGGAGAGAATCACGTTCCCCCCACATCACTTGGGCACATAAGGGCATCTGCTGGAAGAACAATTGAGCTTGCCAGGGCACCCAGGTATCCACACGGAGATATCATGGCATACTTCAGTCTGCAGGGTGAGGGTGGGAGTGCAGAAGAGAGCTCCGGCTCTCCGTCATTCAGTGGAGGGGCCAGAGCATTATAAAGTCCCGAGGCACTGCCTCTGGATCCCACTTGTTGTGGCTCCTCAATCCAAGCAAATACTTAAGCCTGTTTTGAGCATCTGAGCCAGAGTGAAGGAGGATCAGGCTGGCAGACCACATGTTCAACCGAATCGCCTTGTGAGCCCCAAACTACTGCTTAACCAATGGAGCTACCTGGGAATGCTGCCGGTGGAGCTGGCTGGGAAAGACAAAATAGATGCATGGTGCAAAGCCAGCAATCAACCATCTTCCATCCACTCGACAACTTTGAGACTTCTGAAGCAAACCTTCCACTTCACCTCAAACTGACAGGAAGAAGCTAGAAGACCTTCTCAACACTAGTGGGCCTTCTAGGAAGATTGAATGTACTGGACTGGTGGGCACTGTGTTCACCCCAAGCATCCTAGGCACCATGACCCCCTGGTCTTACCTTCGGCCCCCCATGGACAGTTTAGATCCCATTTACTCAACCTTACCAAAGATTTAAGTATCGATGTTTGTACTTTTTTTCTATTTTAAAACATTTTGCATCTTTTTTCCCTCCAACAGTACAATTCCCAGAATATTCCGGATTTATACTAATTGACCTTTTCACAATTGATCGCAGGAGAATTGACCTTCTGCACAACTGATCGTGAAATGAAGGTCAATTAGGACATATATGCAGGGGCAATCCAAAAACCCCTGCAATCCCCTACCCAATCCCATTATATCATTCATTACCCCAAACCCACCCCACGCATATACATAAAAAGTCAAATAAAGGTCAATTGTGCAGAAGGTCAATTAGGACCACTATTATTAGGTCAATTAAGAAAAGGTCAATTGTAAAAGGTAAATTTGGGTAATACCAATATTCCTCCTGCATATTAGCATATATATCAAACCTTTATTTTCTGTGCTTTCTCCCATGTTCTTGTTTTGAATGAGGAGTGTATTCTTTAGAGAATCTTGCTATTTCTGTGCTGACTGTAATATAATTGTTTAGAAGATTCTCTGATGAACCAACTTCAGGGGCACCAGAGGTCCAGGGATGAATATCGGTTTCCAAACCACCAATCTGCCCCACACCTCTAGTACACCAGAAGGGATCCGAACAGATTGGAATCCCAAGAAAATTATAAACCTCTGTGTCCAATTCTGGTAACATGGACGGAACGGCAGGCTTATCTGTGCAAGGTTGTGGATCGGTGGTTAGATGCAATACAGCGAAATACAATTATTACCCAGTGATAAAGGGGACTGTCCAGTCAAGGTTGTGTAAAAATATCTACATCATTATTATTCAACAGACAACTCTAGCACACTACAAAATAAAACCTACCCTGTAAAGGAATGCAAAGGGCAGGCAGTTTCAAGAAGGAAAAGAGAAGCACTATGGATACTGACAGGAGGGAAGTCAGTAAAGTAATGAATCGCAATAGTTCAAGGATACTGGGTTTCAGCACAAAGGGAGCAATGGGTCGTAAACTGTCACTAGGGGCCTTTAGAGAAGGGCTAGGGGGACAGAACCACAATCCACATTGTGATTGTAGACATTCTTGGTGCTCGACAGTGTAGAGTCGGTTTCAGTGCGCTTTGCAGCTTCTGCAACAGAGTTCAAGACGGGAGACGGCTGCAGGCATCAGGCAGCAGGCAGTTCGGCCAGGGGGGCTGGATGGACGGCTGCAGGCTGGCCTACACGGCGGCTCAGGAATGTTGTCTCAGTGCTGATTGAAACACTGCTCGGAGCATCTCAGACGGTGTGTGCAACTGCAGCAGGAAAACAGTCAGCAGTGCAGTCGGTTGCAGCTCGACTGTCTCGAAAACGTCCTTTAAGGTGGACGCTGGTCGGTGCACACCTCTTCGCTGGGCTCGTGTCATCCTTTAAGGCGGACGGCCCAAAGCTGAGGAGAGTGTTGCATGCAATGGTCTTGGCCTTGGTTAGGTTCAGAGACTCTCTGGCGCTTCCCACCTAGGAAGCTTGCTTGCAGAGCCTAGAGGGGCAAGCTGTGTGCTGGCTGGGTACTAGTTCTGGAGTTGCTGGAGGGTCCTCTGGATTCAGGATCTCCCTGTTCGCTGGGCGAGGTTTAGGGGCGGGATCTTGTTTGCCTCTTGGATTTCCTGGCCTACCTTCACTGGTGGAAGATGTAAGGCAGACTGTACCTCCTGCCAGGGCCCCAATGAGTTCTTCTTGCTACTCCTTGCAAAGGCTTCAGATGATCTGCCAAAAGAGGGCCTCAACCCTCTTTTAAAGCCAACTGGGCCCCAGTGATTGGTATAGGCTAAGCCTACCTAAATGAACCAATCCTGGGTCCCCACCATCAATCTTCTGTGTTGGGTGAGGTCATAACCAGAGGGCTTTGCAACAAGAAAGGTAAAGGGGTGAAACATGTACTACTAAGTCCCAACCATCTATCTTCCTGTCTGTTGTGGATGAAAGGGTCTCTCTGGTTAATGGAGCTCTCTATGGTTCCTGCTTAAAGGCAGGTCTCCCTTGAAGTTGTGGCGAGAACAGATTCTGTCTCCATCAAATCACATACGCCTACCCTCTGAATGGGGTCCCCCTGCTGGGGGTTGCCTACTGTAAACACATGTACCAAACATGACACTTCACTGCCCTGGATACTGAAGGGCGGGAGCTGGCTTCAGGTTGACACAGTGCATATCAAAGGTTGTTGGGGGTTTGCCTGTCTTTTGTTAGCCTCTGCAGCCAGGTTCCATGTGGGCCTGTTTGAAATATACTCTATTAGTATGCTAATTATGTTTAGTTGCTGCCACCATTTTGCCGGATCAACAAAGGATAGAGCAGATCCATGGAGCCTTTGTTATTTAATTAGACTGGCCATGGCAAGTGCCCTCCCCTTTTGAGATGCCTTGATGTACTCCCGGGTGTCACATTCCAACTAAATGTGACGGGGAGGACTGCGCATGTTGGCCGTATCCACCCAGAGTACACAAGTCTATGTGTATATTGTGCAGCGAGTATAGGAAAATGTGTGCAGATTAGCCCCACACATTTTCCAGAGGTTGACCTACCCTCATTCAATTTCATATCAAATTTCAAAAAAGGCCCAGGTGAGCGCACAACCACCATGCGAATGGTCGAATTCCTCACAGATTTTGTTGCTGATCCACAGTTCTGGAGAGTATGGACTTCCCTCTGCCCATGCCACCATAAGAGAGGGAAGGAGGTATACTATCTACTTTTACCTTTTGAATCATCATGACTGAAGATCCCCTTGTCTAGTTGTGGTAAAAGTTTGGGCATGGCAAATAGAAGACTTTGCTACCCTCCCTTAAACCCACCCACCATGCTTCTTCTGGCCAGAATAGGGTTCTGTCACAAGAACCTTGCAAGAAGTCCCGTCGTTGTCTAGGTAGGGGTCCGATCTATTTTGATTTTGTAAATTAACAAAGATGGAAAGTGGTGGAATCACAAGAGTAGTCAGATGGTGTAAA
This sequence comes from Ambystoma mexicanum, assembly GCF_040938575.1. Classification (NCBI taxonomy): domain Eukaryota; kingdom Metazoa; phylum Chordata; class Amphibia; order Caudata; family Ambystomatidae; genus Ambystoma; species Ambystoma mexicanum. The sequence goes on from NC_090922.1 coordinate 263,532,814, forward strand.
GTCAGCAGAGGAAGAGGAAGAATGGAACAAGGAGGCGTGGAAGAGGAGAGCAAGCGGGTTGCCATGACTGTGGGCAAGCAGTCTATGGAGGGAACTCGAAAATGGTTATAGAAAGTATAGCCAAGCTGAAAATGGTTGGTCTTGTGCCTGTTGGGGAGGCTGAAGTCCCCTTGAGCACGTCTGGGAATTCAATGGAATGAGATTTCAGGCAGGGGTCACGATCATGGAACAAAAGATTGAGGGTGCCAGCGGTTTACTAGCTAAGGACGATAATAAGAGGGGCTGGTGCAAGAAGTTGAACACTGACGTGTTCGAAAGAAGAGAGCAAAAAGTCAGAGGGTCTACAGGGACCTATGAACTCAGATGAGAGCAACACCACCCTCTTTCTTAGCTAGGCGAGTGAGAAAAGATAGAAAAGCCATCAAGCAAGGCTTCAAAAGTGGCAGTGGCATGTGAGGCTGGGCAAGTTTCAGTTATAACCATCATGGTCAAGCAGGATGGGGATGGTGGGTGTTAAAGGAGTCAATACGAAAATATGTGCATTCCAGCCTCCGATAGTGAGTAAAGCGGGGAAGCAGGAGGAAGTAGAGGGAAAGTGGGTTTCTCCTTGAGGGAGGCAGGAGGGGGAGATGAGGCTACAGTTGGTGTAGGTTGAGCAATAGATTTCAGACCCTCTTCTGGGACACTCCCCTCAACACCGCCAGATACACAACATGACTGACCACCACAGCTCAGGAACTAAGCATTCACAAGAGAAGATCATCAGCACCACAAGGTTGTGTAAATGGTAGAGGTGTGATATACACATCCCACAGAACTTACCATAAGAAATGGGAGGTCAGTACGAGAACGGTGGATGAAAGGTGTAGTAGAAGTAAACAAGCCAATAATGTTTACTGTGCACTTTATTGAGTCATATGAAGGACATCTGACAAAACCCCCCAACACATCCGACAACCAGGGATAAACTGTCAAAGCTTGAGCAATAACAAGGTAAGCAACTCAGCATTCCAGAATAGGTTTACCTCACAGTCTCATTCTTGAATGAGCCTACTTCACCCAGCCATAGTCTTTTCCTCTTGACAGATACAGTGCATAACTTGTCATTTATACAACACAAATCCCTCCCTTATTAAAAAAAATAGATAGTTTCTTTGTTTCCATAAATACAAAAAAAATAAAAAATGCAAGTATTCACACAGATATCATGTAGATCTATCTCTTTAACTTTTCAATTCTGGACATATTCCAAATCTGGCCACTTTTCAACCCCACAGCATTTCTGTAAACTCGTACAACTCTAACAGGGTCAGTGTAAAGAGGCTCTCCTTTCTTTGAGACCACACCCATTCTCCAACTTCAACAACAGTTCTTTTTCTTGGATGATTTTCATTAACTTTTTTCACCCATTTGTCCTTGCGAGCATCCATCCTTCTTCTCAGAACATCCACAACCACATCCGTTTCTCTTGCTCTGCCCAGCCAAGCAGGCGACACCATAGTATTCGCCCTTCGGCCTCTCATAAGTACAAAAGGATTTACACCTGTTTCAGGACCTGGAGCCATCCGCAATGCATATAACCTTTCTCTCACAGCCACTCTCCTCTCTAGACCACATGAATTCGCTCCTCGGATAGCTTCCATGATACATCGATTGACTCTCTCGACCATACCATTTCCTTGGGGATAATATAAAGGAGTTCTTTTGTGCCCAATTCCACACTTCTCAAGATATTCTTGGAACAACTTCCCCGTAAACTGCGGACCATTATCTGTGAGAATACTCCTGGGTAGGCCTTCCCTCTCAAGCACACATTCCAGAAATTCTATTTCTGGAATGTCACTTCTCTCATGATCTTGAACTCAGTCCACTTCGAGAAAGTGTCAACCAAGACAAGGATAAACCTTCCTCGACCCGCAACCATGTCAACTGGCCCTAAAACATCCATCGCTAAATCCTGCCACACTCCCTCAGGTGCATTTGACTTTCCCATCGGCTGTGACACTGCCAATAAATTCTTTCCCGATTTGACACAATCAGTACATGCACCAACTACTCTTTCAATTTCATGGTCGATCCCTGGCCACCAGTAATCCGCCTTTATCAGTTCTTTGGTCTTACACACCCCTATATGTCCTTGATGAGCAGATCTTATCAACATCTCCCTCAGACATCCGGGAACAACCAATTTGTCCCACCGATATAATAATCCCTCCTTCACTGACAGTTCAATCCTCACTTCCCATAGTGATCTTTCCTCACCACACAGTAATCTCTTCTCAGGCCATTCCTCTTTTACAAAGTTTGTGATGCGTTACCACATTTCGTCAGATTCCAGTACTCGAATCCATTCTTGCCTTTGTATAATACCTTCCACTGTAGCAAAAACCATATCACTCTCACCACACATTTTGGTACCTCCCCTACTTTTGCAGTTTTCCAATTTTACCCTAGAAGCATGATCTGCTTGCACATTCTCCTTACCGGGAACCACCTATATACCTCTATAGTAAATTTGTGGCACTGTAATCTTGTCACCCAACAGGCAACTCTCCTTGAGACTTTGTCAAGTCCTTTACTCTCAAATATCGACTTAAGCGGCTTATGATCAGTTCTTAACGTAAAATCCTGACCCCACACAAAATTCTTTAATTTCTCTATGCCCCAATGGCACGCCAAGGCTTCTTTTTCCAGGACGGAATAATTAAGCTCTGCACCTTTCAACATGCGAGAGACATGCATTACAACCAGCTCTTTGCCATCAACATCAGGCTGTAACATCACAACTCCTATGCCTGTGTCACTGGCGTCAACAGAAAGAATAGTCCTCTTCCTTGTGTCAAACATCCCTAAAGGTTTTGCCATATCAATCTTCCTTTTAATTTCTTCGAATTCTCTCTCACACTCCCTTTTCCAGTCCAAATCAACACCCTTTCTCAACAACGCCCTTAAATTGGTTACACAGTCAGCATAGTTCTAAACAAACCGATGGTAAAATTCAATGGTACCCAGAAATTACCTTAATTCTACTTTATTCTTTGGTGGTTGGGTTTTCATAATGGAATTCACCAAATCCCTTTTTGGTTTGAGTCCTTGCTCTGATATCTCATGACCCAGATACTCGACAACCCAGTCATAAAAACACACTTTTCTCCCCGCAACGCTATACCTCTTGCCTTGAAAATTCCCAGGACCACATCAAGCCTTTCTTTCAAATCCTCCTCATCCTTTCCACATATGAGGACATCGTCTTGGAAACACCATACCCCACTGACATCCCCTAGCAAATTGTCCATAACCTTTTGAAACTCAGAGGATGCCGATATCAATCCAAACGGCATGCGCCGAAATTGATATATCCCCTCGTATGTAATAAATGCGATAAGTTTGCAAGATTTAACGTCCAAAATGATCTGATGGTAAGCACTTGCCATATCTAGTTTTGCAAAGAATTTTGCATTCCCAATTCTACTCAACAGTTCGCCACCCACTTCCAAACTTGGGAGATCAGCCACAACACACCAATTGAGTTCCCTTAAATCAATACAAACTCTCAAATCCCCATTACCTTTCTTCACCACCACCACCACCACTGGAGAAATCCATTCCACTGCCTTGGCAGGCTCAATGATGCCTTCTTTTTCTAGCTTCACAAGCTCCTGACGCACTGCGCTCCGCATTGACAACAGTAATGGTCTGAGTTTAGCTGCAACAGGTCTACTTCCCTCTTTTACAACAATTTTATGCACCATCCCTTTAAGACATCCTATCCTCTTGCTAAAAACCTCTGGATATTTCATGATCATCTCATAATCTTTAGAGCTGTTTCTATTTGACCCCGGTATATTGGCCACATTGAGTACCTGTTCCTCACTATTGGGATCCAACTTGATGCATAACCCCCTCTGCTCCCTCCATCCAAGCAAAGTTTCCCCCTTTTTAGTAACATACATTTTTCCATATGTCACTCTGCCTTTAAACTTGAACTCAGCATTACAACATCCCAAAATATCTATTTTGTCTCAATTGTACCCACCAGGGATCTTGTCAGAGGGAAACAAATGTTTCATAGAACCACCTATCACATTCTCAAATACCACTCTGGACATCAACGTGATTTTTGAACATGAGGCTGCTAGCATTTTTACTTGATGTCCATTCAGCTCTATCCAGACAGAAGGGTGTTCACATTCATCAGACCCGGTGCATCGTACAATGTGCACAGTAACAATTTCATTCTCTGACAAATCACCTTCCTCAGACGACGCACCATCATACTCTTCAATTAGAAGGGTCCCTTTTCCACCACCAATCCGATAATTCTTACAACAATTTTCTAAATGGCCCCATTTCTTACAAGTACTACAATTTACAAGTACTACAATTCACAAGCCTTCCAGGACATATGGGAGATGTGGAAAAGTGACGTGCACTACCACATCGAAAACACAACCTATCTTCTCTTTTTAAATTAACTTGCGTCCTATCCTTATGGATACATCTATTTCCTTGCTCACTACCCCACCTTTGCTTTGAATACTCTCATACCGTTTACTAGGTCTGGCTTTCTGTTTCTTTTTTTCTTCTGGAATAGCACCTTTCTTATCTCCCACCTTTAAGACCTCAGTAATTTGAGATGGTTTACTCTCTTTAACTGACAATTTGGCTACACATTGTAACGTATGCTCAATCCTTTTTGCATTACTTATCACCTCCTCTAAATTGGGATTGTCTTTCAACCAAATCTCTTCGCGAATTCTATCATTTGAATAGAGGAGCATAAACTGATCCCTTATATGTTCATCTAGTCCACCACCAAATTTACAATTTAAAGACAAATGCCTCAGAGCTGTAATGTAATCCTCAACAGATTCTCCTTCGTGTTGGAACCTCATGCCAAAATGGTACCGTTCCAGGACCATACTCGTTTTGGATTCAAAATGTTTGTCCAGTTTAGCCAAAGCATTATCAAAGTCATTTGAGCCCCCTTCCAAGTCTAGTTCAGCCATGTCTGGGAGAGTGTCATATATCCTCTGACCCTCATAGCCAAGAAAATGCATCAACATAGCCACTTTACGTTCCACAGACATTCCGTTCCCACAGGTGGCCTCGACATAGTGTAGGAAACCCTTTATCCAGGGAGCCCACTTTATTCTGGGTGGACCCGGGGTGGGCATAAATACTTGTGGACCAGGAACTCCGGAAAGTGCCATAACTAGAACTTTACTCCAAAAATGATTAGCTCAACTGCTTTCGATCATGATCAGGTACAGTCGATGAGCAGCGGTGTTCACACACACAGCGCGGAATCAATCCTGCTTCCGCAGTGCTTGCCTGACCGAGGAGCATGTGACTAAATCACGTATCAGGCGCACACCACGTCACGCACTGCACCGATCATACGGCCAAAAATGAGGAAGTGGTCAGATCCTCGGGCAATGAAGCACTCCTACCAGTAACCCCAGGTGCTCCTGTCGCACAACGGTACGAAAAGGTACCTCGCACCCGTGCTCGATACAACGTCGTGTTGGGACGAGACAGATCGGTTTCTCCAATGTCTCTGACGCGATTCCTCTCGGAAAGCTTGGAACAGTAGGGCACATCCAAATCAGCTCGACCGCTGTCTGTACCTCAGATTCCTCCTCCGGTGAAGCACTTGAAACAAAAACCTGAAACGGCAGGGCACAGCCAAACCAGCTCGACGGCTGCCTGTGCGTCGGTTTCCTCCTTCAGTGCGATACTTGAAACAAATGTCGTCCTCTCCTGACCAGCTGGTGTTGGGGGTCTAAACGTCGTAGAAGCATCCACAGAAGCAGGGCTCACCACATAGGAACTTCCACCCCATCCTCGTCGCCATTGTAGTAGAAGTAAACAAGCCAATAATGTTTACTGTGCACTTTATTGAGTCATATGAAGGACATCTGACAAAGACCCCCAACACATCCGACAACCAGGGATAAACTGTCAAAGCTTGAGCAATAACAAGGTAAGCAACTCAGCATTCCAGAATAGGTTTACCTCACAGGCTCATTCTAGAATGAGCCTACTTCACCCAGCCATAGTCTTTTCCTCTTGACAGATACAGTGCATAACTTGTCATTTATACAACAAGAGGAAGCGTGAGAAGAATAGAAAAGTACATTTACAGTACAGACTGAGGAATGAAGAATGTACAGAATGGTTGAATGCTATATGCAAAAAGAAAGAAATAAGAGCAGTAAAGAGCTAAGTGAAACCCAGTATACATTGATATGTCACTAGGTGAAAAAGCAAAGCCTATTTTCTTAGTTTATAGTTGGTGCTGTTGTAAGCTGTTGAAGGATAGCATTTGATTCTGAAAGTTCAATCACAGATTACAGTGAAACTCTATAATACATCTGGTAGAAAAATACATGTAGGGAGGAGGAAACAAATTCTGCTAATCTAGACTAAATGAAGGTCTCACCTCTATGTTTGCACATGTGTCTCATGTGGTGAAGCGCTATACAATGAGGGAAAACGAGACAATCAGTGGAGGGTATGTAGGGTTAAGCAGCAGTGGGGGGGGGGCTGGGATAGACATAAGGAGATGCCATCAAAGCTTCTACCAGACTCAAACTACAAGATAGTCCGAGTAAAGAATGGGCAAGAAAGATCAATTAGGCATATTGGTATAACATCGAATGCACGCAGACATGTTGCAGGTGCCAATCACATATGTCCCAGTTGAACAAAGGAGACCGCAGACCAACTCCCCCCCCTAGCTCCACCAGTGTTGCGGCTCTGAACACGAGGCCTTTGTTTGCTTCGAGCCCTCAAATTGGTCAGATTACCTGCACATATTAATCGGGTCTGCCTCCGCGCCACCATGGTCAGGGAAATGATGAAAGACCCGGAAGCCCGGTTAGAATCAGGCAGAGGTCCTGACCCTCCTCCATCCTTACGTAACCCTGGTGTGAGATTGAACATGGCTCCCAAAATGTGTCCGCTTTGACTTATCAGGCTTTTCTAAAATCCAATTCCAAAGAGACACAAGGTGGTACATTGATAGCCTTCCCAGGGCAGAATCCTTTTTGCAGATGTCATGAAAACATCATGAATGTTTCACAGGAGTAGGGCTTACGAGTTCACAGAATTCTTGTTCTTTGCAAGGAACTGTGGGATGCCCTCAGTGTCAGAACAAAGACAAGTAGATGGCAGAGAGCAGCTGTGTTAACTCTATGTTCTGGTTTCTAAATCTACCTTTCTGGGATGGCTACACGAGTGACCCAACGTCCACCACAAACTAGCTCCGACACAGACACACTGCCTTTGCCCCATGTGGGACCTAGAAGGCATATTTTACAAAACCCTCTGCTTTTACTTTGAAAGCTTTGCCGTTTTACGTGACATTGTGATTGTGAAGATGTGGTCTGTCAAAAGTGTGAAGCGTGGGATAGGGGAAGTGGGTAGCTAGTTTTCTTGAGCGAGCACCTCAAGTCTGCTCTGTACCTTGAGGAGCCGAGACATCGCTTCCGGCATTCTGTTATGCCTCAGACGTGGCCAGTGTTTGGTTTATAAGGTCTCCAACATTTTTACATTCTGCCCTATTCTTACTGCCAGTGCCAAACCACCTTTGTGAATTTCACTATGTACACATTTAATTAAAATGATGCGAGCATTATGGGATTTTTAGAAGGAAAAAAAAACAAAGCAAGCAGTTGCTTTCTTCGTGGGAAATGAAGAGACTGTAGGTGGCGTATACACAATAGAACGTACTACTGCATACTCTTCCTTCGCTGGCATACCTAGTGTAACTTTTCAAAGGAAACTTTAGAGGCAGAGATTATAGATTCCCAAAGCTCAACGGTATCTAAGCATCCATCTTGTTGGGTGACGGGTTCATAGAATGCAAGGAAGCACCCCTCGATTTGTGGGAGGAATGTTCATTTTCAAAGATAATGCTGCAATATGCGCATACTTCAGTACAAAGCTAAATTAGGAAGTAATCGGCTCATTCCAACAACACCATGTACAAATTCAGAGGGGCCAACCACTAATAGTCTAGATGATTAGGTGACAAGAGCGTGTGGCAGCAACTCTGAACTGTCAAGGGGCATCCAGCTAGGGGCATCCCAGTGAGAGGTGGAACAGTGAATGGTGAAGACCAGCCATTGACCAGTCTCTTTGTCTATGAGCCTTTGCTTTTGGCTTCCTATCTGCGCAACTGTGAGTAACGCTAGTTTGTTAATTACTCTGCTATCTTGCTGCACTGCAGTACTCACCTACAATGCCTTCACTCCTGCTCCTAATACTCACCTCTCCCTACGTTTTCTACAATCATGCTACAACTTCCTCCTTTCCTATCCCCATCATAAAACTCACATCTTGAAACTCCCACTACTCCATCTCTCTCACTTTCTTCCAACAAACAAGGGACAAGGCCTTCGAGCTAATACTCCCCAACACCTATTCACCTCGCCTCTCTTCCTCTGAGACTCAACTTCTCTAACTTTTTCTTACTGTATCAACTGAACATTGCACACTGGAATGCTCAGTCTGTATGCAACGAAACGTCCTTTATCATGGACTTGGCCACCAGCTCTCCTTCCCTAGACCTTCTTTCTTTTACTGAAAACTGGATTTCTCCATCCAACACTGCCACCCTAGCAGCCCTACACGACTCCAAAATATAATTTACTCTCCTCATCTCACTGGCAGATGTGGAGGTGACGGATACTCTCTTCCCACTTTAACTCCTCACAAGACTCCAATGCCACGTCCTCTACCTCTTTTGAATTCACCATCTCTACTATTGCTCTGCCTCACTCGGTTCACATCATCTCCATTTATCGCCCTCTTGGTCCAACTGGCTCATTCTTTGATCAACTCTGGTAACTCCTCGATTCTCTTCCACACTAAACATCACCATTTTCTCTTGGCGGACCTTCCCTCTTCAACCACTTCTCAGAAATCTGAACATCAGTCATTTCTCTCTGGATCTCTTATTCATCTCCACCCCTAACTCTGCCAAATACTGGGATGTGATCTCTCCATTGTTTCCACCACCATCGCCTTTCCACCCTCTGGCCTCTTGTCACTTTTCTCACCTATTACTAAAAGGAAATTGAAACCTTCTGCCATTCCTCCCTTTCTCTCTGACATACAGTTCTCACTCTCCTCCTTCACACCTGATGTGTCTACCATTAACGCCGCCTTCTCCAGCTTCCAATCCCTACTATCTGACTCATTCTCCTCTCACTTCACATTGCAAACGTTCCACCATGAGAATTCTCAACCATGGCTCACCCCATTCATAGCCTCTCTCAGCACAGGAATGCATCGGCTCCTGTGCACTGGAGCCATGCCCACTCGCATGAGGACCTACAACTCTACCTCTCTGCCCTGAACCCTCTCAAGCCCTCTCTTGATAGAGCGAAAACAGAATTCTACCTCACCCTCATTGTCTCTCACTCCAACCATCCTCATCAGCTACCGAGCACCCTAAACGTACTCCTCACTCCTCCTAAACTGATGACTATCTACTCTCACAGCTGACTTCTAGCTGAATACTTCGCTGCAAAAATGTCCAAAATGTGATACTTTCTCCTGACCTTCCTCACACTCCCTCCTCCTACATTCTACTCTAGCATCATCCTCTACCTCCACCTCCTACTTCAGACACACTTATACCGACAAAGACCTATCTCTACTGATGCAGGCTAACCCCTCTTGTGCCCCATCAGAACTTCTTGCTCCTCAGCTAGTGATGCCTATTTCCCCCTAATGAGCCTCTCACCACACTGAACTCTTTCAATCTGTCCTTCTCCTCCACTTGCTTGCCCTCTATTTTCAAAACGGCCATGGTCAACTCACCCCTAAAAAAATGGCTAGGGGCTGACCCAGACCTACCGGCTAACTTTTGCCATTTAAATCCCCTTACGCATTACTCTAAAGTGGTGCTTGAAAGGGTTGTGTTCAACTGTCTTACCAATTTCTAAGACATGCACAACCTTCGAGAAAAGCTGGTTTCCACTCCTGTCACTCCACAGAAACTGCGTTCATGAATGTCTCCAACTTCATTGCCTTTGATGAGCATTCAAACCTATCCTCTATCCTAAACACTATTGATGACTCAGATCTCCTTAATACTCTCTCTTTTCTTGGTTTTGGCAATTGAAGCCTTGTCTGGATTCAATCCTACCTTGAACCTCGGCAATTCTCTGTCTCATGGAACAACAAAACTTCTCATCTTACTCCTCTAACCGCTGGTGTTCCACAAGGCTCAGTCTTGGGTCTTCTCCTCCTTACACTCTACACCTCTGCTCCTGGGGCACTAGATCCTCCTTTGGGTTCTCGTACCAACTCTTTGCGGACAACATCCAAATCTTCTCTTTTCCTGAACTCTTCTCTGATCTCTCTATCAAAATTTCCAATGGTCTCTCTGCCATTAAATATTGGAGGGCTTTGCACTCTCTGTTAAACTCTACCAAAACACAGGTGCTCTTCCCTGTCACATACTCATCTCTTCCCCTGCCTACCCTGTTCCCAACTGTTCCCAACCAACACTCTCCCCTACTATTCTTTAGCTAGAAACCTCGGCGTCATCTATGAACCTGCTCTACTTTTATCTCCAAAACTCGAACAGCAGCTCGCCTCGACCTCCTAATATTAGGAGAATCAGGCCCCTCCTTCCTACAATACAAATCATCTCTTAACCACTCTTGTCTTCTCTAAACTGGACTACTGTGCCAGCATCCTCTTTGGTCTCCCAACTATGCTTTATGTCCTCTCGACAAGATCATTAACCTCGCTACCAGTACTCTGTGAACTCCCTCACTTCACATCTACTTCCTCATACAGTCACTAGGCTGGATGGCTGGCAATACAAACAGGGCCAGTTTTAAATGTCTTCTCCTGGTTCACAAATATAACCATGGTAAGGCACCACCATATCTATCCTCCTCTATCCAACTCTACAAGCCTTTTCCTAATCTCTGCTCTGCCTCCTCGACTACTCTTGTGGCGCCTCTCCCTCCCTGTTCTTCCTTTTGCGTCAGCGCTTTCCCTCTTCTTGCTCCACTTGCATGCAATTCTCTTCCCGAGAAATAGTTAACATGGATTTGTTCACAGCTAAAAGCCTATCTCCTCGCCTCCGAGTTACCTTCTTAACGAGTCGCACCTTGAAACACTTGTGTATAGGCGTGCTATAAATGCCATATCATATAACCTATTTCTCATCTGCCTGCAAACATTTTTCCCTCGTTTCGAACCCGCTTCCAACCTTCACTTTCTCTGCCTCCATCCTAGCACTTCATCCATCATGGTCACATCCCCAACACAACTGGCCGTACCACTTGCCTGCACTTAAAAATGTCTAATGTTGGTTGTCGTTAATCTATGTAGGTCCACCCATGCATTGTCCCTGGTGGCTCTTCCATTTACTCCCCTCCACAACCAAGTCAGAATGTCCCTCAAACTCCCCCATTGTAAGACGCTCACTGCTTCCCATCAAATCGATTTCATATCTATTGTACATTATTTTGTAATCAAAAGAGCATTGTTCCTTCCTTTATATAAATAGATAGATCAACCCTATGTGTCGTCAATAGAGGCTTTGTAACCTTAACAGTCCCAGAAAATATACAAGGCCATACTTTGCCCAAATCTATAAGGTTGCAAAAGTGAAATCACACCCTTTGACAGTCAGCTCCCCTTTAAAATAAGAAATTCTTTTTTTTAAAAGGCGTTAAATGCTTGAGGGCTCATTTTCTAAACTTCAGAGTGCAAAAGTAAGGTGCAAAAGTAAGGAGTTGGCCAATGCTACTTTGATCTTACTTTTATAGTGCCAGGCATGTTGGAGCTATTTGGCAGTGGAGAAGGCGCACTAAGGAAAACAGAATGATCATCTCCGCCTGCTTTCGTTGTCCAACCTCGAAGTGCACGTGGTTTAATGCCAGCATGTATTTTCATACTGAAGTTGAACGAACGGAGAACCTGCTAAAATGAGGCAGATTCCATAGGATTCGATTGTAAATGCGGTCTACAAAGCATCATTTACAGGCAACATTTACAATGTTTTATTTGAAAATCGTAAAGCAAAATGAAAAAGCTATTGAAATTTCCCATGTTTTACTCTTTCAGTTTCCACTTGGTTTTGCAAAAGTTGAAAATTCCATGCAGGACCCAAAAACACGTAAAGTGCCAACTTTGGTGGTCCCCATTCATGTAAATTGCACTTTCTTTTACAAAATGGCCTGTTCAGGTTCACTGTAAAATACTCTCATAAGGGGTGGAGGAGCCGATAAGACACTGAAGCAGCCAAAAGTGGGTGTACTGTGTAAGTACAGTTGAATTGCAGCATCATTATGTGGCAGTCAACAGGCTTCCAAGAATGGGCGTGACCCAGGAAATTGCATATCTCCTCGTGGAAACAATAATAATGCTTACGATCGAGGCTACAGTTTAAAATCAGAAAATTGCATTGGGAATATAGATACCAGGAGCATTGATTCAGAGTTAATAAGTGCTTTAAGTGGGATGCCAAATCAAGGGGGGAATTAATAAGGGGTTTGTACTAAATTGTGCAGGGTGTGACCTAAGGGAGAGGTGGCAACGGCCCCGAACAAAACATCACGTGACCCGAAAAACATGCCTTTTGGGTCAGCATGTCTCTTGCAGGCTTGTTTGCATCCAGTCAGCATACTGTAAATACAGATTGTCAATAAATTGCTGTCCATGAATAAAAATCAATTTCACAGTATATAAAACAATTCAGTCAGTGAGTAAATCACCCTTGTTCTATAAATAAATCACCAACGTAAAGCGGACGGAGAGCCCGATTATTTTGCATAAAATCAAAGAGCCTTTTAGCATTATACGTCCGACACGCTTATTGCGCTAACAGGTCACACATCTTCTCCCGTTCCTCTGTTCTGCCTAAATAGGACGGGATGCCGCTCGCTCCCCATTGCGGCAGCTAGGCTTTGGAATTCTTTGTCCTCTAACCTTCAGGCCATTGAAGAACATCTCCTCTTCCGGCATTCCGTGAAGACTCATCTGTTCCAACTACCCTCGGTGACTGTCCGTATCGCCTAGCGCCAAGATGCCTCTGGCGTACACGCACATTATAAAAATTCAAATCAATCAATCAAATCAATCAAATCAATCTTGAGAAAGGTCATAGATTTTCATATTTGTCAATTATTTCCGTGATATTGATTTAAGAGTGAAATCCTTTTGAGAATGTAAAGCACACCTGGCTTGGTGCTCATTTCATTTGTCAGTCACAACACTCACCATCACAGTGAAAGGTCTACTGAAAGGTCTCCGTTGGAGAGCTTCACCGTTGGATACAGGCTTGGGTTGCTCTGGACGGAGATCAACGTCTTGGTTCCCTCTATGCATTCATAGCTTCATTATGAATTGCTGAACGCTGGTCCCTGCGTCTCCTGAAGCACAACGCGTACATAAGAAAAGTAGCCTAGGGTGGTCATAAGTGGGGGGCAGAGGTAGCGCTGGCAAACCCCCCACTTGGGACTAGATTTTTGCCTGGCCCACTTAAAGAACACACCCATCAGTAGCGAGCGCAAACAAAAGGGAGGAGGGGGGTTGGAGACTATGCAACGTTGCCGTACTGCATTGCTGGTGGTAAATTACACATCATCAAACTATTATCAAAAAGATGCAATTCAGTGTCACCGGCTCAAATTGCTCTGCCCACCTCTTGTGCCGCCACCCCCGTAAAGCTTCACTGTGCCAACCACCAGACGTCTGAATTGACCAGCTGCTGGGGTACAGCCTGAACAGTCCAAGCTTTTCCTTTTACACCTCCCGAGTCCCACTTACGTAGCCAAAGCTTGAATTTTGCAAGAATAAGGGCCAACACTTTTGCTCTGTCCACTTCCTGTTCCGCCACCTGCCATTGACAAAACTTCAGCCTGGTCCCATGATGTGCCCCAACATGGCTATCCGGTCACCCTACTGAATTATCCACTCAGGCACCTACTTACCGGCCAAATTCCTTCTCTCCCAACTCGAACAATTAGATGACTGCATGTGGGTGGGGGTGCGGGGGGGAAACGAAAGCTGATGCAGGGGCAAACGATAATCGTGAAAAGACGACTAAAGCTGATGGGAACACTATGCTCGAGTGTTGCGGCAATCGATAAAAGTGGATAATTGTGGCGGACGACAAAATACTAGATTGATAAAGTAAAGATTTAGAGAGTTTATTTACAAACAGGGATTGACTGACTAATATGCTTGCCTGGTCCATGCCCGGATTTTCTTTACAAAAAAATAGGGAACACCTCCTGGGGACTGGTGTAAATCAAAAAGGGTCAGAGTTGTTCCTAATACATGGGACTGGTTCCCCCCAGCTTCTCCAAGTATAATACAGTGTCAGGGATACAGCTCTTGGCTACTTCTCGTCACAGTCACCGAGATATATCGCCCAGCCGCTTCTTTGTCTCTTGTGTACTTCACGTGGCTGTAGAGACCTGCTCACTATTTGTAATCCAGACCAGGTGAGAGTGCCTGGTAACCTTGTTTGATTCAAGAATATAGCGCTCTGGGTCACTAAGAAATACGGTCTCTGTCCAACCCTAATGGTTTTGTGCTCCATCCTGCACTGTTTCGCCGCAAGCCTTTCAGCGCCGGGCGTTTTGGCGCACCACTGTGGCCACAAAGACCCTTTTGGTGTGGTCAAAGTTGCACGACAGCCAGCTCCGCGCCGCACATTTGGTGCATGGGAAATGTCGAGGCAGCTGCTAAATGTCGCCATGTAGCTGCTGACATTGCAACCTGCTTCTAAATCGCCCTTGTGCCAAACGATACACATTCATCGTCTGATTCATGGAAGCAGACCGAGCTCTGGAAGCCATATTCGACATCACACTTGAGTTATGTAAGGTTGGTGGAGGGGTGGAACTTCTGCCTGACTTTAACATGGCTGCCTGGCCTTTTATCACTTTGCCAGGCTGCAGGCGGGCAGTGATGGGGTAATGAACGTGCCGTTACCCCATCACTGCCCGCCTATAACCTCCGTTTGCTTGGGGCACTGTGATTCGTCTGATGGCACGTTCATTACCCCATCACTGCCCGCCTGCATAACCAAATAATCAACAGAGTGGAAAGTAGAGTGTGTGAGTGAGAAAAATACTCCCGAGAAGCCAGAGAGGGCCAAGCAAGAAATACTGGGAGGAGCTGTTGGTCTGAGGTTGCACGTAGGCTTCAGAGCCTGCACAGAGACCCAGGCAGGGTCTTGAGATGGCTGCACTGCCGTAGAGTTCCTAACCCATGACCGATCCCCCCCCCCCCCCCGCTCCCAGGTTAACACACAACATATACAATCGCACGCTCTGCGATTCTGTGTACTGCAGTGTGGGAAGTGATTCATTGTGCAATAGTGCATTTGTGCTGCACTACTTAGCACAGTCTAGTGCCACCCAGATCACTAAAATCAGACGGGGTCTGTTTGAAACATGTGCTGCACAAGCGCGACTGGAAATTAACCCCTAATTTGACAAAGGTCACTGGATACAAATCAACTGGGCCCACTGTGGCATTTCACTGTTTTCGGACTCTGCCATCTCACCCGGGCATCGACCCTACTCTCGATTTGCAGATGAAAAAAAGTGCCACACAGGGCAGGAGAGAAACAGGCCACGTGTTCTTTCCCACTAAGTCCTATATTTTTGCAGTGTGACATTGTTAGAAGAGGCGCAGCACACCCGTGCCCCGTGCTGGGAACACTACGATACGGGACTCTGTTTGTTTCATAAGGAAGTTAAAGGAACGGATGCCAGCGGTGCCAAGACCAGCATTGATTCAGCGGTGCCAGCTGCGTGTCACAGGCCTATTGTCTAATCCTGGAAATGTATCTGGACAGAGCCCTGGAACAAGATTGGAGCAGAGCATTGTTAGGGCCAACCCTAGAAAAAAGAAACTCACCAACAAAAAACAGGAAACCCAAACTGATTAGATGCTGAGGCTTGCTGAGGGCTTCGCTCGGTTCCCACATGTTGCAGTCTGTTTTATGTGTTGCTCTGAAGGGTGGTGGGTTTCACACGTGACTGGACGGAACACAGGCAGAATCCATGCAGGATGTACCAGTTCCCTGTAAAGGGCAGAACTCACGTGAGCTCTGTGTGTTCGGGTGACAGGCATGTCCCGGGGCTTCTCATTTTATGAAGAGCAGAATAATGGATGCTATTGCGAAGGCTTCGAGGTTTCATAAGAACAAGTGAGCAGACCACTAAAAATGTGTACTCGCCATTGGGGAGCATGGAAAAGTGTGCTGGGTACATGCGGAGCAATAGCATTCACAAAAAAAACGGTGAGGGACTTTTTAGGCCTGGCTGGTAGTTTACAGCATGACATTTTGCCCCCTGCAGTAAGCATTGTTCCCCCTTGTAGGTATTCTTCATATACACCGAGTACAACACTCAAGCTTGCTTCAAAACAAAGAGTGGTACCGCAAACGCTGAAGCACTTCCCAACATGGACGCTAAAGTGCCATGAGACCAAGAAAATGCCAGTAGAGCGCTCAGGGCGGCCTTAGGGCAGTGCGGGCCTGGCGACTGCCTGGGGCACCCTTCCCCAGAGGGCACCATTAGCCCCCTGTCACGCCAGCTCGGGGGAGTCTTTCAAGGGCTCCCCCGAGCTGGCGTAGTGGGAGAAGGCGCGGCAGGTGCCCTTTTGTTATTAAATGCGCCCACGGCGGTGGGGCACATTTAATAACAATAGAGCATCAGCACCCTATTCAGATGATTACCTCCCCGCTCCGACGCAGGAGCGAGGCGGTTTGCATTGGAATAGGGCACTCATGCATTATTAGAAAGAAATGTGGCGCTCCCCATGTTGACCAGGGGCGCGCTCAGGGCGCTGCTGCTGCTGCTAAGGCCGGCCCGGAGTGCAGTATATAAAGTTGAATAACATAACATAGCCCACATTGCTACGACACCCCAGTTGCAAGCTTACTCAACCATGAGAAGAATATGGACCGGTACACCATGAATCCCGGGAGGTGGCAATGGAACCTTTGAATCTGGGGGCAATACGTATGGGAAGAGCTATAGTGACTGAATATGGACACCGCTTTTCTCCCATATGAGGGATTACCCGTAAAGAACATACCCTCGATAGTCACGCCACACAAGGGCGAGGAGTCGGAAGAAAGTGCAGAAAGAAGACTGGAATCAGCTACTCCTAATCATCAAGAGGTCTCAATATTGAGACAGGTGGGATCATGCCCCAGACAGAATGGCTCAGAGGCCCTGAAAGATGGGCATGCAACTGGTGTAGATCTACTGTACGTAATCCACTCAACGGAAGACTGCACTGAGAGTGGCTTCAGCATGACAGCATTTGACCACTAGCAGCGGCAAGACCCTCTTGCAGTTTCACTCTGAACCAAACTGTCAAAGGCCTCCAGATCGCAGGCACACAGCAGGCATTAAGGGAATGTCACTGCATGCCAAGGTGCCAAGGCTAATGTGCCACAGAACGTCACAAGGAAAGGTCTTGGTTTTTGCTGAACGACTCCTGCACTGCACTTTATTTTGAAGTTGTGGGTATAGTAAAGCCCAGAACATAGACACATACATGTCGGGCTGGCTTAGCCCAGGTCCCATATACGCAGCCCGTCCCTGCACTGACTAATATCATGGGACATGCTACATTTGCAGTGTCTTTATGCTTGGTCACATTATTATTTGTCTAATATGCAAATCAGCAAAACATTGCAATCTAGTTATCCTATGCTACATTTACAATGCTCTACCCATATTTGAAAAGCTATACTTTCTTAAGGTGTGCATGCCACAACCTGTTATGCTGAGCGATATTATGCTATGCTTTAAATAAATTGATAAATAATAAAATAAATAATACATTGACATGACACTCACTTCCTGAAAAGGGCCCCGAAGCCCAAAGCAGACCTTCAAATGTAAGCTGGTATGCAAGATCTACACCCCTTTTTGGAACGAAAGGGGACACAGTGGGAGCATCCCTATTCCCCCTCCTCTTGAATATCTATTTGAACCCACTCATCCGCTCCCACAATCTCACCTGCTATGATTCCCAGACCATCCTTAAAATCCCCAAATCACACGACTCCACCCACACAGATCGGCCATCATGCCTCTCGGATATTGACCACTGTATGATGACCAACCACCTGTTCCTCAATCCTGGAAAAACAGAAATACTAGTCTGTGGGAAAATCATGCTCCTTCCCTCAACCTATCCCCTGGTCTCACGCTCAAGAACCACCACCGGTAACCTTCACTTTGGTAAAAAACCTTGAAGGCACGCTGGACACGGATTTATCTCTCTCCCAACACATCAATTCTGTATCCAGAACCTGTTTCTTCCACCTACCCATCCTCAAGCTTATCTCCCCATACCTCACCTATCCTCAACGATTCTCTGCCATCATCGCCATCATCCTCTCCCGACTATGCAAACTGCCTTTATCTAGGCACACCAGTGTTCCAGTTAAGGAAACTTCAAATAATACAAAACCCTGTGGCACGCCTGTTGATTGGCGTCCCTCCTAGAGAACGCATCAGCCTTACACAAAGATTCCTCCACGGGCTCCGTATTCATCGACGAACTACCTTCAAAGCCATGTCCATCACTCACTGTGCCATCCACAACACTGGCCTGGAATTCCTCCAATACCAACTCACTCACTACCACCCATCCAGGACAATGAGATCCGGCACAGCGTCCCTCCTAGCTGTCCCCCATTACAACTGCACCAGACTAGGCGGATCCTCCTTCTTTGTTCAAGCTCCGACCATCTGAAACTCTCTGCCCCTCCACATCTGCAACATTGACAATCACCTGGAATTCCGAAAAGCCCTCAAAACCGGTCTCTTTCCTTGAACTCTTGAAATCTTCTCAAAATCTAGGCAGTGATTGACCCGTGCAAATGAGCACTACCCCAAACCCGACAACACTCCTATCCCCCAATCCACTGTGGATGCCAGCAGCGTTCGCAGCGGCACACCAATATAAACTTGACACCCCCTCCCAACCCCAGACGATCGTTCATCACCCTCTGTCCCCCCTGTTCCTCTCCCACTGCTCTAAGGAGTCCTCAGCTGGAGAGACCAGCCAATCGCGTTGGACCTAGGAAGTGCGAGAAACATGAAGGTGTCTCACCCGCTAGTCCCCGGAGATCTGTCATCCAGGTGGCTAGTTCCTGGGGGTGGACCAATGGGAGAGGATCACCTGGATGGGGGGTCTTTGCGGAGTGGAAGTGGGACACCAAAGGTTGAGATGCGGTACCCCTTTCCTTGTAATACCCTTTTCCCATCCTACCCTGTAGGATACTTAGAAGCACTACCCATCCCCCTTTTGGGACACAAACACTTTTACACCGTACCAGACAACGGACTAGTACCAGAGACGTTACCTGTCATGTCCCAAAACACAGGTCAGGCAGAGTCAGGCAAATGACAATAATCACGCACACTGACGGCCCCTTACCTTCCCCACAGGAATAAAAAGTGGTGCACAAGAGCACACTACGAGCAAGACCGAACGCACGAGAAAACAGCTACACCGAACCGGCAGTTCAAACGGAGGAGAAAGGCGGCGAGACCAGGAGGGGCAACGAAAGGGGAATTGCCCTTGCCCTTTTCAACTCAGACCCATGAAGCCTCCGAAATGGGAATTACAAGACCAGGAAACATAGCTGACATGTGGAGCAACAGATATCAACGGTGCACGGGAGCCTCCCGCATTGATAACATAAGCGGGGAGGCATGGTGGCTACTGTGGTACCATCCTTGACTAGGTCAGCAAGCCAAGCCAAGCAGACTCAAGACTGTGTTTGAGACCAAGGTTGCAAGTGGTAACATTAGATGAACGCAAGAACTTGAGAACAAAGAACTTGTGTGTTTGAACTTTTGAGAAAGCCCATAGAAGGGCCAGCTGCAGAGTGGTCAGGTGCCATAGGAGTGCTCAGTCGAAGGACTCTCGCTGGCCCTCGTGTAGTGAAACTGCAAATACCTTGTACACTCGAAAGTCTCTGACCCATTGCCAAGGGAAAACAAAGATAAGTAAATTCAATATCGTGATGAAGAAAAGTCAACTATGAGAGCGGCAGATGGGTACCTCACTAAGGGATACCTTTGAGTTGGGGTAAACAGTAATATCCATGAACATTGTGCGACAAGAATGAACCCGGCAGAGGGTTGTCCGCAGTAGGAAGTTGTTAAAAAAAGACATTAAGACTCTTCAATATTGCAAGCTGCATTTGAAAGGCCGTAGTGAACCCGACGGAGGGAGGCCCAAGTTGCAAGGAGGATCCGAGCCCGACAGAGGGAGATCCAAGTGGCGAAGAGCAATCGTCCAAGGTGCAAGATAACAGAAGGAACTTTTGTTTGTTTGTTGTTTTGATCCATCAGAGACTTTGTAGAAAAGAGACTTGGCCCCTGAAGGATCTGGTATCGTTGAATTGGAATTGTGAACCTCGAGCTGGAAAGGCCCAGGAGTGTGCTGTGCTCAGAAGCCCCGCCTTGTCCCATGCTAAAAACGTGGTGAAGGGAGAATCAGCCGTACCATCCTAACTTATCATTTTGTGAACACTTCTTTCTTTTTGGGTCAACATTATCCCACACTTGTTTTGTAACTTAGTGGTAAGGGTTGGCAATAGTTTTTTTTTTAGTATAGGCCCTTTTTATTTGATAAGACGCCACTAGGACTGCCTTATCCATTTGATGGTCGCAGCTTGCTCCCATCTTAAGATTTAGGTTTGGATAAGGTGTTTATCTCACCCATTATAAAGTTCAATAAACACCCTTGAGCTGTGATCACTTGTGTCTGTCTTTACTGTTGTAACCATGAGTTCCTTACAGAAGTGGCATCGAAGATGAACTCCATCCGAGTTTAAGGTATGTATAACTTGCACCACGTCTGTGAACACATGCCGCAGGAATGGGCAACCACTCATGAACTATAGAATGCAGCTGTGGCTATGCAAATCCAGTCTAATAGCTCGCTTAGCCGGCCGCACGTAAACACTGAACGTGCCTAAACACCGCTTCCATTAGTATACAGCGATAACCTGTGAAAAATATCGGTCTAGCTGGGCACACACCAAGTCTCCCGCACTAGTACTCTATCCTAAACCACCAACAGCCCCCGCGCCTGACCTCCAGGCGGCTTATTGGAACCTAGCCAGCCCACCTAAGCACTAACCTGGCAGAATATATGAAGAAACACGAAGAAAGAAAGAAAGAAAGAAAGAAAGAAAGAAAGAAAGAAAGAAACAAAGAAACAAAGAAACAAAGAAAGAAAGAAAGAAAGAAAGAAACAAAGAAACAAAGAAACAAAGAAACAAAGAAACAAACAAACAAACACACACACACACACACACACACACACACACACACACACACACACACACACACACACACACCCCCCCCCACCCCCCCCCACCCCCCCCCACCCCCCCCCACCCCCCCCCACCCCCCCCCCACCCCCCTCCCTGCCTTATGCTGATTAAATCCCAATAGAACCCAGACTCAGCCCAAGCAGAATACAGCCTTCTGCATAACTAAAACCTTGCAGATGAGGCGCCAAGCACTTACAGGCAGACCGTACTGGTGCATTGCTCCCAGAGGAGCCACAGTTGAAAGCCCAACCTCATTTAAGAGGGGATAGAACAGAAGGCCCGAAAGCCCCCACCACCCCCCGCTCCTGCCAAAGCCATACTCGCATCACTAGAATACTTCAGAAAAAAAGTGTTTCATCCCTTAACTGCATGCTAAATGACAGATATTTGGCCCATCTGTCTCTACATAGCGCCTTTGTATCCATCCACATTTGCCTCTAGCTGAATCACTGAGTGTGGTGTCCCAGAATGCTGTAATTTCTCCCCTACAGCCTATATATCGTGTGTGGGAGGAATGGGACAACTTTCAGACAAGCATTGGTGCTTTGAGACCACTATGGTGGGGATTTGGCACAGTATACAATATGCATAAAGCAAAATACAAAGTGTCGGTTTGAAAACAGTTACATGATGCAGATGACGTGCTCACACACCGGCCATTTATCTCAATCAATTCCAAAGGGCTATTGGAATCGTCTATCAGGCCAACGATTGAGCCTCGATATTGAGGGCCATTTTCCATCAGCATGCAGAAAACTGGAGCCAGCACTTCAGCACTGCAAAAGAAAGTGTGCTTACAGGGAGCGAGAGGCAGGTTCGCTCTGCAGCCCTAGGCCGCCATCCTTATGGAGGACGCCATTCGATGTGGCAATAGTGGCGTTTCTGGCATCTGCATCAAGGATTCACTAACACATGGGAGCCTAGAGTCCAAACCAGTGATCTGCCTAGATCAGGGCCGGAAACATTCTTGGTCTTCAGGATACCCCTAATAAATATTCATGTGATACATTTCCATACAATCTTTCTAAATGTATGTCAGCTTTTCCTCATGAATATTAATGAAGGATATCCTGAAAACCCGTCAGGATTCCGGCCCTCAAGGCATGGAGTTGGACAACCCTGGCCTAGATGTTTAATGCAGACCTCAGCACCATGCCTTTTTATGGTAAGCCTATCCACTTTGAACTCAGTTTTGTTACATTTGGCGCACTTAACTCCAAAAGTATAGGTTTTACCTCCATTGGTACCTTTTTGCCCTGCAAACGCATCTTTAGTACCCACCGAACATTAAAAAACACCATGCCCAGAGACCAGAGACCAGACGATATTTTTGCCAGACCACAATGACACCAACCTGTAGAGCAGCACTGAAGCTTACTTGAAATAAGTACTTGCCACAGAAATGCCACCTTCATTCAGAAGATGTGTGCGCCTGGTCTACCCAAGAAGTTTGACATGCACCCAATGCACAGCTTTATTCTTTTCATGAAGCAGGAAAAACACGCTGAACTGCTCAGTCTGAAGGAAGGTGCTCAGGACTATGCTCACACAGAATTTACACTGTTTCGACATCCCAAAAGCAAAAACAAATTCATTGAGACTTGTGTGGCAAGATGCCCGACCTCCCCATTATGACATGCGTGGGAAATGGCCCCTAGTGGAGTGGAAAGGGTCTCACTGGAGACCGGTTTCCTTCTCAGAGTCACTGAGAAGGAAACTGCATTCAGCTGCCCCCTCCAGCGGACTGCATGACCCAGCAAGTCTGCGTACCCAGTACCGAAACCGGAGGAAATGCGGCACCCAGCCAGAGAGATCGCAGGAAGGGTCCTGAAGCCCACGGCCTATGAGGGAGGCCTGCTGTGAATGGACCTGCTGTGAAGCCTGAACCTCAAGGCGACGAAAAGACCCGTTGTCAATCCTAAAGCTAGGGTGTGGGGCGATACCTGTTGTAAAAGCTAAACCGCCCAAGGCATAGGAAAGGGGCCTTCTGCAATGGAAGAAAGAGGGAGAGAGAAAGAATGATAATATTGAGGAATCCTGCATTGAGGCGCAGTCTCAAAGAGGGACCATTTAAGAAGTCTGAATAAAACCAATGATCAGGAGGGACCTGTTGCAAACATCCTGGGCGAGCAAATGAACAAGTCTTTTTGGCATTAGAATAGGAATGGACTCTGAAGAGCAGGATTAGCATGTTTAAGCCAAACCTTTGGAACTTTTTTGTTATTAGCATAGGGTATCCAGGAGGCTCAAGAGTCATTAAGATTAGGATTAAGACTTTTCTGTTGCCATATTATGTAGACATTTCGTTGTACTCTAGGAGCGTCCCAGAAGGGCAAGGATTTGTTAGAATAGGCTTTGCACATTTATGCCTTATCAAAAGGAATAGACATTTTGTTTACACCATCCTCACATAGACTTTATTTAGGAATCCAGTGATAATGTCGCCAGGGAAATGGCTGCCAGGTGGCGACATTTCCCTAAAAATGCACCTTCCAGACAACAAAATATTTTCCCCAAATATTCTAGGATGGGAGGTAATATTAATTAATCAGGAAAAAAAAAGTCACCTACCTGCCGACTTTTACACAGCGACATTGGCACACGGAACTCTTATTTATAAGTCCTATTTTAGTTGCATAGTTTCCTAGGGAACCTTTGTGCTTCAATCTAACCCAAACTCTCACCCCTATATATCTGGACCTACATAAAGATAGCATTAGAATTAGCTTTTGTGTCTACATTTCATCACTGCCTCAGGTTCCCCGCAGTTGGTAAACCCTAAGTGAAGAGACTAGCATTTGACACAGTCTCTCTGGAACGTGAACACCACTTACATGGACTGCCAGAGAAATGTATTGCTCGTGTCATGCTTATGTTCATTCTAGAGGCGTAATTAAAGTGTAGACGGTACACAAAGGCAAACTGCACCCACTGCAAGTGGGCACGGATTACGGATGCTTTGGCTGGTACTTTGCCTTGGGTCCGTTCACCATATGCACCCTAAATCTGACACAGGAAGGGTGCACCTAGACTTGCTCTGAGGGATAACCCAAGTTCCCCTCCTGAATAAGTCCATGGGTGCATGCATTGTGCCACCGTGCATGCGTTCAGTGCAGTTTCCAGCACGGTTATGAGATAATGCTATGTGAGTGGCGGGGCATATCTCTACCCTCATGTGGAGCAGACACTCCTCTCTAAATTGAGGTCAGACTTCAAGTGACAGATGTCTTTTTTCTTCACCAGCATCTTGGACTGAAATGAAACCTTACAATGGCCAAAATGTTAAAGAGCACTATTCACCAAATCACAAAAATGTCATCACTCCCAGGCACGGATGGCAGGTGGTCCCATTGCACGTAAGACACCTTGAGCCGTCTTAGATCTGCATTCTTGGACATGCATGTTTTTTTTCATTGTTACTCTGAACCTACAAACCCCAGCACGCAAAGCGAAAGCCAGGACTGCCTCCAGGTGACATGGGGCCCCTGATTCAAATGCTGCAGTCCCCCCCCCCCAAGGAGAGAACACGTACCACTGAATCGCGCCGGTGTGGTCTTCCTATGGTTGTCACCATCCTCCCATTTTGGGGAAACAGGAGGAGCTCACAGAGTGGTTGAACAAAGTCTATCTCCCGCGATATGTAGTATGGGGAGAATGGTGAGTGAAGACCTTAAGGAGGTGGCGAGTACACATTTAAATCTATAGGAAAAACAGCAGATAACCTGCCAAACGCTGCTATCTGTTGCTTCCTAACCGGCAGCGCCGTAGATTAACGTTTTGCCCACTGTTTCAATTGTCACCGCTACGGCAACTGCTCCATGTTTACTTTGCATTTTTGCAGCATCATTGTCTGCAACATATCCATTTGTTGCCTACGGTGATTTTGGTCCCTTGTTTGCCACAGTGCGTTTTCACCCGAATTTCCCGCTGTCGTGCTGGTCCCCTCTGCGTTCTTGCTGCATGGTATCCAATTGTAATATGTGCCAGACTGATCTTGCACCCGACGCATGGGAGGGGTGGTCTAAATTGCTCACTAGCCCCCAAACAGCGTCTCTTCCCCAGCTACCAACCTATGTGGCAAAGTAGAGCATTCAAAGCAGCTGTGTTCCTTTCGTGGTGGTTTGCGATGCAAAGAAAATACACTGGTGGGATTGAAGAACTTCATATATTGGGTTACATTGAGGTTTCCATTGAAATCTAATGCAGCTGTCCAAATCCAGCGAGGAGTGGCACAGTAATATGTTCTGAAAAGCAAGGCCAACAAGCACTGGCAAGCCAACAGTTCTGACTTCTGTGTAAGCATGGGATCGACATTTGCCAGGCCCTAACACAGTGGTACTAGCTGGCCATACGATGGCAACAGGCGCAAATTGTGAGTAAATGGGCATATGATAGCAGTGCTTGGCAAATGCCCATCTAATACCTACACACAATCCATTACAGTTGGAGTTGCCAATGTTTGGGTTTAACAAGACAGACTTCAGGTGTAAGGGCACACATACTCCTTATAAATCAAGTGGCTGTAGGCACAATATGTTAAGACATTTTGATTACACCGGTGGCGCATTCATAGATGCAATTAAGCCATGAACTCTCAGACAACTGTTTTGAAATAACAGCTGCAAGTTCCTCACATAACAAAGTTTAAGGTTACCTCTTGATAAAGTGAGCCAAAAGAGATTCCAGGAGGATGTATTTTAGTCAGAAAAGAAAGGTAGTGGGTGGGAATGAGTGTGAGGAATTCGACCATCCACAAGGTGGGCGTGCGCAGACCTGTGCTTTTTTGATTTTTTAAAATTAAATGGAATGATGGTAGACTAAACTCCACAGGAAAATGTGTGGTGCTAATCCACACACACTATGCTTGCTCAGACCATGACAAAAGCATAGACCATGTACTCCGGGCTGTACAACGCCTACAGGCACTGTCCAAACCCGTCATAGTTAGTTGGAATGAGACAGTCGAGGAGTGTACAATATCAACTCCCGGAAGTGGCAGGACCAACCTTCCCCCTGCCATGGTCTTCCTGATTAACTGACCAAGCTGCATGGATCCATCCTGCTCTTTTCTTAGACCCTGCAGCTGGTAGCAGTGATTATCATACCAACAAAGAGTACTTCAAACAAGCCCACACAGGGCCTGGCTGCAGAGGATAACAAAGGAGGCAGGACAATTAACAACCTTTCGTATGCAACTGTGTCAACCTGAAGCCAGCTCCTGCCTCTCAATATCAATGGCAGTGAACTGTCATGGCTGGGTCCATTGGTTACAGCAGGCCACCCTGCTAGAGGGACCCCATTCATAAAGTACGAGAATGTGGTTTGCAGGAGCCATAGGGAATGGTCTCGCTGCAGCTTCAAGGCAGACCCGACACTTTAACAGGGACCACACAGGGCGGAACCATTAACCAGAGAGACTCTTTGAACACAACAGACAGGAAGATGGTGATGATGGGTGGAGCTTATAAACAAAAGGAAGTGAGCCCAGAGCCCTTTCTGTTGATAGAAGGGTTCTACCATATTAGTTCTGGAGAACACCTAGTTCCTGTTGTCACCCCTTTACCTTTCCTGCCGCAAAGCACTCTGGTTATGACCCAACACATACAGGAGATTGTTGGTAGGGATGTCAGGATTCGTTCATTACAGTAGGCTTAGCCTACACCAATCACTGTGGCCTACTTGGATTTATACGAGGGTCGAGCCCCTCTTTTGTCAGATCATCTGAAGACTTCAACAGAAGTAACAAAAGAAGAACTCAACCTTAGACCCTGGCTGAAGGTACAGTCTGCCTTAGATCTTCCACCACTGAAGGAAGGCCATGATATCCAAAGAGAAAGCAAGATCCCTCCCCTAAACATCTCGCAGGGAACAGAGGAAGATACAGAACTCAGAGGCCCCTCCAGACGCTCCAGAACCGGTACCCAGCCAGCACACAGCGTGCCCTGCTAGGCTCTGCAGCAAGCTTCCTGGATAGGAAGTGCCAGAAGGTCTCTGAACCTACAACCAAGGACAAGGCAGCTGCCTGCAATACACTACACAGCTGTAGGTGTTGCCTTAGAGGATGACACAAGCCCATTGAAGAAGCTGGGAGAAGTGCCTTGATGAGCATCTACCCACATCGGCCTTAAAGGACATTTTAGAGCCAGTCGAGTTCCTAGATCGGCAACTGACTGCAACACTGGCCTTTGTCAAGCCGCAGCCGCTTAAAGAATCCTGAGGTGTCTTGATCAAGATTCAGAACTGCTGAACAACACTGAGATAACGATTCCTGATCCCGAAACTGCCGTGTAGGCCAGGCTGCAGCATTTTGCCCAGCTTCGCTCACCGAACTGTCTCGAACTCTGTCGAAGAAGGCTGCAAAGCGACCAGAAGCCGACTGGACCCTGTCGAGCACCAAGAACACCTGTAGCTCCAGGTACATTGAGGTTCTGTTCCCCTGGTCCTTCCCAGAAGGCCCCTAGAAACATTTTTGAGACCCAATGCTCCCTTTGTGCTGAAGCTAAGAAACCTTAAACTGTTGTGGTTATTAAACATACACAACTACCCTCCTGTCAGTATTCAGAGTACATCCCCTTTTCTTCTTTGAAACTGTCTGTCCTCTGCATTCCTTTACACAGTGGGTTGTATTTTGTAGTGTTGTTACATTGTCTGTTACGATTAATAAAGAAGATATTTTTAATATAACCTTGGCTGGACACTCCTTTTATCATTGGGTAATAATTGTATTTTCGCTGTGTTGCAACTAACCAAACATCCAAAACCTTTAGGAGATAAGCCTGCCGTTCCGTCTACCTTACCAAAATTGTACAAGGAGGTTTATAATTTGCTTCTTATTCCAAACTGTTCAGATCGCTTCTGGTGTACTAGAGGTGTGGGGCTGATTGATGGTTTAGAAACCGATATTCACCCCTTGGCCGCTGGTGGCCCCGAAGTGAACTTGTCACAATGGCTAGCGGGATTATCATGCAATTTCAACCAGAGAAATTTCCTGGAACACTTATCAAACGCAGGCTTTGTAAAATGCAATTCAGTGCCTAGATAGCATGTTTAAACGTCACTTAAAAAAAAAAACATGCCAAAACGGCTCATTTTCTTTCCCATCTCTCAGAGTACTGCCCTCAGGTGAACATGAAAGGAGAGCAGGGCACAACTAAAAGGGACAGATGAGACCGTCCCTGTGGTCCTGGCATTTTAGTGCCAGGGAGTAAAAAGCGACTAGACTTGTTTCAACTCAACAGGAAAAACAGATGAGATGGGCATGTTTGAGCTGGTGGTTTGCTTCCAAAACAGTTCCATTTATAGATGGCACTGGGCTGATCCCACAGCCACTAGACAAGCACCCCGTCAAGGTCCCCTTTTTGGCCAGCATCAAGACACCGTACTCGCTCACCGCCACAAGCTTTGCTTACTGCCGCTCCCAAGCCATCTTCATTCCTACCTATGTTAAGAGGTGGCGGCATAAGCAGAAGAAAAACGCTTCTTTACTTTGGTAACTATCTACAAGGACACCACCTGGCCCATCAACTGGCATGCAAGCTGGAATACGCCCACCTGAATTCCAGGGGATGACCGCTCGAAGTATGCAAGCAGGCAGGTTGGCTGTGCAGTCGTTCCCTTTAGTCAGGTTGTTACCCATCTCACTTTTTGTGTATCTCAGGTGTCAGCGGGACAAAACAGGGGTAGTAGATGAGATGAGCCAAAGCAACCAAATAACCATTAGCCCTCAGACCCAACACCTCATAGGTTTGGGTGCGTTGGTTACATACGAAGGTTTAATATTCACTGAATGATGATAAAACAGAACTTATCATCCTGGTGACCCATGCCAACCTAAAAAAACTAGACCATGACTATGCTTCATTCGCGATTGATGGAAACACCATCAAGGTGTCCAAGGAAGGGAGGACGCTTGGCTTCTACCTGGACTCTACCCTCTCATTCGACAAACAGGTGAAGTCCTTGGCTTCAGCCACTGCTTACACCTGCAAACTCATTAGAGCTGGCAAACACTTCCTATCCAACAACAACTGCATGATCTTAGCCAGAGCCTTAATCCTATCTCGGCTTGATTATTGTAATGCCCTTTACATTGGTGCTAACAAATCCATCATCAATAGACTACAAACCCTTCAAAACAACACCTTGAGAGCCGCTCTGAGCGTGCCCAAAAGATCACACATATCGCATATCAGGTGCCAAAATAACTGGCTTTCCACTCTAAACAAAATACAACTAAAATCGGCATTTCTGGTTCACAGAGCCCTAAACAATGCCACTCGTAGCTATCTCACGGATACACTCTCTAAACGATGCTCTACTAGACCTGCAAGAACTTCCAATGTCAACAGCCTCATCACACCTAGATTTAAATTGTCCAAGGCCGGAGGAAGTAGCTTCCAGGTCCAAGCAGCCCAACTCTGTAACTCGCTGCCACCTACTTTACGTGAAGACCAGCCATTTCTGAAATTTAGATCTAAATATATCAATCTCCTGAAAGCCTCTGACATCTAGCTGTTCAGCACCTACCCAGCTCCTTTATTCCCTAGAGCAGAATTGCTACATTTCTGAGCAGTCATGTTAGTCCCGGTTACCACTCTATTTCACTTGCACCCCCTTGATCTGTGCTAGTTAGCCTGACAGTGCCTATTTAAGCCAGTCTCGTCCTATCACTAATCGACCTCTATGGTCTATGTATATTGAGCCTCGCTGTAGCCTGCTATTATTTCACCCTTATTCTGCACTCCATTGTTCAAAAGCCTAATATTTACTTGTCAGCATGCTACATGTAAAATCCGGTATTCACTCAAATGTAACCTGTATATAATTGTACATATATGCACATCAATACACACCATTTGTAACCTGTACAGAACTGTATATTTATGTTCTTCATTGTATATTATCTGTAACCTGTAACCTAAGCTTCGTATTTTCTGTACTGCTGCGCCCGGTAACCTCTGGGTCTGGTGCGCATTACAAGTGATTAAAACAAACAAACACACACTTGATTTTGGCATGCTGACACGCAAACCCATGCAATCGGCAATTTTCAATGTGTAAAGTCGGAAGTGTAAATTCTCAGAAAACAGCAGCCAATCAATATATAGTCTTTGATTTGGTAACATGTTTTAAAGGTGCATGTAGGTTTAGCACACAGTTTCAAGGTCATGCCATTCACGCCAGAACACAGAGGAAACTATCTTGCATATCTGTGCCTGGCTTTCTATTTAAAGTAAGGGCCGGGAACAGCAGATAATAAATTGCATTCCAATCAACGGTGGTCAGGGATGAAATAATGAGGCCCTTCTCCTAATTAGCACAGATGTGGGCAATCGGAGCATCAAGGGTACTTCCCAAAATAGTGTATGATAAAGAGCTGTCGTACATCAGTTATGGACGGTATCTGATCAAAGAGTTTTGCAAAGTTGGCTTTAAGTGGTGGCCATGGTTAACTTTAATATAAACCGATTCACCCCCGGGCAGGGGCTCCATACTCAAATAACTGTTTTGTCTTAAGATTTTGTCAAGTTTATTAATATCATAAACCAGTAATATTTAGTTCAATTATGTATAGGTACTAGGGCCTTCTTTAGTGAAAACTGTTACTAGGTGACTTACTTAGGACATCAGTTGCTAATATAGAAATCAGTCATCATAGTTCACACAAAGCTGCCATTGTTAACAGAAATGAAAGGAAATGCCAACTGCATGGCCAAGAGTTTCGCCCATATGGGCTTCATCATGGCAAGAGTCCAAATCAATAATAGCACTGTTGATAGTAGTTATCATTTATAATCCCAATAGTATTAGTCTGGGTGTGAGTGATGAAATCAAATGGAGGGCCGATCCGGTTTCAATAAAAAGAGAATTGTACTTTTGATCGCAAAATTGAAGTAAGCCTTGCTAGTTTATGATGTTAATATACTTGATAAAATCTTAATTAAGACAAAACAGTTATTTGAGTATGGCGTGCCTGCCCGGGGGTGCGTGCCTGCAGTTAGCTGCTCCATTATCACCCTAAATTCTTTAGGCAGGCGCAGCCCCAAGGTCGGACAACCAATGCCAGTGTATATATAGTTTAAAGTTCTCCCCTTGCCAAGTTGGTCTTTCATCAATTGGCTGGCTTTTTCTACACTTCTCACATGAGTAGGCCTGGGCCGCCAATAATTTTTGATATTCTGGGGATATTGCCCAACATGCTTTGTTCGTCCAGGTGCAGCAGTACATTAAGAAAGTTTAAAGATAGGCGACACAGGCACTCACGGAGGCGGTACTGGTGCCATATCCGACTGCATCATTACAACACGAGCCGATATTGTCAGCAATGATCTTCGAACTGTGCCTTCAGCAGGCGGGAATCTTGGTGGCAAAGCCCCTTAACTAGCTGTCTGGGGCCATCTTGAAAGATAATTGGAACACATATTTGCGAAGCCAGATACTGGCAAGTGCATAATCCTGAGACACACCTATAGCAGTCGATTTAATAGTTATCCCAGACAGACGCTGCCAGTGAATGACAAATACATTACCACAAATCACATGGGTTTCATGTTGTTAGGCAGTAACTAACACAAAAGCGCTGTGATGCAAGTACTAAAGCCAGATCAGACCTCCATCACTAGCCCTAGAAGCTTTGCGTCTAAGCAGGAAACCCAGCACGACATCCAAAGATACCTGCACTACTTCCAGAGAGACCATTTAAGCAATTATTATAGAGATGAAGACACCTACAATGCTTTCTGAATACACTGTGAGGAACAGCCTGCGGGCGTCTAGTGGTCTATAAAGGTTGGTAGTGGTGATGGTTGAAGCAGGACGCAAGCACTACCAAGACTCCAGCTATCACACTGGTGGCACGTACTGTTCTACATGACTTCATGAATGACGACTACACAGGTCAGAGGAGATGAATGTCCAGAATCCTACTAGAATATTGTTTTTGTTAGAGAAAGTACCCCCCAGAGTCAAATATGTGTTGCCATTGTTTGAGGAACTAAACAAAACACTCAGAAAAACAAGAAGAGGATGCATACTTTTTGACTTAATAAAATGCATTCTCCATGTTTAATATTAAGGTCTAGGTGTTGAGGGCCATCTGTCTTTGTATCTTCTTCAATTCACCCATTGGGTATCAGCCAGAAGTGCTGGGGCAGAAAGTCCCATCCATTAAAAGTCTCCAAGAACATTCGAGATATGGTAACATCGGAATGTCTCCCACCTTCCTTCTGCTCCCTTAACTTGCATGGGACTGTTCAGCCCCCAGCAGACAACACAACCCATATAAATCCTGCGACCTCACACACAGCATTGCCGGATTGCCTAGCATAACCAGCAGCAGGGGAACCCAAAATCACACTCGCACCAGGGCTGCACCAAACAGCAAGCCAGAAAAAACAAAATGGGTAACCACAAAGGGTCAAACTTCACCTCTCACAGAAACCCAGTCCTCCAGATACTTTACAGTTAACACTAGATTACATTTTGCCTCAAGTCTTTAGAATAGTCCCCTAAAGGAATTGGATAAATGTTCGCTTTGGTTGGCTCAGAACTTCATGCTCGTAATTCAAAATGGTAGCCTCACCCCTGTTGAACCACCTTATTGTAAGGTGCATAACAAACGAGGAGGTCTCTTTTCCAAGAGCGGTCAAGTCCCCTGGATATACATTACAATTAGTATAAAGTTTACAATACCCAGCTTGCTCATTTTCCTCTAAGCATCACACGTCACTACGGCCTGTAGTTTGAAGAGGTAAACTCCGAGAGCGGCAGCGAAGAACTGATCTCAAATATGGACACACAAGCCCCTTCTCTGACATGCACGCACACACACGATTGAGTCCTTCGAGCTGGTCCACCAACATTGCTACAGTTTGTCTTTCAACTAACTTAAAAGAACCAATATCACGGAAACTGCCTGAATGTCTCCTATCCATTAGGCCCACACAACAATCTTCTCAATCTATCATTGCAAGGTGCCCACCATTCTGACCGAGGGGGCAACACAGAAATTGTGAAGGACCTACTACTGACATTTACTAATGACCTCTAGACTGCTCTAAACACAGTGTTCCTGTGCAAAGCCAAGAACATCAGCCAAGGAATCCAGGCTAACAAACACCACCAACAGCAGAACTCTTGGGTCCTTAAAGACAGGATAGTTGTCTGTTTCACACAAGGGGTTACATAAAAATGGCCCATGGCAAACAAACAAAAACTACTATGCCAGCATGAAATAGCAAAACTGCTTCACAGAAGTCATGACGTTTGAAAAACTGCCTTTCAAAAAGGAGCTATTAAAACAATCAAGCAATGTTCTTCCAAAATCATCAGAAGTAAAGAACCGGCATACTAGTCACCCATTACTCCCACCAATCTCACTAAACTATTTCACCATGTTATTTTAGTACTGGACTTAACTATCATTTGCCCAACAAAACATGGCCTCGATTGATGATGGGAAGGGGGGCTCTGTACAAGCAGACATGAGGGTGACAGGTGGTGGTGCAGGTACGGTAGGGGATTTGTGTAAGGGGTGGAGAAAGAGAAAGGGAGCACAGATTAGGTCGACATTGTGTGTTCACAGTGCCGCACAGTATGAGAAAAAGCGGGGTTGTCCCGGAGTATCCAGCCTATGTCCTCTCACAACTGAATGACTCTGAACACTAATCAGGGTACTAATGCAAGTTAAATGTTTGAACCCTTGCATCCTTCCATTAAGAAGAAACAGGAATCACTGACACGGCACTGACCTGGAGTAAACCATTCAGATCAGAAAGAAGAAGACAGTTTGGATAAAACCATTCCAATCAGCGCCTTGAGACACCACCTGTGGAGTACTGCAAGGATCCTCCCTGTCCCCACTCGTCTTCAACATCTACTTGACCACACTAATCAACCTCATCAAAAGCACTGCCTCACCTCCTACAGCTACGTGCATGACACCCAAATCATCTACAAAATTGAAGATGTACAAGAGGAAAACACAACGCTAATAGACTGTCTGAAAGAGCTCTACAATTGGATGAACACCAACAGCCTCAAACTCAATCCTGGCAAGACAGAATTCATGATCATGTCCAAGAAAACAACCAAAACATCCCATGGCCAAATGAACTAGGAACAGCTCCACGCCATCAAAAATAGTCAAAACCTTGGAATCCTAATGGACGAGATAACGCTTGAACCGCAAGTAAGCGCAATATTCAAGAAATGCTTCTTTCATCTACACACCATCAAAAAGATCCTACCATTCCTCTCCTTTACGCACAAAACATTAGCCATTATTTCCCTCATCATGTGCAGGATAGACTACGCCAACAGCTTATAACTCGGAATGTCGGATTATCTACTGAAGAAAATGCAAGGTACAGAGAACGCAGCGGCCTGACTCCACCTTAAACTATCACAAAGAGACCACATCACTCCCACACTAAAGATGCTACATTGGTTGACGGTCAAAAAACAATCGCATTCAAAACAATGGGCATAACACACAGAGCAATCCCTGGCCAAGGAGCATAATTCCTACAAAAGGAAAAACACCATTTACCAGCCGGCAAAAACACTCAGATCCAGCAAAGACATCTGCCTGGAACCAAAACAGTAAGGAAAAAACAATGTGGATTAGCATTCTACTGCCTAGCGGCAAAAACTCGGGAATTCCCTCCCGAGAGAAATTCGAAACATGAAGGACCATCTAAAATTCAGGAAACTCCTAAAAACCTGGGTGTTCAATTCAGAATTGAATAAAAACGAATGAGCAACACCCACACCCCCCGGAAATAAACACACACCTCACAAGACAAAGGGCCAGAGCATACCACAACAAGTTCAGGGAGCAGGAAAGACTTCTGGGTGCCCCATGGAGAGCCCCAATGGAGTCTAAAGAGGGAGATTGGAGCACCCTAGGTTGAACCACAGAAAGAGGGGATAAGAGTCAAAGGAGAAAGAGTGGCGAGCGAGCTTAAGAGCACAGGGACCATGTAGGTCAAGAGCACAGGAAAAAGGTCCCACGTCCTCCTACCACCCTGACGCACCCCGAATCGGCAGAAGAAAGAGGCGGCAGATGTACACCAGTATAGGCCAAAAGGGCAAACCGGGCGCAGAAATAAATCATCCAGGACACTGGGGTGGGGCAGAGGAAAAAGGTGGCAGGTGCGCACCAGTATAGGCCAAAGGGCAAACCGGGCGCATAAATAAATCATCCAGGAAACCGGGGTGAGCAGAGTCTGTACCTCTATATAGCCCTGCAGACAACCCACAACCCTACACAGAATAAAGAGGGAGACCCTCCAAACGCCAAGCGCACAACAATATGCAACGCCAGGGGACCATTCCAGTGGTGATAGATGAATATCCTTTAACATAACATAACATGCAGATTAACTGTGTGCTGCTCAGCTGGGTAAAAATTACGCGCTAAGAGTGCGCGTATGAGATGCAAACGATTAATGTTCTAATTGGGATAGAGTAACGCCTGCAAAGCCATTAACAGTGGAGCTCTTGAATGCGATCCCGCAACTCAAAAACATTATTTCCACTCCCTCCCCCACCCTGCGTCTCTAATTATTAAGTGGTATGCTCCCAGTGACACGACATATCTCCAAGGTGCCGACCGAATGGGAATGCATCGGTAATACCGGCCAATATGCAGCTTGTATTTTGTGTCAAGCAAAGGCTGAATTCAGTTTTATGCAAGTCCTGTGCGCTTTCTAAAATGGACGCGAGCATCCGTGGCCCTGCTTTCCTAAGGCTAAGCCCTACACGTATCGCGACAGTTAGAATGGTTTCTTAACCATGAATTGCTGTGCGATTTTTGAGAAAGTTACATTACAGGAATTTGAAAGGTAATCCCTCCCATTCAATAAATGTACAAGTTGCCCAAACTGTTATTATTGGGGAATGCTTTTGACACTTCTGTGAATTGTAATGAGTTATTACAGGCTATTTTTAATGCAATCGCTATATAATTGATGTATGGGGATATATCAGTAATTCTTTCCTTAATATGGTCTCTCTCCAGGAATAGGCCAGGGATGCGAATGGTTCTGTACTGGCCCACAACCGTCAGTGGCCTCCCATCATCACCTCATGAACGACAGGGATGTCGGTCCGTGAATGAGCCCTCAGGTCACAACCTTCATCGGGTAAATTCCTGGCACCAGCCCAGCAATCCACCTCTGCTGCGTTCAGCATTCTACTGGCCTGGGGTCCTTCCAAAACGGTCCTGATCATTCAATCCTTTCTATCTGGTCGGCATCATGGCTTTACTGGGCTCCATGCCAACTGCTATGCTGATGAAGCCTGTGCGCTTGAGCATCACCATTGATCACTCTGCCGCTTCCTTCTCTTCTGCCCTCCCCTTCCTCTACAGGGAGGACCTCAGCCCCAAAGGCTCGCTGATGCTAGGATTGGGTTCTGGCCTACTGGGGATGCCCACTCTTGGGTATGGATTGTGTGTTTAGACCAGCAATGAGGTTTCTTAGCTGAGTAATTATCGTCGTCATCTTACCACTCTGAGGTCCAGAGCTGACCTGGCTGATCGCTGTCATTACATCTTACTAAATGCAGCTTCTTCTGACACCTGTCTTGAGGGTCTTCCCATGGCGGATCGCAACTGCCCTTCCTGTGCCTTCGCACAGGAAAAATCCATCCAGCAGACTGACGATGAGAGGAAATGGGGATCCTTCTGGTTTGGTTGGAAGATCTAATGCACAAGCACATAGGGTAGTCGCGTAGAGCAAGCAGGTGGTAAGTAACCAGCCTGCGAGATTGGTAGAATTCATCTGGGGAGAAGAGGATTTATGAGTGATGTGGGACTGGGTGCAGGGGATTGGATGGGGTGGTAGTGCTAGCCGGTGATTAGGCAGTCATGGTACAGTAGGCCAAAGGCAAATTGATAGCCAGTGGGCGATAGCTCGGAAAGTAGACTGGAAAGGCATTTTTGGAAGATAGTTGGCTTTGAGGTTTTTATTTATTTTATTTTATTGGTGATGTATTTTGCACTTCTCAATTCTGGACTGCTCCAGCTTCTATGCGTCCAAACAGGAAGTCAAACCCATGTTGCACTGCATTGTCTTGTTTCAAAGACGAGCGCGTTTCCCCTGAGCCTTCCTCCCAGCCTGGTAAGACTCACTGTGTGGGTTAGCAGAACTGGGTCAGAGCGGGGGGAGGGTGCGTGTGGAGTAGAAAAGCTAAAATAAACATCATTTGGTTAAAGCAGCCAGCTCCTGGATCATTCGGGTGCCCAGGAGCTTTTCAAGTTGTCTGCAGATATTTCTGGGCCATGTAGAACGAATATCTGCAGAGGATAACCTGGCTGCATGATCGTAGGGATCTTAACCTCAGCAACATCGGGTTCTTAGCTGCGATGCACATAGGATTGTTGCAGGCAGAATGCATTTGAACTCTCTTGGGATGGAGTCACATTTAGGATAATGGTGGGGTTGCGCTACGCAAGACTGTGATTTCATAGTCTACTCAGGAACCCATGTCCTGCTCCTATGACTGAAGCTCTGGTTCTACATTCCTGGTATCTCTGTGGCTCCTGCCCTACTCTTCACATCTAGTAAACATAGGCATGTGTGTGCTGCCCCAGGGTCCCTGCGTCTCTGACCATTGGCGGGTGCCTCTTCCTGCACCTAAGAGCACACAAGCAACTGCTTTCCATCCATACATTTTACTTACCCAGGGCCTCACTCTATGGCCCCATGGCCAGGGACCCACTCCTATACTCTGAACTGCAGTATGATGACCAAGCTTCCAATCCAAAACGGATACCTAGCAGCCATTCAAATGCCTTCGAACCGTAGACCAAAAGGGCCATAACTCTGCGGGATCTCCTGGGGGAGCGGTTCTACTAACCATCATCTTTGTATTAGCTCCTCACTCATCTGTCACAGCCCTAGGTGGTTACAACAGCACTTGTCCTCCACCCTAGATTGTACCCAAACCACACTGCCTATCTCAAGGCATAAATTAAGCAGCGTTGCATAGCAATTTACTATGCAATTCTGTATGTTTGCTAATTAAATGAACAATTGTGTAGCAAAGTTAGCTATTTAAGTTAACGTGTTCAATAAAAGCATTGCTCACCCTTAATTCCTCTCTGGCTCTCCAGTCTCTCGCCACCCGCTTCTCTGTTCACTGCAGGTTCAAAGGGGCTAATGGAGAGAGAGCGCAATAATCATCTCCTTCACTCTTAAGTGCCAAACGCCTATGTGAGAGTGCTAGGCAAGATTTCTTTTCTTTCTCAAACAATTGAAAACCAGAAGTAATCTGGATGATACTTTTATTAAGCTAACTATATACTCTTTGGCAAAGACCAGTATGTGTAACTGTATAAAACAGTCATGCAATTC
The DNA here is from genome assembly GCF_040938575.1 of Ambystoma mexicanum. NCBI lineage: Eukaryota > Metazoa > Chordata > Amphibia > Caudata > Ambystomatidae > Ambystoma > Ambystoma mexicanum. Next base: position 263,571,547 of record NC_090922.1, read on the forward strand.
CATTCCTAAAAATGTAAGTTGTTGCATAAAGCAGGACTACGGTACTGCTTCTGTAAAACACAGCATTGTCTCCATGGTTTATAGTTAAGGTTAGGTTAGTGTACCTAAATCTCATGGTGTCAACTAGATTTCTTTTTGTGGGGGAAGATGCATCACATTGATAAGTGTACACTTTTGAAAATGTACATGATCACACGGCCAACTGCTTTTAATGGCAATTCTAGTTCTGGGACCTACTGGTTGCATTTATTTGTGCAACTGGTGTTGAACGCATGAAGGGTTTTATACCAGTTACCCTGAAAGTGAGATGGCAGCAAACTACAATATTCCACCTAGTTTACTCAGTTCTCTGCCTGCTATGCCATCCACTCTGCTTAGTCTCTTACTTTCTTTCCTCTTACATAATGAATACACAAGGCTAACTAGACGTTTACTCAAAAGAATTATCAATAGTTCCATCCAGACTCTACATCGACACATCTGCTGCAATACCACACTCCCTCCAGAGCTCACTTTGCTCTATGATTATCATTGCATTATATATTAGCTCCTGCAGCAGAGAGCTGGCCAAACTGTTTTCAGAGCATTTTTATCATATCTATTTTTTTGTGTCCATTCATGCAGCTAACCTTTTACATTATATAGACACTCGGCCAGAGCTTCCAAAGTCTACGCACCCTCGCATAGTCCAATAGATTTTATGATGGGTGAGTACCCTTTTCGAGGGATGTTTGAAAGTTTAAAAAAAATGTTAGTTGCATGCAGTAAATGTCAAATAGGTTTCACTGTGTATAGCTGGCTTCTGGGTGGCAGCAGTGTGCCAAACAAGTGGGTTTGTGGTGACATGCGCCATTTAACAGGAAGCGCGTTTGCATTCTTTGTCACCCGTTGCGTTTCTTTTGGGTCGTGTGGGTAAACTAAATTACTTATCCTGCAGGTCTAGTGGAATTTTAAAGATTTTGTAAGGCCTGTTTTGTCTCACTAACATCTTGACTTCAACGGTACACAAAAATGCAGTACTGATGCTCATTTTATGTTTTGGATTCAAATAACTTCTGATGACATAAATAGGAGTACAACATTGCTGATCAAATAAGTGTGTTTGCTAATCAAGAAAGTTTTAATTAGCAAACTCTGCTAATCCATTTTTGAAAACTAATTTATGCCGTGTATCCATCCCTTTTTTTATTTCTGCCATAGTAGAAATGGGTGACGTATAGTTTGGAAACAGTCTTTCAAATGTCAAGGTCTTGATAGCTGTCCAATTGATTTAGTTTACAAGTCTTAGTTGCTGTATAACAGGTTTGCTAAACTTGATTTCCACCCTCCCCCTACTGACATGGCTTACTACTGCAGCACCCCTTTCCACCACGTGCCTCCTACCACCTGTGACAGTATGGCTTTGGCCAGGTGACCACTGCTGATCCGCTTCTGGCTACCCCGGTTGATGGGTGCCACTTTCAACCTGAATAGCAAGTGCAGAAGCAACCCTGTAGCGGTCTTGCGTTTCACAGCCATTGTTGGTGGGAGTCAACAGTTGTTCCTAAAGCTATTCAAAATATAAGAGACTTCTGAATTGATTTTCATCTTGTCCTCCCCATCAGAAAGCATTTGGCTAAATAAAATGTTCAGAGGGTCATAGTAGAAAATCATAATTTCCTGACTACAAAGGTGTGTAATTAGTTGTCTGTACTCTCTATGAGCCGCACAACACAAACATGTCAGTGCTGTTTCTATCCCTTATTCCTGGTGTTCCCTTTTTCTGTGCCCGCAAACAGGGTGAAATGTGCCAATGGCAATGCCTCTACGTGCCGACCCCTGTGGCCTATCGCTTTTAGATTGCTTTGGGGACTGAACATCAATATCTTATCCTATCCCAACCAACTTTCCACTGACTCATTCCCCATCTGCCCCTTTATCGCACCTCCTCTTTCCACCCACTCACCCATCAGAGAACTCATTCAGCTACAAACTTACTCATCCATTCACTCCACTACACATTCAGTCATCTACACATTCTTCCAATCATTAGTCCACCCCGTCACCCATGCACACAACCACCCACTCACTCACCCCCAATCCTCTCACTCATTTTATCTACTAATCTGGCAACTCTCTCACCTATCCACATTTAACCACTTTGCCTCTCCAGTCTATGCACACATTCACTGTTATACTTCCTACTGCCCACTCATTTATACTTGCTCTCTCCCATCCACACGTCTACCCATCCATCTTCTCAATTATCCCTTCATCCATTGGCTCAGCCTGTCCGGAGTCATTGAGGTCAGAAACCCAAGTCTATGCAAGTATTCCCGGCGACACGAGCCCCCTGCCTAACAACTAATGCAGCCAACGTCCATGTTAGTTTCTACTCTGGACAAAAAATCCTATTGCAGGGTGGTGGAATCTTGGAACATGGAGCTGTGTGCACGATGTGGCTGGTAATAGAGCCTGCAGGCCTTGCTTTGCTTGAAGGTAGACACATTGGCAGCATGAGTGAGTGGGAAAGATTACAAGTTCCAAGGCAAAATTGCCATAATTTGAACAGTAGTGTATACATGTGTGGAGTTTTCACAGTAGAACGGGTTTTAAACTATCAGGGAACTCACTCCTCTCTTCTATTAAGTGCTGACAGGAATCACCACGATAGATATGCAGCGTGTGTTTGGAACAATAAAGGGTACGCATCCCCTCGCTGAAGGCCGGGCACTAAAATAAACCGCCGTGTCTTCCCCGGAATCATGGCCGTTGCGCAAATCAAATCCTGGCGGCATGGTTGTGACGCAGGCGCATTCTTGCGTTTACAAGAGCCCTAGATCTGTAAACATCAAAGGAGAAGCCGGAAACGCGTTGCAGCTGTTTGGATTGAGCTGGGACAGAGCTGCGCATCTGAATGTGATGAGCCCCACAGCTCCAGCCAGAGCAAAAGGGAGGGAAGGTTTACTTCAGAGCATGTAGGAAGGCATGTTCAGAGAGAAAAGGAAAGGTGGAGCATGGACGACAAGCCACACAAGAAATAATCAAAAGGAAAATAAATAAAATAGGTATAACAAAAGACTTTGAAGTTCTAAAGCAGCAAACCTTTTACAGATCCCCATGAACACGTGAACAACATGTATATTCGCGAAGATTCAGTGCATGCACTAAACACCACATTTAAAAAAAATAGACCATATCATGATCGCCATTACCAAGTCCGAGCCCCAGCTGACTAGCCTGAGCACCTGCTAAACTCACTCACTCTCAACCAGGGCTGGGCTGGGGTGGGTTGGGCTGAAAATTTGCTCGAGCACCAATGAAAAGGCGTCCCACCGTTGCAAATAGCAATTCGATCCTGTCATGATAGACTGTGAGTAGTACCCACGGGGAATTTTTGGTAAAATAGGTTTCAAATAGTGCATCTTAAACAATTACATTCAAAATACTTACCACCGCACACAAATGTATCAACTTGTCTGCACCGTCATACCTGTCTGACACGCTAACCAGATCTCACGCCACCAGACCAACCAGGCAATGCCACACCAACCAACTTAGGGTCCCATGCATCAAACGAGCCAGAGCAGGTGGAATAAGTTTCCCCTACATTGCCCCTAAACTATGGAACGCACTACCTAGCACGCTCAGAGCAGAAACCTCTCTCACTGCCTTCCGAAAAAAACTAAAAACCACCTTGTTTAACTAATTCCTCTTCCTTCGTGTTGTCTACTCTCTCCTCCTCCACTCCTCTCTTCTCCTCCTCCTCCTCTTTTCTCCTCCTCTCCTGTAGCTACCTTTTTTTCTCCTGCAACTAAGTAATGACTTCACTGTATGTACAAGTCATTTTCATATCTGTAACAAGTGCCACGGTGCCCTCTGGGCTGCCTGTGCGCTAAACAAATGCGAATAAATAAATAATAATAATATGTATTCAGTAACATTTGTCAAAACACAGTGCAGTAACTCATCGGACTGCCCCCCTTTGGCCAAAAAAGGGCCTGGGTTGACCAATAAAATGGCCCACACTTGCATGTTGGGCCTGCACTTCGGGCATTGCCAATCTGTGCCTGTCCTCAACTGGAAAACATTAAACACATCAATCACCCCAATCCTCTTAAACACTGGTCCACACATTATAAATATCCAAGGACATGGTCAACAAGAGAGGCAGAGCACCCTCATTGCAATGTTAATACACATAGCAATCCAGACGGTCTGCAACAGCCCTGATGCCAAAGGACTTAGGCTTTACAGATAAAAAGACACATAAACAGAAACACACACACAAATAACCCAATCGGTAGCCTACATGCCAGCTCCACTAACTCACCAGCCCAACACTAAAGAAAAACAAAATAAACCACACCATGTTATCAAACGTCCTTAACTTAGGGAACGACCACTGCACAAAAGACAAATAATACTGCAACCAAGCTGAAACAAAGGGGGAAACAATCGGGGCCAACACTGCCTCTCTGTCACCCAAAAACCTCTGAAATTACAAATCATACTACAAACCTGCATATCAGTGTTCGCCTCCCACCGTGCACAGACACATGTCTAGAAATCACAAACAAATGTAAGGGAAAATTCCACTAAATTATAAATGAAGTCATCAACAGGGAATTTATGTCACGGAATTTTTAAGGGGAGTGAGCTTCATATAGTGTTCCATGGCAATATAGCGTTTAACCTTATGCCTGTGATATAGTGGAGGGTGTATAGGGTGGGAATTCAGTGCACATTGGAACTGCATGGAAGTTACATTCACCTCAGTATTTTCCTCAAAGAGTAACAGGTCTAAAAGCAAGGGAGCTGCAGCCAAGATAGGCTAGCCTACAAATGAAGTCATCCCTACCACATCAATGCACCAATGGGCAATTACGAATGGGACTGAAGCACTTAGCCACAATGAGCCATGGTGGGGTCCTGACCCAGAATTGGTGTCTATTCTGCAGGGAGCTTGGTAATGTTTTCACTGGGGTAAGACATTAAGGACAGCCACGAACAAATATGTGGGTACGGATCGAAGTAGTGCCTGACGTTGCATAAAAATCACAATTAGCTAAGGAAATTTAAAAGACCAGTGGCCTAAAACTAAAGGAGCAGCTAAAGAAATGTGGTTGAATTTCTACACCTGGCATGAAAGAGATTTTTAAATGTTGTTGCAATTGAAATATACATTAACTAGAGATCAAATAAGTCGACTATAATAGAACATATTAAAATAAAACAAATCAAATCAAAATAGTTAATGCAGATTCTAATCGCTCAAGGTTTTTGAAAGGAAATGTTTGATTCTTATGTTTTGCAAATCATTATAAATGACAAGATTTCAATATGATCTGTGGCAAAAATCAATGTATTCTCTATCCAATATTTTCCCTTCTGAGTATTCTATGACAAAAGTCTGAAACTAGCGATGTGAGTGTAAACCTGGGCGATGGTGGTAACAAGAGTAGTGTCACGCATCATCCTTTCATTGACTTAGCTCAGGGGAATAACGTGGAAAGGCCCGACACTCCTGGAACTCAATGGCCTTTTTCAGATTCTGCCAGCCCGATACTAAGCCTCAGCTCACCTAAAGCCGAACAGCTGGGTTTCTCAAAGATATGGCAGGGGCGGGCTGATGTGGTGTGGTTTTCTGTCTTTCCACTTTGCAAGATGCCAAGTAGTGTTTCCCCAAACAAAGCTTTTTCCATGCTCTAGAGAAAGGGATCTCTGAACTTTCTGCCCGATTGAATCTAGAACCAACACCACAACTCTAAAATTGAAGATACTATACAGGGCTGTGTCTCTGTAAAAAAGTCCAGAGAGTTTCCCCAGCATGGACCCTTCTGATGGTCAAAGGCTGAGCTGAGAACCTTATTTTGCGAGCTGTATGCTGTTAACCGCATAGCAAAATGTGACTCTAGTACCAACATTTGTCTTAACAATGGATATACAGTGGGGTTCTTGCCACGGGCGCTGAGGTGGTCTTTAGATGCAACTATACAACATTAAGGAAGAGTGAGTTAGATCAAAATGAAGCGTATTAGAGGGAAAGTATTGGTGTGTGTGCAGGCAGTCTGCATCGGCCTTTGCTAGCATAGGCCCCAAGACCACATCATTTAGGGAGGGCCACCATGACCTTATAATTCAGGAAGCATGTCCCTTCACAGAAGAAACCATACCTTTAAAACACAAAAACGGGGCTACCACTGCCCCCCTCTCAATCACACATCTAAAAGCCTTCAAGCTCAATTCCTAGCTTACAGTTTACTGGATATCCCTGCCAAACACACTGTAGATCTCTCGCTGGCTGTCGGGGAGTAGAATGATCTCCAGGGCAGTAGCATAGATTATTTTGGAAATTGGAGCCAATAGGGACTTCGGATCCCCATTTTATGTATAGCCCTCATTGCTCATCCTTATATAATAAAAAGCCAGGTGTATTTTTGTCTGATGCAGTCATGCGCAGTAGAGACTGCCGCTTTGCCTGTTGTGACCGGTAGAGGGAGCTCTTGCCATCGGATAACTAGTGTCCCTAACTGTTTGTCCGATGCAGTCAAGCGCAACACCCTGAAGATGTCTTTTGCTACGCACTTTGACCCGTGTACACAGGCTTCCACGCTAGTCGAACAATAAAGCTGCAGGTCAGCCTTCTAAAGTACAGAACAGTGTCCTTTTTAGCATTCTTTGTTTGTCTACAGGAGCAATATGTGCTTATCCCTCCGGAGGCGACAAGCGATCCAGCACCAGGAGCAACAACAGAGATTGCTTTGGACAATATAGCCCACAGCGCAAAGGGGCCGCAAGCAGCTACATAGTGCAGGATAGCAACTCAGCACTTTAAATAGCTAGGATTTAAGAACCTCCAACTGTTCTGACAATTAACCAGATCAATGATGCTCGCTTCATCAGCAAGGACGTCGAGAGTCTCGGATTAAAATCCGACACAGAGCAGACACAGAATGCTGCAACAGGCACTTTAACCCAATGGTCTGTACGGTAAGTGGGTTTACATGTTTATGGGATTGTCCAGCTAAGATTTGCGTCACCAATTTGCATTTAAATCAGGTAGAGACAAACTATTTTGTATTTCTAAAGCAGAGGGAACAGGCTGTGGCATGTATCTGTGTCACAAGTAATGCAGTGTTGTATTCTTGTGTGTTCATAACTGGTATAGTGCCACCGATTGCTGCTGCTACTGTAAACTCCAGGAAGTCCAAATGTCACAGAGCTCTTTCACAAATTGGCTTTGCTAATCAGCATTAAGGTCTGCGCCGCTGTAACTCGCACCGTGTTAAACATCCTCCACAAAGGACGACTTCACGTGGTCAACTGTGGCACCGCTGGGCATGAAAAATAATGTATTCTAGAAAACTCTTTATGCTTGATTTCTCCCACTGCTAAGCGGTGCAATAATGGTGCCGTCCTTAGCCAATGGAACGTTGCTCTATGTACCAACCTCAGCAGGAAGAAGGGCTGAACCAAACATGTCAGGATTCAAACTTTGAAAATGCAATATTGCTGCACAACTATGTGCATTTTACAGCATCAATGATTAATTTAAATGGTAATGGGTAGGTACGAAACTTACAGAATGTAATTTCTAATGTCCCAACTGTGCCTGCAGATTTAAAAAATCTCACACAAAAGGGAGTGCCTTCTTATATAAATGATAGGTGGTCTTGTGAACAGTGAAGAAGGGGTCCATGCATGGATTACCCTGGGTAATTTAGGGTGAAACCCCACGTCCCTAAATATATATGCAAACGGTATAGGAGCCCCCCTACCGAGAACAAACACGGCCAAATAACATGTTCTATGGTTAAGTTTCCACTCAGGAGGGTGAAACCCCAAGTCCCTCATATTTATAAGTGGAAGAAATTCCATAGAACAAGGTACCCATGTTCGTTCACAGTAGAGGGACTCGCACATCCTTGCTTAGTTAGTAAAACTTGGGGTTTCACCCAAAGTAACCCATGGGAATGCAGGTATGCTCACGTTGCTTAGAGAGGTTCAGCTTCAACCTCACTGATGAGGCCAGACTAGGTTGAAACACATGTCTGGGGTTGCTGGACATGTCTGGGGTTGCTGGAGGAACTCTTGCTCAGAGGAGAATTGCCTGGCATTCCGGTGGAGGACTGCCCATGTGGGCGAGACAAAGACTGATATGCAAATGGATAGTTGCCCTCTGTGAAGGGTGCAGTGAGCTAAAACGTGGTTGGAGACCCTGCAAAGTGGAAGAAATTCCATAGAACAGGGTATTTGACCCATGTTCGTTCTCAGTAGAGAGACTCCAGCACCCTTGCTTAAATATTGATGTAAAATGGGAGCCATTCGTCTATGCGCTTTTTGAACAGATGCTTGGGTATTTTTTGAATAGCCGTCAACAGATTTTCAACACAAAGGAAGCATAACAGAATATAATTCCATGAGTTCCCATTTGGCAAATGACTATTTCACTACAGTGGTTGAAATGCACCAGGGCCGCCAAATCCCGGCAGTCCAGCACCATCACTTAAGACTCAGTCTCAGCAAAGATGTGTATATCAGTCAAGGAGGGTGCTCCAATTTTCTTCTCTGCCGTAACAATCAGAGACCACTCAGATTTTGGGTGAATATGGGTGACTCTACAGCCAACTTTCTAAGAGAGAGCATGCTCCATGAACAGCTTTGCACATGTTTTTCTTATAGTCTCTTCTCTTGTAAGATAATGCACGCTAGAGATATTGCCAGGCGCAGCCAATGAAAATTAGTGCAGTCAAGTGTGCAGTCCTTAAAAGGTGGGCAGGTGTTTCTGCCACAAAAAAACAAGGTCCTACCATACTCTGCACCCTTCCCAGTCCCAGCCAGTGTTGCTGCAGCACCAACAAATAAAACACACCTGTATTACATTTTCAACTCCGGGTAGGTGCTTCCAACAGTGCCAAAGAGGTGTATAGAAAACGGCATCGCATAGAGAATGACATCAGTCTTTGATAGTTTAGTGCATCATGGGAAATTACATTACAAGAATTAAATAACAAGAGACATGATTTTCTGATGTGCTTATGCATGGTTCCCATTATAATTGGAGCAACAGTGTAGCCTTTTAAAAGCATGATTTTGCCTTTTGGACATGCTTGCACTATATACTCAATCACTTTTACAGGCACAGCATGTTGGCAGATGAGGCACAGGCAAAGAAAATGCTGTGGTCAAGGTCACATACTTTAGGTAAGTGGTGAAGCTGGGATGTGAGCCCATTTTGCAATATAGGACCATGGCTGACTGGCGCAATGCCATCTGTGAGGGTGTAGTACCCTGAGCTCACTTGACGTTTAATAATACGATGACGGTAGCTCTGTCTCTGAAAGGGAGGTCTGATCATTCATAATGCTGCAGGCTGAAAACTATAGTGCAAGCAAGTAACTCTGCTGGGCCTCTATACTCGCACCTCTCAGCAGCCGCGTTGTAGTTTGGCAACACGGCTTTACAACGTGACATGTGCACTCCTGCCAACAGACAGATGGAGCCCAAAGCACTAGCAGCCATGATCTGCCTTTCACTGTGGGCAAGCCTGATCCTAATTTACATTTACAAAATGGTGTGCTCCCAGAATCTGGTGTCAATTGATTACCAGCAAAATATAAGCCATGTCTGGGTATGACATGGGGGCCTCTGGGAATCGACAATTCAAATGGTAGCAAAAATCTTTGGCCACTATATTGTAAGCTTGGTTTCTAGTGACCTTCCTGTCAGAGCCTCTGTGCATTGAGTCAGGGTCTAGGACACAGTTTCACCCAAAACAGACCATTTGGGCTATGTCCTAACAGAAGCTTTTTTTGTCAACTTCGTGAAAGAGGGGGACTGCCTGAGGAGAAAGGGATAGGTCCAGTGATTCAAAGAACATGCTCTGCCAGGCCCAAAAAAATATTTGATTTAGGTAGGCATGAGAAGGGGTGGAGTTAGAGTAGCCAAGATAGAAGCATGACTCCACGGAAAGGTCCCACTATTTTGATCCTCCAGAAGCTCCCAAACCTGCTGTGCACCCTCCACACCTCCTGCAAATGGAACCCTCTGGGCATGGCATCACCAGACACAAGATTCTAAAACAACATCTAGGATTGGACCCCTTAAAGGCTAGAAGGGAACCAATCCACTGTCGAAGTTTGCCTATTTAAGAGGGGGCGACCCCCCCCCCAAACCACATGATCACCCTTGGATAATTAAAGGCAAAGAATTGCTTCCGGAACTTTGTCGGGAATACAGTCTGCTCCAAAGTTCTCATCCATAGAGGCAAAGACCTGGCTTCAAAGAAAGAGGCACACTCTTTTCCCTAACAATCCCATGCAACCATTTGGGGTGACCAGAAGGACTGTGTTCACAGCTAAGCCTCCATGTATAAAATAATTTTAAAAATGCCAATCTTTCAAACTCTTACAGGGACCACTGCACCCTAAAAGTCCTTACAGTTTTAGCACTAACACACAACAATGCAGGTATACTTAGTGAGATTTTGAATGACTCAGTAATTGGTGGAGATTAAGTGTGAGTTAACGAGCACCGGAACCCACCTGGAGGTGCCATGGCATTCTACAAAAACCATGAGATAACAACAGTTGGCAGAACAGCAGGCAGCATCTCAAGTCCACAATGATGATTTAGCCACCTCTAATCACTTGTGGTGGGGTGGTGTTCACACAAGATAATAATAATAATAATAATAATCGATAAATCCTGAAGGCAATCCATCTTTTGGCTTTACTCGGAGAAAAGGGGCTACCCACCTTCCTCTTCCGCGCTGGCGATTTGTTGACACTAAACGGAGTTAGCAATTCATCCTTATATAGCCCACACAGGTCGCTCAACCTCTATTTGTTACAGGTACAAAAAGCAGCATTGCTTTTGTTCAATTAACATTCTTTTTACTTTATCAACGCCAAAGAAACATTGAAATCCTAACTGGAGTTGTAGAAACTGTGAGACAGGGCAGGGTGGACCATTTCACCATTTCCAGAAAGGAGGGTGCAAAATGAGTTGGCCGTCCCTGCCCTCACTTTCGTGCTCATGTGTGGGTACAGGGTACGGAGACCCAAATGGGTTTTTTTCTTCTCCAGTGCAGTACAATTGTGACGAATCAACTTCCGGGATACCAATGGTCAAGGGGTGAATATAGGTTTCTAAACCATCTATCAGCCCCACACCTCTAGTGCACCAGAAGGGATCCAAACAGTTTGGGAAAAAAGGAAATTATAAACCCCACTGTCCAATTTTCGTAACGTGGACGGAACGGCAGGCTTATCTCTGAAAAGTCGTGGATCGTTGGTAAGTTGCACCACAGTAAAAAATACAATTATTATCCAATGATAAAAGGGACTTTCCAGTCAAGGTTGTATAAAAAATATCTACTTTATATCACAACAGACAGTACTAGAAACAGTACGACATAACCCACCCTGTAAAAGAATGCAGAGGACAGAGCGTTTCAAAGAAGAAAAAAGGATGCACTCTATATATGGACAGGAGGGTAGTGGGTATGATTATAACCACAACAGTAAAGGTTTCTTGGCTTCAGTACAAAGGCAGCAATAAAAATGTCTCTACGGACCTTCTGGGAAGGGCCAGGGGGACAGAACCACAATGTACCTTATGCTGTAGGTGTTCTTGATACGCGACAGGGTCGAGTCGGCTTCAGGGCGCTTTGTAGGCTTCTGTGGCAGAGTTCAAGACAGGAGTCAGCTGCAGGTATCGGGTGGCAAGACTGTTTAGCGAGCAAGCTGAATGAACTGCTGCAGGTTGGACTACACAGCACCTTCGGGATCAGGAATCATTATCTCAGTGTTGTGCAGCAGTTCAGAAGCACTGATTGAGATGCCTTGGGATTCTTTAAGCGTCTGTGGCTTGACAAAGGCCAGCGTTGCAGTCAGTTGCAGATCTAGGAACCCGACTGGCTCAAAAATGTCCTATAATGCGGACGTCGGTAGATGCTCATCGTGGCACTTCTCCTTGCTTCATCAATGGGCTTATGTTATCCTTTAAGGCGGGCCGTCCACAGCTGAGGAGTGTGTTGCAGGCAGCTGCCTTGTCCTTGGTTGTAGGTTTAGAGACCTTCTGGTACGTCCTATCTAGGAAGCTTGCTGCAGAGCCTAGCAGGGCATGCTGTGTGCTGGCTGGGTACTGGTTCTAGAGTGGGTGGAGGGTCCTTTGAGTTATGTATCTCCCTCTGTTCCCAGGGAGATGTTTAGGGGAGGGGGTCTTGCTTACCTCTTTGGATATCCTTGCCTTCTTTCACTGGCAAAAGATGTAAGGCAGACTGTACCTTCAGTCGGGGTCCAGGGTGGACTTCTTGCTGCTTCTTGTGAAGCCTTCAGATGATCTGCCAGAAACGGGGGGTCAGCCTTCTTTTAAAGCCAAGTGGGCCACAGTGATTGGTGTAGGCTAGGTCTACCATAATGAACCAATCCTGGGGTCCCTACCAACAATCTCCTGGATGCATGAGGTCATAACCAGAGTGCTTTGCAACAGAAAAGGTAAAGGGGTGAAAACATGTGATACTAGGTCCCATCCATCTTCATGCCTGGTGTTGATCAAAGAGTATCCCTGGATCTCTCTGTGGTTCCTGATTAAAGCGGCAGGTCTCCCTTAAAGCTGCAGCAAAACCAGACTATCTCCTGAAAACCGCATTCTCGTACCTGCTGAATGTGGTCTCCCTACCAGGGAGGCCTACTGTAAAAATGCAGTCCCAGACATGGCAGCTCACTGTCAATGATGCTGAGAGAGGGTCCTGGCTTCTGGTTGACACAGTTGCATAGGAAAGATTGTTGGTGTTTTCTGTCTCCTTTGTTAACATCTGACGCTAGGACCCATGTGAGCCTGTATGAAGTAAACTCTATTAGTATGATAGTCACTGCCACCAGCTGCAGGGCCCAAGAAAAGAGCAGGGTAGATCCATGGAGCCTTTGTTAGTTAATCAGGCTCACCATGGGAGGCGGAAGGTTGGTGCTCCCACTTCCTGGAGAGGACATAGTGTACTCCTGCCTGTCATGGGTCTTTGCGTTTGTCGTTGTGTGAGCATAGGAAAATGTGTGTGGATTAGCCCCACACATTTTCCTTACGCTGGTCTACAATCATTCGATTGAATTAAAAAAATGTTTTAAAAACAGGCGAGCGTACACCCACCGTGTGGTGTGGATGGCCGAAATAATCACAACTCCAAGCTGAGGTCCCTTCAACATTTCCCTGGCAGCAATCTTATTTTGTTTTAAATCTCAATTCAGGTGTATATCTGAGCCATTTCTTTTGATGATGAGAGGACCTTAGCACCCCAGGTCGAATGCTTGAGTGTACAAAAAGATAATCTAGGGTTATGAGGGTCATAAAATCCGTCAAAGGCCCTTAGCCCCCACGGAAGGCTCTGTGCTCAGGCCTATCAACTTGGGCTACCAGCCAACACAGCCCAAAGTACCCTGGATTATCAGCTCATAAATGCAACAGACATTCCACAACCTTATTTATGATGCTGGTTAAAGGGTAAGTTGCACGGAGGAATGGTTCGCAAAGGACTTGGCGACAGGACATTTGTCTTTTGGTGAATACACTTTATTATAAATCAAACGTTTGCATTATGTGGCGTGCAACTCATCTGTTTATCTGCAAGAAGGGCACATGGAGTGGGGCGTGGGAGGAAGGGCGACCATTTCTATTTGAATAGTTGTATTCAGAATCAAAATGTCAGAATCGCTTTCCGGTCATTTTTTGCATGGCTGAGAATGTATTAATATTCCAAAAGGTGTTGGGCTGAGGAGGATGCTTTTTGTGCTGCATTACTTTTAAAAATAATAAAAATTCCAGGAGGAAATGTACAAGTTTTTTTTGTTTGAAATAGTGTTTATTGATTGTACAATATGGCAACAAACTGCAAATTGTAGTATAACGGTTAGTAAAACTGGCATTTTATTGAGGGCTGCATTATTCAATAAGGTGGAAATGTGGGTGGTCTCTTATGCCACGGATACAAAGACAGTAAGGTGCAATTACCATAACGAGAATCCGTAAATTGCTACAATGTGATGTACTGTGACTGGAGTGAGGCCTAAGGAAGGGGGTCTTCGGAGGACAATAAGAGCACTCCAACCCGAAATGGACAGTAGAGGTCTTTGCACAAATGTGGAACTGGTCTGTTAAGTGAGTCTGTCTTGGTCATGCACATGTACTCTAACCAAGGAGGCAGTCTTCCGGGGATGACCTCTGACCCAGAAAGACTTTCCAGTATTTATAGCTCTCACGAGGAAGTGAATTCCAATGGAGTAGGATACCCATCTTTGACTTTGCAATGACTACTTATTTAACGAATTTCCTGCTAAATACCGTATTATATGTTACCAAACGGTGGCCTGCACTTCGTCCCATGATTAAACGTGAACGTGTTTCACCTTAAATAGTTCAACCGTGGTTAATGCTTGAATTGTGACCACTATGGCAGCACAGTACCATCAACAACGGAGTGTTCTGGTTAGCCACCTCGCAGGGCATGTAGGACACCTGCCAAGTGCCTCATCAACACTCAATAGTCCCCCGGGGAGGGTGGGGGGTGGGAGGGCATGGTTAACACGTTGAGAGGGAGGCGATAGGATTTGACAGGGGCTGGGTGCTGGATGCGTGACCTGGATAACCCCTCAGCCGGACATCCACTCCGGAAGCCACCAACACGCTGCCCTCCATCCCGAGTAAAAGACTCTTCTAGATAGCAGGGCGAGGGGCAGGAGAGGAAACGGACGTCAAAAGAAACAACAATAGGGCCAGATGTATTCGATAAACTACAGCAACTGCTCTCGTGGTCAGGTAGCCGAATTATCCCTAAATCAAATTCGAAGGCGGCCCTGTGGAGGGCAGACAGCGAACCCAAATCTTCAACGAAAGGTCCAGAAAGCAGAACGTGCATTGCACAAGCGCAGTCCATAAGCAAGGTTATTCTGGCAATGATTGCCCAACAGATGTTGTCTAGTCTAGAATGGCTTTACGGTCATTCGACTGGAAGGAAGCAACTGGTTTCTGATCATCAACAACAAAAAAAACATGAGGTGCGCCAGGAGCACATGGCTGTGCAAAAGCTCGACGAAAAGGAAGGCAGAGGCCACGTGACCCGGGCCAGTTCTCAAACAGAAACAAGACAAAAACCCAGTAATGAGGAAGGAAACTGGGAGTGCAGCGCAGGTGCAGTAGGGCAGGTGAGGGTCGAGCGCAGATGAAGTATGAGAGTAGTTTAGGGGAGCAGTGGTGCCAAGTGGCTGCAAAGAGGTCATCCTCTTGCAGCCCGGGCACCAACAGCTACCCGCCCTCCCAGCTCAGGTGCAGGTATTTGGTTTGAACAGGAATGTGTTGCGTGCATTACCGACAGTTATGTGACAATAAGGTTATTTCTGGCAATGTTTCTAATACGTTTTTCTGTCACAGGCGGAGTTATGAGGGCGGACCTAGAGAAGGAGGTATTCTGCAGCCCCGGCACGCGCTATCCCCGCTGGCTGCATGAGCCAGGATGGGGTTCTACAGGCACCACTAGGGACAGTTAGGACTCCTCAACAACTGAATGCAGTGGCCTGTGTTTGCTCCAGAGAAAGGACAGGGAAGTGACTGGACTGGCAGTCGGATGCCAGGGCAGGCTGTTCTCGCAAGAACGGAAACCGAAGAGAGGACGCTCCAGGGCTTTAGGTAAACACGGGAATGGCAGTGATCACTGAGGAAAGTATGTGTAGGCCAGGCATACTTGTGGCCTGGGCAGTGCTATGACCGCCCCTTAGAATGACTTCCAGAAAGTGCCCATGTTTTCTCCAATCAAAAAATGGTGTATGTGCAAGTTATTTGGGGGAACAAATTAGGATAAGATAGGACGCATTTCAATGTTAAGGGAGCTTCAGTAGGGGTAAGACTCGGGATGTGCGATGAGCACCGTGGTATGCAAGCGTTGAAGCAGAGAAAACAGAAGTCGAGGATTGATGGAGAGGTGCAGAGAGCACACACTGAGCGAGCAAGCTGCAAGGTAGACGTGCAAAGAAACTGCCTGGTGAGAGAAGGGGAAAGTGTGGCAACAGTGTCAGAGCAAGGAAAGGCCATGGTGCCGGAGCAGTGGGAATGTGAGGGCTCTGTGCGAGAGTGGAGCGGTGGCCAGGCGTGGGGCAAGAGGGCAGGGAAGACACAGTGTGCAGAATGGAAGGCGTGGAGGGAGTCAAAAGCACAGAGACAATCCTAGCATCCCTCTGCAGTTCCATGGAAGCAAAACAAGCCCTAGGACTGCTCTGCGGAATGTCCGGCTGCCCTGGCCATGTCAGAAACATGTCAGCAGAGAGCTTACCAGGGCCAAAGGCGTGCCTGTCCTTAGAACTACAGCACACAGGTGTACGAAGCGCCTGCTCCCAAAACAGGCACGCCAGCGGGTCTCATGAAACATCTCTACGCCCTCTCAAATGGCACATGCATGCCAGCTCGGCTTGCACATGCATGCCAGCTCGGCCAGACCTCAAGCCATAGCAAATCCAAAAAATGTAAATACCACGTGATAAAATCAATTTGTAAGCGACCAGGAGAGTGTCGTGCGTGTTTCTTGGAGGGAAGACGGGCACCAGATCAGTTTCTTACTGTGCTGTTCCTTTAGAAAAATATTTGATTTTAGAGAGGATAAAGTACTTTTCAACTTTTAAAAAACAATTGAAAAAAAATACTTTCTACGTAGGAGTAAAAGAGTGGTGTGCTCTGAATGCCTTACCATGAACCCCACATGGCGCTTGCGGAGCGGGCCATGCGAGGCAACCCAAACTGTGGCAAGAGAATCCGCCTCTGCTAAGTTGTGTGTGTGCGAGGGCATGCCATGGGCACATCTGCCATCGCAACTAGCTGTCACTGGCTCTAGTCTGGTAATCTGGTACTATGCAGCCACAGGAATCTGGGCACAAACCGATCCAAACGGATCAGTCTTTTGGTGGCCAAAATCTGCTCTACCTTTGCAGTATTGCCAGGTCCCCCTCACCCGAGACGTATGGCACATGGCAAGGTCCATTGAACTCCTTTGGCACCAAGGGAGGAAGATACGGTGCCCCCTCAGACTGTGGATGGACTGAGGTTCAGTAATCCAAAAATGTATGTGTGAAAATGGCCAGGCGGGCTGCAATACAGACCGCCCAGCCCTTGCTCCTAGCACTCCATGCCAAGTGGGAATGACGCCGATTATATTTTGTAAGAGCACTCTACCCGGGCTTTCCCGCCCCTGGGAAAACGTTTACCTCAGTAAACGTTCTATTGTGGGCCCAATGCCCAGGTCACTTTCAAATTCTGAAAAAATGCAGACTAGAACCTGTGCCCGTTGCTTGACAAATGGAAACAGAATAGCTCAGCGCTCCTTTAAGTCGGCTTTTTTGTAAAGGAAATAAGCAAGTTCATATATATATATTTTTTTTTTACCCAACAGCCCCTTGTGATCAAACAACAGTGGCAAAACACTGGTAACACTGGGCCTATTCTGAAACATAACGACCGTTGAACGGCTACATTATTCATTTTTATTTTATCGTTTACTTTCATGCGTTTCCAATCATTCCCATTTGCCGGTTATGACAATGTTTCCCTAATTCGTCATTTCTCTATTTAGAGGGCGGGTCAGGTCACCCCCAGGCCTGCTGATCTCTGGCAAACCAGTTTGTGAACATTACAAATGTTCTATCAGGACTTCCGGCCTAGACAGCCGACCTATAAGTATTTCTGTTTACCGACTGATAGAAAAAAACTCAGCTCCAGCAAAAGGACTGCCCGAGCAGGATGTGACTGCCCTCATGACAGTGCCTTGTGGTTTGGGATGTGTATTTGTAGGGCTGGGAGGGGAGTAAAACTATTAGCAATAACAGAAATCAGCATTCAAGAAGTACAAAAAGAACAAACAATGTGCTCAGCATGTCACAGGCTCCTAGGTGGTGGAGCCCACCCTGTACACATTCTTACCCTCCCAGCAATTACACTGCCATCTATAGCAATCAATGGAACAACCTCTCAGCCACCATCCACCACACTTAAAAAACATGCTCCATCTCCATTGACGTTAAGGTGATTTACAAAGCTTGACTGCTTGAAAGGTATGGCAAGGACAGTGTATAAAAAAAATGCACAAAAAAGTAAACTAACAATGAAGTAAAAAGTAAATGATGAGGCAGAAGTCCCACACTCGGGACAGGATATCATTCTGCGGTACAGCTAAACATTATGACAAAAACGTATAACTCGGTTTTATTTCTTGGCAATGCATTGTTCTATGGCGGGATCCAGAGGCGTTGCCAGAGGGAGAGTTGAGGGGGCTATAGCCCCGGGTCTTTTGGTTGTACCCCCGATAGAAGCTCAGGGGCTACAACAAAAGTGCTAGGTATCCCCGAGTCCCAACAGCCCTGACATTAGCATAGCCCCGGATCTTTTCCAGATCTAGCAACACCCCTGGCGGGATCTGATTAGAGGCAGGGTGAGATAATTTACTGCATAGAGAACCCAGGCCACTAAAAACTATGCACACCCCTTTCAGCAAACCGTGGAAAGTGTTAGTCTAACATTTGATAAGAACAGCTCAAGCAGAAGGAGAAACAATACACTTGTAAGACTAATGGATATGTTGAGGAAGATACTACTGGACATTTTAATCCCCCAGAAAAGCGTCACAGAATTGACAGAAACCCACAACTATTTGATGCATACTTTAAAGTGTAAGGGCTCGACCCTCCTTGAAACACAGCTTTCATAAACCACCCCTTTGCCAGAGTACTCCCACCTACAAACCCTGCTAAAAATGACCTGTTGACATGGAATAATTGAGCAATGAAACCTAATAGACAGCTCCAAAGACGAATTGAACCCGTTTGTGCTCTAATGTGTGTTGCTTCTTCCCCTTGACATGGTAGATTCGATACGCCGCCCCCCAAAAACGGGGGCAGTGCTGAGCATCCAAACGCCGAGCTTAACCCAAAAGGCAAGAGCCCACCTCTCCAGCATCGAGTGGTCATTAAAGGTTGGAGCTGGTGAGCAAAAACAAAGTCTGTCATCCCAGAGAACTGTGGGCACTGGATAATCTAACAAAAGAAGTGTGCTGTGGCAGGATCAAAACCTACAGATTATTCTACACAGAAACAATACAAAAAGGAGCATTATTGTAGCATGACTTGATGGAGGGAAACACAGAGGCATTGGAAGGACTGCCCCTTGGAGTGGTGGTGCAGGAATCAAACAAAGTGGTTCTAACTTCCAAAAAGCGCGGACGTCGCCCCAAATTCTGTTACACCTTTCCTCACATGATCAGCCTGAGAGCATGTTGTAAGAAGGGCCTCCTACGCAAGAAAAGGACTATGAACATGGTTCTTCCAGCATGATCTCCAGGCACATCTAGTATATGCATTAAGAAATGACTCTCCTTTAGCATTCATTGAAAATCCCAACCTTCAAAGTTCAGTAACATTCACAGAATAGCCACACAAAAGGTACACCACACCAGTTAATAATATTTCAGAAGCCAAGCACAAATTTCGTTTGCAAGCATTACCAAAAACACTCAAATGGATCTGCTATTTTATATAAAGAAAGAAACAAAGAAAGACTACTCCCACATGAAAGGAGCAGGCACCACCAATTGAAGGACTCTCCATGGTTAGTTAGATCTCCTTCAGACAGGTCAAACTAGAAACCAGATCAACAAGGAACCAGTGCTGGATCCTTGATTGAAGAGACACATTCCATTATTTCAATACCCAATTGATCTACTGTCTACTAAAGTGGGAACAAGTCGGCTGGTACCAAAACAGTTTGAGGAAAGCACTCCTGTAAAACAGAATGGAGTTCAAGTAATCATACCAAGGTTACGATAACGAAGCACTCCACGCACATTATGACAAGTTGTATTGTCCAATATATGACATATCCAACTACTTAAAGCAACGCCAAAAGGTGACAATAGAACAGCACAGTGGAACATAGTTACAACTGTTCCAAAGCAATCAGCACTCCAGACAGGGATGTCCAACTCCAGGCTTCAAAGGCCAGATCCATGTTAGGTTTTCAGGATACCCCACATTAATATTCATGAGATGCATTTGCATACAATTATTCCAAATGCATTTGCCTGTGAATATTAATTAGGGATATCCTGAAAACCTGTCAGGATCCCGGCCCTCGAGGCCTGGAGATGGACAACCGTGCTTTTTCTTCCAAAAGTCAGGCCAATACTCCCACAAATGAAAAATAGGGCACGAAGGGTACACATTTGTCTGACGTTTTACACCACCTGCACTGCTCAGGAGATGTGTCAAACTAGTGTCACAAATAACAACTGCCACAAAGAGTAGCACTGTAATAGTGCTCCCTCGTGTGAAAATGATTGTTTGCTGGAATGGATGGCCATAGAGGATAGCAACAGACTGAAAAAAAGTAACCGTATTAGACGTGCTGCTTAACTGCCAACTGCGGGAGGAGTGGCTTATTGCTAACCGTTTACTTTGCTGTGCTGAAGCAATGTTTATACTGTTATGAACCAAATATTATGCTAATATTTTTAATTGTATGATTATGTGAAAGCTGCTTTATTAACGAAGGAAAATGTTGATAATGGAGGTACTTTAAAGTTTTTTTATGGGAGTCGATTGTCTGTGTCAATGTGTAACTGTAAGAAATTAACTTTGTCCATTTATTCCGTGTGTAGAATAAGCGAGAAAAATCATAAAAATATACTTTTTGTTTGAGAGAATGTTGATTGCAATAAAAATACACATTCTGTAATTAAAATACATTTAAACGTGCCTAGAAATATACTAGTTAGGATTGGGAACTATGTTTTCACTCCGTTAAAAAACATTCTTCTGACCAACATTACTAAAAAATGGGAGCAAAAATTCAACTCACTCCAGTGCTTACCTGGTTCCCCGAGAGAGGTAATAATCCTGCAATTACATCAATGAAATGTAAAAATCTTCACAATGAGTGAGCTGTCTCTCTCTAAATAGCGCCAAGAGATCAAAACCCTAAGAAACACACAGGCCCAAAATTCTCTACATTCTAATCAAAGCTCAGGGCAGATTTCCTTAGCTGACATGTTCTTGGTCTCCACGCTCTAGCCGACCTGAAAGAGAATAGGTGGTTTAGGAGAGGGGGAAAGTCGAGGCAGCTTTCTGGATGGGTTGATGAGTGAAGATTTTAAGTGATACAACTCACAAATATAAGTTTCAATCTAAAAAACACTCGGTACAAAGTCAGACCCAGGACCCCCTTCCTCAAGATCAACGATGAAATGCTCAGACCAGAATTTGCTAAACACGAATGGCAGGTGGAAACTAGAATTCTCTAAAAACAAACTGAAGCTCGGTACCAGGCTGGGCTACACTAGATTTTGAATTAGGAGTATTTTACCCCCTATTGTTTGAAGTTGGGAGACATTTTATTTATGGAATAAAACAGTAATTTCCATTCTGAAAGGGGGGGTATTTTTCAGATGACTACAAGCATATTTTAGCTCAGGGAAATATATATGTGTACAATCCATACATGCCTGCTCTTAGCAATTCATGCAAATTCAATGTTGTCCTCATGGTTTCTCATCATCGGGTCATGGAGCTCCAGACTGTGGCACTGCTCTGCTGGCACCGCTGATCAGAACATGTCAGTGGAGGCGCGTGAGTAGAAGCAGGCTGCCAAGTGTCCATAGTTTCTTATTTTAGTTGGAATTATTTTTAGTCCCCGGTTTTTTTCTGGGAAGTATTTGCTTTTGTTAATAGAGTAAAACGGGCTGGTGCGCTGCTTACCTTTATTTTTATTTTATTGTTTAAAGTGCGCACCTAACCAGAGAGCAGCGGAGCGCTCTACAAGTTTTGAGTAGCCAGCGTTTGGACTGGTATCCTTTAAAAGTAGCGCAGTACTACAAGTTGTGTTCTGTGCCTCCATTAGGATTAGTCTTTAGGGCTGGTACAAAGCACATAATAGCATTGTGTAACTTTCTTGTTAAGGTATTATTTTCTAACGAAATTTCAAGTTTTCAGAAAATCAAACAGTTTTAAAACACTTGGCAAAACACATACTTTACAGAAAATCAATACTTGCGTGTATCTGTATGAAATAAGAAAAAACACAATTAACTTTTTAACCAATCTAGAATAAATTTGCTGGCATGACTTGTATATAGTCCCCTAACCAGGACATAAACAGAGGCAAATAAATATAAAAGACCAAAAAGGTGCATATTCCTTTTCTAAATGTGAACATGGGCAGATGCACATGGAACTTGCAACATTGAGCCTCGGCTTCTGATTTCATTGAACAGAGCCATCATCGCTCCAGGTATCTGCTTTTGTAGGAACACACATCAACAACGCGTGCGCATGTATTGCCCAGGCTGCCCCATTGCCTTCCTACACAATCAGTATCGCTTAAAATGAAATCACGCAGACAGTATACCGGCCATTATGCACGACTGAAAGCAGGATCTGCAACCATAGGGACCTCTAACAGAGCAGGCAGAAAAAGAGGCCTGGCGAACTAACAATAATATATATATGCACACACAATTATCAAAGGGCACTGTTAGAACCAAAACACCCTCTCACTCATTTCTGCGGGGGGGAAACCAATCAGAAAATATCTTCTCCAAAAACGTTTTCACGCTGACAGTGATGCATTTACACGTATGGACGAACAATAAACTAAGCACGAGTGCAAGTTTAGAACCAACAGGGTGACCAATGCAACATCAGTAACTGAGTACAACAAGGTGAAGAGGTAGTTTCGTGTGTCACAGAAGTGTGTACATTGCGAGTTTGATGGTGCGGCACAGAAGCAAGCACCATGCGAGTCAAGCAATTAAAGGTTTACAATGATCGTAAAACTGCAAAGTGTGAGTGGGACAAACGCGTTCGCGGTGTGAAACTATGAAAGGCATAGTTTACATTGAAAAGAGGCACACATATGTTGGGTGACAAATATGGTGTGTGGCAGACAGTAAGGCTTACAACGTGTTCGAAAAACAGAATTGTTCAGAGAGACTCATGTACAATGCTAGATGTCATGCACCCTGCCAACACACCCACACTACACTCTCCGCACCCTCAGACCGGAGTGGCACTTACTGCGGTGAATAGTAGGCCCACGCAGTGGGCAAGTGTGAACGATCCAAGAAGTATTTACAGTGCAAGTGTTACAGGAAGTGATGACTGGGAGAGTCAAACAGGGCACTGTTTACACGGTGTGGCGGACAGGTTTAGGGTGTAATTGAGAAAGGAGGGGTTTAAGATGAGACAGGGCTGGCGTGAGGTGGATCGGGAACGGTTTACAGCACGTTTGAGATAGATACGTATTTGTAGTGTGAAACAAAGGATATGCGATAGTGTAAGACATTAGTTTATGTGAATCAATAAAGTATTTACCATGAGTGTAAGACAGCCAAGTGCTTACTGGAATGAGAGTGAAGTGTATATATTGTGTGTGTGGAGAATGTTTCCATTGTGGGGCAGAGCTGTTTACAGTGGGATCAGGGCAGTGATGTGAGTGTGACAGGAAGCGTTTACAGTGACGGATCTCACACAGTTGTCCTTCATTTAAGTTGCGTTTACTGTGGCAAACAGTAAGTAGGCCAATATCACGTATTGGGGCGCGCATCGCAGCGGGCATTTGCCCCTTACCTGTAGATGGGCTGTCTGCGGGGGGAAGCCGCTGAACTCAGCATCACGTACCCCCCAACACACTGGAAGGATACTCGCCGTTGTATACAGCAGGCCACATGGAAGGCCCAGATGGGGAGGCTCAACAATGGGCCTGAATACCCAAGTGGGCAAACACTAGCGAGGCCTCCCACTTCTGTTTATCCTCCCTACCACCAACCCACAATAGCATAGAGGCCCAGCACCCTATATGAGTAGTACTCACCGTGGCAGACAGCAGCCCCTGGGGGGCCAGGCTCAGGTGGTGGGGTTCCCATCTCCTCAGGTACTTTGAGCTCAAGATCTTGCTCAGGAAGGTGCGAGGGTGCCGGATGACACACACCTGGATGTCGCCCTCCTGCAGCAGCTTGTACCTCATACCGCTGCCATGCAGGAGGGTTCGCCGGCAGGGCCCGGCCCCCACCTTGGTGCCTTCCGGGGGGGCGGCGGACATGTCGGCCAGCAGGGGCCTGCTTTCTTCAGTCTGTCTGTGCTCGGGCCCCCCGGAGGTGCTGAAATCCATGGCAAGGACGACTCCTCCAGCCCGGGTCAAAAACAAATCACACAACCACGGGGAAGGGTAGGGGGACAAAAAACGGCCAAAAAAAACATCAGAAATCCAATCCTTGGTGGTCCGTGCAATCTATGCGCGGCCCCGGCTCCTCTTAAGGATCCTCCTCCCCTAGCTCCTCTCTGTCTCCTCGGCTCCTCCTCTCCAGGATCCCGCGGCTCACTAGTCCCGGTCCATGGGTCACCAGGGTTCCGGTGCGGCGGGCTCCTCTTCGACCTCCTCGCCAGCCACTAGCAGCTCAGCCCTCCTTCGCACCTCTAGCCCTGGCTTCTCGTTGCGTACCCCGCTGGCTCCTCTCCTCCACCCGGTGATACCCTTGCTCCTCCCTCTGTGCTCCCTGGCTCCTCCCCGGGCTCCTCTCGCGTCGCGGCCAGCCGCCCTCCTTTCGCACCCCCCGGGATCTGTCCACGGGCGCCTCCCGACTCAGTCCCTCCAGTCCATGGCTCGCAGTGGCTCCGGTGCAGGCGGCTCTGCGACTCCCTGCGATGGACCCGATGGCTCTTCCGTGTGTGACGGGGGAGGGAGAGCGGCTGTGGGAGGCACCGTGTCAGTGTTTGTGTGTGCTCCTGTCACTGCGAGCGTCTGCCTGTTGCGGTGTGTGTGTGCGTGCTACTCCTGCCCCAGCAAGCCTCCCAGGCAGTGTGCGCGCGTGTCACTGAGTGTGTGTCGTTGTGTCACGTCTATCGCCTCACTGTGTATTTTTTTTTTACGCCAGTGTGCGTTCTAATGTGTGCGTACACATTACTCACTGTGCCGATTGCTGTTTAAATCTCATCATTTCGTACGGGTGCCTGTCACTTGTGTGTTTATTATTGTGCCAGAGTTCGCCACGTGCAGCCCCACCTACACCAGGCCTCACCAACTCAATGCTATCGCGACTTTTAGTTTTCTCTGGAAATGTTTGGATAAGGTGAACGGCGCCGTTTTTTTCGGTGTAAAGTTTGGTACCGACCCCATGTGCACGCAATAGGCCTATCACTCTCTGTCACTGTGCTGTGAATCCTTATTTGCAGGTCACTATTTGCTATCGCTCCCTGCCACTTCGATTTTATGATTGCGTCTGTATCTCTGGGCGTGCATCTACCACTGTGTGTTCATCACCGTTTATGACCGAATCTCTCTATGTTAATGTGGGCTTGTGTTTTTTGACAATGTCTGACTGTCGGTCTGCCCGTGCTTGCCACCGGTCCCGCCACTTTAAGTCTGCGCGTGCTTATCTTTCCGTGTGTGCCTCTGTCAGTATATCTGAGTATTGCGGTCACTGTATTGCTGCGTGCATCTAAGGCAAGCACACAATTTGCAAGCCCTGCCTTGGCTGCTGGTGTTCCACCGAAGTCACGTGGCTCCTCTCTGACGTCAATGGCGGGGGCTCAGGGCCCTACCTGCTTTCTTCGTCGAGGGCGGGTTTCTGTTGGGGGCGGGGCTTTGGGCTAAAGCGAGAGACAGGCGAGGGAGGGGTAGGACAGAAATGATTGTTAAAGGCTTGTCAGATAAGCGGATGGAGCTTTTCTTTCACACCGTGGGAGGAGCCTGGATCTTGGACAGTGGCGTAACAAAAACAAACGACCCTCTCTCCCGAAAACTGGATCTACACAGCGTCTAGGTAGACATTGTGTATCCCCTGTACTGCAGCGATGCACGTTAAATTCCTGATTTCGGATCATATGTGCACCACCCCTGCCCGGAAACTCAGCCATGGTTAGGAGTCGATGCAATGGTCACGATTCGACCGTGCAGCTCAGCAAACTAACCACAGATTCCAGAGACAACACATCTGTCAGCGCTCTGGCCTAGTAGCATAGGTGTAGTGTTGATGCAGTTAATCAAGAACTACCGTAGAGACTATGGGGGTAGCACTACCACTGCACAAATATTAAGGTTATCAGATAGATAACCCATGTCATTGGGGGACCATGACCCATTTCTGCGTTCTCATTTCACCTTGAGATGCATTCTGGGAGATGTAATATTGTCTCACTTTAATTGACTAGATTGCATTTAGGAAAAGCAAAGAATAAGCAGAGCCCAAGCATGCAACAATATTTCCCGAGCCACATGGAGTAATTTGGTAACCTTAACTCATCTAAACTCGCCCTCATTCGAGAGCGTAAACCTCTTTTCCCTCATCTGTACCATCTAGAAAAGCCCACTACTTTGTATCACAAGAGGATTACCTTGTAGTTTTGGCCCTAGAATTTGGTAAGTGGGCCTATTGTAATTGCAATGCATTGAAATAACACTACATGTGCAGAGTCGATATTTAACTAATTGTCCATCTCCACACCACCGCAACCAGTTTTTGCGACTACGACTGAATGTACTGCAAACCAAAGAGATGTTAATATTAATGAGGTGGGGGGAAATATTTGTCGGTTCTGCAGCCATCAGATCGAGTCAATCGAACATTTTATGACTGGCTGCACTTTTCTAGTAGCCCGGCGGATGCAACATTTGGGAACATTTGCTCCAGCTACCCCGAACAATCAAGAATGGTGGCAATATGCAATCGCAGGCCATAACATCAAACTGACGTATGCCATCGTAAATTTTATGGATTCATTGAAACTATATGAGAAATGACTAATAAGAAAGACAATATGATGCAAACAAGGCGCAAACTCTACAAAAAGCAATGCGCCTGTGTCTCGAGTAACAAAAGTATGACCTGTGAATTTGATGTCTGTAATTATGTCTTGAGTTGAAATGTGTAATAAAAGCACGATGGCCAGTACGTAATCATGCAGGCCTGTCGAGCTGAAACTTTCACAAAAAAAAAAAAGAAATAACACTACAGAGTGTGCCTGTCTGTTAAATTGAACCTTTGAGCAAGTTGGATTAAGGTGCATATTCAGTGTTGCCAAGGGGGGGCGCACCTACCAATTACGCAAGTGATTCGGGGACGCAACGTGGAAAATTAGGGATTTCTCCTGGGGGTGAAAACATAATTGACAGCTGAGCTGTGTAACCTATGCGCAGGTTCAGCAGGAGAAGTCCATGGGGAAGAGTATAGGCCTCAGGTAAGTAAAACATTTTTTTTCCGCGGCTACACAGGCCCCCATGTACTGGATGGACATGGATTTCTCGAACTCTCAGTCTAAGGTGGTGTGCTGGAAAAATGTTACAAGTTGACGGTTCCCAGGAGAGCGTGGCTGCAGTGGAATGGTACCAGTAGATATTTTTGAGGCCAGCGAGCTAGGCACCCTGGTGATCGCTGGGAATTTGTAGGGAATTAGAAATTAAATACAGTCAAATAAAATTCAATCATGGTGGGATACAGGGTTTCAAATCTCCCTTTGCAGATAAGCATATGAAGAGGGTTGAGGAGCGACGGAACAAGCAATGGGAAACCAATCAACAGGAGAGGTTTCGGTGTCCGTAGGGTGCAACAGTGTTTTGTGTCCTTGCTGATGTCCGTTGGGCACCTTATTGGTTGAATTCCATGTGAATGTCCCCCCTTTGCCAAGCTCAGGTTGTCATGTGTGTACGATGGGAACTGACCAATGGCAGATGAATAAAGTTCAAGTGGTCTCAGAATCTGCAGGTTTATCACTCACACTTTCCTTCCCACTAGCCCACTCCTCACCTGATGATTCTGTGTGGGTCTTTACGGATTCGTCTGATGAGCTTTCCGGCTTTTCCCTCCAGGCTGTCTTTGTCTTTGTCCTGACGATCTTATTCTTCTGTTTGATGAAATAGGAGCAAGCTCCCCCGGAGGCCACTTTGCCTATGAGCAATTAGCCCGGCAGCGGGTACTCCGGGGAGCCCATCCCAAACCAGGGAAAAGCCTGGCCGAAAAACCCTGGAAGATTGTGTAGCTGTAGTTGGCAGGAAGTTTTCGGCGTGCATCCGCACTTCAATAACCAGCATGCACTGGTAAGTGTTCTTAGTAGATAAGGAAGTAACGATCCAGTGCGGAACAGCACAAACAGTACAGTACTCCAAAGAACTTGAACAACAAAGTGTTCCCAGCAAAGAGCGAATGAAGGCAGGTGAGACGCTGAAGCAGGAGTGAGTACTAGAAGGCGGCGCAGAGCGCGGCACAACAGCGGAAGCAGAAAACAAACAGGTAAGCGGAATAAACGGGAGGGGGAAACCGCGAACAGCGGTAACGGATAGACACGGGCAGACGAACAGGGAAGGAAGGCACGGGAAACACAGAGAAACAACTGTAGGCAGAGCACAAGCGAAGTGAACTCACTTAGGCAGCAAGAAAGTTGCAACGCACAGGTGTTCTCCATTTTCAGGTACTTGTAGGTAGTACAACAGAAAGACTAGACCGCACATTGCAGTGACTCGGAGTCTAGTCCTTCTTCCATATCGCCCATCTGCTCCATAATTTCCATGGGCGATATATGACAATATGACCCCTTCTCAGCGGTCCTCCTCCCGGTTTACCCGGGTGTAGTCGATGAAACCTTCGGATAAGTTGGGCTGCAGAGATGTGACTGACCGGTTCCCATGAACTCTCTGAACTTGGATATCCTTTCCATAGTACCAGATACTGTAAGGTGCCTTTCTTGTACCTTGAATCCAATAATCTGGATACTTCATACTCCTTCGATGTTTCAATGGGTAGGTTACCGGTTCCTCTCTTCCTTCTGTTACGTGGATCTTCCACATATTCCTTTAGTAAAGAGGTGTGAAACACTGGATGTATCCTTTGGAGCTTTGCAGGAAGAGCCAAGCGAAAGGCAACCGGATTGATTTTGGCAGTAATCTTGAAAGGTCCGATAAAACGGGGAGAAAACTTTCCTTGATGTACCCATCTGGGCAAAAACTTGGTGGGTGGACAACCATACCTTGGTACCAATGTCCCATTGCGGATTGGGCCTTCGCTTGAGATCAGCCCATCTCTTGTTCTCTAGACGGGAGGTTTCAAGATTAGACCCGGTTCTTTTGTGAAGGGTCTGAAGGGTGTCCAAAAGATGGTCCACGGAGGGAATGTTAGTAGACACCGGACCAAACAGAGGAATGTGTCTAGGATGAAAACCGTAGGTACAAGAAAAGGGACTCATGCCTGTCGAGGAATGTCTTGTATTATTATAAGAGAATTCTGCCATGGGAAGTAGGTGAAACCAATCGTTTTGCTCCCGATTACAGAAGCACCTAATGTATTGTTCCAATGTTGCATTAAGACGTTCAGTTTGCCCATTGCTCTCAGGGTGGAATCCTGATGACAGTGATCTTTTTATACCCAAGGCCTTGCACAAGGCAGTCCAAAACTTCGAGGTGAATTGTGAGCCTCTATCCGAGACTATGGATTGCGGAAGACCATGTAACCTAACCACGTCTTTCAGAAACACCTCCGCAGTGATACTTGCTGTCGGTAGACCTTTCAATGGTGAAAAATGCGCTAGTTTACTGAATGAATCCACAGTGACCATTATGGCCGTATTTCCATTGGAGACTGGTAGGTCTACAATAAAGTCTGTGGAAATGTGTTGCCACGGACCATCTGGTAGAGCGTCCTGTTGAAGTAAGCCTAATGGCTAACAGTAAGCATATTTATTCTGAGCAAATATGGGACACGTAGCCACATATTATTTGATGTCTTTTTTCATGGTAGGCCACCAAAACTGTCTAGACACCAGTTCCATGTTGGCAAGTTGACCTTTGTGTCCCGCTGATGGGATATCGTGGCACCAAGCCATGGCCTGTTCTTGTAGATCCTGAGTGGGTAAGAATAAAGCCTCTTTCATAAACATCAGATCTCCTCTTTGGGTCATTCCATAGTCGTCCATCTTCCTGTTATTCTTTTGGGCTTTCTGTACTTGTTGAAGAAACGTATTAACCACATTGATGAACCTTTTCCCTGCTAGAAGAATTTCTGGACCTTGATATCCCCCACAGTCATTCCCTTGACTGCGGGAGAGGGCATCTGCTAATGAGTTATCCTTTCCTGGTAAATAGGTGATTACAAAATCAAATTGAGAAAAAAATAAGCCCATCTGGCATGTCTGGAATTTCGGCATTCCATTTTCTGTAACACCTTTAAATTCTGGTGATCTGTACGAACTTGGAAAGGACAAACAGCTCCTTGTAATAAGTGCCTCCACTCCTCACAGGCCTGTTTTATGGCCAGGAGTTCTCTTTCCAGTACTGAGTAATTTCGTTCACTGGGACTAAGGGTTCTGGAATAATAAGCTATAGGGTGTTCCAACCCATCTTCTTTCTTTTGTAACAAAGCAGCTCCAATCGCTCCTCCTGAAGCATCGGTCTCCACAATAAATGGTAAGGATTGATCCGGTTGTCTTAGGATAGGAGCTGTCACAAATGCTTCCTTAAGCCTTTGGAATGCCTGATCCGTCTTCTGGTCCCAGAGAAACTTGACTCCTTTTTTAAGGAGATTTGTAATAGGAAGGATGATGTCCGAAAAGTTTGGTATAAACTTACGATAAAAGTTTGCGAGTCCCAAAAACCTTTGTATATCCTTAACTGAGTTGGGTATGGACCACTGTGTTATAGCCTAAGTTTTGGCTGGATCCATTTGTACCCGAACTTCGGAGAGGATTAATCCTAAGTAGGGTACCGTAGTAACTTCAAAAACACATTTTTCAGGTTTGGCCAATAGGCTATTGTGTCTTAACCTGTGGAGAACTTCTTTGACGTGTTGACGATGTTCAGTCAGAGTGTTTGAGAATATGATAATGTCGTCCAAATAAACCACAACTGAGGAATACAACATATCTGCGAATATCTTGTCCATGAAGCGTTGAAACTGGGACGGTGCATTTACCAAACCAAAGGGCATAACCCTGTACTCGTAGTGTCCCAGGGGAGTCCTGAAAGCTGTCTTCCATTCGTCCCCTTCACGAATACGAAGTAGGTGATAGGCCCCTCGAAGATCTAATTTGGTAAAGAGATGTGCTCCTTGGACTGCCTCAATAATGTCTTTCATTAAGGGCATAGGATACCTGTCTCGTATAGTCAGACTGTTCAAACCCCGGTAATCTATGCAGGGTCTTAGTTCCGTGGTTCCTTTTTTTCGAGATAAAGAAAAGAGATGCCCCTGCTGACGATGAGGATTCCCGTATGAGGCCATTTTGTAGGTTGGTTGACAAGTATTCCCTCAATGCCTCTTTTTCAGGTAGAGATAAAGGGAACATCCTTCCAAAGGGTACTTCAGCCTCCGGAATTAGTTCGATTTTGCAGTCTTCTTTCCGATGAGGAGGAAGATTTCTCGGTTGGGTGTCTAAGAACACGTCCTCATATTCCTGGTACTGGATGGGAATTGTATTAACACTGAGAACAGTATTTTGTATTGTTGGAAGCACACAGGACAAAGCGGGTTCATTAGTCAAACACTGTTGAGAGCAATACGTGGATCTGAACTCTACTGTGTTAAGTTGCCAGTCAATTGCCGGGTTGTGTTTTCTGAGCCATGGTATGCCTAATATGACTGGAAAATGAGCCGCTCGAATGAGATCGAAAGATAGGTACTCAGAATGATTTGACACTCTGACCCGTAGTTCCTGTGTTTCCTGACAAATGGGTCCGGATGTCAAAGGTGTGCCATCGACGCCTTCTACTGGAATCGGTTTGATCTTAGGGCGTCGAGGCAGGTGGTGTTCATTAGCCCACTTATCATCTACAAAGTTGCCCGCAGCTCCACAGTCTAGCATAGCTAAACATTCAATGGGTTTGGTAGAGTGCCAGTCTAACGTAATCTTAACCACCATCAGTGTGTTATTGCTGATCAAAGCTGGCTGAGCATTAGCACAGGGATGTATAGATGTCTTCCCTTCCTTATCCCTGTTCAAGGTTGCGGTCTTTCGTTTCCCTGCTTTCTGGGAGGGACTTCTGGGCAATCTCGCAGCAAATGTGTGTTGGACCCACAATACATGCAAAGTCCAAGATCCTTGCATCTCTTCCGTTAGTTGGCTGTAAGTGGTCCTCTAGCAGTTCCTATCTGCATTGGTTCTTCATGTTGAGCCCTTTCAGGGACTGAGGGTAGGCTAGGGAAATGTACTAAAGACCGGGGCTTCTTCTCAGCTTTCCTTTCCGACATGCGGAATTCTATCTGTAATGCCAATGACATGAGTTCCTGAAATGAAGCAGGTCTGGCTACTCTGGCCAGTTCGTCCTTTATGTCTTCATGCAGACCCCGACGGAAAATAGCCTGCTGCGCCGTTTCCGGCCAACCTGCTTCACTTGCCACCTTCTGAAAACAGGTAACATATGTCTGAATGTCGGAGTTTCCTTGGCGTATGTCTAACAGGTTTTCAAAGGTGGAGAATAAGACTTCAGGTCTCTCGAATCTTTCCTTGAAACGTGTTACAAAGGCAATATAGTTATTTAAAGTTGGGTCTGTGTTTGCCACGAGTGGGGTGGCCCAGGCTAGGGCATTACCAGCTAAGTTCGAAATTAGAAAACCCACTTTTGTTCGATCCAACTCGTATGTCTTGGGCCGAAAAGTATAGTGTATTGTGCAGGCATCCAGAAACTCCTTTAATTTCCTGGGGTTTCCCTCAAATTTACCGCAAGGTAGGGATAAAGGAGGTAGTTCTCCTCTGGAATCTTCTCTCTGTTGGACTTGTTGCCTCAATGCGGCATTATCAGTCTTTAGGGTTTGTACTTCAACTCTCAGAGCTTGTATGGCGTTAACCATCTCCTGGTACTGTTCACGACTAGCCATCTTCTCTTGGCGTTGCAATCTCTCAGAATCTGCAGGTTTATCACTCACACTTTCCTTCCCACTAGCCCACTCCTCACCTGATGATTCTGTGTGGGTCTTTACGGATTCGTCTGATGAGCTTTCTGGCTTTTCCCTCCAGGCTGTCTTTGTCTTTGTCCTGACAATCTTATTCTTCTGTTTGACGAAATAGGAGCGAGCTCCCCCAGAGGCCACTTTGCCTATAAGCAATTAGCCCGGCAGCGGGGACTCCGGGGAGCCCACCCCAAACCAGGGAAAAGCCTGGCCGAAAAACCCTGGAAGATTGTGTAGCTGTAGTTGGCAGGAAGTTGTCGGCGTGCATCCGCACTTCAATAACCAGCATGCACTGGTAAGTGTTCTTAGTAGATAAGGAAGTAACGATCCAGTGCGGAACAGCACAAACAGTACAGTACTCCAAAGAACTTGGACAACGAAGTGTTCCCAGCAAAGAGCGACTGAAGGCAGGTGAGACGCTGAAGCAGGAGTGAGTACTAGAAGGCGGCGCAGGGCGCGGCACAACAGCGGAAGCAGAAAACAAACAGGTAAGCGGAATAAACGGGAGGGGGAAACCACGAACAGCGGTAACGGAAAGACACGGGCAGACGAACAGGGAAGGAAGGCAGGGGAAACACAGAGAAACAACTGTAGGCAGAGCACAAGCGAAGTGAACTCACGTAGGCAGCAAGAAAGTTGCAACGCACAGGTGTTCTCCATTTTCAGGTACTTGTAGGTAGTACAACAGAAAGACTAGACCGCACCTTGCAGTGACTCAGAGTCTAGTCCTTCTTCCATATCGCCCATCTGCTCCATACTTTCCATGGGCGATATATGACAAGTGGTTAGCACAATCACGTAATGCTTTGTAACACAATTGTGGGGTGTTGTGGGAAGGTTTGTGACATCACGAGGGGTGGTGTACAGTGGGGGCAAGGAAGACATGAGCCAATTACGATCATTCAATGTATGTCTGGATATAGAGGACTGACTCAGTCCCACCAATCAGCTCTCTTAAGGTGTTTTAAAATGTTTCGAATGTGGTGTATGCAAATTATGTTTTCATGTATAAAAACGTTGCCCGCTGTGGGCGTCGGTGACAGCTCACATCATTCAGTACAGTTCCACAGGGCTGTCTGAACTGTGCTTTCCCAGCTGTTATCTGGACTTAAATACACTGTGTTACTTCCTGCTTGATTTACGCTCCTTCTAGGATTACTTTGGTGTTCCAGTCGTTACTTGCCTTTGAGGACCCCTCACACATTTTGAGGTCCCAGCGAGATCCTCAGTTCCCTCGGCAAGCTGAGGGTATTCCAGCCACACTTCCGGGTGCTGCAGGCCAGGCTAGCGCAAATCAGTCCACAGTGCACAACCGAGGAGGCCCTGCAGTTGCCGATTTCACAGAGGTCTGCCTGGTCCCAAGCGCTGCCACGCTCAGGTGGAGGTGCAGGCCATAGTGTAATGACCATTGCCCATGGCCCTGGCACTCGGGTCCTATGGGCCGCATCACAGTGTCCCTGCATGGCCACGAGGGCCCAATGATGTCCCCCAAGACTCTCTTGGAGTCAGTCCTGGTGCCAAAGTATGGCAGAAGAGGGAGCTGGAGCTCTCAATGGCAAAAGCACAACATGGACGCCTCCATATGGTTCAATTCCAGAACTGAACCATGCGGTCTAGCATTTAGGGTGTGGTCAGGCCTGAAGGCACCTGGGATACCTGCAGACTATATAAGCCACGCTCGAACTGCAGAACACGCTTTGCGTTGCTCTGCACTCGCAGCGTGACGTTCACCGCAGTCTGTCCACCGCATTCCAGGCCTGCACCTACAGGAAGAAGAAGAAGATCATTAGCCATCCTTACCTGCTAGTTATTCCAGTTCCTGTCGATCTCTCCAATGTCCCGAACATGCAGCACTTCGGCAGACGCTCACTCTCTCCTGGAAGCCGCAACCTGGGGGAGGAAATAGAAAGACGGCATTAGTTAGCGTTCGCATCTCACATTTAAACAACATTCAGAAGCACGCTTACTAGGGATGTAACGGTATAACGGTATACCGTTAAAGATACCGTGAACCACTTAATTGAACAATAATAACCGTCACATTGTTTATACCGTTAAGTGTGCTTTTCAATCTGATTTGGAAAGGCTGCAGTAAGCAATTGCTGCACAGTCTTGCTTTTGCACTGTTGGATGTGCCGTCTGCCAAGTAGTTTCAGTTGGAGCAGTTTTTAATGCCTTTCCATAAACCACACGTGCCTTACACAAAATCAATATGTTAGCAATAGGAAGAATAGATACAGTGCCAAGAAGGAAAAGGGTTTACTTTGGGGTGGCGGCTTTGGGGTTTATATATTTATAATTGATAATGTTCTCTAAACATATGGCAATGGGGGATTTCCCTGGTTCTATCATTGAATTTACATATAATAAGTCAGACTGCGAAATTCACTCATCTCTGTGGGTATTCCCTGCTGCCATACCAAAGGGTAACATGTCAGTGATTACTGAACACCTTTTGGCCCGCAAGTAAACTAAAGGCTGTAACGGAGAGAGAGAGAAAGAGAGAGAGAGAGAGAGAGAGAGAACAAGCGTATACTACCATCAGACTCCATTGATCTGTGGCATGCAGGTTATCAAGATGGCAACATGTTCATCTTCACCAGTAGCCAGTGGGGAAGCAAAAAGCCTAAATGACCACTTAAGAAAAGCTATTCAGTTTGCTTTGCCAGTTGCAGCAGGCCTCCACCCCACCCCCTCCTCTCCACACGTGTGTTTGTGTTTGGTGGAAGCAAGGCGTTTCAGTGGAAAGTATGTTGAAAAGCCCAATTCTGGCCCTGGGTGCCTGGTTTTGTTTGTGATGATACATCTGTCAATTTATGACCTTTTAGAAAATATTTGTTAAGATCAGTTAACTCCACCTGCTATACCGCGAAAACCATGATATACCGTCATTTGGCAAGAAGGTTATCGTACTGTCATAAAACAAATACTGTGACACCCCTAACGCTTACCTGAGCGTGACTCGCTGTTGGTTTATTCCCGATCCGGCCTTCCATCAACCTGCAAGAGAAAGGCAAGACTGGTTCACATGCATACTTACTCAACAGCGATTTCGGATAACATCCACTCATCACTCCGCATCCTCTCGGCAGCTTACCATCCGGAACATCACGGCAGCCTGCAAGAGAAGGATAACACAGGTTAGCACACTGCAAAAGCACACATAGCGCTGCGCTACACGCATTCACTTACCATCTCGAGCACAGCCCCTAGCCAGCTTGGCGCCTTCATCATTCCTTCCGCACCTAAGAGAGAAGGAAAAACTTTAACAGGGGCAATTACAAGTATGGACAAATTATCAAAACAATAGACTGACCTGAAGAATTGAGTCGCAGCAGGTCTGGACTCACGGACCCGCACCAGTGAAGAAAACTCAGCTGCTAAGCGCCCCATCCACGACGCACCCCTGCACAGAACTGCAGGATGGAGAGCGCGCCATATCAAAATCCAAGGTGAGGAAAGCTCTAATGGGGTCGTTGGGCTCACAAGGGAGGTGGGCCAGAGAGGAAGAGATTGTGGGCTAAATCAAAACTCCTGTATTCCAGACTAGATCCTCGGCAGAACGAGAACCCGGGGGAGGTGGATCCAGATCGGAAGCATTCCAACCCGATCGGGTGGCGTCCCTGTGGATACCTGGTGAGCGTTACACAACGCAAAGCCTCACAACTATAATCCACACGGGTGCCCAGAATGGAAACCTCAGAAACCGACCAGTTAGCTCGGGTGTTGGGGCAGTTACGCTCTGAGGGGCATTCAGCCAGACAGGAGACCAATGCCTTGCAAAGAGAACTCATAGTGGCCAAAGAACGCACTGATGATCTAAGGAGACAACTCCTTCAATCGCAGGCCGTACAAGCCCCCTTGTCTGGGACCATTCCTTCGATGCCAGCACCACTGATTATTCCGGTGCAGATCACCCTTCCTGGAGCAATGCCTTTAGCCCCACTGGAACGTTTCACAGGGAACCCTAGGAAGTACGCAACCTTTATGAATCAGTGTTGCCTCCATTTTCTTTGCAGACATGGGTGTCACGACCACAGGCCAGTCTAGGGATAAGGCTAACCGTTGCACTAGAACGGTTATTCCAGTTATTTCGTAAGTGCTGAGGCAGTCTAATAAATTCCCCTTGAGTTATTAGGACTTCCTGTTTCCTTGTAATGGCCGCATCTTAGTGCCATAGAAAGACTAGCCTTACCGGTCTAGTCTTTCTCAGTGTATCCCTATATTAAGCAAACTCTCCTGAGACGCGCGCTTCGCATTGTTGACTGAAGTTCAGTACTGACGCCTACCGCGGTCTCAGTAAGATTCCTCTCAGCAGTTCCCATTGAAGATTCATCTCAGCAGTTCCCATTCATTGCCCTCTGCCGTGCCCCTTGTTATAGCATATTCTCGTCCTTTCCTCTTCCCGTTTTGTAGTTTCCCTTCATCTGTATATTTTTCCCTCATTCCCCGTTCTGTCACAGACTGTTTTGTTATCTCCTCAGTGATCTACGAGGACATTCCACGTACATGCAAGTATTCCTTTGAATTGTTTATTTGTGAAGATACCGTTCTTCATATTGTCATGTGCACGTTTGTAATTCATGCCGCCATGCAGTGGCGTACTTTGAATTTAGTTTGGTAATTTAAATGCCGGTAACGCACGTTGTTGTTGTTGTGTAACGTTACCGTGGTGCCAGGGTTGCCTTCAAGGAAGCATGCATTCTCAGGGCTTGAGAGCTGCATCATTATTTGTCAGAGCAACACTTGTATTTATTTCAAGTGAATTAACTTGTATCTGTGAGGCACTGTATTTTGGCCTTGTGGTTGCTATTGTTTGAGAGACAGTTTATTTTCTCCTCAGCCTAGTTTACACAAAACCTTTTCAGCATTTTCCCCGAGGATGGAATATTTAGTTTCTGAGGCATTTTATTAGTAGTAATTGTGACAATTATACCCGCAGGTCATTTTAGGGTTTTCCTTAGTCACTGACACAGCCTTTTAGGTATTTAGGCTAAGAAAAGGAAAGGGAAGTCTCAGATGTTTGTTTCTATTACATCATTATAAGAATTCATTTTCCCTGGTCCCATAAGCCCCATATCGTTGTTGCTGATTCCATTTTATCAACACTCTTCAGAACTAGCGCCCCTGTGTTTAGAAGCAGGATGGAGAGCTCACCTAAATAAATAATCAGGTCAGCTGGAAAAGACTTGTTTTCTGCAACTATTTCTTCTATGGGGGTTGAGTAGAGAGAATTATTAGGTTACATGTTAAGGGAAGTTTTGTTTGTTGTCTCCACAGTATTTCTCTGCTTCCAAAAGAGAAGGAATTATCCAGGTCTTCAGGGGCGTTCCCGCAGAGTCAGGTAAGCGTTACAATGGGGCGTCCCCTAATGATTAGTCACAAGTGGCCTTTGTGCTGTCTTATCTGAGTGGTAGTGCTGCAAATTGGTCTGTACCTTTTCTTAGCCGGGATGACCCACTGCTACGCGACTTTGGGGGCTTCCACCAGGAGATGGAAAAGCTCTTCACTTGTCGTTCTCATGGACATGCTTTAGACAATGAACTCTTGCCCCCCTGTCAAGGAAACCAAGACCTATTGACATACATAGCGACCTTCAACGGGCTTGTGGTTGAAGCAGAGTGGCCGGAGGACAAAAGAACCACACTATTCCACCGGGGATTAAGGGGGGAGCTAAAGGATGTTCTTGCCCAAGGAGTGGATACACCCAAAGACTGTGCCGAGTTTATTTACCTGGTGGTTCAACTTGATCATAGCTTACAAGATCGAAGAATGGATCGAAGCAGACCTGACGCACGCCCCATGTTTGTGCGCTCCAAGGACCATGTTCAACGAGTGTCAGACAGTTCCGTGGAACCAATGCAGGTAGGAGGGGTAAGACCCCCTTTAACCAAAGCTGAAAGGGACAAGAGAAGGGAACAGCAGTTATGCTTATACTGCAGAAAAGCAGGTCATTTCCTCAAAGAGTGCCCAGTAAAGCCACCAAGAAGGACCGTAGGAGAAACAGATAAGGAGAAACCAAGTGAGGAGTCGGAAAACTACCAAGCCCGGCAAATGTAGGGGTCCATTTGTCGAGCGAAGAAAGTCAACTACAGACCTCCCATTTTACATTGCCTGTGATCCTATTCAACCACCAACAGCCGTCAAGGATGCATTCGCTAGAAGCATACATTGACAGCGGAGCGGTGGGGAATTACATGGACCAGGATCTTGCAGCAAAGATGGGGCTCCCACTCTGACCTAAGTCAACCACCAAGACTGTAACCACCGTAGACAGTACTGAAATCGCCTCCGGCCCAGTATCTGAATGTACCACTGTTCTAACCCTCTTATGTCAGGACAGCCACCGGAATCAATCGTTTTTGATCTCCTCAAGGCACCTCAGTTCCGGTTGATCCTAGGGATGCCATGGCTGGTCGCACACAATCCACGAATCGACTTGCGTACAAGAGAATTTGCTTTTTCCGAAGGCTGTACACGCACTTGCTATTATAATGGAAGGAAGTCAACAAACACAGGCTCCTCTGTCCAGGAAGTGGAGGCAAGTTCCTTAGGTGTGATTGGTACCCTACCAAGCCAATATCAGGACTTTCAAGACATGTTTCAAAAAGAACAAGCTAATACCATGCCACCGCACAGACCCTACAATTGCCAGATCGACCTGGTACCTGGTGCACAAATCCCTTGTGGTCGTATCTATGCGCTTGCAGAACCAGAGAATCAACATTTGAAGTTCTACTTAGAACAATATCTGGCCAACGGTTTCATCTGCCCCTCGAAGTCACCTGCAGCGTCTCCCCTATTCTTCGTGCCGAAGAAGGAAGGAGATTTGAGGACTTGCATTGACTATCGCACACTGAACCAAGTCACCGTTAAAAATCGTTGCCCCTTATCCCAGAATTGTTAGATCAAGTCAAATATGCCCAAATCTACACGAAATTGGACCTTAGAGGGGCATACCATCTTGTTTGATCTAAAAAGGGGGACGAATGAAAAACCGCGTTTCATACCAAATATGGCTTATATGAATACCAGGTCATGCCATTTGGCCTTTGCAATGCCCCTGCCGCATTTCAGTATTTCATGAACAATGTTTTTTGAGAGCTGATTGACATCTGTGTCCTAGTCTATATAGACAATATCCTAGTATATTCGGCCTCAAAACAGGACCATGTCAAACATGTTCGTTCCGTCCTTACCAAGCTTCGCCAACATCACCTTTATGCCAAACTTGAAAAATGTTCATTTCACGTTACCGAGGTAGAGTTCCTTGGGTTCATCCTCACTCCAAAGGGAATCCGAATGGATGTGCACAAGGTTGACACCATTCTAAATTGGCCAGCCCCAAGTTCATTCAAAGGAGTCCAGAGCATGTTGGGCTTTGCAAACTCTTACCGCCGATTCAACCCAGGATTCTCTCAAATAGTACATCCAATCACGTCTTTATTGAAGAAGTGCAATAAGAAGTTCCAGTGGACAGAAGAGGCTGAAAAGGCTTTTCAGGAACTCAAGGTGAGATTCACTTCTGCTCCATTTTACGACACCCTCACCCAGATCTTCCATATGTGGTAGAAACAGATGCCTCCAGTATGGCTATGGGTGCTGTTCTATCGCAAAGGGACCCACACACCAGCCAGTTACATCCAGTAGCCTTCTGGTCGCGTAAGTTTTCACCACCCAAACTCAATTATGCCATCATGGACAAGGAACTTCTGGCCATAAAATCAGCCTTCAAGGTCTGGTGACATTATCTGCTAGGGGCTAGACACACAATCACCGTGATAACTGACCATCGACATCTAAAATACTTAAAGAGTGCGAAGGCTCAATCCTCACGACAACTAAGCTGGGCCCTTTTCTTTGCGGAGTATGACTACGTAATCACGTTCCGACGCGGGGTCAGAAATGGCAAAGCTGATGCCCTTTCGTGCATGGGTACAGATGAACTGGTATACATGACCCTTGATCCTGTGGCAATCATCCAGAGCGACAAACTCCTAGGCACTACAACTACCATGACTCAAGACGAATTGCTGCAAGGAATCCGACATGCGATGACTCCTGAATTGTTACAAGAATGGGATTTGCGGGGAGACACTATGTAGTCAAGGACCAACTACCATACTTCCGG
The DNA here is from genome assembly GCF_040938575.1 of Ambystoma mexicanum. Lineage (NCBI taxonomy): Eukaryota > Metazoa > Chordata > Amphibia > Caudata > Ambystomatidae > Ambystoma > Ambystoma mexicanum. The sequence goes on from NC_090922.1 coordinate 263,612,604, forward strand.
AACCGTCTATTCTTGCCCAAGAAAGATCTTCAGGAACAGGTCATCTCGAGATATCATGATTCCCTCATGGAAGGCCACCCTGGAATTGACAAAACTCTGGCCAAGGTGAAACGGAGCTACTGGTGGCCCACGTGGCGCAAGGACATTATTCAATTCATCATCTCTTGCAGTATTTGTGCACAGAATAAGTAATCGAAACAGAAACCAGCTGGGCTCCTTAGACCATTGGACATTCCACGGCCCCATGGCATACTTATCACCGACCTACCCTCTAGTCAAGGATACAATACCATCCTAGTAGTCATAGACTTGTTCTCTAAAATGGCCCACTTCTTGTCGTTTAAAAGTCTCCCAAATGAATCCAGCCTGGCAAAGATATTCCTAGAGCACATTGTATGGCTCCATGGGTTCCCGTCAGTACTAATCTCGGATCGAGGTACCCAATTTGTATCCAACTTCTGGAGAAAATGGTGTTCAATGGCCCAAATCGACATTAAGCTATACACTAGCCACCACCTCCAAACGGATGGCCAACCGGAAAGAACGAACCAAACACTCGAACAGTGTTTGCGCTGTATGCTCCATCAAGTGGAAGTGGAAGGGGATTGGAAAGACTTGTTGTGGATTGCTGAGTATGCCTATAATAATTCTCAACACAGCAGTACTGGACAGACTCCATTTTATACTATATACGGCAGACACCCACGCACGTCCGAACTGGACGTCCCTATGACTCTGGAAATGCCGGCCATCAAAACCTTACACGCCCTCATTTCTCAGGCCTTCACAAGAGCCATTGAGCATTTACGTCAAGCCAAGGTTCGCCAAAATAAATACGCAGACCTGCATCGTGAAAGGGCCCCCAACTACCAAGTAGGAGACAGAGTGTGGCTAGCATCTAAGCATGTACCTCTAAAAGGGAACCAGACATTCCGCCCACGATACCTAGGACCTTTTACCATTGAATCCATCATAAACCCAGCTGCAGTTAAACTGGCCCTGCCGACCAACATGAAATTCACCCTGTGTTCCATGTATCTCTCTTAAAACCAGTTCAGCCTGGAACACAGGTAACCACACCACCCGAGCCTGTAATGGACAATGGAGAACCGGAATTTGAAGTCAAAGACATCCTGGATTCAAAGTACGTCAGAACAAAATGATACTACCTAGTAGACTGGAAGGAATATGGTCCACAGGACAGAACATGGGAACCTAGCAATTGCATCCATGCACCACGTTTGATACAACGTTGCCATCGTAATTACCCCACCAAGCCAGGACCAGACAGAAGAACCACCCTGAGAGGGGCCTTGGTGGGGAGTGCTGTCATGACCATTGCCACTGGCCATGGAACTCGGGAACTCTGGGCCGCATCACAGTGTCCCTGCATAGCCCCAAGGGCCCAATCATGTCCCCAAGACTCTCTGGCTTTGGCGCCAGGCTCATATGGCAGAAGAAGCTGGAGCTCTCAATGGCAAAAGCACAACGTGGATGCCTCCACATGGCTCAGTTCCAGAACTGAACCATGCGGTCTAGCATTTAGGGTGTGGTCAGGCCTGAATGCACCTGGCATACCTGCAGACTATATAAGCCACGCCCGAGCTTCAGAACATGCTTCTCGTTGCTCTGCACTTGCAGCGTGACGTTCACCAGGGTCTGTCCTCTGCATTCCAGGCCTGCACCTGCAAGAAGAAGAAGAACATCATTAGCCATCCTTACCTGCTAGTTATTCCTGCTCCTGTCGATCGCTCCAGTGTCCCGAACATCTAGCATTTCGGCAGACGCTCACTCTCTCCTGGAAGCCGCAACCTGGGGGAGGAAATAGAAAGACGGCATTAGTAAGCGTTCGCAACTCACATTTAAACAACATTCAGAAGCACGCTTACCTGAGCGGAACTCGCTGTTATTCGACAGCGATTCGGATAACATCCACTCATCGCTCCGTATCCTCTCAGCAGCTTACCATCCGGAACATCACGGCGGCCTGCAAGAGAAGGATAACATTCACCTACCATCTCGAGCACAGCCCCCAGCCAGCTCGGCGCCTTCATCATTCCTTCCGCCCCTAAGAGAGAAGGAAAGACTTTAACAGGGGCAATTGCAAGTACAGACAAATTATCAAAACAATAGACTTACCTGAAGAATTGAGTCGCAGCAGGTCTGGACTCACGGGCCCGCGCCAGTGAAGCAAACTCGGCTGCAAAGCGCCCCACCCATGACGCACCCGACGGAGAGCGCGCCATATCGAAATCCAAGGTGAGGAAAGCTCTAAGGGGGTCGTTGGGCTCACAAGGGAGGTGGGCCAGAGAGGAAGAGATTGTGGGCTAAATCAAAACTCCTGTATTCCAGACTAGATCCTCGGCAGAACAAGAACCCGGGGGAGGTGGATCCAGACCGGACGCAGTCCAACCAGATCGGGTGGCGTCCCTGTGGATACCAGGTGAGCGTTACACATAGGGAAGGCTCAGTGCTGGGAGGAATCTAGGATCTCTAGGACATGTGAGAGTAACCCCGCATACGCGCACCATATCGTGGTTGCATGCCCAAGGAGGAGGGAGGGGTCTTTTATAGTGTTTAGGACACATTGTACAGAAGGGAGGACAATCGGCCATAGTAGTCGTAGATGTTAGTTCCACCCTTCCGATAGGGAGAGGGTGTGTGACGGGCACATCTGCGTTGGTGCAGAAGGGTGTGTAGATGGTGTCGACCCCATTAGATGGGTATTGAGTGTAGTCCAGGTGATTGTATAGTTGTGTCATTTTTTAGTAGATGTTGGGTACGTCTGTCATTTTGATTTTTGGTGTTTTGTCAGATTCCTTTTGTAGTATTTATTGTTTTATGTGGGGCGGCCTGGGTGGAAGGGCTAACACCAGAGGTAGTGTGAAAATAATTGCGCTTGGCACAGTATTGGCGAATGCGAGGCCAGAGGAGGGTGTGGCCAGGTATTTGCATACTAACATTACTAACATAGAGCACATTAGGTAGCAGGTGGGCCTGCAGAAAAAGCCATAGGGGTATGAATACTGAGTGAGTGGGTGGGCCTGTGAAGAAGGATGTGGGCATGATAGGTGCGAGTGGGCAGGTGGCCTGTACGTCTCATTGAAATAAAATGAGGACACTAAACTGTGAGTGACTTTTTGTTTGCCCGCAAGGAGGAGATGTTCTGTCCCAGAGAGGACACAGTTAACGGAGTGGCTGAGCTCCGCATCATGAGAGGCACCTCCAATGGGAGTGCAGGGAATCGCGCATGCGCGATGAGAAAGCCTGTGCAAGGCAGTTGCCGGTGCAAAGTATAAAGGAAGGTTGAAACGTCCTCCTGTGTATTTATTTCACAGCACTGTCATGAACCCTCAGTTCCTTCCGGTATGTCTAATGCAGCTTCCTGTCCCTTTCCCACAGTGAGAACTAGATAATCGCAACGAGGATGGGATGCTTGTGAATGCAACCCAAGTCCACAAGACTTCCAGACAACTGAATATTCGAGGCCCTCCCACAGACAACTACTTTCCACAATGTCAGAATGTGAGCCAAATGAAGACACGTGCAGTGCAGCATCTTTTTTGCCGACCTAAGCACTTTGATATGAATGATCAGAAAGCCCTAGGACCAAATGGCTAAGGAGATTTGAAAATGACTTGCACAGCCATGACAAAAACGCACCCAACAAGTTTGCTAGAAGGTTGTTAGTGTATCTTGTCAGAGATGAGGTAGAAGACCTTGTACCTATGTTCCCGCTAGAGGAAGTTAAGACATACCCAGGCCTCAAGAAAGCACTGAGTGCATACTTCGACCCTCAACGTGACATTGACAATGAGAGACACCTTTTTAACACAGCGTGCCAGCTGGTGGATGAATCAATGAACACCTTCACAACTCGTCTTTGCAGGTGGGTAGCACATTGTGAGTTTCATACGTTCTCGAAAGAAGAGGCCATCTGACTGAGAATCATAGGGGGATGTTTGTCATCGTCATTCAGGAAGAAGTTACTCCGATAACCTCTCCCGCTAGCCACCATACTGCAGATGGCTAGGACAGAATCCAGGGCGGAAGCACAAGCCTCCCAGTTTGATGCCTCTATAGTGCCCGGGAGAGAGCAAATCTACCAAGTATCGTCATCGGCCCAATGGGAACCCGCTAGCAGCCACAAGCTCAGAGGACCTGCATCATCTGGAAGATGTTATCAGTGTGATCTTCTGTTTCCCCATCAAGAAGGAGTGAAGTGTCCTGCATTCGGACGTGCTTGCACCAAATGTGGCTGGGAAAAACACCTGGCTGTCGTCTGCAACTCTCTGCCCGGACGATCGCAGGGGTATAGCTCTACACTGTCACCTAAACAAGAGTTCAGTGCACGCAGCAGTCGCCCAAGGGGTGATGCAAGTGCGAGGCAAATCTTGTGCATCACGTTAGACAAATGACAGGAATGTCCCCTTCACGCTCAACCCCCAGAGAAACAACTCAGCGTGATTACGCTTACACAATGAACAGCGTTATGACCCCGCCTGAAGGCGACCTCAACCTGCTGGACCACCAGGCCAAATTCCTCATTGTCACTGGCGCTACTCTGAACGTTATGTGCGTGTCAGAATACTGCAAAATGGTGTCTCCTCCATGACTAAATCCATCTGGCCTAAAGGTTTTGCAGTGGGCAGCGAAAGGGCCCGTACAAAATCATGCAAAGCTCTCCACAACACTACGATATAAAGAGAACTGCACCCAATCCGAGTTCAATGTGCTCCAAGGAGAGGTCCACAGGAGCAACCTACTTTGTTGGCCCACGGCCATCGAGATGGAGATCGCGCCAGTGACATACAACTGCAGCCCAGGTTCTCGGCTAGACAGATGTTCCCAACCTTATTTGAAGGCATCGGGTGTCTCAAAGGAAGTTCTGTGATGCTCCACATCGATGAATCTGTACCACCGTTGCTCAACATCCGAGGAGGATTCCAGTACACCTGCAACCACTTGTGGAAGAGGAAATACAATGTCTGTTGAGCAAAGGCATAATAGAACCAGCTGATGGTGCAACTCCATGGGTTTCCTCCATAGTAGCAGTTCCCAACAGAGGATCCACAAACAAGATACGCATATGCGTAGACATGTGCCAAGCGAATAAGGCAGTAGGGCGTGAGAGGCATCCCAGAATGCAACTGGACGACATGATCAGCTTACTAAATGGAGCAAAGGTGTTTTCAAAGCTTGACCTGGACAAAGGATATCATCAGATCATGATAGATGAACAATCCTGATACCGCACCACGCTTACCACGCTGATTGGATTCTTCAGCTATAAGAGACTTAGTTCCGGCATCTGCTCGGCCGCCGAGATATTTCAGGAGAGTGATTCACCACATGAACAATTGCTTCAATTATAGCTGCGACATCTTAATATTTGGGACCACGATAGCACAGCATGATCACGCCATATAACAAGTCTGCACGGCATTGGTGGACGCCGGGTTGACACTCAACAACGAAAAATGTGTCTTTCACAAGTCACATCTCAAGTTCTATGGACACATCTTCACACAAGAGGGCATGAGCCCTGACCCGAGCAAGGTCGCTGCCATCTCAGAGATCTCACCCCCTAAAGATGTCAGCAAAGTCAGGTCATTCCTGGGGATGGCAAGCTACTGTGGCCGATACCTCTGAGATTTTGTGACTAGCAGTGCGCCCCTCCGAGAGCTCACCAAACAAGGTAGACCATACCAATGGTTGCAACACTGCAAAGACGCATTCGTGCAAATCAAAAGTGACATTGCATCAGCGGAGCACATGGCCTATTTTGATCCGAACCTGTGCACAGAGAGGACCGTCGATGCCAGCTTTGTCGGTCTGTTGACTTCACGATTACCACAAACCGGGCAAGGAATACAACCCGGCAGACTTTATGTCGCGACATCAGCTGTCATGCAACTCCACTGACAAGAGCTTGGTTGAAGAATACCTTAACTTTCTCACATACCATGGCCCTCCCAGGGCAATCACACCTGAAACCATTCTGGATTACAACAGGTGAGAAGTCACACAGAGAAAGGTGCAATACATAATCCGATCCGGGAGCAATCTGTACAGCGCCCACAAAGTACGAGAAACTGGCGGAAGGACTCATCATGAGAGGACATCGAATAGTGATTCCCATGGTTCTACGACAATATGTCATAGATCTAGCACACAAAGGTCAAAATGGAATAGTGGTCACGAAAAGACAAATTAGAGACACTATGTGGTTCCCGGGGCTCGACCAAATGGTAGAATGCACGCTCAATGCATGTCACCTATGTCAGAGCACCTCCATACCAAATAGGCCGAAGTCCTTGGTGATGTCGGACATGCCTGAACGACTGTGGACCCACCCTTGCAATTGACTTCTTCAGCCCCTTTGAAGAAAACAAGTACTGGCTAGTCGTTATGGACGTGTACTCTTGGTTTCCTCTGGTACATCTAATATCATCTACGGCAACCAGCACTGTCATACCAGTACTGGACAAGATTTTCTCTGTGTGGGGCATTGCAGAAGTCCTGAAGTCGAATAATGGCCCACCTTTCAGCAGTCTAGAGTTTGCAAAATGTATGCAATACATGGGAATTCATCACAAAAGAATCACTCCGCTATGGCCACAGGTCAATGGCATGGTGGAACGATTCATGGGCAGCTTGAAAGAGTTCTCCAACAAAATGAACTAAGCTCTATGTCACTCAACCAGGCTGTGTGCAACATGCTGAGGGATTATAGAAACTCGGCACATGGCACGACAAGAAAAAATGTCCCTCAGAACTACTATTCGACAGGAAGACAAGGACGAGACTGCCTCATCTTGCAGATGAAGTGAGCGACAATGTGAAGCAGATTCGAGAAGTAATTGCCTGCAAGAAGCAAGAGATGAAGGAGTACTCTGACAACAGAAGGCGAGCAAAGAGTTCTGACCTGCAAATAGGTGACAAGAGTGCTCGTACGGAGATGACAAGATAAAAAGGCAGATTTAAAGTTCGATCCAGAACACCTAATGATATCTCGTGTGAATGGAACAATCATAACTGCTTGCTCCCCCAGGAGAGTGGTTACTCAGAACATCTCCCAATTCAAACTATACAAAGAAGATGATCGAGAAGATCAAGAGGAGGGTGCGGCTACGACACAGGAAGAGCAGATGAGAGAAGAAGAAGAAGAAGCAAGGGACCAGTAGGCCTGTACGTCTCACTGAAGAGATATGAGCTCACTAAACTGTGAATGACATTGTGTTTCCCCGAAAGGGGGAGATGTAGTGTCCTGGAGAGGACACAGTTAACAGAGCGGCTGAGCTCCATCATGAGAGGAACCCATCAACGGGAATGCAGAGAATCATGCATGCGCGATGAGGAAAGCCTGCGCTAGGAAGCTGCCGGTGTGAAGAATAAAGGAAGGTTGAAACTTCCTCTGGCTCTGTGTATTTATTTCACTGCACTGTCATTAACCCTCAGTTCCCTCCAGTGCATCTAGTGCATCCTCCTGCCCGATTCCCACAGGGAGAACAAGACAGACATCTGATAAGATAATGTTTACACTGGACAAAAAAGACTGATGAGGGGGAGGAAGAGTCTGAAGAGGACTCCATTGCCTAGGACCGGGACGAGGGGGCAGGCATCAGTGCCAGAGAAAGGTGGGACAACAAGCCCTGGGATGCGGATCAGGAGAAGGAGAGGGGATGGGGACAAAGAGAAAAGGGGGCTAGTAGAAGAGAGAGCAGGGACTGTTCCCAGACACTCTGCAGTGGAAAGGGAAGGATGGCGGTAGCGAAGGCCCCAGTCCTCTGACCCAATTGCCCCTGTTGCAGAAGGGGAGGGAGATGCGTACCATGGCAGACGATGGACCGAGACAACTTAACATACAGCTTGCCCTCCCTCATGGCAGGAGCGGGCAAGTGTATATATGTCCTCAAGAAGGAGACTTCAGGGGTTACCCTAGCGATCAGGGATATGAAAAGCTTGTTCACAGCAAAATTGGGGGAGCAAAGAGATATTATGGGAACAGATGGGATATAACGGGTTAAAACTTCTTCTTTCTACTATCTGCCTGAAGCTGGGGTTCCCTGTGAACGTTTCACAGGGAACCCTAGGAAGTACGCAACCTTTATGAATCAGTGTTGCCTCCATTTTCTTTGCAGACATGGGTGTCACGACCACAGGCCAGTCTAGGGGTAAGGCTAACCGTTGCACTAGAATGGTTATTCCAGTTATTTCGTAAGTGCTGAGGCAGTCTAATAAATTCCCCTTGAGTTATTAGGACTTCCTGTTTCCTTGTAATGGCCGCATCTTAGTGCCATAGAAAGACTAGCCATACCGGTCTAGTCTTTCTCAGTGTATCCCTATATTAAGCAAACTCTCCTGAGACGCGCGCTTCGCATTGTTGACTGAAGTTCAGTACTGACGCTTACCGCGGTCTCAGGAAGATTCCTCTCAGCAGTTCCCATTGAAGATTCATCTCAGCAGTTCCCATTCATTGCCCTCTGCCGTGCCCCTTGTTATAGCATATTCTCGTCCTTTCCTCTTCCCGTTTTGTAGTTTCCCTTCATCTGTATATTTTTCCCTCATTCCCCGTTCTGTCACAGACTGTTTCGTTATCTCCTCAGTGATCTACGAGGACATTCCACGTACACGCAAGTATTCCTTTGAATTGTTTATTTGTGAAGATACCGTTCTTCATATTGTCATGTGCACGTTTGTAATTCATGCTGCCATGCAGTGGCATACTTTGAATTTAGTTTGGTAATTTAAATGCCGGTAACGCACGTTGTTGTTGTTGTGTAACGTTACCGTGGTGCCAGGGTTGCCTTCAAGGAAGCATGCATTCTCAGGGCTTGAGAGCTGCGTCATTATTTGTCAGAGCAACACTCGTATTTATTTCAAGTGAATTAACTTGTATCTGTGAGGCACTGTATTTTGGCCTTGTACCTTTTAGGTATTTAGGCTAAGAAAAGGAAAGGGAAGTCTCAGATGTTTGTTTCTATTACATCATTATAAGAATTCATTTTCCCTGGTCCCATAAGCCCCATATCGTTGTTGCTGATTCCATTTTATCAACACTCTTCAGAACTAGCGCCCCTGTGTTAAGAAGCAGGATGGAGAGCTCACCTAAATAAATAATCAGGTCGGCTGGAAAAGACTTGTTTTCTGCAACTATTTCTTCTATGGGGGTTGAGTAGAGAGAATTATTAGGTTACATGTTAAGGGAAGTTTTGTTTGTTGTCTCCACAGTATTTCTCTGCTTCCAAAAGAGAAGGAATTATCCAGGTCTTCAGGGGCGTTCCCGCAGAGTCAGGTAAGCGTTACAATGGGGCGTCCCCTAATGATCAGTCACAAGTGGCCTTTGTGCTGTCTTATCTGAGTGGTAGTGCTGCAAATTGGTCTGTACCTTTTCTTAGCCGGGATGACCCACTGCTACGCGACTTTGGGGGCTTCCAGCAGGAGATGGAAAAGCTCTTCGTTTGTCGTTCTCATGGACATGCTTTAGACAATGAACTCTTGCCCCCCTGTCAAGGAAACCAAGACCTATTGACATACATAGCGACCTTCAACGGGCTTGTGGTTGAAGCAGAGTGGCCGGAGGACAAAAGAACCACACTATTCCACCGGGGATTAATGGGGGAGCTAAAGGATGTTCTTGCCCAAGGAGTGGATACACCCAAAGACTGTGCCGAGTTTATTTACCTGGTTGTTCAACTTGATCATAGCTTACAAGATCGAACAATGGATCGAAGCAGACCTGACGCACGCCCCATGTTTGTGCGCTCCAAGGACCATGTTCAACGAGTGTCAGACAGTTCCGTGGAACCAATGCAGGTAGGAGGGGTTAGAACCCCTTTAACCAAAGCTGAAAGGGACAAGAGAAGGGAACAGCAGTTATGCTTATACTGCAGAAAAGCAGGTCATTTCCTCAAAGATTGCCCAGTAAAGCCACCAAGAAGGACTGTAGGAGCAACAGATAAGGAGAAACCAAGTGAGGAGTCGGAAAACTACCAAGCCCGGCAAATGTAGGGGTCCATTTGTCGAGCGAAGAAAGTCAACTACAAACCTCCCATTTTACATTGCCTGTGATCCTATTCAACCACCAACAGCCGTCAAGGATGCATTCGCTAGAAGCATACATTGACAGCGGAGCGGTGGGGAATTACATGGACCAGGATCTTGCAGCAAAGATGGGGCTCCCACTCTGACCTAAGTCAACCACCAAGACTGTAACCACCGTAGACAGTACTGAAATCGCCTCCGGCCCAGTATCTGAATGTACCACTGTTCTAACCCTCTTATGTCAGGACAGCCACCGGAATCAATCGTTTTTGATCTCCTCAAGGCACCTCAGTTCCGGTTGATCCTAGGGATGCCATGGCTGGTTGCACACAATCCACGAATCGACTGGCTTACAAGAGAATTTGCTTTTTCCGAAGGCTGTACACGCACTTGCTATTATAATGGAAGGAAGTCAACAAACACAGGCTCCTCTGTCCAGGAAGGGGAGGCAAGTGCCTTAGGTGTGATTGGTACCCTACCAAGCCAATATCAGGACTTTCAAGACATGTTTCAAAAAGAACAAGCTAATACCATGCCACCGCACAGACCCTACAATTGCCAGATCGACCTGGTACCTGGTGCACAAATCCCTTGTGGTCGTATCTATGCGCTTGCAGAACCAGAGAATCAACATTTGAAGTTCTACTTAGAACAATATCTGGCCAACGGTTTCATCTGCCCCTCGAAGTCACCTGCAGCGTCTCCCCTATTCTTCGTGCTGAAGAAGGAAGGAGATTTGAGGACTTGCATTGACTATCGCACACTGAACCAAGTCACCGTTAAAAATCGTTGCCCCTTATCCCAGAATTGTTAGATCAAGTCAAATATGCCCAAATCTACACGAAAGTGGACCTTAGAGGGGCATACCATCTTGTTTGATCTAAAAAGGGGGACGAATGAAAAACCGCGTTTCATACCAAATATGGCTTATATGAATACCAGGTCATGCCATTTGGCCTTTGCAATGCCCCTGCCGCATTTCAGTATTTCATGAACAATGTTTTTTGAGAGCTGATTGACATCTGTGTCCTAGTCTATATAGACAATATCCTAGTATATTCGGCCTCAAAACAGGACCATGTCAAACATGTTCGTTCCGTCCTTACCAAGCTTCGCCAACATCACCTTTATGCCAAACTTGAAAAATGTTCATTTCACGTTACCGAGGTAGAGTTCCTTGGGTTCATCCTCACTCCAAAGGGAATCCGAATGGATGTGCACAAGGTTGACTCCATTCTAAATTGGCCAGCCCCAAGTTCATTCAAAGGAGTCCAGAGCATGTTGGGCTTTGCAAACTCTTACCGCCGATTCAACCCAGGATTCTCTCAAATAGTACATCCAATCACGTCTTTATTGAAGAAGTGCAATAAGAAGTTCCAGTGGACAGAAGAGGCTGAAAAGGCTTTTCAGGAACTCAAGGTGAGATTCACTTCTGCTCCATTTTACGACACACTCACCCAGATCTTCCATATGTGGTAGAAACAGATGCCTTCAGTATGGCTATGGGTGCTGTTCTATCACAAAGGGACCCACACACCAGCCAGTAACATCCAGTAGCCTTCTGGTCGCGTAAGTTTTCACCACCCAAACTCAATTATGCCATCACGGACAAGGAGCTTCTGGCCATAAAATCAGCCTTCAAGGCCTGGCGACATTATCTGCTAGGGGCTAGACACACAATCACCGTGATAACTGACCATCGACATCCACAATACTTAAAGAGTGCGAAGGCTCAATCCTCACGACAACTAAGCTGGGCCCTTTTCTTTGCGGAGTATGACTACGTAATCACGTTCCGACGCGGGGTCAGAAATGGCAAAGCTGATGCCCTTTCGTGCATGGGTACAGATGAACTGGTATACATGACCCCTGATCCTGTGGCCATCATGCCGAGCGACAAACTCCTAGGCACTACAACTACCATGACTCAAGACGAATTGCTGCAAGGAATCCGACATGCGATGACTCCTGAATTGTTACAAGAATGGGATTCGCGGGGAGACACTATGTAGTCAAGGACCAACTACCATACTTCCGGAACCGTCTATTCTTGCCCAAGAAAGATCTTCAGGAACAGGTCATCTCGAGATATCATGATTCCCTCATGGAAGGCCACCCTGGAATTGACAAAACTCTGGCCAAGGTGAAACGGAGCTACTGGTGGCCCACGTGGCGCAAGGACATTATTCAATTCATCATCTCTTGCAGTATTTGTGCACAGAATAAGTAATCGAAACAGAAACCAGCTGGGCTCCTCAGACCATTGGACATTCCGCCGGCCCCATGGCATACTTTATCACCGACCTACCCTCTAGTGAAGGATACAATACCATCCTAGTAGTCGTAGACTTGTTCTCTAAAATGGCCCACTTCTTGTCGTTTAAAAGTCTCCCAAATGAATCCAGCCTGGCAAAGATATTCCTAGAGCACATTGTATGGCTCCATGGGTTCCCGACAGTACTAATCTCGGATCGAGGTACCCAATTTGTATCCAACTTCTGGAGAAAATGGTGTTCAATGGCCCAAATCGACATTAAGCTATACACTAGCCACCACCTCCAAACGGATGGCCAACCGGAAAGAACGAACCAAACACTCGAACAGTGTTTGCGCTGTATGCTCCATCAAGTGGAAGTGGAAGGGGATTGGAAAGACTTGTTGTGGATTGCTGAGTATGCCTATAATAATTCTCAATACAGCAGTACTGGACAGACTCCATTTTATACTATATACGGCAGACACCCACGCATGTCCGAACTGGACGTCCCTACGACTCTGGAAATGCCGTCCATCAAAACCTTACACGCCATCATTTCTCAGGCCTTCACAAGAGCCATTGAGCATTTACGTCAAGCCAAGGTTCGCCAAAATAAATACGCAGACCTGCATCGTGAAAGGGCCCCGAACTACCAAGTAGGAGACAGAGTGTGGCTAGCATCTAAGCATGTACCTCTAAAAGGGAACCAGACATTCCGCCCACGATACCTAGGACCTTTTACCATTGAATCCATCATAAACCCAGCTGCAGTTAAACTGGCCCTGCCGACCAACATGAAATTCACCCTGTGTTCCATGTATCTCTCTTAAAACCAGTTCAGCCTGGAACACAGGTAACCACACCACCCGAGCCTGTAATGGACAATGGAGAACCGGAATTCGAAGTCAAAGACATCCTGGATTCAAAGTACGTCAGAACAAAATGATACTACCTAGTAGACTGGAAGGAATATGGTCCACAGGACAGAACATGGGAACCTAGAAATTGCATCCATGCACCACGTTTGATACAACGTTGCCATCGTAATTACCCCACCAAGCCAGGACCAGACAGAAGAACCACCCTGAGAGGGGCCTTGGTGGGGAGTGCTGTCATGACCATTGCCCCTGGCCATGGAACTCGGGAACTCTGGGCCGCATCACAGTGTCCCTGCATGGCCCCAAGGGCCCAATCATGTCCCCAAGACTCTCTGGCTTTGGCGCCAGGCTCATATGGCAGAAGAAGCTGGAGCTCTCAATGGCAAAAGCACAAGGTGGACGCCTCCACATGGTTCAGTTCCAGAACTGAACCATGCGGTCTAGCATTTAGGGTGTGGTCAGGCCTGAATGCACCTGGCATACCTGCAGACTATATAAGCCACGCCCGAGCTTCAGAACATGCTTCGCGTTGCTCTGCACTTGCAGCGTGACGTTCACCAGGGTCTGTCCTCTGCATTCCAGGCCTACACCTGCAATAAGAAGAAGAACATCATTAGCCATCCTTACCTGCTAGTTATTCCTCCTCCTGTCGATCGCTCCAGTGTCCCGAACATCTAGCATTTCGGCGGACGCTCACTCTCTCCTGGAAGCCGCAACCTGGGGGAGGAAATAGAAAGACGGCATTAGTAAGCGTTCGCAACTCACATTTAAACAACATTCAGAAGCACGCTTACCTGAGCGGAACTCGCTGTTGGTGTATTCCTGTTCCGGCCTTCCATCAACCTGCAAGAGAAAGGCAAAGCTGGCTCACACGCATACTTACTCGACGGCGATTCGGATAACATCCACTCATTGCTCCGTATCCTCTCAGCAGCTTACCAACCGGAACATCACGGCGGCCTGCAAGAGAAGGATAACATTCACCTACCATCTCGAGCACAGCCCCCAGCCAGCTTGGCGCCTTCATCATTCCTTCCGCACCTAAGAGAGAAGGAAAGACTTTAACAGGGGCAATTGCAAGTACAGACAAATTATCAAAACAATAGACTTACCTGAAGAATTGAGTCGCAGCAGGTCTGGACTCACGGGCCCGCGCCAGTGAAGCAAACTCGGCTGCTAAGCGCCCCACCCATGACGCACCCCTGCACAGAACTGCAGGACGGAGAGCGCGCCATATCGAAATCCAAGGTGAGGAAAGCTCTAAGGGGGTCGTTGGGCTCACAAGGGAGGTGGGCCAGAGAGGAAGAGATTGTGGGCTAAATCAAAACTCCTGTATTCCAGACTAGATCCTCGGCAGAACAAGAACCCGGGGGAGGTGGATCCAGACCGGACGCAGTCCAACCAGATCGGGTGGCGTCCCTGTGGATACCAGGTGAGCGTTACACATAGGGAAGGCTCAGTGCTGGGAGCAATCTAGGATCTCTAGGACATGTGAGAGTAACCTCGCATACGCGCACCATATCGTGGTTGCATGCCCAAGGAGGAGGGAGGGGTCTTTTATAGTGTTTAGGACACATTGTACAGAAGGGAGGACGATCGGCCATAGTAGTCGTAGATGTTAGTTCCACCCTTCCGATAGGGAGAGCGTGTGTGGCGGGCACATCTGCCTTGGTGCAGAAGGGTGTGTAGATGGTGTCGACCCCATTAGATGGGTATTGAGTGTAGTCCAGGTGATTGTATAGTTGTGTCATTTTTTAGTAGATGTTGGGTACGTCTGTCATTTTGATTTTTGGTGTTTTGTCAGATTCCTTTTGTAGTATTTATTGTTTTATGTGGGGCGGCCTGGGTGGAAGGGCTAACACCAGAGGTAGTGTGAAAATAATTGCGCTTGGCACAGTATTGGCGAATGCGAGGCCAGAGGAGGGTGTGGCCAGGTATTTGCATACTAACATTACTAACATAGAGCACATTAGGTAGCAGGTGGGCCTGCAGAAAAAGCCATAGGGGTACGAATATTGAGTGAGTGAGTGGGTCGGCCTGTGAAGAAGGATGTGGGCATGATAGGTGCGAGTGGGCAGGTGGCCTGTACGTCTCATTGAAATAAAATGAGGACACTAAACTGTGAGTGACTTTTTGTTTGCCCGCAAGGGGGAGATGTTCTGTCCCAGAGAGGACACAGTTAACGGAGCGGCGGAGCACCGCATCATGAGAGGCACCTCCAATGGGAGTGCAGGGAATCACGCATGCGCAATGAGAAAGCCTGTGCAAGGCAGTTGCCGGTGCAAAGTATAAAGGAAGGTTGAAACGTCCTCCTGTGTATTTATTTCACAGCACTGTCATGAACCCTCAGTTCCCTCCGGTATGTCTAATGCAGCTTCCTGTCCCTTTCCCACAGTGAGAACTAGATAATCGCAACGAGGATGGGATGCTTGTGAATGCAACCCAAGTGCACAAGACTTCCAGACAACTGAATATTCGAGGCCCTCCCACAGACAACTACTTTCCACAATGTCAGAATGTGAGCCAAATGAAGACACGTGCAGTGCAGCATCTTTTTTGCCGACCTAAGCACTTTGATATGAATGATCAGAAAGCCCTAGGACCAAATGGCTAAGGAGATTTGAAAATGACTTGCACAGCCATGACAAAAACGCACCCAACAAGTTTGCTAGAAGGTTGTTAGTGTATCTTGTCAGAGATGAGGTAGAAGACCTTGTACCCATGTTCCCGCTAGAGGAAGTTAAGACATACCCAGGCCTCAAGAAAGCACTGAGTGCATACTTCGACCCTCAACGTGACATTGACAATGAGAGACACCTTTTTAACACAGCGTGCCAGCTGGTGGATGAATCAATGAACACCTTCACAACTCGTCTTTGCAGGTGGGTAGCACATTGTGAGTTTCATACGTTCTCGAAAGAAGAGGCCATCTGACTGAGAATCATAGGGGGATGTTTGTCATCGTCATTCAGGAAGAAGTTACTCCGATAACCTCTCCCGCTAGCCACCATACTGCAGATGGCTAGGACAGAATCCAGGGCGGAAGCACAAGCCTCCCAGTTTGATGCCTCTATAGTGCCCGGGAGAGAGCAAATCTACCAAGTATCGTCATCGGCCCAATGGGAACCCGCTAGCAGCCACAAGCTCAGAGGACCTGCATCATCTGGAAGATGTTATCAGTGTGATCTTCTGTTTCCCCATCAAGAAGGAGTGAAGTGTCCTGCATTCGGATGTGCTTGCACCAAATGTGGCCGGGAAAAACACCTGGCTGTCGTCTGCAACTCTCTGCCCGGACGTTCGCAGGGGTATAGCTCTACACTGTCACCTAAACAAGAGTTCAGTGCACGCAGCAGTCGCCCAAGGGGTGATGCAAGTGCGAGGCAAATCTTGTGCATCACGTTAGACAAATGACAGGAATGTCCCCTTCACTCTCAACCCCCAGAGAAACAACTCAGCGTGGTTACGCTTACACAATGAACAGCGTTATGACCCCGCCTGAAGGCGACCTCAACCTGCTGGATCACCAGGCCAAATTCCTCATTGTCACTGGCGCTACTCTGAACGTTATGTGCGTGTCAGAATACTGCAAAATGGTGTCTCCTCCATGACTAAATCCATCTGGCCTAAAGGTTTTGCAGTGGGCAGCGAAAGGGCCCGTACAAAATCATGGAAAGCTCTCCACAACACTACGATATAAAGAGAACTGCACCCAATCCGAGTTCAATGTGCTCCAAGGAGAGGTCCACAGGAGCAACCTACTTTGTTGGCCCACGGCCATCGAGATGGAGATCGCGGCAGTGACATACAACATGCAGCCCAGGTTCTCGGCTAGACAGATGTTCCCAACCTTATTTGAAGGCATCGGGTGTCTCAAAGGAAGTTCTGTGATGCTCCACATCGATGAATCTGTACCACCGTTGCTCAACATTCGAGGAGGATTCCAGTACACCTGCAACCACTTGTGGAAGAGGAAATACAATGTCTGTTGAGCAAAGGCATAATAGAACCAGCTGATGGTGCAACTCCATGGGTTTCCTCCATAGTAGCAGTTCCCAACAGAGGATCCACAAACAAGATACGCATATGCGTAGACATGTGCCAAGCGAATAAGGCAGTAGGGCGTGAGAGGCATCCCAGAATGCAACTGGACGACATGATCAGCTTACTAAATGAAGCAAAGGTGTTTTCAAAGCTTGACCTGGACAAAGGATATCATCAGATCATGATAGATGAACAATCCTGATACCTCACCACGCTTACCACGCTGATTGGATTCTTCAGCTATAAGAGACTTAGTTCCGGCATCTGCTCGGCCGCCGAGATATTTCAGGAGAGTGATTCGCCACATGAACAATTGCTTCAATTATAGCTGCGACATCTTAATATTTGGGACCACGCTAGCACAGCATGATCACGCCATATAACAAGTCTGCACGGCATTGGTGGACGCCGGGTTGACACTCAACAACGAAAAATGTGTCTTTCACAAGTCACATCTCAAGTTCTATGGACACATCTTCACACAAGAGGGCATGAGCCCTGACCCGAGCAAGGTCGCTGCCATCTCAGAGATCTCACCCCCTAAAGATGTCAGCAAAGTCAGGTCATTCCTGGGGATGGCAAGCTACTGTGGCCGATACCTCTGAGATTTTGTGACTAGCAGTGCGCCCCTCCGAGAGCTCACCAAACAAGGTAGACCATACCAATGGTTGCAACACTGCGAAGACGCATTCGTGCAAATCAAAAGTGACATTGCATCAGCAGAGCACATGGCCTATTTTGATCCGAACCTGTGCACAGAGAGGACCGTCGATGCCAGCTTTGTCGGTCTGTTGACTTCACGATTACCACAAACCGGGCAAGGAATACAACCCGGCAGACTTCATGTCGCGACATCAGCTGTCATGCAACTCCACTGACAAGAGCTTGGTTGAAGAATACCTTAACTTTCTCACATACCATGGCCCTCCCAGGGCAATCACACCTGAAACCATTCTGGATTACAACAGGTGAGAAGTCACACAGAGAAAGGTGCAATACATAATCCGATCCGGGAGCAATCTGTACAGCGGCCACAAAGTACGAGAAACTCACTTCGCTGTGGAAATGCGTGTTTTCAAGAATGTGAGAGAAGAACAATCGATATTGGCGGAAGGACTCATCATGAGAGGACATCGAATAGTGATTCCCAGGGTTCTACAACAATATGTCATAGATCTAGCACACAAAGGTCAAAATGGAATAGTGGCCACGAAAAGACAAATTAGAGACACTATGTTGTTCCCGGGGCTCGACCAAATGCTAGAATGCACGCTCAATGCATGTCACCTATGTCAGAGCACCTCCATACCAAATAGGCCGAAGCCCTTGGTGATGTCGGACATGCCTGAACGACTGTGGACCCACCCTTGCAATTGACTTCTTCAGCCCCTTTGAAGAAAACAAGTACTGGCTAGTCGTTATGGACGAGTACTCTTGGTTTCCTCTGGTACATCTAATATCATCTACGGCAACCAGCACTGTCATACCAGTACTGGACAAGATTTTCTCTCCGTGGGGCATTGCAGAAGTCCTGAAGTCGAATAATGGCGCACCTTTCAGCAGTCTAGAGTTTGCAAAATGTATGCAATACATGGGAATTCATCACAGAAGAATCATTCCGCTATGGCCACAGGTCAATGGCATGGTGGAACGATTCATGGGCAGCTTGAAAGAGTTCTGCAACAAAATGAACTAAGCTCTATGTCACTCAACCAGGCTGTGTGCAACATGCTGAGGGATTATAGAAACTCGGCACATGGCACGACAAGAAAAAATGTCCCTCAGAACTACTATTCGACAGGAAGACAAGGACGAGACTGCCTCATCTTGCGGATGAAGTGAGGAGCGACAATGTGAAGCAGATTCGAGAAGTAATTGCCTGCAAGAAGCAAGAGATGAAGGAGTACTCTGACAACAGAAGGCGAGCAAAGAGTTCTGACCTGCAAATAGGTGACAAGAGTGCTCGTACGGAGATGACAAGATAAAAAGGCAGATTTAAAGTTCGATCCAGAACACCTAAGGATATCTCGTGTGAATGGAACAATCATAACTGCTTGCTCCCCCAGGAGAGTGGTTACTCAGAACATCTCCCAATTCAAACTATACAAAGAAGATGATCGAGAAGATCAAGAGGAGGGTGCGGCTACGACACAGGAAGAGCAGATGAGAGAAGAAGAAGTAGAACCAAGGGACCAGTAGGCCTGTATGTCTCACTGAAGAGATATGAGCTCACTAAACTGTGAATGACATTGTGTTTCCCCGAAAGGGGGAGATGTAGTGTCCTGGAGAGGACACATTTAACAGAGCGGCTAAGCTCCATCATGAGAGGAACCCATCAACGGGAATGCAGAGAATCATGCATGCGCGATGAGGAAAGCCTGCGCTAGGAAGCTGCTGGCATGAAGAATAAAGGAAGTTTGAAACTTCCTCTGGCTCTGTGTATTTATTTCACTGCACTGTCATTAACCCTCAGTTCCCTCCAGTGCATCTAGTGCATCCTCCTGCCCCTTTCCCACAGGGAGAACAAGACAGACATCTGATAAGATAATGTTTACACTGGACAAAAAAGACTGATGAGGGGGAGGAAGAGTCTGAAGAGGACTCCATTGCCTAGGACCGGGACGAGGGGGCAGGCATCAGTGCCAGAGAAAGGTGGGACAACAAGCCCTGGGATGCGAATCAGGAGAAGGAGAGGGGATGGGGACAAAGAGAAAAGGGGGCTAGTAGAAGAGAGAGCAGGGACTGTTCCCAGACACTCTGCAGTGGAAAGGGAAGGATGGCGGTGGCGAAGGCCCCAGTCCTCTGACCCAATTGCCCCTGTTGCAGAAGGGGAGGGAGATGCGTACCATGGCAGACGATGGACCGAGACAACTTAACATACAGCTTGCCCTCCCTCATGGCAGGAGCGGGCAAGTATATATATGTCCTCAAGAAGGAGACTTCAGGGGTTACCCTAGCGATCAGGGATATGAAAAGCTTGTTCACAGCAAAATTGGGGGAGCAAAGAGATATTATGGGAACATGTGGGATATAACGGGTTAAAACTTCTTCTTTCTACTATCTGCCTGAAGCTGGGGTTCCCTGTGAACATTTCACAGGGAACCCTAGGAAGTATGCAACCTTTATGAATCAGTGTTGCCTCCATTTTCTTTGCAGACATGGGTGTCACGACCACAGGCCAGTCTAGGGGTAAGGCTAACCGTTGCACTAGAACGGTTATTCCAGTTATTTCGTAAGTGCTGAGGCAGTCTAATAAATTCCCCTTGAGTTATTAGGACTTCCTGTTTCCTTGTAATGGCCGCATCTTAGTGCCATAGAAAGACTAGCCTTACCGGTCTAGTCTTTCTCAGTGTATCCCTATATTAAGCAAACTCTCCTGAGACGCGCGCTTCACATTGTTGACTGAAGTTCAGTACTGACGCTTACCGCGGTCTCAGGAAGATTCCTCTCAGCAGTTCCCATTGAAGATTCATCTCAGCAGTTCCCATTCATTGCCCTCTGCCGTGCCCCTTGTTATAGCATATTCTCATCCTTTCCTCTTCCCGTTTTGTAGTTTCCCTTCATCTGTATATTTTTCCCTCATTCCCCGTTATGTCACAGACTGTTTCGTTATCTCCTCAGTGATCTACGAGGACATTCCACGTACACGCAAGTATTCCTTTGAATTGTTTATTTGTGAAGATACCGTTCTTCATATTGTCATGTGCACGTTTGTAATTCATGCTGCCATGCAGTGGCGTACTTTGAATTTAGTTTGGTAATTTAAATGCCGGTAACGCACGTTGTTGTTGTTGTGTAACGTTACCGTGGTGCCAGGGTTGCCTTCAAGGAAGCATGCATTCTCAGGGCTTGAGAGCTGCGTCATTATTTGTCAGAGCAACACTTGTATTTATTTCAAGTGAATTAACTTGTATCTGCGAGGCACTGTATTTTGGCCTTGTGGTTGCTATTGTTTGAGAGACAGTTTATTTTCTCCTCAGCCTAGTTTACACAAAACCTTTTCAGCATTTTCCCCGAGGATGGAATATTTAGTTTCTGAGGCATTTTATTAGTAGTAATTGTGACAATTATACCCGCAGGTCATTTTAGGGTTTTCCTTAGTCACTGACACAGCCTTTTAGGTATTTAGGCTAAGAAAAGAAAAGGGAAGTCTCAGATGTTTATTTCTATTACATCATTATAAGAATTCATTTTCCCTGGTCCCATAAGCCCCATATAGTTGTTGCTGATTCCATTTTATCAACACTCTTCAGAAGTAGCGCCCCTGTGTTAAGAAGCAGGATGGAGAGCTCACCTAAATAAATAATCAGGTCAGCTTGAAAAGACTTGTTTTCTGCAACTATTTTTTCTATGGGGGTTGAGTAGAGAGAATTATTAGGTTACATGTTAAGGGAAGTTTTGTTTGTTGTCTCCACAGTATTTCTCTGCTTCCAAAAGAGAAGGAATTATCCAGGTCTTCAGGGGCGTTCCCGCAGAGTCAGGTAAGCGTTACAATGGGGCGTCCCCTAATGATCAGTCACAAGTGGCCTTTGTGCTGTCTTATCTGAGTGGTAGTGCTGCAAATTGGTCTGTACCTTTTCTTAGCCGGGATGACCCAATGCTACGCGACTTTGGGGGCTTCCAGCAGGAGATGGAAAAGCTCTTCGCTTGTCTTTCTCATGGACATGCTTTAGACAATGAACTCTTGCCCCCCTGTCAAGGAAACCAAGACCTATTGACATACATAGCAACCTTCAACGGGCTTGTGGTTGAAGCAGAGTGGCCGGAGGACAAAAGAACCACACTATTCCACCGGGGATTAAGGGGGGAGCTAAAGGATGTTCTTGCCCAAGGAGTGGATACACCCAAAGACTGTGCCGAGTTTATTTACCTGGTGGTTCAATTTGATCATAGCTTACAAGATCGAAGAATGGATCGAAGCAGACCTGACACACGCCCCATGTTTGTGCGCTCCAAGGACCATGTTCAACGAGTGTCAGACAGTTCCGTGGAACCAATGCAGGTAGGAGGGGTAAGACCCCCTTTAACCAAAGCTGAAAGGGACAAGAGAAGGGAACAGCAGTTATGCTTATCCTGCAGAAAAGCAGGTAATTTCCTCAAAGAGTGCCCAGTAAAGCCACCAAGAAGGACCGTAGGAGCAACAGATAAGGAGAAACCAAGTGAGGAGTCGGAAAACTACCAACCCCGGCAAATGTAGGGGTCCATTTGTCGAGCGAAGAAAGTCAACTACAGACCTCCCATTTTACATTGCCTGTGATCCTATTCAACCACCAACAGCCGTCAAGGATGCATTCGCTAGAAGCATACATTGACAGCGGAGCGGTGGGGAATTACATGGACCAGGATCTTGCAGCAAAGATGGGGCTCCTACTCTGACCTAAGTCAACCACCGAGACTGTAACCACCGTAGACGGTACTGAAATCGCCTCCGGCCCAGTATCTGAATGTACCACTGTTCTAACCCTCTTATGTCAGGACAGCCACCGGAATCAATCGTTTTTGATCTCCTCAAGGCACCTCAGTTCCGGTTGATCCTAGGGATGCCATGGCTGGTCGCACACAATCCAGGAATCGACTGGCGTACAAGAGAATTTGCTTTTTCCGAAGGCTGTACACGCACTTGCTATTATAATGGAAGGAAGTCAACAAACACAGGCTCCTCTGTCCAGGAAGGGGCGGCAAGTGCCTTAGGTGTGATTGGTACCCTACCAAGCCAATATCAGGACTTTCCAGACATGTTTCAAAAAGAACAAGCTAATACCATGCCACCGCACAGACCCTACAATTGCCAGATCGACCTGGTACCTGGTGCACAAATCCCTTGTGGTCGTATCTATGCGCTTGCAGAACCAGAGAATCAACATTTGAAGTTATACTTAGAACAATATCTGGCCAACAGTTTCATCTGCCCCTCGAAGTCACCTGCAGCGTCTCCCCTATTCTTCGTGCCGAAGAAGGAAGGAGATTTGAGGACTTGCATTGACTATCGCACACTGAACCAAGTCACCGTTAAAAATCGTTGCCCCTTATCCCAGAATTGTTAGATCAAGTCAAATATGCCCAAATCTACACGAAATTGGACCTTAGAGGGGCATACCATCTTGTTTGATCTAAAAAGGGGGACGAATGAAAAACCGCGTTTCATACCAAATATGGCTTATATGAATACCAGGTCATGCCATTTGGCCTTTGCAATGCCCCTGCCGCATTTCAGTATTTCATGAACAATGTTTTTTGAGAGCTGATTGACATCTGTGTCCTAGTCTATATAGACAATATCCTAGTATATTCGGCCTCAAAACAGGACCATGTCAAACATGTTCGTTCCGTCCTTACCAAGCTTCGCCAACATCACCTTTATGCCAAACTTGAAAAATGTTCATTTCACGTTACCGAGGTAGAGTTCCTTGAGTTCATCCGCACTCCAAAGGGAATCCGAATGGATGTGCACAAGGTTGACACCATTCTAAATTGGCCAGCCCCAAGTTCATTCAAAGGAGTCCAGAGCATGTTGGGCTTTGCAAACTCTTACCGCCGATTCAACCCAGGATTCTCTCAAATAGTACATCCAATCACGTCTTTA
This sequence comes from Ambystoma mexicanum, assembly GCF_040938575.1. Taxonomy (NCBI): domain Eukaryota; kingdom Metazoa; phylum Chordata; class Amphibia; order Caudata; family Ambystomatidae; genus Ambystoma; species Ambystoma mexicanum. The sequence goes on from NC_090922.1 coordinate 263,636,410, forward strand.
TTGAAGAAGTGCAATAAGAAGTTCCAGTGGAAAGAAGAGGCTGAAAAGGCTTTTCAGGAACTCAAGGTGAGATTCACTTCTGCTCCATTTTACGACACCCTCACCCAGATCTTCCATATGTGGTAGAAACAGATGCCTCCAGTATGGCTATGGGTGCTGTTCTATCGCAAAGGGACCCACACACCAGCCAGTTACATCCAGTAGCCTTCTGGTCGCGTAAGTTTTCACCACCCAAACTCAATTATGCCATCACGGACAAGGAGCTTCTGGCCATAAAATCAGCCTTCAAGGCCTGGCGACATTATCTGCTAGGGGCTAGACACACAATCACCGTGATAACTGACCATCGACATCTACAATACTTAAAGAGTGTGAAGGCTCAATCCTCACGACAACTAAGCTGGGCCCTTTTCTTTGCGGAGTATGACTACGTAATCACGTTCCGACGCGGGGTCAGAAATGGCAAAGCTGATGCCCTTTCGTGCATGGGTACAGATGAACTGGTATATATGACCCCTGATCCTGTGGCCATCATCCCGAGCGACAAACTCCTAGGCACTACAACTACCATGACTCAAGACGAATTGCTGCAAGGAATCCGACATGCGATGACTCCTGAATTGTTACAAGAATGGGATTCGCGGGGAGACACTATGTAGTCAAGGACCAACTACCATACTTCCGGAACCGTCTATTCTTGCACAAGAAAGATCTTCAGGAAGAGGTCATCTCGAGATATCATGATTCCCTCATGGAAGGCCACCCTGGAATTGACAAAACTCTGGCCAAGGTGAAAGGGAGCTACTGGTGGCCCACGTGGCGCAAGGACATTATTCAATTCATCATCTCTTGCAGTATTTGTGCACAGAATAAGTAATCGAAACAAAAACCAGCTGGGCTCCTCAGACCATTGGACATTCCGCCGGCCCCATGGCATACTTTATCACCGACCTACCCTCTAGTCAAGGATACAATACCATCCTAGTAGTCGTAGACTTGTCTCTAAAATGGCCCACTTCTTGTCATTTAAAAGTCTCCCAAATGAATCCAGCCTGGCAAAGATATTCCTAGAGCACATTGTATGGCTCCATAGGTTCCCGTCAGTACTAATCTCGGATCGAGGTACCCAATTTGTATCCAACTTCTGGAGAAAATGGTGTTCAATGGCCCAAATCGACATTAAGCTATACACTAGCCACCACCTCCAAACGGATGGCCAACCGGAAAGAACGAACCAAACACTCGAACAGTGTTTGCGCTGTATGCTCCATCAAGTGGAAGTGGAAGGGGATTGGAAAGACTTGTTGTGGATTGCTGAGTATGCCTATAATAATTCTCAACACAGCAGTACTGGACAGACTCCATTTTATACTATATACGGCAGACACCCACGCATGTCCTAACTGGACGTCCCTATGACTCTGGAAATGCCGGCCATCAAAACCTTACACGCCATCATTTCTCAGGCCTTCACAAGAGCCATTGAGCATTTACGTCAAGCCAAGGTTCGCCAAAATAAATATGCAGACCTGCATCGTGAAAGGGCCCCCAACTACCAAGTAGGAGACAGAGTGTGGCTAGCATCTAAGCATGTACCTCTAAAAGGGAACCAGACATTCCGCCCACGATACCTAGGACCTTTTACCATTGAATCCATCATAAACCCAGCTGCAGTTAAACTGGCCCTGCCGACCAACATGAAATTCACCCTGGGTTCCATGTATCTCTCTTAAAACCAGTTCAGCCTGGAACACAGGTAACCACACCACCCGATCCTGTAATGGACAATGGGGAACCGGAATTTGAAGTCAAAGACATCCTGGATTCAAAGTACGTCAGAACAAAATGATACTACCTAGTAGACTGGAAGGAATATGGTCCACAGGACAGAACATGGGAACCTAGCAATTGCATCCATGCACCACATTTGATACAACGTTGCCATCGTAATTACCCCACCAAGCCAGGACCAGACAGAAGAACCACCCTCAGAGGGGCCTTGGTGGGGAGTGCTGTCATGACCATTGCCCCTGGCCATGGAACTCGGGAACTCTGGGCTGCATCACAGTGTCCCTGCATGGCCCCAAGGGCCCAATCATGTCCCCAAGACTCTCTGGCTTTGGCGCCAGGCTCATATGGCAGAAGAAGCTGGAGCTCTCAATGGCAAAAGCACAACGTGGACGCCTCCACATGGTTCAGTTCCAGAACTGAACCATGCGGTCTAGCATTTAGGGTGTGGTCAGGCCTGAATGCACCTGGCATACCTGCAGACTATATAAGCCACGCCCGAGCTTCAGAACATGCTTCGCGTTGCTCTGCACTTGCAGCGTGACGTTCACCAGGGTCTGTCCTCTGCATTCCAGGCCTGCACCTGCAAGAAGAAGAAGAACATCATTAGCCATCCTTACCTGCTAGTTATTCCTCCTCCTGTCGATCGCTCCAGTGTCCCGAACATCTAGCATTTCGGCGGACGCTCACTCTCTCCTGGAAGCCGCAACCTGGGGGAGGAAATAGAAAGACGGCATTAGTAAGCGTTCGCAACTCACATTTAAACAACATTCAGAAGCACGCTTACCTGAGCGGAACTCGCTGTTGGTGTATTCCTGTTCCGGCCTTCCATCAACCTGCAAGAGAAAGGCAAAGCTGGCTCACACGCATACTTACTCGACGGCGATTCGGATAACATCCACTCATCGCTCCGTATCCTCTCAGCAGCTTACCAACCGGAACATCACGGCGGCCTGCAAGAGAAGGATAACATTCACCTACCATCTCGAGCACAGCCCCCAGCCAGCTTGGCGCCTTCATCATTCCTTCCGCACCTAAGAGAGAAGGAAAGACTTTAACAGGGGCAATTGCAAGTACAGACAAATTATCAAAACAATAGACTTACCTGAAGAATTGAGTCGCAGCAGGTCTGGACTCACGGGCCCGCGCCAGTGAAGCAAACTCGGCTGCTAAGCGCCCCACCCATGACGCACCCCTGCACAGAACTGCAGGACGGAGAGCGCGCCATATCGAAATCCAAGGTGAGGAAAGCTCTAAGGGGGTCGTTGGGCTCACAAGGGAGGTGGGCCAGAGAGGAAGAGATTGTGGGCTAAATCAAAACTCCTGTATTCCAGACTAGATCCTCGGCAGAACAAGAACCCGGGGGAGGTGGATCCAGACCGGACGCAGTCCAACCAGATCGGGTGGCGTCCCTGTGGATACCAGGTGAGCGTTACACATAGGGAAGGCTCAGTGCTGGGAGCAATCAAGTATCTCTAGGACATGTGAGAGTAACCTCGCATACGCGCACCATATCGTGGTTGCATGCCCAAGGAGGAGGGAGGGGTCTTTTATAGTGTTTAGGACACATTGTACAGAAGGGAGGACGATCGGCCATAGTAGTCGTAGATGTTAGTTCCACCCTTCCGATAGGGAGAGGGTGTGTGGCGGGCACGTCTGCGTTGGTGCAGAAGGGTGTGTAGATGGTGTCGACCCCATTAGATGGGTATTGAGTGTAGTCCAGGTGATTGTATAGTTGTGTCACTTTTTAGTAGATGTTGGGTACGTCTGTCATTTTGATTTTTGGTGTTTTGTCAGATTCCTTTTGTAGTATTTATTGTTTTATGTGGGGCGGCCTGGGTGGAAGGGCTAACACCAGAGGTAGTGTGAAAATAATTGCGCTTGGGAGAGTATTGGCGAATGCGAGGCCAGAGGAGGGTGTGGCCAGGTATTTGCATACTAACATTACTAACATAGAGCACATTAGGTAGCAGGTGGGCCTGCAGAAAAAAGCCATAGGGGTACGAATATTGAGTGAGTGGGTGGGCCTGTGAAGAAGGATGTGGGCATGATAGGTGCGAGTGGGCAGGTGGCCTGTACGTCTCATTGAAATAAAATTAGGACACTAAACTGTGAGTGACTTTTTGTTTGCCCGCAAGGGGGAGATGTTCTATCCCAGAGAGGACACAGTTAACGGAGCGGCTGAGCTCCGCATCATGAGAGGCACCTCCAATGGGAGTGCAGGGAATCGCACATGCGCGATGAGAAAGCCTGTGCAAGGCAGTTGCCGGTGCAAAGTATAAAGGAAGGTTGAAACGTCCTCCTGTGTATTTATTTCACAGCACTGTCATGAACCCTCAGTTCCCTCCGGTATGTCTAATGCAGCTTCCTGTCCCTTTCCCACAGTGAGAACTAGATAATCGCAACGAGGATGGGATGCTTGTGAATGCAACCCAAGTGCACAAGACTTCCAGACAACTGAATATTCGAGGCCCTCCCACAGACAACTACTTTCCACAATTTCAGAATGTGAGCCAAATGAAGACACGTGCAGTGCAGCATCTTTTTTGCGACCTAAGCACTTTGATATGAATGATCAGAAAGCCCTAGGACCAAATGGCTAAGGAGATTTGAAAATGACTTGCTCAGCCATGACAAAAACGCACCCAACAAGTTTGCTAGAAGGTTGTTAGTGTATCTTGTCAGAGATGAGGTAGAAGACCTTGTACCCATGTTCCCGCTAGAGGAAGTTAAGACATACCCAGGCCTCAAGAAAGCACTGAGTGCATACTTCGACCCTCAACGTGACATTGACAATGAGAGACACCTTTTTAACACAGCGTGCCAGCTGGTGGATGAATCAATGAACACCTTCACAACTCGTCTTTGCAGGTGGGTAGCACACTGTGAGTTTCATACGTTCTCGAAAGAAGAGGCCATCTGACTGAGAATCATAGGGGGATGTTTGTCATCGTCATTCAGGAAGAAGTTACTCCGATAACCTCTCCCGCTAGCCACCATACTGCAGATGGCTAGGACAGAATCCAGGGCGGAAGCACAAGCCTCCCAGTTTGATGCCTCTATAATTGCCCGGCAGAGAGCAAATCTACCAAGTATCGTCATCGGCCCAATGGGAACCCGCTAGCAGCCACAAGCTCAGAGGACCTGCATCATCTGGAAGATGTTATCAGTGTGATCTTCTGTTTCCCCATCAAGAAGGAGTGAAGTGTCCTGCATTCGGACGTGCTTGCACCAAATGTGGCCGGGAAAAACACCTGGCTGTCGTCTGCAACTCTCTGCCCGGACGATCGCAGGGGTATAGCTCTACACTGTCACCTAAACAAGAGTTCAGTGCACGCAGCAGTCGCCCAAGGGGTGATGCAAGTGCGAGGCAAATCTTGTGCATCACGTTAGACAAATGACAGGAATGTCCCCTTCACTCTCAACCCCCAGAGAAACAACTCAGCGTGATTACGCTTACACAATGAACAGCATTATGATCCCGCCTGAAGGCGACCTCAACCTGCTGGACCACCAGGCCAAATTCCTCAAGGAAGTGTCTCAAAGGAAGTTCTGTGATGCTCCACATCGATGAATCTGTACCACCGTTGCTCAACATTCGAGGAGGATTCCAGTACACCTGCAACCACTTGTGGAAGAGGAAATACAATGTCTGTTGAGCAAAGGCATAATAGAACCAGCTGATGGTGCAACTCCATGGGTTTCCTCCATAGTAGCAGTTCCCAACAGAGGATCCACAAACAAGATATGCATATGCGTAGACATGTGCCAAGCGAATAAGGCAGTAGGGCGTGAGAGGCATCCCAGAATGCAACTGGACGACATGATCAGCTTACTAAATGGAGCAAAGGTGTTTTCAAAGCTTGACCTGGACAAAGGATATCATCAGATCATGATAGATGAACAATCCTGATACCTCACCACGCTTACCACGCTGATTGGATTCTTCAGCTATAAGAGACTTAGTTCCGGCATCTGCTCGGCCGCCGAGATATTTCAGGAGAGTGATTCGCCACATGAACAATTGCTTCAATTATAGCTGCGACATCTTAATATTTGGGACCACGCTAGCACAGCATGATCACGCCATATAACAAGTCTGCACGGCATTGGTGGACGCCGGGTTGACACTCAACAACGAAAAATGTGTCTTTCACAAGTCACATCTCAAGTTCTATGGACACATCTTCACACAAGAGGGCATGAGCCCTGACCCGAGCAAGGTCGCTGCCATTTCAGAGATCTCACCCCCTAAAGATGTCAGCAAAGTCAGGTCATTCATGGGGATGGCAAGCTACTGTGGCCGATACCTCTGAGATTTTGTGACTAGCAGTGCGCCCCTCCGAGAGCTCACCAAACAAGGTAGACCATACCAATGGTTGCAACACTGCGAAGACGCATTCGTGCAAATCAAAAGTGACATTGCATCAGCGGAGCACATGGCCTATTTTGATCCGAACCTGTGCACAGAGAGGACCGTCGATGCCAGCTTTGTCGGTCTGTTGACTTCACGATTACCACAAACCGGGCAAGGAATACAACCCGGCAGACTTTATGTCGCGACATCAGCTGTCATGCAACTCCACTGACAAGAGCTTGGTTGAAGAATACCTTAACTTTCTCACATACCATGGCCCTCCCAGGGCAATCACACCTGAAACCATTCTGGATTACAACAGGTGAGAAGTCACACAGAGAAAGGTGCAATACATAATCCGATCCAGGAGCAATCTGTACAGCGCCCACAAAGTACGAGAAACTGGCGGAAGGACTCATCATGAGAGGACATCGAATAGTGATTCCCATGGTTCTACGACAATATGTCATAGATCTAGCACACAAAGGTCAAAATGGAATAGTGGTCACGAAAAGACAAATTAGAGACACTATGTGGTTCCCGGGGCTCGACCAAATGGTAGAATGCACACTCAATGCATGTCACCTATGTCAGAGCACCTCCATACCAAATAGGCCGAAGTCCTTGGTGATGTCGGACATGCCTGAACGACTGTGGACCCACCCTTGCAATTGACTTCTTCAGCCCCTTTGAAGAAAACAAGTACTGGCTAGTCGTTATGGACGAGTACTCTTGGTTTCCTCTGGTACATCTAATATCATCTACGGCAACCAGCACTGTCATACCAGTACTGGACAAGATTTTCTCTGTGTGGGGCATTGCAGAAGTCCTGAAGTCGAATAATGGCCCACCTTTCAGCAGTCTAGAGTTTGCAAAATGTATGCAATACATGGGAATTCATCACAAAAGAATCACTCCGCTATGGCCACAGGTCAATGGCATGGTGGAACGATTCATGGGCAGCTTGAAAGAGTTCTCCAACAAAATGAACTAAGCTCTATGTCACTCAACCAGGCTGTGTGCAACATGCTGAGGGATTATAGAAACTCAGCACATGGCACGACAAGAAAAAATGTCCCTCAGAACTACTATTCGACAGGAAGACAAGGACGAGACTGCCCCATCTTGCGGATGAAGTGAGCGACAATGTGAAGCAGATTCGAGAAGTAATTGCCTGCAAGAAGCAAGAGATGAAGGAGTACTCTGACAACAGAAGGCGAGCAAAGAGTTCTGACCTGCAAATAGGTGACAAGAGTGCTCGTACGGAGATGACAAGATAAAAAGGCAGATTTAAATTTCGATCCAGAACACCTAATGATATCTCGTGTGAATGGAACAATCATAACTGCTTGCTCCCCCAGGAGAGTGGTTACTCAGAACATCTCCCAATTCAAACTATACAAAGAAGATGATCGAGAAGATCAAGAGGAGGGTGCGGCTACGACACAGGAGGAGCAGATGAGAGAAGAAGAACCAAGGGACCAGTAGGCCTGTACGTCTCACTGAAGAGATATGAGCTCACTAAACTGTGAATGACATTGTGTTTCCCCGAAACGGGGAGATGTAGTGTCCTGGAGAGGACACAGTTAACAGAGCGGCTGAGCTCCATCATGAGAGGGACCCATCAACGGGAATGCAGAGAATCATGCATGCGCGATGAGGAAAGCCTGCGCTAGGAAGCTGCCGGCGTGAAGAATAAAGGAAGGTTGAAACTTCCTCTGGCTCTGTGTATTTATTTCACTGCACTGTCATTAACCCTCAGTTCCCTCCAGTGCATCTAGTGCATCCTCCTGCCCCTTTCCCACAGGGAGAACAAGACAGACATCTGATAAGATAATGTTTACACTGGACAAAAAAGACTGATGAGGGGGAGGAAGAGTCTGAAGAGGACTCCATTGCCTAGGACCGGGACGAGGGGGCAGGCATCAGTGCCAGAGAAAGGTGGGACAACAAGCCCTGGGATGCGGATCAGGAGAAGGAGAGGGGATGGGGACAAAGAGAAAAGGTGGCTAGTAGAAGAGAGAGCAGGGACTGTTCCCAGACACTCTGCAGTGGAAAGGGAAGGATGGCGGTGGCGAAGGCCCCAGTCCTCTGACCCAATTGCCCCTGTTGCAGAAGGGGAGGGAGATGCGTACCATGGCAGACGATGGACCGAGACAACTTAACATACAGCTTGCCCTCCCTCATGGCAGGAGCGGGCAAGTGTATATATGTCCTCAAGAAGGAGACTTCAGGGGTTACCCTAGCGATCAGGGATATGAAAAGCTTGTTCACAGCAAAATTGGGGGAGCAAAGAGATATTATTGGAACAGGTGGGATATAACGGGTTAAAACTTCTTCTTTCTACTATCTGCCTGAAGCTGGCAGTACCTCTGCAGCTGCCTGCCTACCGCCGAGACGACGATGCAGCATACCACAAAAATGAGGTAATCCTATCCTCCTTCATCCACGGCACCCTGGGGGTCTTCCTCCATATTTTGGAAAAGATGACAAAACGGCTATAAATTACCTAAAACACCCACTTGGGTTTTGTTACTTGCTGATGCCACCTGTGTGCTGCAAAATTGCACATTATGTTTTTATTTGCTAAAAAAACAGTTTGCCCACTGAGTTTTGAGCCTCCTCGTGCATTTTCCAATAGGGCCGCCACCTTTTTTGGAAACCACATGCAGTTTCCATGAGTCCTGGTGCCCGCCTCTGGCCACCCATTGTCTGCTGCTTTCCTTTTCTAATCCAATCCAGGGAGCTGGCAGGCTTAGCCAGCCCCTGACACCGTTGGTAAGCACAGAATCCTCTGTTCTCCTCGTGGAGCCTTAGGAAGCTGCAAGTCTGCTTCTAACCCTCCCTGCAACATCCACGTAGCACTTCATTCATTTGTCTCATCCTGCCCACATGTCCTATTCACTAATTTTCCCAGTAGCATTTCCTCTCCTGCCTTCATCCTATGCCTGCTCTTGTGTCCCTGGGTATCCCTTAATTCCATCTATGAGCCTGTAAATTCTTTAAACCTGTCTCCTGCAAAGTGCATACATGTGTCACTGAATAGTCAGACAGGTCTGCCTGCATAGTTAATTCTGTGATATTGTTTGAATTTTGTTAAAACAAACATAGGCATTTCTAATTCTGCCTGTTTATTCAAATGTAGGCTTTTGCTTTTACTGTTGAAAGTCAAATCTGGGCATTTCAAAATCTGCTTGTTTACCTAAATTCTGCTTTTACAGTACCCTTGTTTCAAATTATGTTTCCCAAATCCTCATAATGTCTCTTTTCACTGCCCTCGCCTAAACTGCTGTTACCCTCCTACCTTCAAACTTCATATGTAGGCATACTTTACATCTACTGCCCTGTTGAAATGTTGATATTCCCTAGCCTATTTGAATCTCAGATCTAGGTGTGTTTTCTCATCTGCTGCCCTATTGAAATATTGATATTCCCCTGCATATTTGAATCTCAAACATACATGTGTTTTAATCTGCTGCCCTTGTTTAAGCTCTTAGGACCTTATTCATCTGTGCCTGCTTGGCTGCTAGGCAGGCTGGTGAGTTATTTTGTGCACAGTGCAGTTCCATACCTTCTTCCCCTGTGTTCCCTTCTTCCCCTACCTCCCATGGTGCTCTTCATATCCCCTATTTACTCTAACTGCTATTCTATTTCCTATCCTCCCTCTCTTTCAAAGCTTGGAAGGAAAAATCTCAAAAAAGGATCTCCTGGTCTCTAACCCAGGTCTACCCATTGCCAACACCTATATTAACACCACTTCCAGGCAGACTATCACTGACATTCTCTTTGTCATTCCCTCTCCAGACCTATGGACTCCCCTTATTGTCTCTGTCCTCTTGCCTTTCTCTTTCTCTCACATTAATGGTGGAACCAGATGGGAAGTGCTCTTGGCACAATTCCCATCTCCCAGGTGCATCATAATGACACTATCATGGCCCAGGGTTCTCAGCACAATCTCCTCCTTCTTGACAAGTGTCTTCTGTCTCTCATTAACTTCCCTCCTTCTCCTACTACTCCTCTGGCTGCCACACCTTTGGCCTCTTTGCCCCCGCTGACAGGTGTACCTCGCCCCTGTACCCCGCCTCGGAAGACCTTTTAAATGTAGTGCCCAGCTTCACCTCGGTACCCTCAACTCTCGTTCTGCTGTCAAACACTCCTCTGACATCTGTCACCTCCTCGAATACTTTGACCTCAACATCCTCACTCTCACTGATACGTGTTCAATGCCAGCGCTGGCACTGATTTTGACACTCTCATCCCTGAGGGCTACAAGATCCTCTCCAAGCCCAGGTCTAACCGGACTGGAGGAGTAGCACTTGTCTTCCCTGAATGGGTCCCTACCTCTATCGTACCCATTCAATCCTACTCCTCCTTTGAATGTCTTGTTTGTAAGCTTTGTATCCCTCCCACCATCTCAATCACTCTTGCCACCATCTACAGGCTCCTTGAGCCGGTTCCCCTCTTCCAATTGGAGTGGGCTGCCCTCACCTCTTCTCTGCATACTTCTACCTCTAAACATCTCCTCCTCAGGGACCTCAATATTCATCTTGACTCTCCTGAAGTGGCCAACCTACTCTTCTGCAACCACTGTAACTCTTTTTCCCTCACATTTTTCCTTCTGGCCCAACCCACACAGCCGGGCACACCCTGGATGCGCTCATCTCAGTTGATCTCTCTCTCTCTCTCTCTCTCTCTCTTTCTCTCTCTCTCTCTCTCTCTCTCTCTCTCTCTCTAACCCTCTGTGCACACCTTTTTCTTGGTCTGATCATTCTCCCCTCTCTTCTCACCTGGAGCTCCATCGCTCCCCAGCTAAGCCTCTGCCTGTACTGCCAGCCTCCTTCTCCGTCATACGACCTATGAAGCGAGTGTCAGTAGCTGCCTTTGCTGCCTCATTTATCCCTCCCCTATTCCTGCTGTCGACTCTCATTCTGACTCAGCCCTTGCCAATCTTAACCTTTCCAACTCCAGCACCCTTGACATCCTTGCCCCTGTCACGAGGATCTGCATGAAGCCTGCCTCCCTATGCAACAGTTGGTATGATTCTGACCCAGCCTTGCTGAAAAGCAAGTGTATAGTTGCTGAACGGAAATGACAGGCCCCTCACTCACCCTCTGACAAACTGGACTGCCGCCTGCTTAAAAGGCACTACAGACTCTCCATCTGGTCCAAGAAGTCTACATCCAAGCCCGCATCTTTGGGGTCACCAACAACACGGCTGAAATCCTACTGCAGTCTCTACTTCTCCTCTTCCTTCCCAGACCCTCTGCACGGCCTTGGCCTTCCACCTCTCATCCAAAACTTGTGTCCTCACTCTCCTCTTCACCCCCTCCTCCACCTGCTCTCTAGCCGCCCTTGGCCCCTCTGACCCTGTCCTTCTTCTCTCCTCCTTCTCACCCATTGCACCTGATGGGGTCACCAAGACTGTTTGCTCTATGAAAGTCTGCTCCAAACAAGTACTTCCCTGTTCCTCTAGAACCATCAAGGACAATATTGCCACCTGCAACCACTCTTGCCACCGGTTCCTTCCCACAACCTCTCAAGCACTCCCTTGTGCACTCCCTCTTAAAAAGGCATCTCTGGACCCTTCCTGCCCAGCTAACTACTGCCCTATTTCCACTACCCCTTTCTTGGGCAACATTTTTGTCATGAATACCGGGTACTTAGCTGGGGCAAGGTGGGTAAGAGCTTGGCAGGCCTGGCATGTAGTACACACAAACATCCCTAAACATCCCTAAACATCCCTAGTTTGGCAAGTATTCCCCTAGTTAGCTTCTTCAGGGCCTGTATCCTGTTTGTTCTATACACATTTCCTGCTTATGACTCAGCCACATCCTGTTGCCAGAAAGGAAGTGTGTGGGAACTCATTGTGAACTCTAGTGATCGGGCGTGGCTGGCTATATAAGCTACGCCCCAAGTTTCTCCAGCGCTTCGTGTTGCATTCTGTATGCTATATGGCAACACGCTCACCGTGCTCCTGTTCAGCCCACGTGCTTTCAGCTCCTGAATCCATCCCGCTCCAGATTGACCGTCGCGACGCTCCCTTGGAGGATCCTGCAGCTCCGGTCTAATTCCTGTGCAAGAAAAAAGGCAAGTTAGTTAAAGCTCGCAAGATTCTGCAACGCTGCGTGTACTCGCCTGGCAGCAATCTTCGTTCTGACTCGAGGCACACGCCTTCTCTAGCTCCTGTAAGGAGAAAAGACATCACACATCACTCGCAAATCCCTGCAACGCTGTGCATACTCACTGGGCTTCCAATCCTCATCCCGGCTTGCAGCACGAGCGTGCACCCGCTCCTGTAAAGGAAAAGAGACTTCAAGCAGCGCTTGCTAAACTCTACTACGCTGCACAAATTTACCTAAGGTACCTTCAGCTATTTCCCGCACTTCTGGCAGCATCTGAAAGACAGAAAGGAACAGTATTACAAACTTTACAAACTTAAATCATTAGGTTGCGCAGATTGCGAGACACACTTATCTGAGTCAATCGGGTTTTCGTCTGCTAGTGAAGCAACTGGTATTCTAACTACTCGCACACGCTGTGTATTCAGAACAGCGTGCCACGTTGAACTTTGGCATCCACAGACATTAGCCAGTATAACTCCGGAAAGGGAGTAGAGCATTGCTCCCAGAAGAAAAGCGCCCCTGCTGAGTGCAGGATGGAAAGTTCATCCATCTAAAGGCAAAGGTGAGCTGCAAACAGGGAAGCAACCCACATCACTTCACACGGGGGAGTGGGAGGGATTCCTGAGGTTCAATTAGCCCAGACCTTAGTGTATTATCCCTTTATTTTACAGACACATCTTCCAGACCGGCTTGGGGGAGTTAGCACTTAGGACCGGGAGGTTTATACCATTGCTACCGCAGAAACATAGGTCAGTGTGACAGAACGCAAATCCGTTCATACCACTCTGCCTGAGCGATGGAGACCTCCGAGGTAGATCAGCTCTCACAATTGTTAGGCAAATTGCGGGCCGAGGTGCATGCAGCTCGCTCTGAGACTAATGCTTTAAGGTGAGAACTAGTGGTCAATAGGGATAAGACGGACGAGTTGGCTAGACAGCTCTTACAAACGCAAGCAGGCTTAGCACCTCTGCCAGTTGGAGCCACCCAGGGACAGTCTTCTGTTTCATCAACCATGGCACCAGTCCAAGTGGTTTTTCCAGGCAATATTCCCATCGCCCCTCCTGAGCGTTTCACAGGAGACCCTAAGAAATGTTGGTTCATTCATGAACCAATATCGCCTGCACTTCATATGCAAACCAGACTTATTCCCAACTGACCAGGCAAAAGTAGCTTTTGTTCTTTCCTATCTAGGAGGACATGCCTCAGATTGGTCAGTTCCGTTAGTGCTTAGGGACTATCCCTTGCTGAGAAATTAGCCTGGCTTTCAACGCGAATTAGAAAAACTGTTTGCTCACCGAACATGAGGTCAGGCCCTAGACAACGAACTGCTCTCTGCGGCAGGGCTGTCAGGATCTCATTGCATATGTGGCAACATTCAACCGTGAGTCGGGCTGGCCTGAGGAAAAACGCATTACATTATTCTACCGTGGATTGCGGGGTGAGTTAAAGGACATCTTAACACAAGTAGTCAATCCCCCCAATGATTGTGGTGAATATATTGATCTAGCTTTGCAACTAGACCATCGTTTGCAGAACCACAAGGCTGACCGGGTCTGATCCGAAAACAGACCAGTATACCTTCGACACAGGGATGCTTCAAGTCGACAAACCCCTGAAACACATTCTGAGCCCATGCAATTGGGCGTTCTTCTGGGTCCACTCACTAAAGCAGAGAGAGAACGGAGACACCAGGAACAGCTTTGTTTATACTGTGGCCAATCTGGTCACTTCCTTTGAAACTGTACGGCAAAACTTCCACGGAAAGATGTGCGAGTTTTGGACAACACTAAGGAAGACAAGGAAGTGGGAAACTCCAACGCCCGGCAGACTTAGAGATCGGTCTGTCGAGCCTAGAACAAGATACCCAGATCTTACATTTCACCATTCCAGTGATTCTGGTTAACCCTGCTCAAAGTGTGACAGCTGTGGATGGGACACAACTTCTTTCAGGCCCAGTAACACATTGCACCACGACAATCACCTTGCTCTGTAAGGACGGTCATAGAGAAAGCATCAAGTTTGACCTCATCGCAGCACTTCAATTCGAAGTTAAATCTCGGAATACCATGGCTGGAGACGCACAACCCACGCATCGATTGGCGGGCAAGAACCATAACCTTCCCCATGGAATGTATATTTTGTTACGATAGCCAAGGAGCTTTGGGTGCCCATTACCAGCCTTGCAAAAAAAATATCCGGGTTAGGGCTGGTGGGGACCTTACCAGTGGAATACCAGGAATTCCAGGATGTGTTCGCGAAGGATCAGGCTAACGTATTACCACCACACCGAGCTTATGATTGCCAGATTGACCTACTACCAGGGGCACAAGTACCCTGCAGCCGGATCTACGCATTAACTGAAGAAGAAAACGCTAATTTGCAAAGTTATCTGGATCAGTATCTGGCCAATGGTTTTATTAGACCGTCCAAGTAACCCGCAGCCTCCCCACTCTTCTTTGTACCCGAGGGAGACTTAAGAACGTGCATCGATTATCGGGCATTACACCAAGTCACCATAAAAAATAAATATCCATTGCCCCTGATACCAGTGCTAATAGACCAAGTAAGACAAGCAAAAATGTTCACGAAATTAGACCTTCGTGGCGCTTATCACTTAGTGAGCATGAAAAAAGGGGATGAATGGAAGACTGCATTTCGGACCCGCTACGGCCTATACAAATACCAGGTAATGCCATTTGGGCTTTGCAATCCCCCGGCGGCATTCCAACACTTCATGAACGATGTGTTATGGGAACTCCTCGATGTATGTGCAGTAGTTTATATCGACGACATCCTAATCTATTTGGCCACTCACCTTGAACACCTGACCCATGTGCGAGCAGTACTCCACAAGCTACGAGAAAACCACTTATATGCAAAACTCGAAAAGTGTTCATTCCATGTTACCGAAGTGGAGTTTCTAGGGTACATAGTATCACCACAGGGCATTAAGATGGACAACAGGAAGGTTGAGGCAATTCTCACCTGGTCTTCGCCCACGTCCTTAAAAGGGGTACAGAGTTTCCTAGGTTTCGTGAATTTACCTGGATTCTCACATTTAGTGCACCCCATTACGTCTCTGCTGCGTAAACATCGGAAATTTGAGTGAACAACGGCGGCGGAAGAGGCCTTTCGGGTCCTCAAAGAAAAATTCACCTCAGCCCCAATACTACAACATTCGCAGTCTGACTTGCCATATATAGTGGAAACTGATGCCTCAAGCATTGCCATGAGCGCCGTACTGTCGCAGCAGAATCCCAAAACTGTATGCCTCCATCCGATAGCCTTCTGGTCAAGAAAGCTTTCTCTGGCAGAGCTCAACTATGCGGTTACCGAGAAGGAACTTCTAGCGATCAAGAATGCTCTCAGTGAATGGCGACACTACTTACTTGGGGCGAAACATACAATCACCATAATAACTGATCATCGAAATTTACAAAATCTACGTTCCGTGAAAGCTCAGTCGTCAAGACAGCTCCGCTGGGCTTTATCCCTAATTCAGTATGACTTTGTGATTACATACCGCCCTGGAGTAAAAAACTGAAAGGTGGATGCACTGTCCCACATTGGTACGGGAGAAGAAGCATACAGCGCTCCTGATCCGGTGGATATCATACCTATCCAAAAAATTCTGTGTCTCTGTACCGGTCCACCCTCGCTAGATCCACTCCAGGAAGCAGTCAAAAGGGATATCTTCAAAAAAGACCTTCAAGCTTGGAACGAAAGGGGAGAGCAGTTCCTTATTCAGGATGGGCTACCATATTACCAAAACCGTCTTTACATCCCAACACAGAACCTCCAACAAGCAGTAATATCCAACTATCACGACTCACCTTTACAAGCACATCCCGGTATGACATAAACTCTGAAAAAGGTGAAGGAATCTTACTGGTGGCCAACCTGGCGAAAAGATATTGCAACTTTTATCGACACCTGCAAAGTTTGTGTGCAATGTAAAACATTGAGGCAGAAACCAGCAGGCCTCCTACAACCAATCGCCATTCCACCAGAACCTTGGCATACACCTTGGCATACAGTGTTCACGGACTTCATCACTGACTTACCCCCCAGTTCTGTCTGTAATACCAATGTTGTGGTACTTGATCTTTTTTCTAAAATGGCTAATTTCATCGCACTGGAATGAATTCCTTCAGCTGAGACACTAGTGCAGGTTTTTTTAGACCGTATCGTAAAATTGCATGGGTTTCCTACCGTAATCATCTCCGACAGAGGCAGTCAATTTGTGTCACATTTCTGAAAGAAATGTTGCGCCTTGGCAGGGGTTGAAATCCGTCTATCTACTAGTCACCATCCCCAAACAGACGGACAAACTGAACGTACGAATCAGACCATGGAATAGTATATACGCTGTCTGTTAAATCAAACAAACCAGGACTGGACAGAAGTTTTATGGATGGCTGAGTATGCCTACAACAATTCAATGCACTTGTCAACTCAGGGAACACCCTTTTTCACTGTATATGGCCGAAATCCTAGGACATCAGTTTATGGTCCACCAGAAACTATTGAAATGCCAGCAGTCAAGAACTTACACGCCTGCATTTCCAAAGTAGCTAAGGATGCCGGTAGAAATGTAGGATTAGCCAAGGAAGCACAGAAGAAACACGCAGACTGTCATCGACAAAAGGTCCCGGACTATCAAGTGGGAGACTAAGTTTGGTTGGCATCCAAACATATAGATTTAAAGGGTCCCAAGAAATTCCAGCCTAGGTACATTGGCCCTTATACTATTGAGGTTGTGATTAATCCATCAGCCATGAAATTATCGTTGCCACACCACATGCGCATACATCCGGTGTTTCATGTCTCGTTACTAAAACCGCTATACCCGGGAACCCGAACTTCTACACCCCCCACACCTATACAGGTCGGTAAGGAAGAACCAGAATATGAAGTCAAACGCATATTGGACTCTAAGATTGTCCGGAAGACCTTGTACTGGTGCAAAAGTTCCATCGGGATAACCCCAACAAACCAAAACTAGTAAACGCACCATTGGGAGGGAACTTGAGGGGGAAGACTGTCATGAATGCCGGGTGCTTAGCCGGGGCAAGGTGGGTAAGAGCTTGGCAGGCCTGGTATGTAGTACATACAAACATCCTTAAACATCCCTAGTTTGACAAGTTTACCCCTAGTTAGCTTCTGCAGGGCCTGTATCCTGTTTATTCTAAAAAGAGACTTCAAGCAGTGCTTGCTAAACTCAACTACGCTGTGCAAACTTACCTAAGGTACCTTCAGCTATTTCCCGCACTTCTGGTAGCATCTGAAAGACAGAAAGGAACAGTATTACAAACTTTACAAACTTAAATCATTACGCTGCGCAGATTGCGAGACACACTTACCTGAGTAAATTGGTTTTGTCTGCTAGTGAAGTAACTGGCATTCTAACTACTCGCATACGCTGTGTATTCAGAACAGCGTGCCACGTTGAACTTTGGCATCCACAGACATTGGCCAGTATAACTCCGGAAAGGGAGTAGAGCATCCCTCCCAGAAGAAAAGCGCCCCTGCAGAGTGCAGGATGGAGAGTTCACCCATCTAAAGGCAAAGGTGAGCTGCAAACAGGGAAGCAACCCACATCACTTCACAAGGGGGAGTGGGAGGGAGTCCTGAGGTTCAGTTAGCCCAGACCTTAGCATATTGTCCCTTTATTTTACAGACACATCTTTCAGACCGGCTTGGGGGAGTTAGCACTTAGGACTGGGAGGTTTATACCATCGCTTCTGCAGAGACACTGGTGAGTGTGACAATTTTGGAGAAGTTGGCCATCTCCCAACTTACCCACCACACTGAAGCTTTTGGTTGCCTCCATGACCACCAGTGTGGCTTCAGAGCAGCCAGAGGCACGGAAACAGCTCTCCTGAACACAGTGATGACTTGCTCTCTAATCTCGACTCATGCTCTTCCTCTGTCCTCATCCTTCCGGATCTGTCCTCTGCCTTCGACACTGTCAACCATGTCAACCTCTTAAATCGTCCATGTTACACCCTGGTTATCACGGACTGAGCACTAGCTTAGTTGACCTTGTTCCTTTCGAATAGGCCCTCACATGTTTAAATGGGGGCTTTTCTCTCCTCTACCTCACTCTCTACCTGTGGCGTTCCACAGGGCTGAATCCTCTTGCCGTGGCTTTTCAACATTTACATTACCCGCCTGTGCTATCCTCCTTTTTAAAAGGAGGATAGCACAGGTGCAATGTGCTGGTCTTGGAAGCAAGACCACGCAGAGCAACAGAGGTACGAATTCCAGATCCTCGCTTAAAAACCAAACTCAAGCATTTAGCGCATTATGAAAAACAATTAAACAAATAAATAAAAATAAATTGCACACTTGATCTCCAACTTCTCCCTACATTTCCTATGTTTTGCCCAGGACACACAGCTTTCCTTTAAGCTGCCCTCCTCTACCTCCTTTCCTTCTTCTCTCATTCCTGATTGCCTGACTGCTATTCAGGCATGGTGCACTGTAAATGATCTTTGTCTTAATGCCAGTAAGTCTGAGATCCTTCTCATTGGAACTCTTGCCCCTTCTTTCCCTCCTAATCTCTGGCTGCCCTCCTTAGGCCCTCTCACTTCACCCTCTTGTGAGGCAAAAAACCTGGGAGTCCTCCTCGATTCCTCTCTCTCCTTCTGACCTGACATCATAGACCTTGCTAAGAAGGCCGACTTTCAGCTCTACCTCCTCAGAGGCATTCTCCCGTTCCTTGTCTTCCCCCGAAACTCAATGGGCCTCATTACGACCCAGGCGGTAGAGTGATAACGGTGCCGGTAGAGCTGCCGGCGCCGTTATCACTCTACCGCCTCATTACGAGGTCTGCTAGCGGGTCCCGCTAAGGATGACTGGTCAGACTAGGCGTCCTTAGCGGGACCCGCTAGAAGACCATGATGCTAAAAACAGGCCCGTCATTAACGGGCCCGTTGTTGGCATCCTCCCCATTTGTATTGAGCCCTATGGGGGTCTCAAATGGGAATGGGGACGTACCGGGTCCAGGTCCCGTGAAAGGAATTTACCGTGCCCCCCAAGGTCAGAATGGCCCGGCAAGTCCTCTATTGCGGGACCCGGACCCGGGTTTGGAGGTAGCCATGCCCTTGTTAAGGGCATGGCTACCTCCAAACTCGTAATGAGGCCCATTGTCTCAAGAGCTCTGGTTCTCTCCAGGCTGGACAACTGAAACAGCCTCTTCCACAATCGCCCTCTTTCTTCCCACATCCCTCTTCAACTAATCCAGAATAGGACTGCAATACTTATCCCTGGCCACAAGCCCAAAGACTGCATCTCTCCAGCCCTAATATCTCTCCACTAACTCTCGGGGGCTGCCAGGATCAACTTCAAGACCCTATGCATCATCCACAAGGATTTCTGGGGCCTGGGACCACGTTACATCCATCTTTCCCTCCCTAAATACCACACTGCTAGAGTCCTTCGCTGCTCTAGCTCTAACTCTCTGCAGGTCAAACGATTCTCCAAGCAGAGAGTAGGGGGTAGATCTCTTTCCTCAGCAGGAGCCTCCCTCTAGAGCCCATCACAGACTTGAGCCGGATCTCCTAAAGTTGCGGAAACACCTCAAAACATTCCTCTTCTCCTCCTTCCCGCTCCCCGGCTAATTGTCCCCCACATTGCAATGACTGACTGCCTGGTCCCAACTGTGTCCTATTGGGGCCAGGCCATCCCACTACCAGTCTTCCATAGTACCCCATTACTAGCACTTGCCTTCGGGCACCTCTCCCTGACTAGACTTCCGAGTCCGGTCCACCCTGCTCCTAACACTTACCCATCTCCCTGCACACTGCCTTCCATGGGCTCCTTTAGCACTTACCCTGCCTCCACCCTGGTACCTCCTCTCCCCCCCATTACCGCACTTGCATGATCCAAATGTCACAAGGCCTTGTAGGACCATTTCTTCTTATTTTATCCTCCCCTGTTTACTGCCTACTTTTGTCTTGTAGCACCTGGAAACACTTTCTGATGTATAGGCGCCAAACAAAAGTCCAGTAAATAAAAAAATAAAAAATAAATAGTAATATACACAATGGGACGCCCTTTAATAATTGTCACGCCCAGGTGTGGAAAGTGCTAAGAAATATGTACCCTGATACTTCTGATATGGTGGCCATATTGACCCACAAGATAAAATCAGACGAGGACTCTGCATAATACATACAACAATTACAGGAGAAGTGGACGCTAGAGACCGGACCATTGTGGGGTGTAAACATACCCATATTTGATCATTTATCGGGCCGGGGGCTCCACCTGGATGTGTAGACCTCCCTATCTAAAGTAGTAGGGATAGAGTGGCTAGGGATACAATTGACTATCGTACACTTTTGCAAACGAAAGCAAGAAAGGGACAAAGATGCAGCAGATAATGCTGCAAAGGCAGAAACCCAGTTGGTGACGAAGAAGCTAGCAAAGCTGTCAGGAAGGTGCAGTACCCACCCCAGGCCTTGCTGAAGTGGTTCCCACCCAACAAGGGGGGTCTCCAGTGGGAGGAGGGCCACAGCAAGGGAGGATACCCTCTGCTTCAGTACGCGCAGCATTAGGGTGTTCAACAGACCGCTTTTATCCTCCGGGAAGGCTTAACCCATCAGTGGGATACTACTAGCAGGGCAAAGGGTACTCACAGAGTTGCAGGGAATTTGGGTATGGAGGAGCAGGGCGCAGGTTTTCAGGGTCATGTTTTCTTTGTGGGCAACAGGGACATTTCACATGGTTGTGCCCATATGGGCAACAACTCTACTACAATCCGGGGGCCACAAGTAGGGGCCCAGCCGATACAGCATCAGGTGCAGCCCACCCACCCACAGCCACAGCAACCCCCACCACAACTACAGATGCCCACCCAAGCGGGGCCCGTAGGGATCCCAGGAGCACCAGCGAACGCATTTCAAGCACCTACACAGACACACCCACAAGGGGACAGTACACTGCTAGGCCAGAACGTAGTACCCCTCTACACCGGCGTAACAGTTCTCGGAGGGAACCCCTTCCCGTTTCCGCAGGGCACAAAATCAATAGGATTGCCCACAGAGAGTGTGTGTGTGTCCAGCCCTTGCAGTAACTGAAGAACCCGAAGAGGAACTTGAGGTAGCAATGAAGATAGGACATAAAGATTTCTCCTTTTTTGATAGATACGGGTGCCACCAAGTCCTGTATAAGAGAGAGTGGGTTCCCACTTTTGAACAAAATTATGGACACACATGTCTTCTCTGTGGCAATTGTCACGGTTCCAATAAAACAGAATTTAACATTAATCATAGGCAAACACAGAATTTAACATTAATCATAGGCACACAACAGCGTGTGGCGTCCCTTTTGTATTGAAAAAAATACTCCAATAAACATCCTGCGGAGGGATTTGCAAAGTAAGTTGAATGCAACTATTTTGTTCTCAGAAAAGGGTATGGTGTGCTCCACACCTGGCATGTACCCAGAAAGGGTGGCAGTTATTATACAGGCCTACTATGCACACAGCACTGTGTGGGTACAACCAACACAACCTGAGGGGTTCTTGTGCAGGATCCAAATACTATTGGGATGGGTGCCTGGGATGAAAAGAAAAACATTCCGACTAGCCACAGAATTCCTATTCAGGCTGTCGGGGGCCAAGGAAGTTGCCTCAGACACGCAGATGAGGTAGCAGTTAGATGGGGCGGTCACACAAAAAGACATTGGGCCTCATTACGAGTCCGGCGGTAACTGAGGCGGTAAAACCACCTGGTTACCGCCGGACTCGTATTACCATTCCGCCTCCGTGATTCCCGGAATTACCGGGGCATTACAACCCCGGTTTTCCGGGAATCACGGAGGCGGAATGGTGTTAATCCCCATTCCCATTGAGTCCTATAGGACTCAATGGGAATGGGGATCATGGAAACACCTGCAGCATCCCGTAATGCTGCCGGTGTTTCCTCGTCCGCCTGCAGGCGGGCGGTGTTAAACCCGACAGGTCAAACCTGGCGGGAACATCACCTCCCGCCTGCAGGAGTCGGGATCAGGCAGTCCGGAAACAACGGTGGCGGCGGGTTTACCGCCACCGTTATTTCCGGACCGCCTGATTTGTAATGAGGCCCATGGTGATATTATGTGGGACAGATGAGGACGAAATAGAGTGGCGCACAATTCTCTGTATTGACCCCTCGTTGAGATTGACCGATGGGACTGACGAACAGCTGTTTGCAGAGTCCGCGGGGGAGGGAGATATGGTGTTCCAGCACCATATCCCATGCCCAATACGAGTGGTAGAAAGGCTAGTGCTGCAACTGATACAGGTAGTGAGGAAACAGGTCGCCCACACTTGGAGAGACTTGAAGAAGGACCCAGAAAATATATGGACTAAGGGGCCCCATGATGTAGAAGTGCTCAAAGGAGATGGGGTGGTCCACAGCAAATGAAAAGAAGGGGCAATGCTGCCCCAGGTGAAGCAATACCCGCTTTCCTGCAAAGGAGAGGAGGGCATATATGACACGCTCCTCATGTTATGGAAGCAGCGCATAATAAAGACATCTACTTCCCCAAGCAATATGGCCATATACCCAATTAAAAAGGAAAAAGGAGAGGCATGGATATGTATACAGGATCTCCGCCCCCTGAACAATGTGGTAGAGGCTGAGGTCCCACTTGTGCCAAACCGGGCTGCAATATAATGTAATGTCACGGCAAATGCAAAATATTTCACAGTGATTGATTTAAAAAATGCTTTTTCCCCCATTCCATTGCATCCCGACTCCCAATACCTCACTGCGTTTATGTATCGTGGTGTTTGATTTGAGCATACAAGATTACCACAGGGGATTTGTGAATCACCTAGTGTGGCATGAGACATTCCAGGAATATTTTTGATACTATACTAGGAGTGATGTTTGAATCTCACTGATGTTTGGAATGAGACACAGATGACTACACTTCCCTGACAAATTTTGGAGACAACGTGTATTGGGCGACTTCTTTGAGCCAATATGACACACGCACTTCCAGAAGTGATCAACATGGAGAGGCAGTCCTGAAGAAAACATTTCCATATATTGATGGGGCAAATGTTGAAACTAGGAAGTAAGGAAAAAAGGAGACCCTTCAAAAGAGTTCAGAATATATTTGAGGGCAATTTTATTCAACCTTATTATTGTCTCACCTAGTAGACTGTGGCATACTTTTGCATGACATATGACTGCAGCATAATTGAACATGCTTGTTTGTATGTTTTTAACAAATTTGATTAGTTTGTGAATCAATTGGGATATCTTCCTTTCCTTATTGAATAGGTGGTTGTTGCATTTTTGCACACTAGATTGCTACAACACTGTTTGGGAAATATTAATTGCACATTTTGCACGTTGCACTTTATAAATGTATTGTGTCGATTTCTACATGTGTAATATGTTTACAATAATTTACTGGCAATTCAAAAGCCAGCTGAGCAAACCACAAAATAAAATATGTTTAAATACATTGAATAATTGTTTTTGATTAATACCTTCATTCCTCATTTGTTATCTGTTTATTGGAATGAGGGTCTATGGGCTCACCTACTTACTTTTGTGGTTTTTGTCCCCTAGTTCATTCAACAGTGTGATCCAGATGCATTAAGCACTTTGCACATACCCAGTATGGTGATACAGTACATAGACGACCTCCTAGTTTGTAGTATGACAGATGAGCAATGTAGGAAGGATTCAATAATTCTTTTGTTGTGGCCCTGCCAGCAGAAAAAGGGTACAAGGTAGACAAAGAGAAGCTCCAGTACTGCCAGACAAAGGCGGTGTACCAAGGCAAGATAATATCGACAGAGGGGCGGAAGATAACACCAGAAAAAGTGGAAGCCATACATAGAACCACCGTCCACACAGTAAACGATATGCAGCAATTCTAGGTAGTGTGCAATTACTGTAAGGCTTGGGTGTTCCACTATTTCACGCTTACAAAGCCCCTCCTCCAGGCACATAAAGAAGCGCAAGAGGTTAAGAGCCCCATCAAATGGACCTCAGAGATGACCAAACGTTTTGTCAAACTCAAAGAGGCGCTGGCTCATACCCCAGTATTGGCATCTCCAAACTATAAAGAGACATTTGACTTGTTTTCATATTCCAATGGCACAGTGATGACGGCTGATCTCACCCTGGCATATTACAGCCATCTGCTGGACACAGTAATGCAAGGTCATTTTCCATGCAAACAAGCGCTTGCAGCTGCAGCAGTTGCCATAGAGAAGGCTGCCACAGTAACAATTGGGTGCCCAGTGATTTTGTGCATGCAACACTCACTTTTTGCGGTCCTTGGAAAATACAAATCCATGTTAACGACTCAGAGGGCCTTATGATATGAGGTAATACTGACAAACCCAGTAATTGAGGTTGTTAGATGTTGTGTAGTAAACCCAGCAACGCTCCTAGCACAGTCAGCTGCTCCTGGAGAATCTGTTCACGATTGCGCATCCTACATGGACAGGATGGAAGGGAACCCCGAGGTACAGGAAGAACCCATAGAGGAGGGAGAGATGCTCTTTGTGGACGTATCTTCTACGATAGATTCAAGCACGGGGTGCCGGCACACAGGTGCAGCTGTAGTCTACCATGTTGAGGGGGATTTTCACATTTGGTCTAAAATGCGGCTGCCAGCTCATTATTCGGCACAGGCAGCAGAGTTGGTGGCTTTAATAACAGCACTGAACATTTCAGAATTGCATGTGGTCAACATTTTGTCTGGCGCATGTCACATCCATGGTGCACTCAGGACTAGCCCTATGGGAGAGAAGGAGATTCAGGAGGAGTGATGGGACCCCCGTTCAACATGCAGAATTACTAGCATGGTTACTTGAGGTGTTACCCCTCCCAGTGGAGGTGGTCATAAATAAATACACCACTCACACAGGCGGCCGGGAATTTATTTCACAGGGCAACGATATGGCTGACAGACCAGCTAAAGATGTAATCTATATGCCCGACCAAGCTACTCCCAGGTAAAAAAAAGAAGGTACCCATGATGGCACTTGCATTTAAGCGACCAGAGTGCACTAATACCGCTAAGCCATTTTAACGCACTGCCCACTGTTCAGATAATAGTGTTGTAAGGTGAGGTGCCCAAGAGGAGAACGTGCTATGGAGCACGAGAGTGGGCTCCCTCTCCCCGACAGATCTAGTATGGAGACAGAACAGCAGGCAAGCCCGTAATGCCCAAGTAATTACCTAATGTAGCAGAGCAGTTCCATTATCCGGTGCACGTGTTGAAAGAACATGTGGCCACAGACATTAATGAGGCCTGGTTTGTGCGCAAGCTCTATGAGTTAGTTGCTGAATTCACGAATAACTGTGACATGCCAGAAGTTTTTGGCAGGACACACCGTAAAAACTGTTATCGCAACATTGCCGCACCCGGAGGGGCCCTTCTGGCACTAGCATATTGACTATGTCAACATGCAAGACTTATGTGCTTCTTATCACATGATAGTGGTGGCATACGCATTTTCACATTGGTTTGAGGCAGGATCTTGTGCCCTGTAATGGAGGCATGGAATCACAAGTATGACAAGGATATAAGAGGTACAATTTGTAAAACCTTTATTCAGTTATCGGGGTTTGGAAAAACTCCTGCTTTGCCCTATAGCTATGATGTGAGTAGTCTCTACCATCAAATAATAAAAAAACACAGTCCCAGTCAGTCTCTGTCAAATCAAAGATGGCCTATACCAACTAAACCTAATGCATGCCCTATCTTTTATACAAAATGTGTGTAAATGGGAATATGTATGCAAAGGAAAATCAGTGTTAGAATATAAAGAATCAATGTGGCTGGGTCAGCTCTTCTCCCCACATTAGACAGCACAGAGTAAGGCAGTGCCCGTAGACAGATTGACACACTCTGGCTCAGGTTCTCAAAACAAAGGCACTTCAGAACGTGGATCGAGAGTCGTCTTGCCTTCCACCTTAAAGACTCTAATTCCAGCTTTCAAAAGGTTCTTTCAAAGTTTCACAGTTCAACAAAAGTTCACGCAGGTCTCCCTCGATCGGGCTCAGATCTCTCAAAGCAAAAAGTTCACATAGGTCTCCCTCTGTTGGGCTCGGACCTTTCAATCACAGCACTTGCTGGGGTTCCCTTCCCCAAGCTGAATTCACATTCTTTAGGGGTTCCCTTCCTCTAACTTATCACACTTCTGGTCTCCCTCAGTCGGGCGCAGGCCTTTTCTTGATGTCGAAGGCTTTCAAATGTGTAAGAAATGTACTTTAGACCTCTGCAGGACCACTTCGACTTTTCCTTCAGCTCACACTCTTGTGTTATTGGCCCCAGTGTCTCTTGGTCCGGATAGTTCATTATCATAAGCACAAATATTCAGCAAACACCTTTTCGCTCCCCCTTTTCTCTGGGGTTAATCTTGATTATTACGCATTTTAAAGTTCATTCACTCTGTCGCTTTATAGAAAAACATTTCACCTTTTACGTAGACCTTTGAGTGGGCTACTTCGTTTCGCCGGACCACCCCGCTACTCTGTATCAGTGGCTTCACAGTTATAGGCAATGTAAAGTTCACCACAGGCCTTCCTTTGTGTCTCATCCACATGCGTGCAGCCTTCAATTGTGAGATATACTGTTGCAACTTCAATCTTTCCTTAACACACACCAGTCTTTCATGCAGCTCGTCAACTCACCGGCCGTGTGCATTCCCTTCTTGTCTTTGAAGTTTTAATTCACAAGTCAACGTTAATACCACAGGTAACTTTCACACTCTTTGGAGGCAATGACCTCCTGCAGAGAACACCTGGATTTCTCTACCCTTTGCTCTCATCTCTCTGTCTGTTGCTCTGCTCCAGTAGGTTCGCCTTCACCCCAGACATTCTACTGCTTCTCGTGTTCCACCTTGTTCAGAGTGTGTTAGAGTATGGTCTGCCTTTTTTCCATGTGGGGAGAGCTAATGTGTATTAGATATATGTGATTAAAGTCAAGTGCCTGACTTTGCTTGACCCGATTAGTGGGATATGTCCAATGAGATATGTAACAGTTAGCCTCGTTACTCTCAGAAAAGGGGGGGAGTTGGGGCTTTGGAGAATCCTATAAAATAGGATGGGTCATGGGCATGGGCACCATCGGTCGCCTCACCCTCACTCCCTGAAGACCCCTCACCCAGGTGATCCTCCCGCACTGGTCCACCCTCAGTGTCTGTATCCAAAGGTGATAGACGTGCCCAGGCCATCTGAGAGAGAGATCCCCGGGAACTAGCAGGTGAGACACCCTTTGGTCTCTCACAGCCCATAATGATGCAAAACCAGAGGCCAAATTCTTAGTTCAAGAGGTATTCCTGAGGTGGGGAATATGTGATGAATTGAGGTCCGACAATGGGCAACACTTTACCAATTACCTGTTTAAGGAGGTTACAACAGTCCTGGAGATAAAGCACCAACTATGCTCAGTGTATCACCCTCAAGCCAACAGATTGGTTGAACGGCTTGCTTAAAGAGCACTTGGCTAAGCTGTTGGTAGCACTTGGCAAAAATGTGGCTGCATTGCTTGCTTATCACTGTATTTGCCTTTACACAATTCACCTGGCGCGGATCACTACTTGACTCCACAGGAAATTGTTACTGGCAGGAGAATGCATGCGCCTCTCACTCCTGCACATACAATTTTGGATGCTAATAGCTCTGCTCAGATACTTGGAGACAAATTCACTGCATACTTGAGGGAACTCACCAAGTCTCTCCAATACATATCTCGTCAGGTGCACCCACATTCAAGCAAGACAGCCAACCAGAACTTATCAACCAAAAATGCATGACAAGAGACTTTTGCGCCAGTGGCCCCATCCCTCTAGCCTGGGGGCCGAGTGTTCATCTGAAATTTCACCAGATTGTGGAAGGTGCCTTGCTTTACAGGCACACACACAGTTGTTTACTCTACACAAATGGCTGTCATAGTAGCTGTGACCGGGGGGGGGTCTTCCAGGAGAAGGGTGTGATACGAGTGGTGTTTAGTTCAGAATAGTGAACTTATAGATACAAATAAATAAGGGTTTGAATTGCGCACTACACGCTGGCCGAGACTTGGGTGTTTTCTGGATTGAAATCACTTACAGCTTGGGGGCTCGTCTGCGGGATCCTGAATTTGACATACCACTTGTGACAGTCTAACACAGCCTGCTAGCCGGCGGGGAACATACACCTTGTTGGGTTACCATACTGTGCTACACTGTACAAGCACCCCTCAAAAGAAATACTCAAAGGAATTGGGCCTGTTTGGAAAAGTAAAAGAACACTGAGAAAGTCAGAAGGAAATTAATATTTCCAGAATGGAGACTCCAGTGGAAATCAATATTGCTAGGGAACACCCACTGCATAAATTGTTTGTCAGGGGTGAATGGCCAGAACAGGACGAAGAGGTATGGCTGCAGGGAGAAAAACAGCAAATCACTGAAATCAACCTTGATTCCTAGCAGGACAAGGGTCCATTACATCAAGCACTTAGCGATTTGTATATGACCCCTAGGAGCAATGCAAAATGCCAAAATAGCGGCCTACCTGTACCTCCAAATAGGAGTCATACAGGAAAAGTATGCAGACCATGTCCCGGGAGGATAGCTCAAGAGGCAATGTGTTCGCCTTGGAAGCAAGACGAGATGAAGCAACACAGGTTCGATCCCAGGGTCCGCGCTTAGAAACCTCTGGGTAGTTAAGCGTGTTATAAATACACAGCTAAGACAACAAAAAACAATTGTGCAATTAATAAAAACAAAAAAACAAAAAAAAAGAATCCTGTAACAGAGCCTTGATGCCCGTGGGCTGTGTGAGTGCTTTAAAAATGCAAAATAAATAAATAAATAAATAAATGTAGAGAGGCAAGGGGAAGCACTGCGGAAAATCCGGCGCAATCTGGACTCTGCAGATCAAAGGCTCCAAGATAGCAAATTATCTGAAACAGAGGGTAGGCAGTATGCCACCAAGCTCCAAGAAGATCTGGCTCTCTTACTGTAAACGAATGCAGAGCAAAATGCCCAGGTACAGACACTGCAAAAATGAGTGTCAAGAAAGGTTGGATTCTCTACAACAGAGTCAACAAAAGCTGGAGAAGCAATTGAATTATAATAGAGTATATGCAGAACAGATAGTCACCCTACAAAACTGCCTATAATACATAAAAGAGGAAAATAATAAATGAATTATCAATGACCTAGGATCCCAAGCAGAGTTTGATGAGGAGCGCCAGAAAGCTGGTGCCTTTAAAAGGCAGAGGGATGACCTGGCTGAGCAGAGGGCCACTCTGGGCAGGAGAGGGACGCCTTAGGCCAGGAAGTCAGCCATTTAAAAACAAAATTGGAGGAAAGTAAGCTGGCCCTTCAAGAGTTTGGGGAAATCAAAACTGATTATGAAAAGCTGTTAGAGCACACCAGGCGGGTGGAGGATGCTTTGGCAAAGAACAATCAGATTAATAAGGACCAAACTCAGGAGGTGAGTCTCCTGCAGCAAAAATTGGCCCAATAATCCCAATGCAGGCGGGAAGCACAGAGAGAAAATGAGGCTCTCTGTGAAAAAAATGACAGGCTCCACAAACAGATAGCCATGCAAGAACAAATCATAGAGACCTGTAAGGCCTCAATAGAGGAACAAAAGGGTCAGATTTTGGTATGTCATCAGGGAATAGGGGCTGAAAGAGATGAGGTAAGATGGGAAAGAGAAACTCCTGAGCATCACCTCAGGACCCCTGGCATCAGGGACTTCAATCCCTTCAGTTCCATGGACTCTGCCACCCTCATGTCTACTGGCTCACATGAACCAGGGGCCACGGGATGGTAGACTTCAATACAATGGGAGATATGGGACTGACAGATAAGCGTTCCCAGAAATGTATGGGCGGGCATCTATGTACAGGTTCCCAAATATTAGGGCCAGCCTCTCTGATCAGGGAGACTCCAGTGAGGGGAGAATCAGAGAACTGGATCCTCAAAAATATCACCTACCAAGAGATCAGTCAGTCAAATTTGGTGGGGAATTCCATGAGACAGGGACCACAAAGAGCATTTTAAAAACCTCTTCCCAGCTAGGACAGTAGGGGGTGGGGTGGTACTCAGCTAATCCTGGGAGCAAGGGGGAGTCAGAAGACTCTTCTGAGTGCCACCAGTTTCAAGAGACTACGCCCCCACATTATGCCAACCATTCCCAAGCCCGCAGAATCAGGGAGAGCCTAGAGGATCAGACAGCCACCTCTGGTAGTAGTGCCTCCGAGTCAGAGGATGAGTGGACAAGGGTGACCAGAACTAAAAAGGCCACAAAATCAAGAAGGCCCTACTGAAAGATCCCCTGAAGCATATCAAGGCTATTAGGAGCGTCATAACGCCCTACCACAAAAATGCCAAATATTCAGTTTGGGAGCACCTCGAATTATTTGAGCAAATGATGGAGACTTTCCACCTGAAGGACAACCAAAGCTGTATTCAGTATGTCAAGTGGATATTTTCACCTGAATATTCCAGCTTCTTTGCGGGGCTGGAGGATCAGAACCATTCAAGATGGTCCACTTATACGGTGGCCATCTTAAAGCATTTCTCAATATACAGAAAGCTGCAAGAGGCTCGCAAGGCGGCCTACAATCTGCAATGTGGGGAAGACCAGGCCTCACAAGAATTTGTCCAAGAGCAGAAATGTGCCTTTGCGCAGACCACCAGAAGGGTGCGCACAGACATTAGGGAATTTATCAATACTTTCTTTCACACCCTCCCTAAATACATTATGACCCAGTTGGTGAGGGATTTTCATGAGAAAAGATCACTAAACTGGGTCATTGAATAAGCAACCCGCATCTACGAAGCGGAGAAGCCAGTAGAAAATAAAAGTGCCAATAAAAGGCCAAAACCAACCAACACCCCTGTTGCTGAAAAGGTGACGGAGGTGAAGGTTGCCCCCATTTTACATCTGGAGATGGGGGGGCCTAAAAACATTCCTGCGCAAAATCCCACTAACCAAAAACCCAGAAGGCCCTTGGGCCAATCCCAAACAGGGAGTCAGCGAGGTAACCCCACAAATGGGACCCCTAACTCCCCTGACTACATCAGCCCCCGTTACAAGGGCAACAGACACATCCTGGGCTATATGTGGACTCCCCCAGCCCAAGGGTGGGGGATCCAACCAGGCAGCTGCCAACCCAGGAAACTCCCCCCCTCACTTTCCCCAGGAGGGCAGTAATCTCCTAAATGCCGGGTTGAGTTTCATTCCCCGGTACCCGCCAAACACCAACCCCCAAAACAACCCTTCTTTCTTTCCCCACTTTCCTGAGCCCAGACAGACCAATCCGGGAGAGGGGAAGCCAAGGGTGGAGGGGTACCAAAACGATCCCAACCCAGGGTATTATGGAAGAAGGGACAGTTACCCTTCCTGTGATCAACCAAGGGTAGACCAGAGGACCCCGTACCAGCCAGAGCGGGTGTCCCAACTCAAGCGTCAGGTCCAGAACTTGGCACATGATCTGGGTGGCATGCTGAGGGCTCAACAGAAGCCTCAGATGAGAATGGCGACTCAGAACTCCTCAAATCAAGGGTCTGGTGCTCCAGAGCAATGACGCGGAGAGAACCCCGACAACCCACCGGTTCCCAGGGAGGAGGCACAAGAGGAAGGGGGGTGTAAAGCCTTAGAGTAAGCTTCCTTCCCCACTTTTGAAAAGCCCATGGAAACCTAGGAACCGGAACCAGAATCTCCTGTCCCCGAAAATCTGCAACCTAGGGAACAGAGGGCGGGTAGGAGAAATAAAGAGCCTAAAAAGACCCATTTTGTGGAGGAGGTTAGAATCTTCCTATTTGAAGGAGAGGGGTCCTCGGAGGATTCTGTGAAAAGGATCTTCTCCTTCAGGGATGGGGGAACTCCTCCCAAAGAAAAATGTGTCCCAAGAAATCCTGATCAAGACTGGGTAGATGTGGGGACCGAGTTAAAACCACCCAACATTGAACCCCAGAATGACCAGCAAGAAAATCACCTTGTTCAAACAAATCCTGGTGACTGTCTCCAAAAAGGGAGGGGGCAGCCCAGAATCAGAACCAGGGGAGCCCAACACTCCCCCCATATCCCATTGTCCTATTCTTTTTACAGATCCCCAAGCTCACACCCAGGATCATGCCCAAACCTATTCTGGGACTGCCTCCAAAAAAGGGGGGGGGGCAGAACCAGAGGAAGAAGAGTCCCTAGCTCCCCACAGCCCTTCTGAGGACTGTATCCAAAAAGGGTGGACAGCCTCGAATCAGAAAGAGAGGAGCCCGAGACTCCTCAAAACACTGATTATGAAACTGTGTGCTCAGATACCCAAACTATCAAACTCCATTCTGGGGACCGCCTCCTAGAAGGGGGGAGCAACCCAGAACCAGCCCAAGAGGAACCCCAAAGCTCACCAACCACCCCTCCAGAAAGGGGGGGCAGCCCAGAAATAGAACAAGGGGAGACCAAGACTCCCCAAATACCAGTGTGTCAAAATTCTGTGCTAGATTCTTCAACTCTGACACCGTCTCTTGACCCAACTATCCCGGTGTCAGAGTCAGAAATAAGCCAATTGACCATCAAGCTTACCCAGAACACCCATTACCTTTGGCCCTTGGAGGAGAAGGAAGGTAGATTCTATGCCTCCATCCAGGTGCAAGGGCAATGTGCAATTCCAGCACTCGTGGACACTGGATCCCAAGCAACATTGCTGTCAAAGAGAGTCTTTGAGCAGCTAAATTCGGGAAGGGGAGAGAAATACCAAATTCCTCTCACCCCTCTTCCTGGACTGCTCCAGAACTTTGACAGAAAGGAAATTCCTGTTGGAGGGTCTGCAGAGATGGAAATTAAAATTGGGCGACCCAAAATGAAGCACCCGGTCCTAGTTGTGGTGCCAGAGGGAACGCCCTGTCTATTAGGGAATGACATCCTCCGCAGGCTGTCTCCCCTCATAGATTGTGTAAGACCCACAGGCCAATTAAATTATAGCAAAGCGTCAACCATCTGAGTCTAAATGGCACATGCCACATGGTTGAACAAAAACCGGACCTAATTAGGTTCTACTTTCAAAACTATGACACACCCAACGTCACCGTCATAGCTGTATGACCACCAAACAGTGATGAGAACTCTTCTTGATTTCTGCAAATCAGCCTCCCTTCCAGTCTCAAGTGGCTTTCCACCCTGGAGGGAGATACATTGAAATTGTATACTAATGTACTATTCGAAAATCCCAGGTCCATAGCCAAAATTGATATCAAACCAGCACAAAACTTAGTTGGCATTCTGAGAAAGGGTGAACAGCTCTTTCTCCTGATTCAGTTAAATGATGGGAAGGAGTCTGTTCTCGCCCGAGTTGACTTGAATAGCGAAGAAAGCTTCAGCAGTGAAGCATAATTCAAAAAAACTCCCAAAAGACCAGACCCTACCCGCCGTAGAGTCAGTGCAGCAATGGGTACGGGAATTGGAAGCGCCCCGCTCCCAACATCCTCTGCTTAGCAGTTGTATGATCAGAATTTCAAGGGATGACAAAATGCCTATAACACAACACTTCTCAACATTCAAAATCTTGCTTGGCGCTAAAATCCATGTAATCTAAGGAAGCATTGCGAACATACAAAGTCCTAATGTGAAGAGAAAAACATTCATCAGACAAACTGGATTGTCTGTAAACTGACAGCCCCTGTCAAAATCTGGGTGCAGTACCTTGAGCCACCTGAATAACAGCTGTCAGATGAGTTACTGATGAAACTTCAAAGTGATCTAAACTAAAAAAGTCTGCCAGAGCAGCAAACATAAAAAGGATTGTGGCAAAAAAGAATACAGATCTCATTTGCTTTTATCCCACAGAGCTAAAGCTAAGAAAGAAATGTGTTTATGTTTGATGCAACAAGTTTGGTTTTTCCTGGATTTTTAATTAAGAATAAATTAGCTTGGCTGAGCTGCAACCCTTTGGAAGTGGAAAAACAGGTTTCTCCCAGGGGGAGGGATATCCTCTCAGCTGAAACTCACAGGGAGATGATAATTGTGGGTTAACCCAGAAACTTGTCTACAGAAAGAGAATGAACAATAGCAGGCCCTTCAGCCCAGGAAACAGAGGTGTGAGAGGGTCGTAAATGACCCCTAGAAGGAACAAACAAGGAGGGGGATGCTCCTGGACTCCAGGGAGCAAAAAAGGGCGTACCATTTGCTGTTAAGCATGAAAAAAGACCAATTTTTAAAGACTCATAACTTGTGATTTAAAATGGTGAAAAATATACCAAGGACATATCTGCTAGTCTAATTTATGGCTGCACGTTTTAAGAAGCAGCAGAACCGTGTAACATGTTCTGGACAGGAATGGCAATATATATGGTTTTATGTGAAATGTATAAATCCTAGAATTGTGAAAATTTACACACACATCCCTATAATTGCATAAAATTTAAACACACACATTTGTGGAAATTTGCATAAAGTTTGGAAATTGTGTTCATAGTGAAAAGGACAAAATTCTGTAGAAAGGTGGAACAAGACCCACAGCTGCAGGATTTTGAGGAACAGCTACTACATAAAATATGGAATCTTTGTGTGTGATTTCTGTAAAAGTGACCAATGTAGAAATGTGTATTTAGTATAAAATCCGATTTTGAGACCAGTAGCTAAAGGGAGGTCTCTAAGAACTATAAAGCAAACCATAAAATGTGACATGATCCGGCCTTGATCCAATCACTCAAATGCAAGGTGGAGATGAAGTTTTGATCCAATCCCAGCTCACAGGGGCAAGCTTAACTAAGCCGGCCAATACACCCATTTTGTTATGTCATTTGAAAGGATAAATAGAGACAGTTGACAACACATAGGGACTGACTGATCCACTCCCTTTCCTGATTCCAGCGAAGCACTCTGATCCAGCATTCTACATCCAGCTTTAACATTTTTCCAGATCCAGATGCCAAGACTCTTGCAAGCAGTAGAGAACTATTGACTTTCTGCAAGGCCTAAATCTTCAAACTTATTCTTGCAACCCAGTGAAGCACTGTGGTGTGAGAGGCCTTTTGAACTAGTATCCTGAAATTCTCTGGCTTGCTACCACTAGGCTTGCCTGAGGAACTCGCTATCCAGCTGATTGAAATATCCACAAATAAGAAGGACTGATCCTGTGCAAATCCGTTGTCCGGCCTAGCTGACCCGATCCTGTGCCTGATGTGCTGTTCTTCCTAGACCAGATCCAATCCCTGACCAGAACTGACGGTCCAATTTAATAACTTAGCCTGTGAGTATTAATAGGAAGAACTGTGACCCATAGTATATTTGCATTGTCGTATCCCAATCTCAACCCATCCTATCTGTATTCAGAACCATCGTGTTGCTAGAACTATCTTTGCGCTGACTCTTTTCTCATCTGAAGAAGTAGATTATCCACAACAGGCGGGTTACGCTGATCACGTGACTGTAAGATCCATCTGTGGCATTCGCTTTGTCATAGTCATAATCTATGGTAATCAACCCATCTGTCATTTTCAAAGTGCATTTCTGTTTTCCATTCTCGCGCCTATTTTACAAAAACGACCCTTACTAAAACCTCTATCACTCCCTCAGTTTTTAAGATAGAAACGAAATTACAACTCCTACTTGTACCTAATATCTTTAGAATCCAAACCCGCATTGCAAAACAGTGTGATTCTCCCATTATAACGAATATCGCGCAAGGAAACGTTTGCCACGATTTTACATTCTGAGAAATTTTACACGTGTGAAATAGCTTCAATTTAATTCCCACTTGGACATTAAGATTTCATAGGTTTTCTTCGGACTATATCATTGCTTGTGATTGTTTGCACCTATTCAAGGTGGCTCCCATAGGAATTTATAACAATTTAAGTATTTTTGACCACAGTTGGTGTTTTTGCTCAGCCCATTCCAAAGACAATTGCAAAGCCATCCTGACAGCTGAAAAGTCAATTCTGTTTTTCTCTTGTGTTTGAAGGGGGAAGGTGGGAGTGACACTCTGTTTGATTGTGCTATTCCTGAAGACCTGCTCTCTCCTCCCATCTCTTTACATTGCCTATTGGTGGGATGAGGGGGTTGCAGGGAGAACCTCTAACAAAAGTGCTATCTATTCCAAACCAACCCAAAAGTATTATTTTCTGTGCTGCATTTGTTTTTGTGCTCATTACTTGATTCCAAGTGTATTAAATATATTACTCAGTGTTCTATCACCCCATTGGTGATTGTTGATACCTATTAAAATATATTGTGATTAAATTTTAAATATATAAATAAATATTTACCTTTGCAAACTAGCCTGATTCCTGGTTCATTGTGACTAGGGGGGGTTCCAAGAGAAGGGTGTGATACGAGTGGTGTATCGTTCAGAGTATTGAACTTATAGTTAAAATAAATAAGGGTTTCAATTGCGCACTACAAAATCGGCGGGACGTGGGTGTATGCCGGATTGAAATCACTTATAGCTGGATGGAACAGGGCAAATTACACCTGTTGCGTGTGCTCTCTCATCCCACAGGGGCACGGTGGAGGAAGAGGGGTGCCTAATGCATTGTCACTGTGCAAAATGAGGGGCCTTTCTCTTGGTCATTCGTTGACGGTTCATTGGGTTGATGAGGTAGAAGAGGTGTACGCCAACAATTATATGTAGCTGCAGATAATGGCAAAAACTGAAGCTACAAAACACCTAATATTGGAATATGTTACAGAGGGTGCAAGAAGGGGGGACAGTTGTTCACAATGCACAGCAGAGTGCAGTGCCTGAAATGAAACAGGGTATGATGTTTCATGGTGCCACACAAGGCCATTGATGCGAATTGAGGGATTTGTCTTTCATGACGGGCAATGTGAGGCGGGATTGGTACAGTGTCGAGCAGAAGGGTTAGTGCGGTTTGAAGAGGGTATAGTGGCAAAAATGAATGACCGCTGTAGGGCAACGTGGAATAAATATGTGAATGCTTCAACCTGGGTAGATGTGAGAGAACAACCAGTACACATAAAGCCTCTTACATGATTTTCCTTATGTTTCAGATCCATGAGGTCAACACACATGGAGTCTAAAGCCGGCTGCACCAAGGTGATGAGCATTCCAGCACTGAAGAGCAGGAATCAGCATTTATGGACCACTGGTGCGCGTGTGGGACCCAGGCGTACGCCCAGCTCCCTCCCGATTGGGGGGGCTATGCTCCCTCGGCACATTGAATAGCCCTGCCTGGTAGTGCCTCGATCATAATTGATGCCCTTCAGTGACCATCCTGCAGTACTCAAGAGGAACATGACTGGCGAAGAAAGAATACAAAGAGTTTGAGCTCAAACACTGAAAAGAGACAGGCATAGCATCACCTATTGGTGCAGCAAATCATCAGAAAGTTTGGATGCAGTCCCACCACATTTTTGCCTGTTGTCGAAGGCATCCACATTGTATGCATCTCTTCTGCTTCCATGGGTCCAAGTGGTAGCTAATTCTAAGTGGGTGCAGGTGACCCGTTATGAGGTGTTGCAACTGGCAATCTCGACTGAAAAGGGACTAAGTGCGGTGAGGGAAGAGTGTTGGGCAGTCAGAGTGGTGGCACTGCAGGACAGATATGTGTTGGACATGCTCATTGCAATAGAGGGAGGCATTTGCCACAAGATAGGGAGCAGCTGTTGTACAATAAATACCAGTCAACGATGCAACTAATGGAAATTTGACGGAGGCCATAGAGGAAATTCGTACACTCCATGGGACTATGACAAAGGAAACAAATGCAGTATTGTCAGACAGCTGGTTTGACTCTCATTTTACTTGGATCCCAACGTGGTTGGTGAAAATTAGTTACTGTCCGAGTGCGCATTCTGGTGCTTATCACCTTCTGTGCGTGTCAGCCACTACTACGGCACTGCAAGAGTAAAATGGGGAAGAGGAGATAAATTATGTCCCTGAAAGTTGACGGGATGCAGGATAAGATACTCAGTAAAAACCTGGGCCCAACACAATCTGGAGCAAATGAACACAATTTATAAGGGGTGGTTACAATACCACCAACGAACGTGGAAGAGTATGATGCTTTTTGGGTAGCATGTTCAGATGATGGGCAAGAGTGTGTGATCATAGTCTTCACTGGGAGAGTATGAGGACCAATGGAGGAGTATGGAAAGGGTAGCGAGGCTGTGGATATCCCCAAGATGGTACGTAAAAACTTAAGTAAGAAGGTGTCAATCGATAGATCGATCAAAGGGGGGAATGCAATAAAGGTGCATATTCAGCACTGCCAAGGGGGATGCACCTACCAATTATGCAAGTGTAACGCTCACCTGGTTCCCTCGGAGCCTCGGGTCTTGACTGGGCGGTGAAACCGTCTTCAATGTCAGGCGTAGGATTCGTTTGGCTCCCGGATTTGGCCCCTTTCTCACCGAAAGTTTGACCTGAAGGGTGAGGTGTCTGCAAGTGGAAAATCAAGGTATTAGTGGCTGGAAGATTGGGAGAAGTTCCAAGCCCCTCTCTCCCTCTCTCCCCGTGGTACTCGGTCGATTGTTGTGCTCACCTTAAATAGGTGAATGCTGGGCTCTCCATCCTGCGGCTCATGCAGGGGCGCTGGGTCCAGTTACTTCACTGGATATGAGTTCAGCTTCTTAATTGCAGAGGGTAAGTTGAGAGCGATGCCGCCGTGTGCTGCACGAGCGTGACTTGTAAGTATTAAAGTTCCCTTTAGATTGCTCTCTTCAAATGTCTTATCTCCTTAATGTCTATGTCTTTTCCCTTTCAGATGCTGTCGGTGCCGAAGAAGATGCTCCCCCCAGGTTCGTGGCAGAGAGCGTAACAAGAAGATGGTGCATACGAAGGCACGTAAGTAGAAAGGCTGCTCTAGGGCTGTAGAATGCACCTTAATGTCTCTTTTGTCTTTACAGGTGCCGGAATGCAGCGCGAGCAGAGTTGGAGCGAGCGTAACACAGGTAAGCAGTTTTGTAACTAAGCGTTACTAACCAATGTTCTTTGTCTTTGCAGGCCCGATGCCGGACGAGATATGCAGAAAAAACGCCTTGAATGCTGCTGATGGATCGGGTAAGTTGAACCGCTAACTTTGCCTTTGCCTAACCTGTGCCTTTTGTTTTGCAGGAGCTGCTGAAGACTGAGGATTAGTTCCCAGCAGGTAATTTTCGTATTCACAGGATCCGGAACTGAAGATTCGCTGGAGCTGACACAGTGAGCGTCCTGCTGCAGATGCAGAATAACGCGAAGCACCTTGCACCAATCGGGTGTGGTTTAAATAGTCCATAGGGGTGCTTAGGTGTCTTCTTCCACAGCCTCGCCCAGGCAAAAGAGTTCCTGCTTCCAGAAGGGGTTCAGCATCAATGATCCAGGGAGTGGTGCCTGCCCCACCCAGAAGGAAAAGTAGTCCCTGCCAGAAGAGAGTGAAACATCATCTTGCTGGTAAGTAAGCAGCATGGTCTGCTGCAGGTAGGTCCACCCAAGCACTTTCACACTTGTTATGAGCCCGGCGCTTCCTGTGCCGGGACGGGTCCATGCTATGAGCCTGGCACCACCGGTGCCAGGACAAGGTCCAAAAGGTCCCTATTGGGCCTTGCTGGTGCCGATAGTAAATGTTATGAGCCTGCTTCCAAGGATGTTGGGTAGGTCCTGACTCTTTGGAAGCAGTGGTCATGACAGCACCCCCCCTCAAGGCCCCTCCCAAATTCGTCTTCTCCGGGGGTTTCGATTTATCAGGAAAAGTTCGATGAAACTTCTTAACCAGACGGGGTGCATGAACATGTTCCGACAGTTCCCAAGATCGTTCCTGGGGGCCATAACCTTTCCAGTCAATCAGATAGTATAATTTTGATTTGGAAATCTTGGAGTCTAAGATGTCTTGTATTTCGAATTCCAGTTCTCCGTCCACAAGAATAGGGTCTGGTGATTTCATCAAACGGGTTCCAGGTTGCAAGGGTTTTAGTAGAGAAACGTGGAAAACTGGATATATTTTCATATGGGCAGGTAGGCCCAATTTAACTGCCACTGGATTAATTATGGCAGTGATTGGGTAAGGTCCCAGGTATCGCGGATTGAAAGTACGCGGTCCTTTTAGAGGTAAATGTTTGGTGGATAGCCAGACTTGATCTCCCACAAGATATTGAGGAGCTTCCTTTCGATGTATGTCCGCACACTTCTTGTATTGTTCCTTGGCCCGCTTAAGGTGAGACGTGGCCTCTTTAAAGGCTTGAGTGATTGTAGAATGCAGATGATCTACAGCGGGTGTCCCAAGATTTTGAGGTGGATCAAGATTTGAAGTGCGAGGGTGGAGTCCATATAAAAGAAAAAAAGGAGTTTTTCCGGTTCCGGCATGGACTGAATTATTATAAGCGTACTCCGCAATCCAGAGAATGTCTTTCCAAGTGCCCTCCGACTGTTGTAACATGCAGCACAGATACTGTTCCAGGGTTTGGTTGGTCCTCTCGGTCTGCCCGTCGGTCTGGGGATGATGGCTGGTTGAAAGCCTTATGTCAATTTGGGCTAGGCGACAACAACTCCGCCAGAAGTGGGAAATAAATTGACTTCCTCTATCTGAGATTAAAACTGAAGGAAAGCCGTGCAACCGAACGATGTTTTCGAGGAACTCTCGGGCCAGAATTGAAGCTGTAGGTAACCCTTTCAATGGGATAAAATGAGCCATCTTCGAGAATAGGTCCACAATCACTAAGATTGTATTAAATCCGGAGCATGGTGGTAAATCCGTGATGAAGTCCATGGAGAGAGTATGCCATGGGTGTGGAGGAATGTCTATTGGATGTAAGAGACCTGCTGGCTTCTCCTTCTGGCTTTTGCTTTGAGCGCACACACCACAGGAATTTATGAAATCCTTAATGTCCTTTCTCCAAGACGGCCACCAGAAATGTCTTTTTATCTTTTCCGACGTTTTGGCAATGCCGGGATGTCCTTCCATTAAGGAGTCATGGTAACAAGAGATCACCTGTCTTTGTAAATCGGTAAATGGTAGATATAATCTTCCTCGAAAGTATAGTAAGTTCTTATCCATTGTAAAATCTTTTCCCTTGAGTTGCCAGTCTTGCACTTCTGCTGGAGTCAGAAGTTCTTTAACTTTAGCTTCAAGGTCTTCAATGGTTTGTGCACTTATCAAACCCAGGATTCTCTGTTCCGGAATTATGGGTACTGGTTCAGGATTGGTCGTGAGTTCATCTACTCCAATTCGGGAGAGAGCATCTGCTTTACCATTCTTGTTGCCTGGTCGGTAAGTTATCACAAAGTCGAATTCGGCAAAAAATAATGCCCAGCGAAGTTGTCTAGAGGATTGAGCTTTGGCTGATTTAAGGTACTGTAAATTACGATGATCCGTGATGACGGTGACTGTGTGTCGGGCTCCCAGGAGATAATGCCGCCAGGCTTTAAAGGCGGACTTAATAGCCAAAAGTTCCTTATCTGTAATGGTATAGTTGATTTCGGGAGCCGAAAATTTGCGGGACCAAAATGCTACTGGGTGTAACTGGTTTGTTTCTGGGTCTCTTTGCGAGAGCACTGCTCCCATTGCGAGACTGGAAGCATCAGTCTCCACGATATAGGGAAGTTCCGGGCGAGGATGTTTTAAAACTGGAGCCGAGGTGAATTTTGTTTTTAGTTCCTGAAAAGCTTGTTCAGCCTCCGTAGACCACTCGAAACGTTTATTCTTTCTGAGAAGGGCAGTAATGGGTTGGACTACATGAGAAAAATCAGGAATAAATCTACGATAAAAGTTGGCGAAGCCCAA
The DNA here is from genome assembly GCF_040938575.1 of Ambystoma mexicanum. Classification (NCBI taxonomy): domain Eukaryota; kingdom Metazoa; phylum Chordata; class Amphibia; order Caudata; family Ambystomatidae; genus Ambystoma; species Ambystoma mexicanum. The sequence goes on from NC_090922.1 coordinate 263,678,360, forward strand.
CATGCTTTGAACTCCTTTCACAGACGTTGGTGAGGGCCACTTAATGATAGCGTCCACTTTTCTTGAGTCCATGTGGACTCCATTAGGTGACAAAATAAATCCCAAAAATTCGACCTCCGTGACATGAAAAACGCATTTCTCCAGCTTTGCAAAAAGTCTGTGTTTTCGGAGCCTCTCCAGTACTGCTGTGACGTGTTTTCGATGATCCGCCTCAGAGGATGAGTAGACCAGAATGTCATCAATATAGACAACTACACATACGTCGATGAGCTCTCTGAGGACGTCATTCATAAAATACTGAAAAGCAGCCGGTGCGTTGCATAACCCAAAGGGCATTACTTGATACTCGAACAGTCCATATTTAGTACGAAAGGCCGTCTTCCATTCATCGCCCTCTTTTATTCGTACTAAATGGTAAGCTCCTCTGAGGTCCAGCTTTGTGTAGATACAGGCACTTTTAACTTGGTCAAGAAGTTCAGGGATCAATGGTAATAGATATCTGTTCTTAATCGTAATCTGGTTCAGGGCACGGTAATCTATACATGTTCTCAGGTCTCCTTCTTTTTTTGGAACGAAGAACAAAGCTGAAGAGGCTGGGGACTTCGAAGGACGGATAAATCCATTAGCCAGGTACTGGTCCAAATACTGCCTCAGGTGAAGATTTTCAGGTTCTGTGAGGGCATAAATTCGACTGCATGGAGGAGTGGATCCGGAACCAAGTCTATCTGGCAGTCGTATGATCTGTGAGGAGGCAGCGAATTAGCTTGATCTTTCCGAAAGACATCCTGAAATTCCCGGTATTCAGGAGGCACGTGATGACTCTCAGAAGTAGTTGCTACTAGCTTAGTGGTAGGCTGAGGATAACAGGTAGGAGCGCATTCTGGAAACCGGATTGTCTTTGCTCGCCAATCGATTTGGGGATTGTGTTTCTCCAACCAAGGGATTCCCAGGATAACTTGAAACTGCGGAGCCTTGATCACATCAAACACAATCTTCTCTTGATGTCCATCTTGGATTACCAACGTCACTTCCATGGTGGTGTGAGTTACTGGTCCGGAAGCTATTTCCGTACCGTCCACGGTGGTGATGATGTCTTTCACCGTCTTAGGACAAAGAGATAGATTCATCCTGGCGGCCAATTCACAGTCCACGTAATTGCCGATTGCGCCACTATCAATGTATGCTTTAATGGCATGCATACGATTGGGTTGTTCTGGACACACGAGGACCATGGGCATGATGAAATGCGAGGTCAAAGAACTGGTTTTAACGCTCGGCAAGCTGACCTCTACACTTGTCGGGCGAGGTCGTTTTCCGACTCTGAACCTTTGGCACCTTTATCGGAAGCTCCTACTATCTTCTTCCTTGGTTTCACTGGGCAATCTTGAAGGAAATGCCCTGAGTTTCCGCAATAGAGGCACAATTGCAGTTGTATTCTCCTTTCCCTTTCCTTTTGGGTTAGAGGTCCTTTCACAACCCCAATCTGCAGGGGTTCCACGGTATCATTTCCTTAAAAGTTCGAGTCAAAATTCTGGAACGATCGGCTTTTCGATTTTGTATTCTATGATCCAATTGAACCACCAGATCGATGTATTCGGAACAGTCTTGTGGAGGATTCACCACCTGAGCCAGAACATCTTTGAGTTCTCCACGCAGGCCTCTGTAGAAAAGGGTGATCCTCTTATCCTCAGGCCATCCGGTTTCAACCACTAGTCTGTTGAATGATGCAATGTAGGCCAGAAGATCTTGATTGCCCTGTCGTAGTGAAAGAAGTTCATTGTCCAGGGCCTGTCCCTGAGAATGTCTTGTGAACAATCTTTCCATACTAGCTTGGAAGTCCTGGAAATTGTAAAGAATTGGGTTATCCTGAGTCACTAAAGGAATAGACCAATCTGCGGCACTGCCACTAAGATATGAGAGCACGAAGGCCACCTTAGCCTGGTCCATTGGAAAAGCGGCAGGTCTACACAAAAAGTGCAAACGACACTGATTGATGAACACAGCATATCTTTTCGGATCACCTGAAAAGCGTTCGGGCGGGGCCAAAGGTACATTTCCTGGTAGATTAATTTGCACCGGATTAGAGGAAGTCGTTGGAGCATGGCTCCCCCCAGGGGTAGGCAGAGGAGTTTGTCCCGCTTGGGCTTGCAACAATTGTCTAGCCAAATCATCTGTTCGTTCCTTTGAAACCACAAACTCCCTCCTTAGGGCATTTGTTTCCTGGCGCGCTGCGTGTACTTCTGCTCTCAACTCCCCGAGCAACTGGGCCAATTGGTCTGTGTCTGAAGTTTCCATTGCGCCTGGGCGGGAAATATCTGGTAAGGCTTCGCGTTCTGTAACGCTCACCTGGTTCCCTCGGAGGCGCGGGTCTTGACTGGGCGGTGAAACCGTCTTCAATGTCAGGCGTAGGATTCGTTTGGCTCCCGGATTTGGCCCCTTTCTCACCGAAAGTTTGACCTGAAGGGTGAGGTGTCTGCAAGTGGAAAATCAAGGTATTAGTGGCTGGAAGAATGGGAGAAGTTCCAAGCCCCTCTCTCCCTCTCTCCCCGTGGTACTCGGTCGATTGTTGTGCTCACCTTAAATAGGTGAATTCTGGGCTCTCCATCCTGCGTCTCATGCAGGGGCGCTGGGTCCAGTTACTTCACTGGATATGAGTTCAGCCTCTTAATTGCAGAGGGTAAGTTGAGAGCGATGCCGCCGTGTGCTGCACGAGCGTGACTTGTAAGTATTAAAGTTCCCTTTAGATTGCTCTCTTCAAATGTCTTATCTCCTTAATGTCTATGTCTTTTCCCTTTCAGATGCTGTCGGTGCCGAAGAAGATGCTCCCCCCAGGTTCGTGGCAGAGAGCGTAACAAGAAGATGGTGCATACGAAGGCACGTAAGTAGAAAGGCTGCTCTAGGGCTGTAGAATGCACCTTAATGTCTCTTTTGTCTTTACAGGTGCCGGAATGCAGCGCGAGCAGAGTTGGAGCGAGCGTAACACAGGTAAGCAGTTTTGTAACTAAGCGTTACTAACCAATGTTCTTTGTCTTTGCAGGCCCGATGCCGGACGAGATATGCAGAAAAAACGCCTTGAATGCTGCCGATGGATCGGGTAAGTTGAACCGCTAACTTTGCCTTTGCCTAACCTGTGCCTTTTGTTTTGCAGGAGCTGCTGAAGACTGAGGATTGGTTCCCAGCAGGTTATTTTCGTATTCACAGGATCCGGAACTGAAGATTCGCTGGAGCTGACACGGTGAGCGTCCTGCTGCAGATGCAGAATAACGCGAAGCACCTTGCACCAATCGGGTGTGGTTTATATAGTCCATAGGAGTGCTTAGGTGTCTTCTTCCACAGCCTCGCCCAGGCAAAAGAGTTCCTGCTTCCAGAAGGGGTTCAGCATCAATGATCCAGGGAGTGGTGCCTGCCCCACCCAGAAGGAAAAGTAGTCCCTGCCAGAAGAGAGTGAAACATCATCTTGCTGGTAAGTAAGCAGCATGGTCTGCTGCAGGTAGGTCCACCCAAGCACTTTCACACTTGTTATGAGCCCGGCGCTTCCTGTGCCGGGACGGGTCCATGCTATGAGCCTGGCACCACCGGTGCCAGGACAAGGTCCAAAAGGTCCCTATTGGGACTTGCTGGTGCCAATAGTAAATGTTATGAGCCTGCTTCCAAGGATGTTGGGTAGGTCCTGACTCTTTGGAAGCAGTGGTCATGACAGCAAGTGATGGGGGACGCAACAGGGAAAAGGAGGGCTTACTCCTGTGGGTGAGGACATCATTAATCGTTGTGCTGTGTAACATATGTGCAGGTGCAGCAGGTGAAATACACAGGAAAGAGTGGGATTGGGGATACAGAGTGATGCACAGGTGTGAGGGGCACGTAGAAGACAGGGATAAGTGACAGGGATAGTGGGTAGAGATGGTAGTGTAGCACAATGTCAACAGTACAATAGTCATTTTGTTACTATCGGCCTCAGGTAAGGAAAACAGTTTTCTTTTCACAGCTACAGGCTCCATATACTGAGTGGACATGGATTTCTCGAGCGCTCAGCCTAAGGTGGTGTGCTGGAGAAATGTTGCAAGTTGACGGTTCCCAAGAGATCGTGGCTACAGTGGAATGGGACCAGTAGATACTTTTGAAGAAAGCGAGCTACGCACCTGGGTGCTCGCTGGGAATTTGTAGGGAATTAGAAGTTAAATACAGTCAAACAGAATTCAACCACTGTGGGGTACAGGGTTTCTAATCACCCATGGCCGATGAGCATGGGAAGAAGGCTGAGGGGTGAGGGAACGAGCACCGGGGAAACAATGAACAGGAGAGTTTTCTGTGTCCCTAGGGGGCAACAGTGTTTTGTGTCCTTGCTGATGTCTGCGGGGCACCCTATTGGTCAGAGTCCGTGTGAATGTCCTCCCTTTGCCAAGCTCAGGTTGTCTTGTGTGTTCGATTGAAACTGAACAATGGCATGAATAAAGTTCCAGTGGTCAGCACAATCAAGTAATGCTTTCTAACACAATTGTGGGGCGGTGTGGGAAGGTTTGTGATGTCACGAGGGGTGGTGTTGTACAGTGGGGGCAAGGAAGGCATGAACCAATTACAACCGTTCAATGTATGTCTGGATGTAGGGGACTGACACAGATCCACCAATTAGCTCTCGCAAGGTGTTGTAAAATGTTTCAAATGTGGTGTATGTAAATTATGTTGTTTATGTATAAAGAAATTGCCCCCTGTGGGTGGCGTTGGCAGCTTACTTCATTCAGTTCAGTTCCAGAGGGCTGTCTGAACCATACTTTCCCAGCTGTTATCTGGGCCTGAATAAATTGTGTTACTTCCTGCTTGGTGTATGCTCCTTCTTGGATAACTTTGGTGTTCCAGTAATTACTTGCCTTGGAGGACCCCTGACACAAAGTAAAGCTGTTCCCTTTTGAAACTTTCATTTCCTTTGAAGCATTGTTATGCACAAGGAACAATTTCTCACATCTGATGTGTTTATTTTCTCACAGCCTTGTACATTTTTCGCTTATTTGAGGAGAGAAGCGCCTCCCCCATATGATATGATATGATATGGCATTCATAACGCGCTTGTACACAAGTGTCTCTAGGCGCGACAAGGCAAGGAGGGGAAAACAGAGGGAGGACAAAAACAACGATCTTACTAGGTCTTGTGTCATTCAGATCGCGCAAGTGCATGGAAGTGGGAGGGGAGAAGTGCCTAAGGGGGAGGGTAGAAGGGCAAGTAAAGCAATAAGTTCAGCCAGAGGGTGGCTCAGAAGTGCAGAGGAAAGAGAGTGTAAGGTTGAAGATACAGACTCTAAGTGCTGGGGGAGTCCAGAGATAGTGCAAGGGCAACTGAACATGCAGGAGCCTGGGCCCGAGTTCAGAGGGTAGCCAGGTGACCATGGCGTGAAGCAGTCAGGACATCAGCAGGGGAAAGGAATTTCATTTGGTTATGAGTATCATCTCGCATTTGCACATCCTTGCTCCATCTAACGGTGTGCTGGAAATGACTCTATACACATTCTCTCAGCAGTGCCTCATGGGTCCTGTTCCTTTCTGTTCACACGCCTTTTGGGCATTGCAGCTTTCTTGTGCCACCAAACATTGGCCCCCCTCATAACACATTTAGAAATGGCTATTCATGTGACATTTTGCTTCCCCCCAAAACTCCCCTTTTGTGCTTTGAGCACAGCCATCAATCACAATGCATATTGGATGTCTTTATTTTTTATGTTTATAGAGTTGTTCTACTGACCCTAACCGGGTCAATGCAGAGTGACCTTTAATTTTTCTGACCCTGCCATCACCTAGTTTGCTAATACAATTGTTAACTATTCATTATGCAGTGTATTTCATCTTCAATATTTGCAGAGATCTCTTTAGTATCATTGATGCTTTTCATTTCTATAGTTTCAAACTGAGTTGCATTGGTATGGGTAAGCATTGAATTCTTGCTATGGCAGAATTTGTGACAACAACAATACAACTCAAACATGGAAAACAATATTATTAGCAAAATGATTCAGGGGGAGTTCTGAAGCTTCCCTATGGTATTTGCTGAAAAAACACAATGGGTCTCCATACCGGGCTCCAATACCGAGTTCCTTCAATGAGGAATAACTGGGTCATTCCAACATTAGAGGACCCGATAATTCCTCCTTGAAGGAACCATTCCCCATTCCCATTGAGCCCCAGAGGGCTCAATGGGAATGGGGAGGGAGGTAATAACGGGCACATTACTAACGGCCCGTTATTAGCTCCCTCTTCCCCTTGCGGGACCCGTAAAGGGAACCTCGTAATAGGCGCTCCCGTAATGAAGGGTGACGGTCTCGTACCGGCACCCTTCATTACGGGAGCGCAAGAGTCATAATCAGGCCCAATGTATCACTTGGTGTGCCTAGGGAGTAATTTCTGTTTGCTTTATGGCAAGAGTGTTTCTAAGTGTCATATGTAGTCTGCAACACACATATTACTTAATCTGAAATCCTTTCTATTTGTGGTTGGAGTTCAAGCATATTTTGGGAAATCTGGGGTACTAGGTGTCATAGCTCATACTTGTATATCTTTGTCAGTTGGCCAATAAAGGCTTTCTTCTTTACATCTCTTGTTCATTTTGAAGTGAATGTCATGTGTATTGGTACCTTCTACTCAGGTACAGAAATACATTGCACTAAATAATGTCTCTGCATCTAGGTCAAAACCTTCGACTACCTCTTCGCAGCATACCTTATCACCTTAAGTTACTATCTGACCTGGACTAAGTTTACTCATACATTGCATCTGTGGAGGTTCTATTGGCTAGAACCCCCATTGGTTTTGTCAGGGCTGACCTCGGATCTCTGTACTATACCTCTTAAGAAGTGAATGCACTTTGTCAGTAAACTAAGTTTATTTCACAACGGCCGCAGGGAGACAGGCTAGACAACTGCTTACAGATTGAACAAACCTGAATCTCCCTGAACCACAGAACAGATACAGTATACATACATTTCCAGAACATTGTAAATCACTCCCACATTTCCCTCATGATCCCTTACAAAAAAAAGTGTTGGCCCACTACAAGGACACCTAATCCCCACAATCTCATTGGCTGCCTTTACTGTGGCACCATCCCTTTAAACATACCATTTTCATGATATTGCAAATACAAGCCCAATCCACTTCTTTAGCTTCTTCCTACAAGACACACAACCCTAACATGGCATACAATACATTTTTACTACAGCTTCCACTTGGTCACAGACCTTCAATGCTAAATCTGACACCCATGGTGTTTGTATAGACACTTTATGAGGCTATAAAAAGCTCTCTGACACGTTGGCTATTTATTCTTGGCGTCCTCTTCCCTTTTCATTGTGTGCAACCACCAGTTCAATCCATTTGGCCTATGTTCCCATTTAAATCTTTTTCTTGCTAATCTATTTGACCATCTCATAGGCCTGCAATAATCTCGGCTCCCAGTCACCCTTTTATAGTTTTAGCCACTAACCCTAGATTGACAGTGCCAGGAGGCAGATGCTTCCTGGCCAGTTGCTCAACAATTTCCAAGCCAAACCCTGGGCCCATGCTTCTTCATTCTATTTAAGATCAAAATAGCTGTTCTTCTGTGGTTGCAGCTGTCTTTCTGCCAACCAATACTTTCTCCCTCGGGCATGCCAGTTTTCCCAAACAAGAATGTATGCATGTTTATTTTTATGTACGTGTGTTCAAAACTACGGCATCTCCACATAATGGACTCCCCATTGAAGAGCCTTTTTCCACTTTATATTTAGCTTCTGAGCTTTAAATCTCATCGTGCTTAAGTTGCACACTGTGCTCCCATAGTATATTCACACAATTTATGTTGCTACATGTATGCAAATCTAAAATGTATCACGCTTGACACAAAATAACACTAAAAGTAACCATTAACAAACCTCAATTAACTGTTCTAAATACATGCAGAACTACAACATTGTAACAATATCACATCCATTTCCTAACGTTAACATGGGGCATGCAATGTGAATTTCTCTTTTCTATTGGGAGAAAATTGATCTACCTCAACATTCCCCCTTTAGTTAATTAATTAATTAATACATTTCCTGGACCCAAATCTGAACTCTCCATTAAATCTCAATTTACAGTACCCACATGGCATGACATGGCAGTAGCCCTAGCCTTGGATGGGTTGGCAGACATTATATAAGCATGTTAAAGGAAATTCAACTAGAAAAATCTTGACAAAGGCAAAAAATACACAGTACAAGAATGATGATTGGCATCAGGATCTTCATTGCAAGGCTCATCCATGATGGAATCCACATGGTCCAAGAGTCAATCCATGAATCAGATTAATGCCAGCCTCACTCTCCATGGACTGTTTCAGTTTATGCAATGCGGTAATAGACTGTGCAAGCATCTCCTACTCTCTATTGTACGCAGGTGAGAAGACCCAACATGAACTACCAATTGAGCTACAAACCCAGCCCTCCATAACAGTATGGAGGTCAAGGACGTAGTGATTCTGTAATGCCCTAAGATTTAAAGGATGCATTTCTTCCTTGATGGCACTAAATGCTAATTCCAAAGAGTTTACCAACAAAAGCAGTTTGAAACGGCTAATCTGGAGCCATTTTGCATTTGCTATGGCTTGAACACCCGGTGCCAGGAATGAGGCACCATCTCAGCGTTGCTAAACAGTCTTTACTGTTCAGGAATCCTGTTAAGGGCATCTGTGGATGCCACTGAAATGTAATTTGAGCATTTGAGCCTAGTAGGAAGTTTCATCTTCATAGGCTCAGAAAAGTTTGATGTACTGTTCTCATCCAGAAACTCACAAAGTATGCAAGGGGCACAGGGGGCTAGGTAGGCACAGATACAGTTTTTGATACCATACTTCCAAACAAGTTTTTCTAGAACCGCGTAGATGGGCACATGCAGTGTAGTCAAACAGCACACCTCCGCCAGGCTGGAGGCAATTGTCAATAGGAGTTTGTTCCACAAGTCCATGCAGTGTCTACCAATGCAGATGTCCATCCAGCCAGGTCAGCAAGGCATATTATGGGCCTGCAGGTTCCGTTAGTGCCCACAGACACTGTGCCATTGCCCTTCACACACAGAGAAAAACATGTAAGTAGCTGATTCTTAACAGATTTCTCTGGATCATTGAGCCATGTCAGACATCTTAAATGATGGTTCCAGATATTGCTACATTCTTCATTAATTTGTTTTACCATTTCATCAGTAAAGCCCCTTATTGCACCAGCATCACAACTCTTCACCGATTGTTTGCATCGTTTATCTATGAAAATAGAGCCTTGGAGATTCAGTTGTATTCTTCTGGTACAACATACATCATTTTCCTACTCCTTAACATCTTTTTTTATACATTCCTCTTCAATAATAGGAATTACTGAAGCTGTAACAGACTGACCTTGAAACTGCCCTCTAACCCAACACGAGTCTAGGTCCACCAAACACAGTACAACTCCAGATTCTCTTTCATCTGGAATAAATAGCCTAGGTATGCCAGAAGTATGGGGAATGAGTGAGCAGATATAATAAGATCCTGAAGATTTCTCTCTCCCTACCTCCTTCATATCGCCATACCAGACGTTCTCTGCAGCGAAACCATGCATGTTTAAACTCTGTTTCCAGGTCTCTTGGTGACCGTAATGATACTTCATTAAACTCTATATCCCTAGAGAATAAATATTTACATTTGTTCTTCCTGATCCGTTAGAACAGAAAACTAAAGAAAAAAGTTCCATTGGTCTTGTACTGGTCGACTAGAGTAAAAAGAAATTTCCTAGGCCATACTTAACTTAATTTTCTATCCTTCTCCTGTGATGGTAGAGGGATTACAGTGTCCCACTTCACGTCCTCTAGGTGGAGCCAACCTTGTAGGGGCCGTAAAGTCTCCTCTTGCTCCACCTCCACACAAAAGTTTAGATGAAAATACGATCCCCAGGGAGCAATGGCTGATGCTTCAACTCTTCTGATCTGTTGGCGCTGTCTTTCGTTGTAGTCAACTGTTGATGAATGAACTCAACCTGTGAGGATATCATTCTGACAGCTTTGGTTAAGGTCGTAATGTACTCCATAAATTTGTTGCCCAGAATCTCTGCTGATTTTCGGGCATCTGATGCAGTATGCATAGGGGTAAGTGGTGTACACATCCTATGCCCTGTGACTATTTCTTGAGCGGAAAGGCAAAATATCCTTTCCCAGCTGGTAAGCAGTATAGCCATGTTTTCCACAACTCACTACACAATTTAGAAATCTTCATCTTTAACAACCCATTTAATCTTTCTACAATCCTATTGGCCTGCAGGCAGTACATTGAGCACAACCTGTGCTTGATCCCCAAAAGTGAAGTAATCACCTGAGAAGTTGCATTAAAGAAATGGGTTCCATTGTCGTAATTCAAAACTTCGCAGATTGCCCACCTTTCTCACCAAAAATGTGGCTGGCGACTTAGCATCAGGGTGTACGCAGGGACCAGCCTCAAGCCACCGAGAAAATGGACAAACAATGACAATAAGGTATCGAAAATTACTGCACCTCTGTATCATGTCCAAGCCAGAATGAATAGTGACTGCCTTCCCCTCGCTCATCTACAATGCCTCTATGTGTGCTATTAGTTCCATTGCTTGTGTGGAATAATGCAAAGGCAACATTTTCTCATCCTGACCTGCTACTCCCCATTCACAAGACCCACAATTTCTGCACTGGTATGTCTTTCCTCAGTGTCCTGATCAATTGTCTTCTTCTCCCTCACACGTTGCACAGTCATGGAAAATATCATCAGGTTTGACCAGTTCAGCTACACATGTTGTGGGATTGACTACGTGACACTGTACAGAGTCTATCGATGCATTTGACAAAATAATCTCATAGATCAAAGCCCCCAGTGTTGTAAGTGTTGATTTAGACTTTTCCACAATTGGAAACACTGCATGCTCCACATACAGTGTCACTGCACAGCCCATAGTAATGGTTGAAAACTTTCGTATTGCAAAAGCTGCTGCTGCTGAAGCCTGTTTGCAAGGGAAATGCCCCTGCACGAAAGGATCTAAAATCCCACAGTAATAAGCCAAGGGCTTATGTCACCATAATGTTCTTTGTGTCAGGACCGCTGCAATTACTTCCCCATTTGAATATGAACACAAAAAGAATGGCTTCTTGTAATCCAGGGTCACCAAGACCAGAGCATTGCTAATCGTGGTCTTGAGTTCCTGAAAGCCACCATCTTGTATGACCATTCTATCAAAGCCTTTGCTGACTGTGCTTCCTTGAGTCCCACCAGCAGGGGCCTCATGTAACTTAAGAAGTGAAAAAACCAATGAAGTACCATAGTTACATAGTCCTAGAAACTGCTGCATCTTTTCACTGTAACCGGTTGAGAGGTGTTTTGAACTGCTACTGGTCTCTCTGGAAATAATTTCCTTCCTGCTAGTGATATTACTTGCCACAAGTATACTACCTCTGTCTGGCAGTATTGTAACCTTTCGTTGTCCATCTTATATCCAAATTCTGCAAGCAGGGGGAGGAGCGTTTCTGAATCTCATTGACTCTGCTCCTCAGAAGTGCTGCAAAGCAATAGATCATCCACGTACTGAATTACTGTACTGGACATGTGTACATTTCCCAAATCCATTTGAACCACCTGATTAAAAATACTTGGCATTTCACAGTACCCCTGAGGTAACCTTGTATGCTCGAAACTCTGGCCACTATACATGAATGCAGTAAGGTACTGAGAATCGTGGTGTAGGAGAACCGAGAAAAAATGTGATTTCAAATCAATAATCATCAATCCAGTAGGGATGTTGCATAGAATGGTCTCAGGATTTGGAACCACTGGAAACTGCCTCAACAATATTATTCAAAGGACACAAATCCTACACCATCCTCCAACTTGCCCCTTTTGCCTTTTTCACTGGATAGATGGCCGGGTTGCTTGGTGACATGGAAGGTTGGATTATGCTTTTCTTCCATAATGCCATAATGGTTTCATAAATCCCCTCGTCTACCTCTTTAGATATAGGGTATTGTAGCGCACGTGGCAGAATTGCACCAAGCTTCAACTTTATCCGCACTGCTACTACGCTTTTCAATAACCTCACATCATGAGGATTGCTAGTCCACAAATGACTCTGGACCTTTTCTAAATCTTCCTCCCAATGTGGCAAAGTGATTCTAATGACAGACATAATTTGAAGCACTTCCCTATGTTCTACCACTATCTGTCAAGGCACACCAATCTTAAAAACCATCTCCCTTGTGTCTTTGGTGTCCATGAACAATTGCTCGTTGGACACCACCCGGAGCAATAAGGTTTGGTCAATGCACACAACTGTGCATCATTCTTCACCTTCCTCATCAAAGCCACCTTGATATGCAGATCCTTTTTGTATGGAACCGACAGGACTGCTCCAGTAAATCCCTGCGTGTCCATCGTTTTACCTGATAAGGGAAACTCACCTTCCTTGATACAAGATCTTGTGAATCGTACAAAAATGGCGCCCTCATTTGTGGGCCCCCGCAGTTACTGCGACTTTGGGGTGCACAAAATGAGGGCGACATTTACTGCACCCAAGCACAGCGGGGGCTGCGGGGGTGTTCCTGCTCTGCTTGGGCACCGTAATGGGAGTCGTGGGTTGCGGCAGACACGAAAGAAAAATAAAGAAAAGCACCCTGCAGCGTCAGCTCTAACCCACGTTAGTGGGAGGAGCTGACGCCGCAGGGATAGCAGGGTGCAGGCAGCACACAAAGAAGTGTGCCGCAGTAAAAGGTAAGTTGGTGGTGGGGGGTGTGAAGGGAAAAGGAGGCCGGGGAAGCAGGCACAGTGATCTATATGATCACTGCGCTGCACCGTAACTGGAGTTGGCATTTCGGCCATCGCAGTTATGGGCGGCGCAGTGATCACATAGATCCAGATCTTGTAGCCCCTGCGTCTATCATAAACTAAAAAGTTTGATTTCCTATTGTTACACCTACCTGGGGTTCCTCTTCTGGATCAGCAGTAACAGACAGAACAGGACATGCAAGAGATTTCTGTGGGCTTTCCTAATCTGGATCCACATTGGCACCCGGGAGCGGGAAAGTATTCCCCCCAAAACATTCACTCCAGAGTAATGTGCCATTGCTGCTTGAGGTAAATGATTCGTAACCCATGTTTGCACCAATGCCTGTGCTGGCCTGGCCGACTGAGCTATATAGTTCTCTGTAACTTCAGTCCCCGGGTTCTGACCGACCTGAACATGCTGTGGTTGCACAGATCCTGGGGCATATGGCAGGGTAGGGGCCTGCATCCGTTGTGAAGGAATGCATGGAAACCTACCAACAAACCCCTTGGATTAGCACGTGGGTTGAAAAAGTACAGAGATCTACTCCGACAATCTCTTGACATATGTCCCATTTTTCCCACAAGACCAGTCTTCCTTAGTAGTCCTACCCATTAAGAATGTTGACCATCTCTCATTTTCTACTCTTAATCTTTCGACTAAACCTTCGGTCTGTGACATATCCCCTGGACATTCTTTCCAATCAGATTTATCCAGAATACTCCCCTTTTGGGGCATAACCCTTCCCTTTTCTCCTAGTCATAACCTCTCTGATGAACAGGCTGACAAAGGTGTAATTTCTCCTCTACCCCCATTTTCAATCTTTCATAGCCCCTCTCTGAAGGCGTTGGTTCTTGCCTTCGTCTATCCACAGCAACTGGAGTAGTTGCTGGGGGCGTATCCTCCAGCGAGTGCCAAGGGATAACACCCATTTCGTGGTGGTGCAGAGGAACCCTCTGCGCTATCATAGTTGACCTCCTTTGCATATACCTTTTGGTCTCCTTCTTCTCATCTGTGCAACCATCTGACCCTGGCAGCCCATTTCTCCAACAAAGCATCCAAATGGACTCAATCCTTCCTGTCCAACAGGACTATGAGGGTCTTCTCACCGTCAGCAACTGCCGAGCCGGCCCCAGTCAACTGTGTGTTCCCTACCTTATACAATATCTTTACGAAGCCACTATTCGACTACCTGGACAATTTGGGTGTCACCTAAGCTAACTATGCTGATGACACCCACTTTCTCATTCCCATCACAGGCTCCTATGAAGTAGAATCCAAGAAACTGAACAAAATGTACCAAACTATTCAGGCATGGATGGCTATCCATGGCCTTTGTGTTAATGATGACAAAACCGAGCTACTTCTCATCGGTTCACAGAATCAACTAAAGAAATTAGACGACCAGTTTAAATCATTCAATATTGACAACATCAACATTAAGGTCTCCCAAAAAGTCAAAATGCTAGGCATATACTTGGACTCAATCCTCACGCTAACTAGACAAGTTAATGCGGCCGCTTCGGCAGCGGCCTACACCTTACCCGGTGCTCAAAACATGGGCAAGGGAGACCCAAGCTAATGCATCCTAACATATTATTTGAAAACATTTCTTTCTTTTCTTGAAAACCATTCCACACCCTTTTTGTATTAGCTTTAAGGTTTGGCAATAGGTTTCTTAGTATAGGCCCTTTTTATTGTGATACGACGCCACTAGGACTGCCTTATTTTCATTTGATGGTTGACGCTTGCTCCCATCTTAGATTTAGGTTTAGGTTAGGTGTTTTTCCAACTGCAACCCACAGTTTAATAAATACCCTTGAACTGTGATCACTTGTGTCTGTCTTTACTGTTGGCAACATTAGTTCCTTACATTTGGCCCTATACAAGGAAATGTAATCCCCACAATCTCATTGTCTGCCTTCAGTGTGGCACCATCCCTTTAGACATACAATTTGCATAGTATTTAGTTTCCTGCTGCAAGACACACAATCCTAACATGGCATGCAGTACATTTTTAGTACAGCTTCTACTTGGTCACAGACCTGCAATGCTGCACTGACATGCATGGTTTATGGATGGACACTTTATGAGGCTATAGAGAGCTCACAAAAGGCTCCTTTGATTTTGCACTAACTCGTTTCTCCAAGCACTCTGACACTCTGGATATGTCAGGATCTATGCCCCTGACCCCCTCAAGTATAACAGCCCCCTAGCAGCAGTGGGGCAAAAGCCCTTCACACTGGCCCT
This sequence comes from Ambystoma mexicanum, assembly GCF_040938575.1. Classification (NCBI taxonomy): domain Eukaryota; kingdom Metazoa; phylum Chordata; class Amphibia; order Caudata; family Ambystomatidae; genus Ambystoma; species Ambystoma mexicanum. The sequence goes on from NC_090922.1 coordinate 263,693,416, forward strand.
AAGGGCCTTAAAACTTCATCAGAAACATACATGGAGTCAGTCCTAGCGCCTTTGATACCAGACTCATTATCAGGAATAAAGTAATACCAGTTTTGGACCTTAATCCAATATGGAGGCCTATTACACAGCTCAGTTCTTTAGAACCAAGCCATGCGGTCTAGTGTTTTGGGTGTGGCTTGGCCTGGAACTACTTGGCCTGGAACTACTTTACCTGGGCTATTTACACTCCTGCAGTGTAACGCTCACCGTGTCCAGCTCCTGCTCACCTGCTTCTCTGGCGGCCCGATCCTGAAGCCCTAGATCCAGATTCCATTAATAACCTGGAAGAACAAGAACAGCATTAGTGAGCAAGAACACTTACCTGTGAAGTAACCAGTCTTGAATCCATCCTGTGCTTTGCTTACCTCGCCCATCTCCGGAGTTCGTCGCAACCTGCAAAGGTAAAGAAACAAGGACAGCATTAATAACAATTCTTACCTGGGCAAGCAGCGAGTCCTGGCAGCACCCTGCGCCTCTCTTACCTCGCCTATCTCAGGGTTTCACCACAACCTGCAAGGGAGAAGGAACAAGATCAGCATTAACAAAGCACTTACCTGGGCAAGCAGCGCTTCGATCGCTCATCACCGCAACCTGTATAAACAGAAGAGAACAAAGGTTAATAATTAACACCAATAAACAGCGCAGTGCTATGCGCATCAATAACTCACGTGGTCTTCGCCATCGGCGCAGCAACTCCGAGATTGCAACCATCCCTGTGAAAACAAAAAGAGACATTGTTAGGGAACAGCGTAGTGGAGCAAGACACTGAGAAGACAGAGAAAACAGAGGGAAAGAAAGAGACAGAATAAAGACAGAAAAGACGTTATAACTCACCTGGACGACAGCAAGCAGAGTCGGAGTCACAGCCGGTCTGGACCAGACATAAGGGCACACGAACCAGTGAAGCAACTAGGTCCACAGAACGCCCACACCAACCACGTGCCCCTGCACAGAGACACACGACGGAGAGTTCAATGCACAAAAACAAACATCTAAGGTGAGCAATAACCCTAAGGGAGGGGATTTGGACCAGAGGGGGGTGGGAGTCCACCCATTACAAATCCAGTATCTTAACCCTCCATTCTCCTGTTACCCAACGTCTGGCACATAAGCAAGCAGAGAGGGGTCCGGGATAGCGCTTAGACCTCCATCCAGTATCGTGTGACGCCCCCGTGGATACCAGGTGAGCGTAACAGGATATTTATTCTTGCCGTCCTCTTGCCTTTTCATTGTGCACGACCACAAGTTCAGTCCTTTTGGCTTCTGTTCCCTTTATAATCTTTTTTCTGCTAATCTAGTTGACCTTCTTCTCATAGGCCCGCAGTCATCTCTGCTCCCAGTCACCCGTTAACAGTTTTAGTCACTAACACTAGCTTGACAGTGCCAGGTGGCAGATACTTCTTCAGCCACTAGTTCAACAATTTCCAAGCCAAACACTGGGCCCATCCTTCTTCATTCTATTTCTGATCCAAATAGCCGTTCCCATGTGGTTGCAGCTGTCTTTCAGCAAACTGATACTTTCTCCCTCGGCCATCCAGTTTTCCCAAACAAGAATGTTTATTTTTTTGGACATGTGTTTGAAACTACTGCATCCCTGTATGATGGGCTCCCCATTCAAGAGCCTTTTCCCATTTTATATGAAGCTTCTGTGCTGTAAATCTGATCGTGCTAAGTTGCACAATGTGCACACAATTTATGTTGCTACATGCATGTACACCTTAAATGTGTCACACTTGACACAAAATAACACAAAAAGTAATCTTTAACAAACCTCAATTAACTATTCTAAATCTTGCAAAACTACAGCATTGTAACAATATCAAATCAATTTCTTAACATTAATATGGTGCATACAACGTGAATTTCTCTTTTCCATTGGGATAACATCCATCTACCCCAACAGTTTCCTACTCCCAACCAGACATCAGGAGTTAACACTGGGACACTTTTTTTTAAAAACAGTTTTATTAATTTTTCAACAAACCAACAATAAACTTGCAGTACATGTCATAATTATTCCAAAGTTGACATATATCATTCAATGTCTACTGCCTACCCCATTCCCTCCCCCCAAGTCGAGCCTACTTCGCTTCACCATCAGTGTCTAGTTCTTCTTGGGGGGTATCCCTTTCTGCATTCTCAGCAGAGTCCTGGTCGCTCCACCAGTCCTGGGTGGGCCCGTACAGTGTAGCCACTAAGTGTTTCCAGGCCGTCAGGGTTTCTGCTTCTTCTTCCCCATCTTTATTACCCATTTCCTGCCACACTGCCGTTTCAGCTTCTGTCCATTTCTGAAGGTCTCTCCACCATACTTCTATCCTTGGTCTATTACATGCCTTCCATCCCATAGCAATTCTGCGCTTGGCAAGTATGTATGCTAAATCCTTTAATTTACTCATATGTTTTAATTTACGTGGTCTAGGGAACCCTCCTATCAGACATGCCCACACTGATTCAACATTTATCTTCACCCTTTCTCTTCTAACCGTTGAGCTACTTCTTCCCAGAACTTCCCGATTTCTGTACATGCCCAGAACATGTGTGACATCCCAGAGTTTTCTTCTCCGCATTTGGGGCACGTTTACTGCCCTGCTTTCTTGAATTTGGCTATTTTCTGGGGAGTCATGTATGCTCTATTGGTTATATATAATTGTATTTGCTGAAGTCTCGCATTTCTAGACACTTTCTTGTGATACCCTTGGGCCCGTTCCCACACCCCCAGTCACTTATGGGTACCCTGACTTCTTCCTCCCAATCATGTATCAGATTGGCCACTTCCCTTCCCACTCTGGACATCAATATCTCATATAGTCTGGAAATCTCGTGCCCTCACTCCGCTATATCGTATATCGTTTCTATGGCCTCATCAGGCTGCTCCTCCAATGTTATTTCCGACCATGTCTCTTTGATCCACCTATCACTCTGTTATATGTGATATATTGCCCCACATGTAACCCGGTTTCCTCCACCAGCATTTCTCCCCCTCATGCCATATCTCCCCCATTGTTGCAATCCCCACTGATTCCCAGTCTTCCGAATCGTCTTCACTAGTTGCCCATCACCTCCCGCCAATGTAACCAGCGGCACCTGCGGGGAACACAGGGTTGGGTTTCCCATGACCTGGCAGGCTTTACGCCATACTTTCCATCCCAGTACCATCATCTTTGGACGCTCTTTCAGTTCTGATTTGGGCAGCCATATCACTTCTTTCAAGAAGAACAGGGCACACTCGAGTCCCAGCAATCTCGAATCAGAGGTTGGGTCTTCTGATAACCATTTAGCCACATATTGTAATTGGCTAGCTAAGTAATAGATCTCATAGTTTGGTAGCTTTATACTCTCTTTATCATATGTATTCTGCAACTTCCAAAGGGCAATTCTGTTTCTAGTCCCATGCCATAGGAATCCCCTACATGTGCTCTGTAACTTGGTGAAAAATCGCCTTCGTATCTGGTATGGTGTGTTCCCAAAGTAATGTAATAATCTCGGCAACACCACCATCTTCAGCAGCGCCCCTCTTCCCATCATCGCCAGGAGGAGCTTAGTCCAGAACCTCGTGCTATTTTCGATATTTTCCACTGCCTTCTCAGTGTTGTGCTGGTGTTCTGCCTGTACTGTATGATAAATGTCTATACCCAGGTATCTGAACATGTTAATCTCCCATGGTATTTGTAAGATTGGTAATCAATCACGTGGGACCCCCACATACCTCCCCAAAGGAAATATGCATGATTTCCTGGGGTTCACCCCTATGCCAGATAGCGACGCGAATTGCTCCATCTCTTCCAGGATATATTGGAGGTTTTCCTCAGGATATCTTAAGTACAACAGCATATCATCTGCATATAGCGAGACTAAATGTGGTTCCTCCTTTATGCTAATCCCAATTACCCCGTACTGTTGCCTCAGGTATATCGCCAGGGGCTCCAGTGCTAAAATATACAACATCGGGGACTACGGGCATCCCTGTCTAGTACCCCTACTTAGTTGCCACCTTTCCGAGATGATCGCCCCTGTTTTGACCCTCGTGAGCGCCGCACCATACAATAATTTGACCCATTTGAGGTACCCAGGCCCTATGCCATAGTTAGCCAGGGCTGCAATCAGCCAGGGCCATTTGACAGAGTCAAAGGCTTTTATCGCATCCAGCGATACAATTGCAATTTCGCCCGGGTCTCCTTTTGTGTGTTCAATAACCCGGTGAAGTCTTTGAAGGTTATCGGATATCCTCCTATGCGGGCCGTATCCGGTCTGATTGGGGTGTATTAACTTATTGAAGACTCGTTTCATCATATTTGCTAGCATTGCCGTAAGCATTTTACTATCTTGATTCAGCATCGATAGTGGTCTGAACGATCCGCAATCTTTGCCTGGTTTATTGGGTTTAGGGAGTGGAATTATGGTCGCTTCTCTTAGGGATTCTGGTAGTTTCCCTGTTTCGAATGCCTTGTTTGACGTTGCTAGCAACGGGGGAAGCACTTCATTTTTATACATAGGGAGTCCATCAGCCCCAGTGTTTTACCAGTGGGTAGTTGCACTATCACCTCTTCTAGTTCTTCTAGAGTGATTGGGGCATCTAGGTCTTCACGTTCCTCAGTGCGAATTCGTGGCAAGCCTATGTCCTCCAGGGTTTCTATTATTTCCTTGTCCTCGCTCCTTCCCTTGTCCTCATACAATTGTTAATAGTATTCAAGGAACTCCCGATTTACGTCTTCTTGGGTATCCACTAATTGGCCATTGTCCCCTGCTATTGCTCTGATCGTGGTTCTGGGGGTCTCACTTTTGTACAACCAAGCCAACATCCTCCCTGGTTTGTCTCTGCCAGCATGTTGCCTCTCTACGTACTTTTTATAGTTTAAATTGCACAATCTCTCCCAGTGTCCTTCACACTCCTGTCGCAGTTGGTTTATCGCTTCAGCTTCCTCCCTGGTGCTACGGCCCCTAACCAGCATTGTCTCTAGCTTGGTTTCTGCCTTATGTAACTCCCTTAATATTTCTCCCTGCAGCCCTTTAGACTTGGCCATAGCTATCCCTCTCACTACCACTTTAAAAGCTTCCCATAGCGTACCGACCGATTCAACGCCCCCAGTATTGGTTTCAAAGTAGCGTATTATGTCTTCTCTCAGGTCCTCCCTAAACATTGTATCTTTCAGTGCTTCAGCTCTAAGTCGCCACGGTGGAATCCTGGCCCTTTGGGGTCGGTATTGCCATGTTAGGATCAATGGCGAGTCATCTGATAAGACTCTTACATTGTTCTCTGTCTGCGCTATTTCTGCTGTCATCGCCTGTGTGGTAAGCATATAATCTAGCCTTGTGTATAAGTTTTGTGGTGCGGTATAATGCGAATACTGTCTGTCTTGTGGGTGTTGCACCCTCCATATATCCTCTAACCAGAAATCCATCAACAGAGCCTGCAGGGCCCTGACAGCAGGGGCAGGTCTGTCTAGTTTATTGTCTGACCTGTCTACCTTTGAGTTTAATGTGCAATTGAAGTCGCCCCCCCCAGATCACCGCCCCTCCTAGATACGAGCTCATTTTATTATATATGGTCTTAAAGTATGTCACTGTGTCCTGATACGGGGCATATGTGTTTATGATGCATATTTCTTCATTTTCCACCAGCCCGTTTATTGCTACCATCCTCCCATACTCATCAACTGAGGACTGTAGTAAATGGAATGGGACATGCAGTGCCACCCAAGAGATTACTCCTCTGGCATAAGCCGAATATGTTGCGCCAATGACCGTCCCCTTCCACTGCTTATGGATGATCTCTAGCTTTTCTCTTGTGAGTTGAGTTTCCTGAATTAGGGCAATGTCTATTTTTTGCCTTCTTAAGTACATCATGATCTTGTTTCTTTTTAGGTAACTATTGAGCCCCCTGACATTCCAGGAAATTACCTTAAGGTCCCCCATATTCCAGCCGTATCCCTCCCCCCCATATTATTTCCACCGCCTCCGCCTGAGGCGTCAGCATTTGTGTATGTAAGCTTGTTTCCCATCTCAAACTACCCCTACTCAACATCACTGCAACTCCCCTCCCGCCCCTCCCTCCCCCCTTCTCAGCCCCAACATAATCCCCAACCACCCCCTTCCTCCTCCCATGCCAATTTATGCCCAACTCCATTCCTGGATTTCAGACACCCCCGCATCTAGCCCTTTTCTTGGCTATTACCAGTACTCGGGGCACAGCAGGGAGTTATCACCTTACCGGCGCTTCACCTACTCTAACTACTGGGGATAGGTCACTTGCATCTTGTGTCTCCCATATTGGCGTGTATGTCGCAGCGCACTTACAGCTCCTATCAGACTTGCACAGATTGCACACTTCTATATTCCAGTCCATCTAGTCATCAGATGCATATGCAAGTGAATTAGTGTTCGCACTTTTCTAACCTTCTCATTACGCCCCTCTCAGGCCCTGTTGCTGCAATATTGCCCGCCCTCAGCAATAATAATCATAGAGCCGGTTCACATACCCTGTCTGTCTCGCTCGTGGCCGTCTCCTGGCTCTGGGCAGCCCTGGGCATAACAATCGGACACTTATTACAATTTGTTTTGGTCCTCTAGGAGTCTTTACGTCTTAATTGTCACAGTGAATAACCTAATCCCGTAGGCATCCTGTCCAGGGTTTGGTTGTATTCGGTAAGTCGGGGTCCACACTCCTTGAATGGGCCCATAAACTTAAAATGAGAATTGTGTGCATTTGAGCTGCCATCTAGAGAACCGCCAGAGGAATTGCCATTGTCACAGATCTGTCAGTATTCTCGAGTCACTTCTGGGTGCCTTCGCCCTCGTTTGTTGCTCATTTTCATTGCAGATAGTTTGTAGCTGGTTATTCAAAAAAGTCCTGCGCCGCTGAACTTACCAAGCCCCTTTCGATCTGGTCAGCTGCAGATATGATATTCAGAAGCACATACGTTAGCAGGTCTTTGGTCATAGTACTCCGATCAGAGATCATTTGCAGTTCACCAAGACTAGCTTCACCATTGGTCAATTATGCCCTAATAGACCTGTTGCCTTTTCTCATTGTCCTAATGTTTCATCATATAATTGCCCTTTATAGACATCCCACACTGCAACAACAGAATGCCCTTCTAACGGTCCCTTCCTTGTGACTACCAATGGTCTCTGTTTGTCTAGGTTATGGTTACTCATGATGTGGTCTAGCAGATGTTTTAGACTTCAACTTCCATAGGCCCTCGCAAGCAGAGTCAGTGGTGCAGGATCATGGAAGTGGAAATTAAAAACTTCTGGATGAATAGTGGCACCTTTTGTGCAATTGGGAAAATGAGGTGTTATCTGAAATCCTGACAAGGGTAGAGAAAACATAACAAGCACCCAGATGATCCCAGGGAAGCAACCAGTATCTTCCATCTCTGCCCCAATATATATGGTCGATATAACATACAGTAGTTGGGTCGCTATAGTAGTAAGACCCTGGAAGTACAGTGCACTCATGTGGGAACGTGAATATTGGAACAGTGTGCAAATCAAATCAGAAACTGGGATCATTTCAATGCACAACATTCAAAGTTTGTTGGAACATACCCTTTCAGTAAAAGTGTCATTGTGCATTAGGTGTGTTATCATAATAGAGCAGAACCCCTCTTCGTCATCGGTTTCACAGTAACCAGGTCAAGGTACCATATCTACCCCTTCAAAGAGGGGTGGGATGTGGAAAGATGAGTCTTAGTTGAGAATGTTACATAGGTTAATAGGTCATATATCTTGGTTTCTACCTTCCATTTGGATCGGCTGCTGGTAACATTTTCCCTATTCTTCAAAATATAATGTACAATATAGCATCAAGTTACACATGTGAGAGAGCCTAAGGCATTTGATTTCCTCTGTACATAGTATATGAGTGTAAGGAGTGGTAGTGGCCATAGGTGCGTCTGACAAACAAAATCCGAAAGCATTTATTGATAATCTTTATACGAAACCCAATTAGGGATGGAATAGCATCTTTGGGCAACTTGTCCAAAAACACTCTCTGCTTTCCCAGAAAGAAAACAGTATGGTACTTCATAGGGGCCAAGTCCTAAAAATTAAAGTGGGGGGACTCATCAACAATTGCAATGGGATTTGATGTCGCCAAAAATTAGCATATCAATGTGAAATATGCAAATTTAATTAAATTGGGCTTCATTATAAGGTTGCCGGTCCGGTAACAAGGGAACCGGTAAGCTTGCCGCTACTGTAATTACTGGACCGGAAAACTACGAGGTCTGCTCGCGGGTGCCTTTTGGCCTGCAAGGTCTGACCTGCCGGGCAGAACGGCACCCGCAACCAGACCATATCGGATGCACCGGCACCATTCACGAATGCATCCGTCCTCCCCATTCCCATTGAGCCCTGCTGGGCTCAATGGGAATGGGGAGTAATTGGGGAGAATGGGGAGTAATTATTACCGGCACCCGGCAAAGGGGAATTACCGGGTCAGCCGTGGCTGGAATGCCCCAGTAGATCCCCATTGCCGGGTGCTGGTAATTTCATGACTCCGGCGGCAGCCATGCTGGTATTTACCGGCACGGCTACCGCCTCAGTCATAATGAGGCCCATTGGCTTTGCATATCCACCCAAATTGCACAGGAGGAATGACATTTGCCTTTCATAAAATAAGCACACACACAAAACAAAGAGAGGATATTTTCTTCTAATAGTGTTTTTGAAAACGTTAAAAGTTGTGCATGTTTTAAACTCCAAGAACCAATACAAATGTTTTCCTGGAAACTTTCAGTACCGAAATGGGACATTTCACCTTTAGTGGTTTGTTATTTTTTATCAGGTTACATAGTGCGGTGGTGAAGTGTCCAGCCTGCAAATCTGACGACTGTGGTTCGATCCGAGGTTGGCTTGAATTCAAAGAGAACATTCAACGTTTCTAATTTTAGCTGGGAGGGAATGAGTCCACATGTAAAACAATTGGATAGACTTCGTCCACCCGCGTGTACCTTCAACTTGAGCCCTGGTACTTCACAATACCATGAAACAGCCCCATAGTTACCCCCATGCCAAACAGCAACTCTATGTTTCTTCCACCATGGCCAACTTTTTTACATTTTACATCTGCTAATGTTACCATGTCTCTTTTGTTTATAGTTCAGTGATTTCTTTTAAGGTGAGTCCTTGCTCATTTTAACATGGCTTTAAAACATTGACCTACATTTTCACATTCAGTCAACTTACCTGGTCCTTTGATGACCAGTAATGCAATCAGAACACTAGTGGTCAGTAGAAGGCGGCAGATCCTTAGGTGCCACTGTCCTCTTGCAGTGGGACACGTGTATCTATGTGGGTAGTCCTTGATACTAACAGCAGTGTTTATGGTCCGCAGATCCTGATGGTGACCCTTCCAACTTGGTGTTGGGGTAGTTTGTTGCCGATTTACTTTCATAGATTCACTGTCCAACTACAGTGAATGACACACTTTTTCTGGTCGTTTGGTGGGGCTTCCTTGTCCTGTGAATGGATAGATCTGACATATTGTTTTAGGGCCCGGCAAAAGGTGAACATTGTATCATCAGTTAGGTGAATGTTCATCTAGATTAAAACTAGCAGTGGTGCTGAAGGAAGGCGCATTGGACGAACCATCAGTATTTCATGCAGGCTGAGACCGATATTTCAGTTATATATGCTGCACATGCTTATAAGAGCTAAAACTGTATCCATGTCCTTAACAATTAGTCCTGAAAAGTATGAACACCTACCACTGTTTATTCTCGTATTCTCTAAATCTTGGCACAAAGTCTTTGATAAGCCGACTGCCGGAAGCAGTGAGAAAGCAGGAAGAAAGAGGCAATTAGGAAGGGACTGCATCTAGCAGAGAGACCAATGATGCTACACTCCCCAGCAACAGGCGCAAACAGCATCACCCTAGACCACCATGGACTAAACAAAGGGCTGCAGATCCCTGCCCAACTGTTCTTACCTTACGGCACAACATGCGGGATGCCGAAAAACACCAGGATGATTCCATACAGGACATCAACACATTTTGTCCAATCTCTCTATCACTACAATACCCAAATTAATGTACCTGATATACTCAAGGACAGCACTATATTGAGGGGGAAGGTCAGCAGGCAGGCCTAGTTAGGCCACTAAATCATACCAATAAAGAAAAGGATTACTATAGCACAGTAGAACTATTTTACCATTGGAATTTTGTTTGTGATTATCGTATGCACTTGGCAAATATCAGCCTTGAAAAAGACATAGGAGGTCGAAACACATGTCGGCTGAATAGTGTTTATATTTATTGGTTGACTAGGGTTATTCAATTGTTTCCAATTATATACAGGACAATTCCTGTCATTATTTGTGTATGTATTATGTCATTGAAATATTTCATATATGAGTAAAAGTTATCACCAATTCAAAGGGTGAGTGCAATTTATCTGGTTGACCAATGTGTGCTGTGTTTATATGAAATAGGTTTAGGGCCAGGCTTATGTTAACCAGAACTGCAGCTATCCGTCTTGATTGAATAGTGTACCTTATAGTAGTGACTAAGCACACACGAATCCGGATTAGCCCATACACTGTATAAACCTTACATTGATACTGTATCCAGCCTAATTCTACACTGTGCCTTGATAGTTGCATCTAGCCTGCCACTATATTGTGTTTTTAGCTGCTTTAGCCTGCCACTACACTGTGCCTGATAATTGCATCTGGTCTGCCACTATATTGTGTTTTGATAGTTGCACTTAGCCTACCATTATATTGTGTCTTTTAGCTGCGTTAGCCTGCCACTACACTGTGCCTGATAATTGCATCTAGCCTGCCACTATATTGTGTTCTTTAGCTGCATTAGCCTGCTACTACACTGTGCCTGATAATTGTATCTAGCCTAAATCTAGACTGCATTTGATAGTTGCATTTAGCCTCTACTACATTGCGATATGATAGTCGCTCTCAGCCCATTAGTACATTACTGCCCGAATTGCCTTCAATACCAGGTGAACATGTAATGCACTGTGCACCGCAGCTCTACAGCTACCAACGCCTACTGGGTCACCCCTGGGCTCCTGTGTTCTGAGCCTACCCATCTATATGCCATAGTATATGGTATAACACCCTCTACGTCAGCCGAATGCATATTAGCACAACCCTTTCAACATATGCCCAACTGCTGTTTCTACAACTAATACTGGTAACTATGGACCAATTTAAATATGTACCCTGCCCTACTCTCCATAGAAACTCTAGGCTTCGCGCTAGACTTTCCACCCTCTATGAACCGCAGGTACCTAGCAACGTCTATTTGAACCGTAGCACCATTCCCAAAAACCAGACTAGGAATTTAACGCATCCCAAACCACAATTACCTGCTAGCACCATAACGAAGGAACCCATCCTAGTTACCTCTGACACCAACTGTCTTCCCAAAACAACTTCCATAACAGGAGCAATGATCAATGCTAGATCAGTCGTGACCCACGCCACTGAAATAGCCAACCTCCTTACATTAGATAACCTCGACCTCCTAGCAGTCACAGAAACCTGGCTACACGACGCAGCAGGACCAGCCCTCTCCCTAGCAATACCCAAGGAGTATCAACTACTAAGACTAGACCGCAAGAACGCCAGAGGCGGGGGCTTAGCCATTATCTCCAAATCCAACCTGAATGTAAGATTAATACCACCGCCCACCCTAAAATCCTGCGAACCCCTGACCGCTAAATTACCAATATCCCCATGCCAAACCCTAACTATCTATCTCATTTACAGGCCACCAGGGCCTCTACGCCTATTCAAAGAAGAATTGTCCAGCCTCTCAGCGAGCAACACAAAAAAGTAATCCCAGACAATGATCCTTGGTGATCTTAACTTAGGTTTCAAAGACCCAGATGACAAACAAGCGCAAGCTATTGCCTCCATGCTTGAAGGACACAGACTCACCCAAAAAGTTCTCACCCCCACCCATGACAAAGGGAGAATATTAGACTGGGTAGCCACCTCCAACTGCCCCACTACTAACACCAAAATGACACCCCAGCCGTAGAATGACAACTTCCTCATTAACTTCTACTTAACATTCAACAAGATGCTCAGGATTGAAAAAATAATGGCACCATCGGTGCCCACTAGATCCAGAAAAAATATCACACCTGACAATATCTTACCCCTGCTCCTCCCAACCATCAATGCCCTGCCAACAGATTCTGACCCAGATACCATGGTCAAAATATACAACGACACCATGGCCATAGCCATGGACACCGTTGCCCCAATGAAGAACTGTAAAAGTAAACATCAATCCCACCTCAACACTTGGTTCACCGCCCACCTAAAAGAACTGAGATTGGAAAAAAGGAAGCTTGAAACTGTATTGCGACACACCCCTACAGCTGAAAACAAACCTAAACTCAAACTAATTACAAGAAAACAATCATTCAAGCTAAAAAAAGACATCTATAACGATAGAATCTCCAACGCATGTTCCAATACAAAGGAATTATTTGCAATCCTGCGAGAACTTGAATCTCCCATACCACCACCCGATAACGTACCCAAAGATAAGCAATGGTGTACCAATATCCAAAACGCCCTCGCAAATAAAGTAAAAACATTACAATCTAAAATTACCTTAAAAAAAGCCTCACTCCCTCTCAGCGAAACTCCGAGTACGCCCACACCCACGAGCACTCCCAATCCTAGCTTAACATCCTTCAAATTCGCTAAAGATTCCACTCATGAAACTGAAAAAATCATTGCCTCACTAAAACCCTCAAACTGCAAAGGCGATTATTGCCCGGCCCAGATAATTAAGAATGCCGCCAGAGACCTAGCCCCATTCGTCACCAAACTTATCAATGCCTCCTTCTCATCTAGCACAGTCGTAAGCAGCTTAAAAGAGTCCTGGGTTCTCCCCCTGCTAAAAAAACAAACCCTGGACCCCTCTGTACCCACTAACTATAGGCCCATCACTACTGTCCCCTTCCTCCTGAAGATAATTGACAGAGTGGCCTATCTCCAAATCCAAAAATACCTGGAGACTAACCAACTCCTTGGCACTCGTCAATCTGGCTTCAGACCGCAGCACGGCACTGAGAGCGCACTTATAGATCTCAAAGCCCAAATTGACGAGCTTAGCGACAAAGGTAACACAGCTGTGCTACTCCTGCTTGATCTGTCGGTGGCCTTTGACCTAGTGGACCATGCAGTGCTTTGCAAACCCCTAGCGTCAGCCGCCCACTTCTCAAGTGAAGCTATAGCCTGGGTTCAATCCTTTCTCGACAATAGAAGTATGCAAGTCTTCTCCACCTTGGACTCTGCAGACCCTATCCAGACATCATGTGGAGTCCCACAGGGCTCCTGTGTCTCGCCAACGATGTACAATATCTTTACTAAACCTCTATTCAACAAATTGGACAGACTGGGTGTCACCTACACAAATTATGCAGACGACACCCAGATCCTCATCCCCCTTTCGGGCAATTTCATTATGGATACAGTTTTAGTAAATAAAATGTACACCCTCATTCAGGCATGGATGGCAACCCATGGCCTCTGCCTGAATTATGAAAAAACAGAAATCCTTATTCTAGGCTCACCTAACAACTTAAAAAAACTTGACGCCAATTACAACTCTTTCAATATCGACGGCAATATAATCCCCGTCGCCAAAGAGGTGAAGACCCTTGGTTTCTACCTGGACTATACCTTGTCCTTAAGGAAACAAGTGAACTACCTGGCCTCATCCACTGCCTAAACTGGTAAACATATTAAAGCATGCAGACCCTTCCTCTCACCAGCTAGCTGCATTATCCTAGCCAATGCACTGATCCTCTCAAAACTGGACTACTGCAATGCACTTTATGCAGGCGCTAACAAATACATCATCAATAAACTCCAAACCTTGCAAAACTACGCGCTCAGAACAGCCCTGAACCTCCCAGTCAGAAAGCACATTTCAAAAGTGCGTAGAAACTACAACTGGCTAAAAATTAGCGATAGGATCACCTTCAAAATTGTCACATTAACATTCAAATGTCTGAACAATGCTGCCCCCCCATACCTCAGGGACAGAATAATAAGAAAAACCTCTGCACGACCAACTAGAACAGCCAACTCTTTCTGCCTCCAAACCCCAAGATTCTGACTAAAAAAAACAGGAGGCAATAGCTTCCCCGTGCAAGCAGCTCAGTACTGGAACGCCCTACCAGTTGATCTAAGAAGGGACCAGTCCTACACCAGCTTCAGGCACCCTACCCGCACCTGGCTCCGTCGCAATGACCTTTGAAACCTGAGACCATGCGCATTGTGTACTGATACCATATGCACCCATCCACTCTCTCATGTAAAATGTACATAATGTATCTACTGTGCACAATATGTTACCCTCTATTTCTACATGCAAAAGTAAAGAATGTATATAATGTAATTACTGTATATAACATATGATACCAACAACCTGTAATCTGTAACCTGTAACCAAGTTCTAAGTATTCTTGTTACTCTGCTGCACGCCAAGCTACCCAAGGGTTTTCTGGCACCCTACAAATAAACAAACAAACAAACAAACAAACAAACAAACAGCAGGTATCTGCAACCTTTGGTTCTCCAGATGTTTTTAAATGCAACCTCCCATCAGCACTAGCCAGCATAATCTATGGTGAGTGATCATGGGAGTTGTAGTCCAAAACATCTGGCGAGCCACAGGTTGCAGAGCCCTGCCTTGCGGGGAGGAGGCTGTGAGACAGGCATGGTATCAAGAGAGACACAGGGCCTCATTACGAGTCCGGCGGTAACCCTGCTGGTGCTTCTGGCAGGTTGCCGCTGGACTCGTAATACTTTTCCGGTGCCATCTTCCGGTGCCACTGGGACATTACAAGTCCTGGCGGATCTGGAAGTCAGGCGCCGGAAAATGTTTGTCCCTATTCCCATGGAGCCCGATAGGACACTGAAGCACTGGCACCGTTGCTAATGGTGCCGGTGCTTCCATGAAAACTCTTCAGGCGGGGACCATTGTGCCCGGTAGGTCAGACCTGCTGGGCTCAACAGCCCCTGCATACAGAGTTGTAGTGTGGCGGTCCAGAAATGGGTGCCGGTACAGTGTGACCGGCACCCATAATTCTGGACTGCCACACTTGTAATGAGGCCCACAGACTCAAAGATGTTAGTTTCAAAACCTTTATTTACTAAGCTTCCTGGATTGGTTTAATGCCTAACTGGCCCTAACCCTAAAGGGGTGTTTCCCTTAACTGAGGTTTCCAAGGGCCGTTGATGTCTGAAAGTCCAAAACAATGATCCGTCTGTGTCTAAACCTATGCTTGCCCTCACTGTTTACAAAAATGTGTTAGGAAGTCTTAGGTAGAAGGAGACCGAAGTGGTGCAAAGACCTGGAGATCGTTTAATGCTAGTGCAACTCTAGATTATTTCTTCGTAGACTCCGTCACTTTTTCAAAATATCAAGTACTTGAAAATGTTGGACTCCACTAAGAGCGATCATAGCCAGTTGATTCTAACCTACAATAACCCAAGTTACCAAAATAAAAGCGCTGAAATCAAAACACATGACATATGGCCTCACAAAGTAAGTGTAAATAATGGCTTGAACCATTTGCGTATAAATATCAAATCTATTCCACAGCTAAAAACAGCAATAGAATGTTGGATAGCCACACCAGCTATGGGATTCATTATGAACCCTACCTTACACTCTACAGAGATAATGGTTCAACGAGCTCGAAAAATAAGACTAATCAACATCATTTTGATCAAGAAGTAGCAAAAAAGAAAAAAACAACTGTCTAAAGTTCTGCAAGCCTTAAATAAAGTGAAGAGGAAGACAAAGCAGATAGACATAAAGTGCCTGAAGGCAAAATATCCTAATTTGGTGAAAGCCCACAGAAACCAATTGTTAGCAGGAATCGGAATATATGCTGAAGTCAATTGAGAATAAAAATGCCAATTATTTTTGGTCTCTAATAAACAAGCAATCAAGCACTAAGGGTCTTGAACAGAAAAATCCCATTCAAGAGCAGCAGTGGCTAGAACATTATGGAGAAATGTACACGCAAAATGATGAGGCCACAAAGCAACAGAGTTTTTTGGTAAACATCAGACCATGGGAAATACAGTTTACGAAAAGCGAAATTCTTAATTTAATTAACAAAGCAACTAAGTTGCGCGCCTCAGGCCCGGACGGACCTTTAAACTTTGTTTTAAAACAAAATCCCAAAATATGGGCCGATCTTTGTGACAACCTTTTTTCCAGAATTAACATCAAAAGGCAAATTCCAGAATCATGGAGAAAAGCAGTCATCATTCCGATCTTCAAAAGGGGTGATCGAGCAAAACGTGAAAATGATCGGCCAATTTCGTTGCTTGATGTCCTTGGGAAATTATATGCAGGTGTACTACTTAAAAGGCTAAACGAATGGCTGACTATGAGTGGAAATCGTGATCAGAGACAGACGGGATTTGTCGAGAGAGTAGATTGAGCACTAAACCTCTTGTTACTCAACTTAATGAAAATGAAAACCTTGAATGAGAACAAGAAGCTATATTTAGCCTGCATTGATATGGCTGCTGCTTTTTACAGGGTGGACGGAGGAATACTGTGGTACAAACTGAAGAAAAAGGGCTACCCAAAATATCTTCTTGCAGCCATTATAGCGTTACACACAGATACAAGTCTTCAAATTAGATTAAATCAACAAGGAATCCTCAATAAACCTCCATCCACCATGAAAGGCTTGAAACAAGGGTGCCCCTTGGCAGCCATTTTGTACAACCTTTATATATCGGACATCAAAGAATGGACTGAGTCACCAAGAGCATGCTCTCCGCGTATAAGTGGGAACGTCTTGGGACAATTACTCTATGCAGACAACCTCATTCTGCTCGATATGACCGCGATAGGTCTACAGCTGGACGCCCTACAATACTATGTTGAAGAAAACAAACAACAGATCAATGCTGGAAAAACAGAAATTTTTATATTAAAAAAAGCACAAATAAAATCACTAAAAACATTCAAGTGGAGACTACAACAAATCCCAATCAAGGTGGTAAGCAGCACAAAATATCTGGGCGCCATGATAAACACAGACTGGGGAGAGAAATCCTGGATCCTAAACCTGGAACTTAAAATGGACCAATTGACAGCCCAAGCACTACTTTGGGAAATTCTCATTGCAAGCAGTAGTAGATTTTTACAAACATAAAGTAATCCCAGTCATAATTTACGCAGGCGATACGTGCTTGAGAATGCCATGGGAGGTATTGGACAAGTTAGAAGCCAGATATTGGAGAAGAATACTAAATCTAGCCAACTCTGTGCCAATTGGCGTGATTCGCCATGAACTGGGTTTACATAGCAAAGTGGAACTAACAGAGCGCCTTCTATTGGCCCCTAAAATTGTGGAGAGAGAAGTGCATCGAAATTCTGGAAAACCTGTGTACTAATGTTGAAACACTCCGAAATCATCTTAAAAGAGTAAAAGAGTAAAGATATTGCTCTTATCAGTAGATTGCACTCAATCTGAGGCAACTTGCTTATGTTCAAAGTCCCATACATTATCAAGAACTTTGGTTAATTCTCCCAATTTACTGCCAAACTACTTAAGGAACAGCGCGAGCCCTAAACACAGGGCCTTGATTCTACGCTATAGGTTAAATGTGCTGCGGACGAAACAAAACCTAGAGATATGGATTCGAAAAAACGGACACTTGTAGACTATGCAATAAAAAAGAAGAATCTTTAAAACATCTACTAATGTACTGTGGGGCACTTACAGAACATTCTGGCGGCAACATGTGGACAGGACTCCGATCTATGGTGCGAAGCCTTATACGTCAAACTTAATAACAGAACAGTAAGAGTATTAGGTATCTTCCTGGAACAAATGGTAACAAAGCTGATAAGTTTAACAGTTAAGCCCATTGTGGATCTTGAAAACATTAGTACCCAGCCGAACCAATGCCACACAAAAGACTGAAAATAGGTGGACACTGGAAGTGAAAGAATTGACAGACATTATTACCACCCTGCTTTAATGGTTCGGCTAGGTAGGAATATGAACAATTGCAAAAGAAAGCAAAAAGGTTTTGTATTCATTTACACTAAAATGCTTAATAAATAAAAAAATATAAAAAAAGAAAAAATAGTGGTTCAATAGAAAATGGGCAACCAGGGTTGGTTTCAGGTGGTCTTCTCACCAGGTGCAGTTTGGTCAATGTCACAAAAGTGAGTTCAATCAAAAAGGGCTGTTCGTAAGACCTTCTCCACAGAGCCCTTACAATATTCTGAAATACCTTCAGTGTCTGGGTTCCTTGGGGTTCCCTTCCCCAAACCTCTACTTGTTGAAGTCCCAAACACCACAAACGAAATATAACAGTACCTTTTGAAGCTTCTCAGGGTTCCCTTCCCCAGTTTCAGTCAAAACAATAAGTTAGGCCTCTCAGGGTTCCCTTCCCCAGCTTCAGTCAAAACAATAAGTTAGGCGGCCTCTCAGGGTTCCCTTCCCCAAACTCAGGCCCCTTTCAACTTGTCCAAGTTCATAACTCCACATTTGGAGCTTCTCAGGGTTCCCTTCCCCAAGCTTCAATCCTTTCAAAACTACAAAACAATAAGTCTCCAACTTGGTTAGGTCACTCAGGTTTCCCTTCCCCAAGTTCAGGCCCCTTTCAGTTTTCAACGCAAATTCAGTTTTGTCAGGATGTACTTTGCTATTCCTTCAATATCATGAAATAGTAGGTCTTCCACTGTTTAGGCCTGCCAGGGTTCCCTTCCCCAAGCTTATGGCCCTTTTTGGTTTCAAACACAAGTTCATTTTGTCAGGATGTATCTTTCTTTTTATAGAGAGAAAGAAACAAAGGGGTAGACCTGCACTATAATTCCTGATCCTTCAGGTATTATGCAGCGAAAAACTATAAGTTGGATCAGTGAAACGGGTTAACTCTGGCAGAATTTAGAACATATCACCTTTTATTTAAGTTGTTTTATTACAAAAATATATCATTAATTACATAAGAACTCTAAAAAATCAACAATTCATCATCTCTTTCATACTTTCAGACATTCCCCATTCTAACATATCTATCTAAAAAAACACATCAAGTGATACCCAATGCTTAATTTTTAGTAGAGCATCTATTATTGCTGTTTATTAGCATTTTTCAGCAATGACCCAGTCCATAGTTTCAAGTGTCATTGTGTAACTGGTGTGATGTTTGACCAGATATCGTATTTCTAGAGAAAAGCGTCGACACGTGTTTCGGTCAGAGACCTTCTTCAGGACGTTGGGCAGGAGGACACTTCTCCGCCCTATTAAATGCTTGTATGGGCCAAAATTCAATCTAAAAACAATAAGAAAAACCAGAATGTCAACCCTATTTCTTTTAAAAGGTGACGCATTAGTGTCACATTTGTGTCAAAATTAAATCGAGACACTCGCCTTACTCACCCCCAAGAAGCAATTCCTAGGATCGTGAGAAAGGACCCAAGGGATTAATCCTCCACTGGTCTCGGTATTTATATCGAGCCTGTGGAATCAACACATACAAAAAACTCACTTAATATTTATTCCATCAATCAAGACGAGACTTGTAACTATACATCTGTCAAGCTAAGAATGATATAAAAAAAGCCACTTACAACTATCTGATGGCACAAGGAGCAACTCGTGCAAAGACTGCACGGTTATGTAGGTCGGACGTGCACTGATGTATTGCAAGCACTAAATCATCACTGGACCCATCAACAACTGCAATAAAATTAAAAATATATACGGATTAGCCCCCGTGAGCCACACGGTGTCACTTTGTTTTCAAATATACGATCACCATCGTGCTGGACTCATCTGTTGTCAACATTATACTCGGAGTGACGATGCTATAACCTTCTTTCACATGCTGCTTACCCCAGTGAGAACATTATACTCGGAGTGCCATCGCTGTAAACATCTCAGCCTACTGGTAAACTCTACCACACTTATATAAACAACACTTATATAAACAACATAAATTACATGTTGTTTTTTACACTGCGTATGCCCTCACCATACTGCCATTATCTAAATCATGCCTGTTATCGCACATACTTCTTACCTCAGTCCAGTCAATCGGCAACCACAAGCAGGAAAACCACTGCTCCGGACGGCGTTCAATTCGCGCGTAGCTGCCGACTCAATCGGAAGCAATGGACATAGAAAAGGGGACCAACTAATATCCTCATGTGTAGACACAAAAAAAAGGGACTCTCTCCGGGCAAACCACTAATGTCACGCAACCAGACTGTGTATCCAAATCGTGGGTAATCAATGGGTGCGTATATCCGCTCATTTTAGAAAGATGAACGCTCCATGGTTCTGTGTCTCGAACCCCATGCCCGGCTGAACAACAATGGTCGATCACATCCGGGCGGGCTCTAAAATCGTGGTGAATACACGTACACGATACTTAAGATATATTAGCTCTTATTGTAACACAGCTTGATTTTAGGAACTGGGTGCTTTGTTGAAGTACTGCGTCTAGCAGATAAAGATTATCGTACACACAATTTATGCATCACAAAACAAATTCATAGGTCATACATAAACAGCTGACTAAAAAGCTGACTAAAAGAATTCAATACTATTCACCAAATGAACCTGTATTATTCATTATCAGCGGTGTATACATCAATAGCAAAGATGTTAATTGCTTATAACTCATGTTAATTGGAAAAAATGGAAAATGTTAATTATTTGTAACAAGAGTGTTCCACTCTACTGAAACATTCAGTCCTTCCTTGACGGTATTCAAAGTATGAATCCATTTCTGTTCTGTACGGTGTAGTATTGTACTAATGTCCCCCCCTCTCATATTACTCCTAATATGTTGGAGTACGAACCATCTCATTTCTATATCTTTATGTTTCATTTTCAAAAAATGGTCGACAAGCGGTTTATCTGCTACACCATTCCTGATACAGCTCCTGTGTTCTGATATTCGTTGTCGTACTTCACGTGTGGTCTTACCAACATATAGGAGTTGACAGGGGCAACTGATAATATAGATCACGTTTTTTGTCAGGCGATATTTTGGTGACCATGGATGTAGAGTCATTATACACGGCTATTCCACAACAAGAGTGTCTACAAGTGCTAGGCCACTTTTTAAATCAAAGAATGAGACCTCATTTGCCCCCTACTGAGTTTATACAGGAATGTATTAGGCTGGCAATGACTGAAAATTTCTTCCTGTTTAAGAACCAACTCTATAAACAAGAGAAAGGGGTAAGCATGGGTGCCACTTTTGCTCCCGACGTTGCCAATTTATATATGGCTGACTATGAGGAGAAGTTTATTGTGGGACCATATAATCTACTCACCAGCCATCCCACTCTGAGTGGCCATCTAAATATATGGCACCGTTACATTGATGATGTATTTCTAATTTGGAAAGGGACAGCTGCATCCCTTCACGAATTTCATACATGGTTGAACCAATGTGATACACACATAAAATTCACCATTGAATATAGTTATCTACAGGTGAGTTTCCTGGACCTTGTGATCAAAAAAACTGGGAATCATCTCACGACTACCCTATTCAGAAAGCCCACAGATAAAAACACCTTACTGCATTTTAATAGTTTCCATCCAGCGAGTTTACGGCAGAACCTACCCTACGGTCAGTTCCTACGTATCAAAAGGAACTGCTCTGTAAGGGATGAATTTAAGATCCATGCTGAACAACTAAAAGAAAGGTTACAAAAGAGGGGGTACCCGAGAAGGTTGGTGAAAGACCAACTTAAAAGAGCGGAAAACACAAATAGAGAAATTTGTCTTATCCCTCGAGAAAGACAGAAGAATGAACGTTTAGTGTGTGTTACAACTTTTAATCCAGTGAGCGTTGACATAAAGAGAATAATCAATAAACACTGGAATCTTGTAAAACACCCGGGGTCATTATTTCAGAAACCAATGTATGCATTTAAACGCAATCAGAATCTAAGACAGAGATTAGTGCATACGTATAGAGAACCGAAGAGGGCTACCACCATAAATACACAGTGGGGGTTGCCCCCCATATTGGGCCACTATAAATGTGGCAAGTGTGTAGCATGCCCTCTGACAGTAACCAAAAAGGAATTCAAATATGGCGAAAAGGTGTGGAAGATGAATTGCCACACTAATTGCCTGACAAAAAACGTGATCTATATTATCAGTTGCCCCTGTCAACTCCTATATGTTGGTAAGACCACACGTGAAGTACGACAACGAATATCAGAACACAGGAGCTGTATCAGGAATGGTGTAGCAGATAAACCGCTTGTCGACCATTTTTTGAAAATGAAACATAAAGATATAGAAATGAGATGGTTCGTACTCCAACATATTAGGAGTAATATGAGAGGGGGGGACATTAGTACAATACTACACCGTACAGAACAGAAATGGATTCATACTTTGAATACCGTCAAGGAAGGACTGAATGTTTCAGTAGAGTGGAACACTCTTGTTACAAATAATTAACATTTTCCATTTTTTCCAATTAACATGAGTTATAAGCAATTAACATCTTTGCTATTGATGTATACACCGCTGATAATGAATAATACAGGTTCATTTGGTGAATAGTATTGAATTCTTTTAGTCAGCTTTTTAGTCAGTTGTTTATGTATGACCTATGAATTTGTTTTGTGATGCATAAATTGTGTGTACGATAATCTTTATCTGCTAGACGCAGTACTTCAACAAAGCACCGAGTTCCTAAAATCAAGCTGTGTTACAATAAGAGCTAATATATCTTAAGTATCGTGTACGTGTATTCACCACGATTTTAGAGCCCGCCCGGATGTGATCGACCATTGTTGTTCAGCCGGGAATGGGGTTCGAGACACAGAACCATGGAGCGTTCATCTTTCTAAAATGAGCGGATATACGCACCCATTGATTACCCACGATTTGGATACACAGTCTGGTTGCGTGACATTAGTGGTTTGCCCGGAGAGAGTCCCTTTTTTGTGTCTACACATGAGGATATTAGTTGGTCCCCTTTTCTATGTCCATTGCTTCCGATTGAGTCGGCAGCTACGCGCGAATTGAACGCCGTCCGGAGCAGTGGTTTTCCTGCTTGTGGTTGCCGATTGACTGGACTGAGGTAAGAAGTATGTGCGATAACAGGCATGATTTAGATAATGGCAGTATGGTGAGGGCATACGCAGTGTAAAAAACAACATGTAATTTATGTTGTTTATATAAGTGTTGTTTATATAAGTGTGGTAGAGTTTACCAGTAGGCTGAGATGTTTACAGCGATGGCACTCCGAGTATAATGTTCTCACTGGGGT
This sequence comes from Ambystoma mexicanum, assembly GCF_040938575.1. Taxonomy (NCBI): domain Eukaryota; kingdom Metazoa; phylum Chordata; class Amphibia; order Caudata; family Ambystomatidae; genus Ambystoma; species Ambystoma mexicanum. The sequence goes on from NC_090922.1 coordinate 263,716,747, forward strand.
AAGCAGCATGTGAAAGAAGGTTATAGCATCGGCACTCCGAGTATAATGTTGACAACAGATGAGTCCAGCACGATGGTGATCGTATATTTGAAAACAAAGTGACACCGTGTGGCTCACGGGGGCTAATCCGTATATATTTTTAATTTTATTGCAGTTGTTGATGGGTCCAGTGATGATTTAGTGCTTGCAATACATCAGTGCACGTCCGACCTACATAACCGTGCAGTCTTTGCACGAGTTGCTCCTTGTGCCATCAGATAGTTGTAAGTGGCTTTTTTTATATCATTCTTAGCTTGACAGATGTATAGTTACAAGTCTCGTCTTGATTGATGGAATAAATATTAAGTGAGTTTTTTGTATGTGTTGATTCCACAGGCTCGATATAAATACCGAGACCAGTGGAGGATTAATCCCTTGGGTCCTTTCTCACGATCCTAGGAATTGCTTCTTGGGGGTGAGTAAGGCGAGTGTCTCGATTTAATTTTGACACAAATGTGACACTAATGCGTCACCTTTTAAAAGAAATAGGGTTGACATTCTGGTTTTTCTTATTGTTTTTAGATTGAATTTTGGCCCATACAAGCATTTAATAGGGCGGAGAAGTGTCCTCCTGCCCAACGTCCTGAAGAAGGTCTCTGACCGAAACACGTGTCGACGCTTTTCTCTAGAAATACGATATCTGGTCAAACATCACACCAGTTACACAATGACACTTGAAACTATGGACTGGGTCATTGCTGAAAAATGCTAATAAACAGCAATAATAGATGCTCTACTAAAAATTAAGCATTGGGTATCACTTGATGTGTTTTTTTAGATAGATATGTTAGAATGGGGAATGTCTGAAAGTATGAAAGAGATGATGAATTGTTGATCTTTTAGAGTTCTTATGTAATTAATGATATATTTTTGTAATAAAACAACTTAAATAAAAGGTGATATGTTCTAAATTCTGCCAGAGTTAACCCGTTTCACTGATCCAACTTATAGTTTTTCGCTCTTTCTTTTTATACACAGCTCTTTCACACACATTTCACTTGTGGAGTACAATCATAGACTTTCAAAACCGCCTGGTTCTTTGTTCCTCCTAGGCATGACAACTGATCTGTAACCCCTCACTCTTTATTCCTTGCTCTTCCTTTTAAACCTTTTAGCTTCAGGTGCTTCCTGCATCTCTTTTTGTTTTCCTTGCCTTCTTCCTCATGCACACTTGCTCCTTCCATTTTTTGTTCCTTTTGTTCCACTATGCACTCTTGCACGTTACTTTGCTTTCTTAACATGCCTCTTGCACACCTTCCATACCTTCTCTTCCCTTTATGTGCATTTTTGCACCTGTGCATTTTTTTCTCGTGCTTCCTGCACGCTTGACAGACTGTCCTCTCTTTAGCATGCCTGCTTTGCTCTACTTGAACTCTTCAAAATGCCTTTCTTTCACTTTACTTTTCTTCCATGAAACTAGCACAACTTCCTTCTTTCCATTTATCTTCTTCTGCTTAGTTCTCATTTTTTCTGCCATTCACACACTTTATCTTTCCTTTCTGCTCTGTGCCGCTTCAAAATGGTGTCTTTCTCCTGCTCTGCTTCAGTCAAACGCATGCTCCCGAGTTTCTCTTTGTCACTCACCGGGTAGCATTGTGTTGACAAGTGGTTCCTCTGGATACATCGGGTTGAGGTCTGGGTCTCACCACCAGTTCCTTCCAATCAATTACAATTGGACAGTATGTCCAACTAGCTATGAACTATTGCGCGCCTGTTCTGCACCTACTCGTATAGTACACTAGTATAGTCCCAGGGCTCCCCCACCTGCTCCCAACACAGTCTTGGGACTCCCTCATCCCACTCCTAGCCCAGTCCCTGTGCTCTCCCCACCCCACTACAGATCCTGGGCTCTCCAAACCCCGCTACCACCACTATCCCATGACTACCTCCCATCCTGCTCCCATCACAGTCCATGGGCTCCCCACCCTCTCCCAGCACAGTCCCAGGGTCATTGGTGGCTGGTGAATTTTTTAAGTGGAGGGGCATAAATATTTGCATCAGATATGTCACAGCAACCGAGCGCGGCAAGGGAACCCAAACCAATCAAGGGCGGTTCAGGGGAATTTTCCCCCTGTGAATGTTTTTTAAATAACGGGTTAAAATGTTGCATATTAGAGCATACTTTAAAATAAAAAGGGTAAAAAGCCAAACAGTTTGAAATGATATGAAATGATAAGGCATTTGTATCGCGCCTATACACAAGTGTTTCAAGGCGCGACGAGGCAGGGAGGGGGGAACAAGGGGAAGAAAGACAACGATCCTACTAGGCCAGATGTCATTCAGATCACGCAAGTGCAGGGGTAGGGGGAAGGGAGAGGTGCATGGGGAAGGGGAGGGGGGAAGTGCAGCACAAGGTAAGTAGAATAAATAATTAAAAGGGCCAGCTGGTGGCAAGTGCAAGGTAAGTGCAGAACAAGTGCTGGGAAGGGGGGGCTGTAGGGATACAGAGACAGTCCCACAGTGCAGGGGTTGCCAGGGAGGCAGTGCAAGTGGAGAGTGGCTGGGCCCAGGACAGAGGTCGGTGAGAGTGGCCCATTTGAAGATTCAGTGCAGTTTCAGCGAAGAATTAGCAGGGGAGAGGGAGAGAGAAAGCAGAAGCAAAGAGGAAGGTTTTGAGGTGCTTCCGGAACCGGAGATGGTTCTCCTCAAGTTTCAGGGGGGCAGGAAGGCTGTTCCAGAGGGAGGCCCCTGCCGCTGAGAGAGATCTACCCCCAGCTCGTTGCTTCGAGAAGCGGCTGACCCTGAGGGAGTTGGAGACGGATGAGCGAAGGGCTCGGGAAGGAAGATATTTAGGAAGAGAGAGTTGAAGGTATTTGGGCCCCAGGCCCCAGAAGGCCTTGTGGACAATGCAGAGGGTTTTGAACTTTATCCTCGCAGCCACTGGGAGCCAGTGTAGAGATTTCAGTCCTGGAGGGATACAGTCCCTGGGCTTGAGGCCAAGGACAAGTCTCGCAGTTCTGTTCTGGATGAGTTGCAGAGGGCGGAGTGTGGAGGCAGGCAGATTAAGATAGAGGCTGTTACAGTAGTCCAGCTTTGAGAGAACCAGGGCTCGGGAGACAGCGAGCGTCTGGGGGAAGGAGAGGAAGGGAAGAATACCTCTGAGGAGGTGCAGCTGGTAGTTTGCAATTGGCAATGGGGGACCGAGGGGTATAGATAGATAAATATAGATGTCCAGTAAAAAGATACCATCCCTGTCGCCTTGGCCCCACATTGCCTAACACAATCAACATGATTGTGTGTGTATTCAAGGCGCTGGGGGGCCACGGTGGAAAGCATGGTATTTTTGACTGGACATCTATGATAGATATCCAGTGAAAAAATGCCATCCCTGTTCCCTGGGTTCCACAGCGTCTCAGAAGGAGAGCTGATTTTGGCAGGTGGGTATGGGGATTGTGCAACAAAGGAATTTTTAAAATGCCTTTGTTGTACAACCCTCCTTCCCCCATCCACCCCCCACTTGCCAAAATCAGCTCAACAGACCAAAACAAACACACACACATTCACACAGCAATCATTCTATCATCACAATGGCCATCACTCCCCTTTGGGGAGGTAAATTAAGTATTTTTCTCTTTAAATTCTGTAGCTGCAAGGGAGAGAGAAAAATGTTCGCTCTCTCACGCACTGCTGCTGGTGGCGTGGGGTGGAGAGCTGCTGGCATTAGTACGTTTTCTTCCTTCGAGGATAAGCACCTGTGACTAAAGTGTCTCTCTGGATTTGCTAGGGTTTCCTCAAAGTGTCCCGCTGCCTGAATCCCCAAAAGACACTGAATTTCTGAACCTGATGCATCTTGGGAGATCAATGTGTTTCTTGGGGTACTGCTACTTTTTAATTTTTGCTCTCTCCGTGGTGTCTAAGAATAGTTCAGGGCTGGTCCTGTCACTCCTACTCTAAGGGCTGACTGGGGATTGGATGCAATGCTTACACTGTGACTTTGTCGCACATAATACAGATATACAACAGAAGAATGTATAGCTGTGGGTGAAATGCAAGTGAGTGTGTTTGATAGTTTTGGAACCACTGAAAGTAGAGGCAAAATGCTGAATTCAGTGCTCTCAAATCTTGAACAAAATGGTGTGTGCCTTTACCTGGCCTCTTTATTGGCAAGATTAGTGTACTGCATGGGCTAGTAGTTGGAATAATAATTCCATGCTCCAGTAACGAGTCAATTACTATGTAGGTGCCTTATTTGCCTCTGGTTTCAGTGAGTACTGAAGTTTTCATAGTTAATGTTTCATTGGGTTAACCTGGATTCAGACTAAATCAGCTTTTTTTATAAGCCCCACCATCTGAGTTTGATTTGATTTGGTCATTTGTAATGTGCAGATCCTATGGGGAACTGGGCAGACACAGCATTAAGGTGCAGGTGCCTAAATTGGGCCAAAAGTCACTATCAATAGGGCTGTAATAGTGGGAACCACAGGATTATCCGAAATGCCAGCAGCTTTGACAGCGGTAGAAGAGGGATTCACTTCCATATCTCCTAAACAAGACACAACCATCCTTTCAATATCACATTTAACAAAAGAGAATTGATTTTTTTTTATATAACTAGTTATCTCTTCCCTGTACACTGTCTATGGCGGTTCCAAGGTCTTTAGTTGGTCGGTAGGCTCTATTGAGTTAAATGTTGGTACACTACAATAGGCATTATCACCTCCATAAGCTGATTCATATCAGGCCAGGAGGGGTTGCAACATTGAAAAAGTCTCAAGTTCCTCTGTACATTTGTCAGACTCTTCTCTGATATTTAGAAAACTTAAGCAAATTCCTCAAATCCCTGGGAGTCCATGGTGCATGTTCTGTTACCAGATTACCAGCGTTATCTCTGCCAACCCCACCTAGCGGACACAGTGGATCCTGCAATTGCTTGCTGTGAAGGCATCATGAAGCAAGACACAGGCAACAGAGTTAAAGTTCAAACAAAATATATTTATTAGCTTAAATGTCAGGATGGTTGAAGGCCTAACCTTCCCTATGCTAAGGCGGGATTTCCCTAAATGAACAAAACTAAGGAAAGTCTGAGTCAAAGAGTTCAATTTAATAGTCTGTATGTGTCCAACACCTATTCGTGCCCTCATAACTAGAACAAACAAAGGTGCAGGTATGACAAAGTCAAAATAAAGTGTTCAACTTAAAGGTCTGAGCTTCTTCCAGCTCACAGCTTCCTCTCTGTTCTCCTTTCCCAAACAAAAGACAGTTCCATGAACAAAAACCTTTACTTTACCTTTCTCCAGCTCAAAAGTAATATAATTCAGAGTCAATCCAGGGGTTCCCTTCCCCAAGTTTCAAACACAAAAATTCAAAGAAAAGAGGGAGTCTTGAGATCCCAATCCCAAGACACATGTCAAGACTCAGGGTTCCCTTCCCAAACACTTCAATGTCTCTAATTCAAAGTCAGTCAAGGGGTTCCCTTCCCCACGTTTCCAACACAACAATCCAAACAGCAGAGGGGCTCTTGAGATCCCAATCCCAAGACACTTGCCAAGCTTCAGGGTCCCCCTCCCCAAGACTTCAAAGTTTCAGACAGGCTCTTTGGAACTTACTCCTGTGCATCAAGTTACTTTCACCTGCTTCCTTTAATTCTTCTCAGGATGTAAGGTGTGCTATTTGGGCTCCTCTGGTTTCTCATTGGCTGCCCCGTGACTCTACCACCATGTATCACTCACCCCTTTTCAAAATGCAGCCTTGTCATACTTCATTCACTTCTTGTGTTTCACTGTTTAGACGTTCATTATGGTGCAACAATCATTCAATGATGTTCAATTGTAGTTCATAGTTTAATACAGTATTAGGTAGCTTAAAAGTATTCAGCTTCAAGGTTTGAGTATTTTGTTTGTGCTACATACAGTTAGCATTCAGCATTTTAATAGTTTGGTTTAAAGTCAAACTTCCCTCAGTATTGAATATACGTTGTTTTCAGCACTTTCCTTCTGTTGTTGAAGACTTTCAAAAAACATTCCTTTTAGGTACATGACCACTTCAACAATCTTAATTAGTTCATAAACAACGTATTTGTAACGTTCAGAGGCTTTCGATAACGTGATTGTTTCTTTAACAAGGCACGCGACCACTCCGCTGCATTTTATCCGTCTCGAGCCTCATATACAATAGCGGTTCAGTTCCCAAAGCTTGCGTTTACAGTAACAGTGGGTTTCTTGCTCTGAAAAACTCACCGGCTCATTTGGAAGTATTCTTCTGCACTGCGGAGGCCACAAACCTGACGACGTCCATCCAAGGGGATTCACTCTGCCCCTCAGACACTCTTGTGCTCTTGCAGCACTATGGGAGAATGAGCAGTTCCTTAACTGGAATGAAGAACAACCCAGCATTTGGTCTCATTCCTGTTCCTCGCCGCCGCACTACGGAGCTGCTGCTCCAACTTCACCTTCACTCAGGTCCTTAGTTGCTCCGGTTCTCGGGCAACTTGTATGGCTGCAGCACAGCTCCCATCTGCTCCCATCAGCATCTCCCTTTCCTCTCCTGCACGCACCCCTTTTATACATCTGAGCTGTGGAAAGGGTTTGCAGATGTGTGTCCTTTCCATTAATTGCCTGACTATAGCTAGGCTTGTTAGCGAGACATGCCTGATCTTTACAATGGTACTCTTCTGAGGCCCTCTTGCTCATCTTAGTACCAAAGTGGTGCATGTTGGTGTGCATTACTCCTATTTGCCTCTTCCTCGTCCCAGTACTGTCAAACGTCATGTGTGGAAAAATGAGGGGAAGGGTTAGGTTTGTCATCGATGGGAAAAGGGGGATACCATATTTCACCCAAAGGTTCCCCACTCCCACTCTTCAAGGACCCTCCATCCAGGTGATCCTCCCTTGCTTCTCCACCCCCAGGGTCAGGATCCAAGAGCGATGGCCTTTCCCAGGCGACCTGCGCAGGGGATCCAAGGGGAGTAGGAGTGTGAATACCTTTGGTTTCTCACAGTGCTGCCACCTGAACTACCCAAGAAGTCTGTACAGGATGCTTACAGAAGGCCCAACGAACACACATACAGACCTACTGCTACATGGTAGGGACAGAAAATATCAGCCTGACAAAACTATATGTGTAACTACATACAACGCCCACAGTAACCTAATGAGAAAAATGATCAAGGAGAACTGGTCCATGATCCACGCGGACTTGCAGATTGGCAAATACAAACTGATTTTCCTTTTAGAAATGAAAAAGCCTGGAACAGAGGCTTGTTAATATGTATTTGGAACCGCATGACCCCACAATGATAGTTATGGGGGTTACTACAGATCTGGGGTCATTACCCTTGTGGGAATTGTACATCCTGTCACTCCACCAAAAGCACAACGTTTTTCAAGCATAATACGACCAAATGTGAACTGAGGTTCCACTCCAATTGTAATTCTAAAAACATTGTGTATGCCCTTGTTTGTTCATGTAATTTAACCTGCAAAGGGTATACAGCATGCAAAATATCTACCTTCTTGAATGAGCACCGCTCCCGTATAATGTGGGAAAAGCATCCAAAACAATATTGGAGTGAAGAGGGAGACCTAAACGTGGCTCTGGTTGCACCAGTCCTGACCTCACCTTGACGTCACAGAATTGAGATATGTGCATTGTTCCTGGCCCCCTCCTCCACATCATCGATGTATCACAGATGTGAGAAACGTATTCAATCAGACAGCCATTTAGACCCTATACAGATGATGTTGTTGAAGAGATACACCTGCAATCGATGGAGCAAGTCGACTGACTGTAACCACGAAGAAAGCTGATAACGTCATGACTAACACCGCGACGCAGATGCGTTAGACAAGAAGCACACATGCATTCCTGCACGAAGTTACACAGACACTTAGGCTACATTTCACTTAGGCACGAAGAACCTGCTTATGACTCACTTAGCTAGAGGACGGACACACCTTTGCTATGCAGTAACCGCAGGTTGCACACAAATACATATGAACTGCTTGCTGACACTTAATCGCAATTAACATGAACGGCCATGAAAACAAAAATGGAAGCCACAGCTACATTAAAATGAATGGGAAGACGCTGGAATGGATAGAGAACACATAGGGAGACCTGACATGCTGTCTTTGATGAGGCGTGCAGACCAGGCTGTCAGTGCAGCTATTGTGCACAGCCTAGGGCCAAGAACACAGAGAGAAGAAAAGTTTCAAGTGAACAGAAGAGATAGGACATCTGCAAGAGTAAAAGCCGAGAATCCTCACAAATGCCAGCAGGAAAATTAAATTTGTGGTCCTTACATATATGACCTGAAATCTGCAAGATAGAGCCTATTAAGCCGAGCCAGACGGAGACCATCGTTCCCATCCAACCGAGGGCAGGACGATACAAAAGTAATACAAGGATGAAAGCTTAGTGTTCTGTCTCAAGGTCTAGAGGATCAGAGATGGTAACTTGTTAGGTACATGTAGGTCCTCTGTGGTTGCTCCTACCACCTTCAATAGTTGCTCATGGGTTGGTACCTCTCCAAAGCACCAAGGCTGAGAAGACCCTTGCTGGCCAATCCCTATTCACCTTCCACACTAGCTCACACTTTGTTGCGAAGCCCAGTCACATCGGGTTAACCTGACATACCAGTAATTGCAACATTTAGTATGTGGTCACAGGAGGCACCACCAGATATTGCCTAGCCATTAGGGATACTAACCCCCTATGCACTCCATATGTAGTTTACCCCACCAACCAATCCCGTGTTCCCTTAGGTTTTTGGAAGTGTAACTTGTATTTTGTGTATTGGCCCTTAAAAGACTGTGACGAGCTGTCCGTGACGAGCATGAAGCGATGAGAAAGTATTGAATTGCTTATTGTCCATTAACTTGGTCCATGTACTGAAAGCTTTCAATAAATAGACAATTTTCTCACATTGATGGACTCTTCCAGTTCCTCTTGCTTGTAATTAGAGACTTGTTTGTAATTAGAGAGATTAACAAATCCCTTGCCTGATTTCACGAGCACTTCAGGGAAAGAGAACACAAGGTAGAGGAACTATTGTGGATAATTGTTGAAAGAAATTCACATTTGTGAGGGAAGGGAAACTTGTCCAGGAAATTGAGACAGAGGAAGATCTATTGGATGACTATCACAAACTCAATAAGAGGGGACCTCAATGAATAGGGTGAATTAACATATACTGAAGCCTAAATAAACAGAGAGCAACGAGCTTACCACTGTCTGCTACAGCGAACACCTGCAACAATATCACCCACCTACATTATAATGAACTAGGTGTCTATGTTTCTATAGGCATGTATGCCTTTAAACATTATTTTCCACACCTGTGCTTAAGTCCCCCATGTAATCTCCTACTGTGCATTGAAATGAGCAGAGATATCAGGACAAAAAGATGACATCATCCTTGCCGTCGCCATCACAGTGTGCGGGATCCCACAAGCCTTTTTAACTGATAGCATCACTCTACAACTCTTCACAAAGCATCCCCAAGCACCAATTTATGACAGCATTTAGACCTGTCCTTTGACATCACACAACATTTGGCGATATGTAGATGACATACACATTATTTACCAAGAGCGCTCTTCAGAATAATGACATCATAGTTGTGATGTAACGGCATCCCTTTTTAGCTCAGAAACACCAGACCCAAGATGGTGACATACCGTATATCAACCTTAGAGTCAAAGCTACTTTCGGAGCGGAACCGTGGTGAATCGGCAAGAGTCAGCTAGCCTATTAAGTAGCATGTAGGATAGTCCACCTAGGACATATCATGCATAGTATTTGTACACACTAGACCACAGATTGGTCTGATTGGATGTCCAGTAAGGAGGACAGTTTTCTTATTTTTGTCTCTAACAGAATTGGGAATTCCACTAAATGACAAGTTTACCTATCATCTTTTCATCGCAAAGTAACTGCAAGGAATCAGCACAACTATCTCTTTCCACAGTCACTTCTGAGATTTAGGTAAAAAACAACCAACATCAGATGTTCATAATTTCATTTTTCTAGGGAATAGCAATTTAAGATAGTATTCTAAACATCTCCTGGAGACCCATGAATTGCACCTATGCCCAATTTTAATCCCCACAGGCACAAGTACTTCACGAAAGCATTAGGATCCAACTCGCCCAATTACCACAACACCCGGGTGAGTCCAAAATAATCTGACAAATCTGTGTATTTCGTGTACCGTACCTAAGTATCAGGGTGGTGGACAGTAGTCAAGTTGAAGCCCCATGTCGGGAATGGTACATTTAAATGTAACACTAAACATTTAGGCAGTGATTACCCCCACAAGAAGCCAGTGCATGAATCACGCTATGTAGGTTTTTTCTTGAACTGGTTACTTTGGACAACTCGCAAATAGACTGCATATTCTAATAGTTTCCTTTTTGCTCATGTTAGATTTCTATCAGGGGCTCAGCACAGATCTGACACTATACATTTTTCTTATTTTTGTTGTAGAATTTCCCATGAATGGTTAAGAACCCTGAAGAAGACGCGGGAGGGATGGATATGAGATCGTAACCGTGTTACTTGTGATTTCAACTTCACACAATTTGGGACATCTGCCCACAACACCATCACCTCCCACACTTTGAAACACGTGTCGACTATGGACTGGACTTATTTTCTTTGTCTACTGTAATCCATGGAAACAGAATCTTCACTGTGATTTGTTTGTCTGGAACGTGGTGTAACACTCAGTTTTCTTTTTGTATGTTTAACGTGCCAGACTTTCACAAAGTGAGTAAAATGTTTCATAAGTAATTTCTATCTTGAATGTCCACAACTGTATCCAGATAGAACGCAATTGTTGTTTTCGCACAATACAATAAAGTGTTATAATACACGCTGTGGTTCAACCCCACTTATTTTCCTGCCACCTGAACTCTACACAGCACACCCTGTTTGGCACTGCGGTTGTGTACACGGACCTAGTATCACCCGGCACTGTGCTGTGCGCGGTTGTGATTTGGAAAGGTGGCCAGGGAAAGGACATCGCTTTTGGATCCGGACCTTGGGGGTGGAGATACGAGGGAGGATCACCTAAATCCGGCTCTCCCCAACCTTTATAGGTTGTTGTGACTCTTCCCCATTGATATATGTTCCAACTGTATCGCATTCAGGCTCCTTTAAGACTGGGATGAGGAAGAGGTGACTAGGAGTAATGCACACTCCTAGTTAGTTTCACCACTAAAGTACTGAGACGAGGAAGATGCCTGGAAATGGTCAGGCATGTCCTGTTAATTGTTGTGATGTGGGTCAGGCCAATTACTCACACCTGCAACCTATTAGGAGGCTGCAGGTGCTAAAAGGCAGGCCCAAACAACAGTTCAGGAAGAACCTGCCTGGAGAGAAGGTATGGTATGGTATTGTTTATTTATATAGTGCGTATGCACAAACAAGTGTTTCAGAGCGCTCAAGGAGGGTGGGAACAAGGGGAAAAAAATAAACAGTCGCCCAGAGCGCTTGAAATTCTGAGACGATAATAGCCTGCAGAGGCACAGTAAGTGAGTAAAAAATACATTTTACAGTTTGGGAGACAGCAAATAGGGCTGGTGTCGATTCCGCAGTTTTAACACGGTAATTAAGGAGTGAAGACAAGGGAGAACAGACATACGATCTTCAGGTGTGGTGCGTGACAAGCGAGCAAGTGCAAAGAGGATCACACGGGGGGGTTAAGTGCAACCGGTCGGTGGTTGAGACTGGGTTAAGTGCAGAGAGAGCCCCTCTCTAGGGTTAATTTCACAAGTGCATTGCGTGTGGGTGGGGTGTAGGGCCCTGTGGTAAGTGTGAACGACGACTGACAGGGGTGCCAGGGACCAGTGAGACTCTGAGGTACACCTGACGGCCAGTCAGCATGCTGTAAGGAAGAGGAGGGAGAGAGGGAAAAATATAGAACTGGGTTAGCAGGGTGGAGTTAGAGAGAAGGAAGAGGCAAAGAGGAAAGTCTTGAGGAGTTTCTGGAATTTAAGGAGATCCGGATCAAGATGGAGGGCGGCAGGGAGGCTATTCCTGAGGGAGGCACCTGCTGAGGATACGGATCTCCCTCCAAATCTCTGCTTGGAGAAACGGCTCACTCGCAGAAGGTTGGAGGTAGATGAGCGGAGGGCTCGTGAGGAACAGTATTTAGGTAGGCAGTGTTGCAGGTAGGTAGGTCCCAGAAAGCCTTGTGAACAATGGAAAGGGTCTTGAATTTGATCCTTGCAGCAACAGGGAGCCAGTGGATGGATTTCAGCACCAGAGAGATGCAGTCCCTGGGCTTGAGGCCAAAGATAAGCCTTGTGGTTCTGTTCTGGTTGAGTTGCAGAGTGTGCAGGGCAGAAGAAGGGAGGTTGAGGAAGAGGATGTTGCAAAAGTCCAGCCTGGAGAGAACCAGAGCTCTGGAGACAGTGAGCCTCTGGGGGAAAGGGGCGGAGGAGCAGCGAGGAGCAGGCTGGAGCAGGGCAAGCAGTGAGGATGCGCTGTGTTCCCAGGGGAGGAAGGGTGTTCCGTGACCCGAGTGGGCCACGAGAGGACCAAAAACCCAACACTTGCCGGTGTTACATGTTCCCAGCTGGAGCTGGGGAACACAAAGTGTTCCTGGAGGCTGCAGGCTGCTGCCCAAAGGTTCTTGTGTAGCGAGCGCTGCTCGCGACAACTCCTGTCACCTATCTGGGAGCAGTGAGGCGAATGAAGAGTCGTACAAAGCCAACCAATGAAGCTGAGCAGGTCCGGTGAGTACGAGGAAGAGAATACACGTACCAGAGTGCTCTGTGGCGCATGTGAGATACTTTGTGTTGCCACGCATAGGAAAGGTGCCAAGTATTGAGGAAATTACTACAGCCAATATTGAATACCGAACTACAGAAAATATATGAAAAGCATGTAAAAGTATGCGAAAGCTGGAAGACAAAATACATACTGTGTTACAAGGAGTTGAAATGTATTGCAAGCAATAAGGAACAAAGTGAGAGATGCTTGAGCAATCATGAACTGAATGAGAGACACATGTAAAATGCAGTTGTGGAACTTGAAAAGGGCAAAGTGAATGCAAGGTGGTGGAAAAAGATATACACCATCAATCAAATTGAATGCAAGTGGGAGCAAAGCCAAAAAGACTGGCAATAGATAAATAGTGACGAAGCCCTAAGTTGCCAGAAGGAGGGAAAGAAACCACAATAAATGTTGAATGCTAACACTGGTAATGGGTGGAAAACCAGTGTTAATCAAGAAGGCCTAAAGTGTATGACAAAGTGCCAAGGGTTATTGGCTGGATGGTCTGTAATGGGTTGAACGTGTGGTCTGACAACTGGACCTGGACTGGTTAACCCCAACCCAGGAAGAGAAGACAAAGGCTGTGTGAATAACTTGTTGACATGGAAAAGAGCATTTCCATTTGTATAAGTTGGAAGGAGTGCCAGTGGAAATTGATACATTGCTGGAAACCAGGAGACTGGAACCACTTGGAACTGTGCTGATTTTGGGGAGATATTTGGGGAGATATTCTGGAACTCTGGTGAGCTTGGGGAAGAAAACCAAGAGACATATAGGAATTGTGTTACACTTGGGGAAGGGCACCCTAAGTCATGTTTTCTTTGTGGAGCTATCCTGAACTTGGGGAAGGGGAAGCTGACCCAAGCCTGAGCTGGAAGAAGTTCGGAACTTTATTTTGAACACAGTTTCTTTTGGTGCTGCCATCCATACACATTGTACATAGGTTTTGGACACAGACCGACTTTTAAATTGAACTCATTGACACAGACGATCCTTAATTTCTTTAGGTAGGGAAATCCCACCTTAGCGTAGGGCAAAATAGGCCTTAATCCATCCTGATATACATAATAAAAATCCTTTTGTTCACAAATTGAATCTGTTGTCTGTGTCTTGCGTCATGATGCCTCCACAAGGCACCCAGTACTTCTATAATACCCTCTGCTTCCTCCTCTTTATCCTCTTTTTATGCTCCATTGTCCTTGTGGCTACAAGGCGGAGCAGTCCACTACTCCCATTAACTTCTGGTCTGGACATGATGAATCCAAGGTCTGATGGCTAAAACTGTGGATACCTGCTAGATAAATCAAATAAGCTGACCAAGGGCGCAACATCAAAGTAAGGTTTATTTCTATGCAGCTGTAGAGAAATGGACAGAGAAACTAGCAAAGTATCCTCAGACCTAAATTGTGTACCCCCCAAACAGAGACTTTTCAGGGTTTTTATTGGGTCTATAACATGTGACCCATCAAGAAAATCAGTGAAATGCATGTATTCGCCAACCTTAGCAATAAGCTTCCTACCAGAACAGCCTGCGACTTCAGTGTTATGGCTTAACAGCACCATGCTATCGCTGTACGTTTTAGCTCAGCCTACTCACGTGACTCAATTTCCACTCACGGTAGATAGTTCCGTTCTATGTAACTAGCAACAGTCTAGTGACTAGTACCCACATGGCCCTCATTCCGGTCTGCCCTCCTCTTTAATATCACACGTTACTGGGCGAGCTTATCCTCCAGGCAGAGACAAACGTCGCTGCCACAGAGGCTTCTGGGTATTCTGGTTTCTTTCAACCAATCACACTCACTCGCGGCTCCACCAGGTCATATCTCTAATCATGACTGTGGTGCTGCTTTGCCCCTTACAGTTGCATGATTGGTGCTTATGAGAGAATATAAAATGCTATTGGATTCGACAATACATATTTTGAGATGTGTTTCATTTGCGTCCAAGGTATTGCTGGTGTACCTAGTACTCATTGTGGTAGTGGAATGATCCTCTGTGCCATGTGAGCGTTGTCTGCGGCTTGGTTCTCTGAGTGCTCCTTTGTCATTATTTGCTATGTTTTTCACCTCTTGTGTTTTATTTCTCTTGCATTCCATCTCGTCACCTCTTTTGTGTTGTGCTAATAATTTGAATAAAAACACGCACACTATACTTGCGTGTTGTTCACAATGTATTCATTACGTTAACCGCTCTGCAACTCCTCCGCATTCACCATCCCGGTTGTTCACCCTTGTTCACTTCCTTTTCCTCGTCTCCACCT
The DNA here is from genome assembly GCF_040938575.1 of Ambystoma mexicanum. Taxonomy (NCBI): domain Eukaryota; kingdom Metazoa; phylum Chordata; class Amphibia; order Caudata; family Ambystomatidae; genus Ambystoma; species Ambystoma mexicanum. The sequence goes on from NC_090922.1 coordinate 263,731,769, forward strand.
TGCACTTGCCTGTGGTGACATCACAAGTACTGCACGCAAGAACGGGTTAATCTATGATCACTACACACCTTCTTGGCAAACCTTTACACTCCTCCAAAAAAGACATTCTGCTCTGTTAACTTCAAGGGGACACTCAAACATCTTATTTCCCAGGGTGGGGGGAGGGGTTGTATGCGCTAGAAATCCATGGGGGTTTGAAGGCATGCAAGTGCACCAATGATTTTTGTTCACTAAGAAGGTGCTGTATGTGCTTGCTCCCTGACATATAACTGGGACTAAGGAAGCATTAAAGAGGGAAATTTTTCTTTTTTTTTTGCATGGAGCTCTGTGCCCAGAGGCCTGTGGCTTCCCTCACTTGGCACTGGTGTACTTGGTGATGGCCTTTGTGCTCTCGGACGCAGCGTGCTTGGCCAGCTGACCCGGCAGCAGGAGGCGCACGGTGGTCTGGCTGGGTGCGGAGCTGTCGGCTCAGGCGGCCATCTTGCCTGCGCCCCCTGGTGGCCTCCCCAATCTGATGCTTTTAGGCCATAAACATAAAGCTAAGCTGAACTTGGGTTGCAATATTCAATTATGATGCACTGCCTCAATCCAGCTTGACTCTATGTCTTTGTAGGCATGTTCACCGAATGTACTCCAGGTCTGCTGCGAGAAGTAGACCACAGCAAGATGTAGAACACCATCTCACTCTGTGAGACGTCAGTGTGTAGAATTTGCAACATTAGGCGTACTAGGCACTACCTGACCTGTGTGAGAACCGCAGTTCTACTTGTTATGTCAATGAGGCCGCAAGTGAGTGTCTTTAAGACCTTTATTATGTTAGGAATACTGTGGGCCTCATTACACGGTAGGCGGTAAACCATGGCGCTATTACGCCATGGTTCATGCCGGTAATTTACCAGTACCGCCTTGGAGGAAAGGGGAATTACCGCCCTATTCCAAGGTTGGGAAGGCGGCAATTCCTCCTTCCTCCATTGCCCTTCTCCATTCCCATTTTTGCCCCATAGGGCATAATGGGAATGGGGAAGGCGCTAATTACGCTACCGCAAATTGCGATACAGTAATCAGCACCCCGGTCCCTTTGCGGGTTCGTTTTTTAACGCCTGCTAAAAGCAGGCGTTAATGTACCAACCCGCAAAGGGACCTCGTAGTAAGGCGGTAAGGGTTTACCGGTACCGGTAAAATACTGGTACCGGTAAACCCTTACCGCCTACCGTGTAATGAGGCCCTAAGTATGGTCAGGGATGCCACTTCACCAAAATACCAGTGGTAGCGGAAGTGACATCACATACCTGATGACATCACAGGAATTGATGTCACTTGACCTTTAACCTGGATGGCATCAGTTCCTCTTTAACTAACCCGAGTGACATCATGGGAAGTGGCTTGCGGGCATACCAAAAAAAACATAAAAGTAAAATGTTTGACATACCAAATAGGTACCAAAGCAGAGAAGAATATTTTAGATACCAACCACATTTTAACAAGGGTGCTGCCTTCATATGCCATGAATGAGGTCATGATATGACAGGGTTAGACTTCGTAGAACAACATAAGCGGAGGCACTGCCATAGATAAGCGAGTTCAGCATTGTATGGTCAGTAACTTCAATATTATGTAAATTATAGCTGCTGCATGCCAGGTGTTGTCATTATATGAAAAGTAGAGCCCCTCCATTGCCAGTTGCTGCGATAATACAGTATCCAAAAATACAATAGATGCAAGTCACTACAGTGCACAGGAGAATGAATGCTTTAATTAATGATGATGATCTGTTATTTATTTAAAACTTTGACCAAAACGTTGTACATAGCACATATTTACATACAATTACCATACCAACTGAAGTTGGTACACATTTATCAATCTCAAAAGAATGTAAGGCTGAGATGGCCTTGCTAGGATTCAAACCTGCGCCCTGCTTATTACAAATGGATCGCAGCAGCAAGCGCTCAACCCGCTGAGCTATCATACTGCGTTGTTAATAATGCAATGCCACCTCAAAATGGGCTGCGCAATGTAGACATGTAACAACACTTATAATTTTTGCTGTAACCTTGATGATGCATAGTAAAAAATGTCAATCCACATTAAGACATACCTAGTCTGGCTGCATCAAAATGCCAATCTAACCATGCAATAACACTTATCATGCTTACTTTATCCTAGATGCCCAGACAAATATACAATGCCACAGTAAGGGCTGGCTGCACCCACTTGCCAATCTAGTCAGGTACGTACCCTTAACATGATTGCTTTATTATTGATGCCCAGTAAACAAGTTGTGCCATATTAAGAAATGACTTGACTGGCTGTACCAAAATGTTAGTCTAGACACGTAATAACACATACCATGCCTGCTCTATCATAGATGCCCATTACGTTTTAATGCTCCACCCTCCTACACGCAACCTCCCCACATGTCCCCTCTCCCTTCCACTCTTGTCTAACCCCCAAAATCAGCTCCTTGACCAAGCATTACCTCTACGTTCCTCTTCCTCATCCCAGTGTTTACATATGAGGCAAGGTGCAAGTACTGGAACAAGGTATGGTAGGACTAGGAGTAATGAAGATTATTGGCAAGTAATCCTGGCATTTAAAATAGGCACACACATTCACACACCAGTCATGTGCTCATTTACATGTGCGCCCATTCATCATTCACTCACACAAGCACACCCAGCCACTCATACATCATGCACTCACTCACACACATGACATCATACAACATATACACATATACACACACCCTTGCATGGTTGCTTGCACGCACATTTAAAAAAAACATTTTCTTACCTTTTCCCCAATCCGTGTTGCTCTGAGGAACTCCTCTGCAGGCAGGCCTCTCTGGCTCACATGTTCAATGTACGCAAGGAACCAGCTCTGGCTCCTTTCATGTGCAGAGCATAGGAGCCAGAGCCTTCCATGTCCTGTGGGGAAGGGGCCTCAGGCTTAAGAAACAATTTCTTTCTAAAGTAATTTTGACTTCGAAAATAATTGATTCCCATTATGGAAAACCGTAATGGAAATAATTTCTTTCTGAAGACAGAGTTGCAAGTGTGTCGAAGATGGAAGCTGACACAAGGGTGGAATGATGGTTGATATAAACATTTTTTATTGTTTTTTAATTTTTTATTGTGATGTAGGTTCCACTAAGTCAACCTTACACAAATATATAGAGCATTCATGAAAAGAAAGATAAAAGGACATACAGAAGGAAACAAAATAACGAAACAATATCGTAATCATCCTGAAAATACAAAACCTATAAATACATAAACATCATATCAAAGTCACATTTGCAGAGCACAGTAACGTGTAATGAAAACATAATAATCAAATGATTAACTTTTGAGAGATAAACCCCACATTTCTCCACTTTGAGCCCAAATAAGTGCAATAAATAGTCTGACTAAATCTTTAGAGAAAAATGTACTCATTTCACCAGTTAATTTTCAACAAGCCAGCACAGTGAAGACAGTTCACCACCAAAATAGTCCGTTTCGCCTCCTCCTAATCTGAGAGCCGGTAGGAGAACTCCATTGATTTTAGATGACAATAAATATGCACATATTGACCCAGCAAAAGCAATTTATAAGTTTGCAGTGGGATACAGTCCACTCAAATATGCTCACGTGTTTGTAGCACACCTTCAATTTTATATATATCACACACCCCATTGGACCCATTCTCTAGACTTGACCTGCCTTGACAAATCTCCCCCATTGGTAATAAGTTCAGTCTATATCTTAGGAATTGGTTTCGCCAATAGGCGTTCGGGAAGTTCCCAAGATATGCTGTTATAACTCCGAAGAGTTTATCCGAGAGCGACAGACTTCTATACAGCTTAAAGGTCCGAACCTTTCCCGTGGTCCTCACCCAGTCTCGTTCAAACAGTTTCTTTTTTACATAGCCTGAGTTACTAATCAGGTCTCCAACCGTCTGTTCACAATCATCTAAAAGAGCATGTTTGCATCGTTTAAAATGGGTTATCTAGGCATGCGAATCCTGTATCATTGTATTCATCAAATCCACATACAATGATCCTGCAGCGGGATCCAACAGCTTTTGATACAAACCCAGAATCTTCCAATCACGAAGACATCTCATCGATACCAGACCCAACTCAAAGCAAAGGGCAGCAATAGGTACACCGTTGGGTGAACTAAGGACCTTCTTCCATACTCTCACTTCCAACTTCTCTGAGTGATTTAGCAATTTGGCCAATCTTCAAGCCAAACAATAGTGCCGGAATAGCTTTCATTTTGTAAAAATGTACGAGTGAGCTAATAGAGAATCTACAGTTTTTCAAATTAATTATTTTCATTTGTGCTGATAGTTGCCCGGCTTTAGTTATTACACAAGCAAGAGATTGGCCTTTATTTGGGGAAACATTCAGGTAAAAACTCAAATCAGTGATACTTAGTGTTAAGTCCAAGGACTGATTTCCCATTTGCCAGAAAAATCCTATCTGTTTCCTACTGTTTTTACAGAATTGGATTACATTTGTCTTTTTCTCATTAATGAATAGTTCATTTTTTTTGTAAGTATTGCCTCACTGAATCCCATCGTCAGTGTAAGTTAAGTATGCCACAGGTAAGGCAGAGATTCACAGTGGGACAAAACTAACCTGCTGTTGATGACTGCCCAAGTCCGAAAGGTACAGATCAAACCAGCATGGAGCTAATACACATCCCTGTCTCAGACCTCTGAATGTCTGGAATGTTCCAGTTGAAGCTCTTTGCCTGTCCAATCTAACCTGTAACAAACTTTCCTTATGCAGGTATATCAGAATTGATAGCAAAGATGGAGATAATTGCCACTCCCTAAGCTTTGCCCACAATCATGAACAATTGACAGAAACAAACGCTTGGTAATAGTCGACCGGCGTCAGATATACCGGCGTAGCATCGGTATCCCATGCTTTTTCCTGCAAGCATCTGATTATGAATCCATTAAGATTAGTGGACAGTCTTCTCAGAAACCCTGTCTGATACGTTTGCAGATGACCTGTTGAAAATACCCAGGCCTCTAATTCCCTCAGGACTAATACTGCGAAAATCTTGCTATCAAAGTCTAACAGGAAAATCGGACGATGGTTTAAAGGGTCAGTTCTATCACCCTTCTTATAAATTGGCAAAGTACACTGCTGCTGTTTTGGGCTGTTGCCCTGCTCGTTTGCTCATTTGCTGTCCTGCTGCCGGGCTCTCCCGTGATGCCATGACCCCAGGGAGGAAGAGGAAGAGGAAGAGGAGGGGGCCATAAGAACTCCCCCCACCACCCTTGTTGCGAAGCCCTGCCGGCAAAGTCCACCACTGCTGTTTTGGGCTGTTTGGGGAGTTAGGGGAGCGAATCCCGACTTGTACACAATTTGAACTCCAAGGGTATGGCGTGAAGATCTACAGCTAACGTATGTGCTTCCCTTCCTATGGATCGCGGTGTGTGGCCAGTCCAAGTAGTGTCATATATCAGTAGTCAATATATTGATATTTGTGCAGTTACTGAGACCAGGAGTCACGAGGCAGCTGGACCAACATTGGCACTAGCTATCCCAGAAGGATATATCATGATACAACAATATAGAGCCACGGGATAAGGTGGAGGGATGGCATTTATTTTTAAATCTATTCTTGATATTTGGGAGGGAGAGCTTTTAATCAGCGATGGTTTGAGATTAAACATATTAAAGTTCTGAAAAATGCTGAAACTACTATAAATATTCGTGGGGTTTTGGACAAACTATGGAACTTATAGGCGCTGGTAGGGTATCGTAGTCCTATATCCGTTGGTTAAGTAGAAATTAGTGGTGAAGGATGAGACAGATTAGTTTTGAATTTCGCACGTAATGTGTTTTATTTCTATTCGTTGAACAGCACTAATACAATTCTTAGTCAGTTTCAACACATGGATAGCTTTACACAGCCACAGCCGACGCGCGTTTCAACCTTAGTCTTTATCAAGGCTGGTGGTTTTGTGAATTGGTGGTGCAGCACCCATTTTGCTTGCTCCATCCAAACACTAGCTGCTGACATTCACTAATTCCTCACGCAACCGCGTCTCGCCCACCCGGCCGCTCATCTTGACATACGTTTCCCAACACCAACACATTAAAACCCCTTGCTAATACAGACAACAGTCTTCCCAATCCTCCTTACCAAATTAACCTGTTCTGGCCTAATTCCCCCTCAACATAGCCCTCCCCCCGTCACGAGCTTACTAGAAACCTTTCACTAATACCTCTAACTTACCATGGTCCTTCACTTCTCCCCCATTCAACCATATGTATTTTCTCTCTAGCTCGACTATCCAGTCCTCTGGCACCCCAGCATGGGTAGGACCAGCACATCATTCTCTGGAAGCATACGATACAACTCAAAGGGTAAGACACTGTATCTCCTCCTTGCCCAGTTTATCTCAGGGCATATCTGCCTGTACATAAATCCCCTAACTGACTAACATTCGTCTCTCATTTCTTCTTTCCTTGGTACTATGTCCTTGTCTGTCTCTAAATTCAAATTGCCAACCTGTCGTTCCATGACTTATTTATATATGGATATGTTATTGTTGTTATAACTAACTGACATGTCACTAACACCTATTGCCAACACATGACTAATCACCTCACATGGGTGTCACAATACACTTGGGATTTCTAAATTGGTAACATGCTATATTAACGGGTGTCTTGAACAAATACAAATGTACATAACGCATTGATTTCATTGTTGTCACTACAATGGGTACACCACATAACTGCACCACCAATTCACAAAACCACCAGCCTTGATAAAGACTAAGGTTGAAACGCGCGTCGGCTGTGGCTGTGTAAAGCTATCCATGTGTTGAAACTGACTAAGAATTGTATTAGTGCTGTTCAACGAATAGAAATAAAACACATTACGTGCGAAATTCAAAACTAATCTGTCTCATCCTTCACCACTAATTTCTACTTAACCAACGGATATAGGACTACGATACCCTACCAGCGCCTATAAGTTCCATAGTTTGTCCAAAACCCCACGAATTGTTTTTACAAACAGGAACCCTGGAGTTGGTTCCCTGACAAACAAGAACTAGGCTGCAGGTCGTAACAAAGTACCAAACTAAAAATAGGAGTGCGCAGGAGTGAGGGAGTTCCGCCTACCAAACTCCAACCTTCCTTTCAAATTTCAATCCAGGGACCAGATCCCCAGCAGCACTCCAACCTAACATGGCGAACTATCTGGAATCAAGAATTACGGATACCAAGAACCTCTTTGCACCTAAAGGATCAACAGTGCATGCATTCCCACCCACCCCAAGGGCGCCTGACAACCTCAGGCAACTTTTCATTAAATTAGAAAGGCTATGTACCAAGGAAATAAACAAATTTTGGGAGAGATTTACCCTCCAAACTTACCTAGAACAGGAGAAAATCCCAAGGGGCCTACGAATCATTATTTTCCCAGACTTCACCGACCCGGATGACGCTGACCTAGCAGCCAAATGGGAAGAAAACCTTATCATGGGCTCCAAAACAATGATGGAGTTACTACTAGAACATGCTGACAGAGCACACGGAAGACTTGTCATATTGATTGACCAACTCAAAAATGAGATCGAAACTAACAAAGCCCCTGCAGCAACCAAAGAAAAAAACTACAAAACCATGTACGAAATATTACGAATGCACCAAGATGAAGTTAAAATCAGGAAATGCAGGAAATTTGCAAGGGATGAAAGAGACTATCAGGACAACAGAGTCTTTACCTTCCAACCTAAATTTGACAACATACCAGGAAACAACTCAAAAGAGAGCTCGGTATCCTGCTCTCCAGCAACATCTGACGCAGACAGTGAACCAGAACCCGAACAAGGAACAAAGGACACCAATGACTCCAACCAGGAATCTGAGTCATTAGAAGAGGACAGAGAGGTACCACCTAAGCATATGGAAACTGAAAGAGAAGGTGACAGGGTACCATCTAGACTCTCTAGACAACATGACCAAAATAGAAGCATTGGCTATAACTTTCTGGATGAGATCCAACGATACAGAAGAGGAACGAGAGCACCACAACCAAAACAACAGCAGCAACAGCCAATCGGTAAACAAGTTCATTTTTTAGGCTCTACCCGGGGCAACATACCTCCAAGATTAGAACAAAGAGAGGTAAGAGAGCGGGATCCAAGAAACAACCAAGAAGAACAAGAAAGTGCTATCAGACTTACAAGATCCAAAACTCATCAACAACAACAAGCTCCAAGATAACTAGCCTAGTGACTAACCTCTCCAAATACACCCTATCAGAACATGACTCAGAAATTCTGAACAAAGGTCTCTCATTCGCACCAGTCAAGCACACAAACTTTGTGAATGCTCAAATTGACTTATTCAAATACATCAGAAAACTTAAACTGAAGAAATTCTTTTCTAAGCAAGTTAAATGGAAACAACCTACGCCAACAACATTGCCACTGAGCACCTTGGACATGGAACACCTGAAAGGTACACATCTCCTTACCAACCTGGACCTTTCACCAGAACAAGAAACCCAAACGATGTCGCAAATTATGCAGGACCTCGATATTGAGGAAAGCAACCTCAGGATACCGGAAATGAAGCAGAAATCCAAATTTACTCCCAACTTCCAAGGGGACAATGCAATTGACATTTTTAGCCAGGCAGTCACAAGAGACCTCCAAGCACTAGAAGATCGCGCAAGACGGAATCCCTCAATGAAAGACGACAACATTACCAGCAAAGAAAGACTAGCTCTCAAGATATTGCAGGATAACCACCAAATTGTCATCAAGGAAGCTGACAAAGGCGGCAATGTGGTCGTAATGGACAGAGAAGACTACGTGAAAATGGCCACCTCACATCTAACTACTCCTGGCTGCTATGACACCATCAACCGGAACCCAACTAAAGAAATCATAACGAAAACCAGAAACATGCTGTCTAAATGGCACAGGCGCGGACTATTATCAGATGATGAAATCAAATACTTACAACCATCACACCCCAGGATGCCAACAATATACTTCTTACCTAAGATTCACAAGAAATTCGAACTTAGACCTGAAGGACGACCGATTTTGAGCGGAATAGGATGGGTGACTGAACCCTTGAACAAATACATCAACAATGTCCTGGCACCCGAGGTCCCTAAGATACCTACCTTTTTGCGTGACACCATGCACACCTTGCTGATCCTTGAAGAAACCGTATGGAGTGAAGACTACACTCTTGTTACCCTTGACGTGAAAGCGCTCTACACATCAATTGACCATGGACTAGCCCTTAAAGCAATTGACTTTGCATTTAACAAAGCATCTGCCTCATTTTGGTCCCATTTGGAACTCACGAAAGAATTTTTGGAATTCTCACTAACTAATACTGTATTCCTCTTTGAACAACAATACTACAAACAAACAAAGGGTATTGCAATGGGGGCCACATATGCTCCCTCAATGGCCAACCTCTTCATGCACCACTATGAACAAGTGCATGCATTTACCAACCATGAATTCAACAAACTAATCCATATTTGGATGAGATACATCGACGACATTTTGATGATATGGCGTGGAACCAAAGAGGAACTGGACTCATTCAAACTCTACCTAAACCAAAACACCTTTGGTCTCGAACTAACAGGCATCTCAAGCAAAACAACCATTGATTTCCTAGACATTACCATCACACCAAATGGTAATAAACTAACAACTGCTACTTTCAGAAAACCAACAGAAGTCAATTCTGTCCTTCATGCCTCAAGCTGTCATAAGAAATCAGTAATCAGTACTAGAAACCTTTCACTAATACCTCTAACTTACCATGGTCCTTCACTTCTCCCCCATTCAACCATATGTATTTTCTCTCTAGCTCGACTATCCAGTCCTCTGGCACCCCAGCATGGGTAGGACCAGCACATCATTCTCTGGAAGCATACGATACAACTCAAAGGGTAAGACACTGTATCTCCTCCTTGCCCAGTTTATCTCAGGGCATATCTGCCTGTACATAAATCCCCTAACTGACTAACATTCGTCTCTCATTTCTTCTTTCCTTGGTACTATGTCCTTGTCTGTCTCTAAATTCAAATTGCCAACCTGTCGTTCCATGACTTATTTATATATGGATATGTTATTGTTGTTATAACTAACTGACATGTCACTAACACCTATTGCCAACACATGACTAATCACCTCACATGGGTGTCACAATACACTTGGGATTTCTAAATTGGTAACATGCTATATTAACGGGTGTCTTGAACAAATACAAATGTACATAACGCATTGATTTCATTGTTGTCACTACAATGGGTACACCACATAACTGCACCACCAATTCACAAAACCACCAGCCTTGATAAAGACTAAGGTTGAAACGCGCGTCGGCTGTGGCTGTGTAAAGCTATCCATGTGTTGAAACTGACTAAGAATTGTATTAGTGCTGTTCAACGAATAGAAATAAAACACATTACGTGCGAAATTCAAAACTAATCTGTCTCATCCTTCACCACTAATTTCTACTTAACCAACGGATATAGGACTACGATACCCTACCAGCGCCTATAAGTTCCATAGTTTGTCCAAAACCCCACGAATTGTTTTTACAAACAGGAACCCTGGAGTTGGTTCCCTGACAAACAAGAACTAGGCTGCAGGTCGTAACAAAGTACCAAACTAAAAATAGGAGTGCGCAGGAGTGAGGGAGTTCCGCCTACCATACTATAAATATTCTCCTAGTGTAAAGACCCATGACCTCTATGCCTGATTTTTCTAACCAGTTGAGTAGTATCCTGTTGCCCATGCTGAAAATTAATACTAGGGCAATGATTCTTGGAGACTTTAATCTTTGTTTTGGCAATAAGAGTGACCTGAAGGCTAAGAGGTTGGAGGACTCTCTGGATAATTTGGGCTTTAAACAACATGTGTCAACTCCAACCCATGAAAAAGGAAATATTCTGGATTGGATAGCTACATATACTATTAAAATAAAGGACGTGCATATCCTGCTTTGCCCTTGGTCTGACCACTCTTTATTCATTGTAGGATAAATACTGAAAAACCTATTAAGCTAAAAACAGAAGAAAAGATAACTATAATAGCTAGAAATCGGAAAAAGCTTACAGCTAAGCCACGAGGACCATGGTTAACATCCCTGTCACAAAAAATCATGAATCACACAATCTCTGATGAGATGGCAGGGGTATATAAGCAGTCGATTCAGGAAGCCACTGACTCGCTGGCCCCTTTGAGAACTAAGCAGGTGGTCGAGAGGAAGACTAACTCTTGTTTCTCGGCAGATCTACAGAAAATGAAAGCTACTAAACAGAAATATTTCTATGCATCGAAGTCATCTCAAGGCACTCATGAGAAGGAGGTCTACCGGATTGCAGCTAAAGATTTTATACAGGCAGTGATTGCAGCTAAGAGGAACTTTTATGATGATAGGATCGAAAGGGCACAATCGTGTCCAAGAGAACTTTTTAAAGTATTAAAGGAGTTGGAAAAACCGTATAAAGTTAAAACAGACACTATTATAAAGAATGCTGCGTGGTGTATCACTATTCAGGATGCCATGATGGTGAAAATTGATATGATAAAAGAGAATATTGAAGCCAAAAAGAAGCCCTGTCATATAATAGATAATACATTGATAGATGGTTCCACTCAGAAACTAGAGAGTCAAGAACACCGGTTTAATTTTAAAGCTGTTACAGAAACTGAATTGGCTGCAATTATTACTAATATGAAACCAACTAATTGCAAGGGAGACCCATGCCCGGCCATGATAATCAAAAAATGCGCCCCGCAGTTGATAGGCGCACTTTGTATGTTTGTAAATACATCATTTTTGGAGAATCATGTTCCTGGAGATCTTAAGAATGCTTGGATTACTCAGCTGCTTAAGAAGCCAGGTCTTTGTCCAGCAACTGCTGTAAATTATCATCCTATTACAAATACACCTTTTTGTTGAAGATCCTAGACCATGTGGCATACATGCAGCTTTCTGTATTCCTGAATGAACATGACATCCTGAACAAGTGTCAGTCAGGGTTCAGCAGGGATACGGAACAGAGACAGCCCTGCTGGATTTAAAATCAAGGCTGCCACAGCATATGGATAAGGGGCAGATGGTGACGCTGATGTTGCTGGATCTGTCTGCCACCTTTGATCTGATGGACCATGGTAAACTGGTCACCAGGTTAAAGGAAGTAGCACTATTTTCAGACAACGCGGCCCTTTGGATCGCGTCATTTCTGAGTAAACGAAGATGTAGAGTATGGAATGGGTTAGCTGAGGCTCTTCCTGTAATCTTGAAGTTTGGTGTACCGCAGGGAGCATGTTTGTCTCCATCTTTATATAACATTTTTATAGTCCCTTTTCACAACCTGCTGGAAAAGAACAACATAGGTTTCACTAACTTTGCAGATGACACTCAGTGTGTCATTCCTATGGCAGGTTGGCATGAGGAGGATTAAAAAAGAATTAATGAGACCTATGAGATCATCCAATCATGGATGATAGAAAATGGCCTGGCGCGCAACAAAGAAAAAAACGACCTGATGATAATAGGCACGAGCAATAAATTAAAGAAGTTCGGTGAAAATTATAAAAATAAATGAATATCTGGTTGTGATATAGAAACCAACCAACCAGATATTTTCTTTTTGGGTCTTTCGGGTGATGTCGGTCCTTTTCCTCACACTTGTTTCTCTGTGTTCTGTCTGTTTTTTTCTCTTGTGAGTGCCCTGAGGCCTGCGGGTTAGTGGCGCAATATACAAACTTAGATAGATAGATAGATAGATAGATAGACAGACAGACAGACAGACAGACAGACAGACAGACAGATAGATAGATAGATAGATAGATAGATAGATAGATAGATAGATAGATAGATAGAGAAAACGAAAGTGAAGACCCTAGGCGTTGTCTTGGATCAGAATTTAAACATGAAGGCACAAAAAGGCCGCTTGATGTTGTCTACGGCTTATCATTCTAAATTGCTGGCCCAACTTCGGCCCTACATTTCCCAAACCAACTGTGAGACTATAGCTGGGCTGTTGTTGGGTCAAAGATTGACTATTGCAGTAGCCTTTTGGTTGGAGTGGCTAAGACTGACATCTCCCGACTTCAAACACTGCATACCAGTATGATTAGGGTCATTGGTGGCCTCCAAAAGAGAGACCATGTGTCGGAGGCCAGGCGGGGGACGGCACTGGCTTCCGTTGAAGCCAGGATCCAGTTTCGCCTGCTGACTATTATACAGAAATGTTTTAAGGGATCTGGCCCTCGTTACTTAACTGAAGCATTAACAGAAACACCAAATGCTAGGACGTTGACATCTAACATCACAAATTTCAACTACAGATTTCCAAATGCAATCTTACTTAGATCATTAGATGTGCTTTCTTCATGGCAGCACACAAAGCATGGAATGATATTCCACCCGCCCTTACAGATATTGAGTCAATAGCAATATTCCGGAGCAAGATCAAGACGTTGCTCTTTAAATAAGGGTAGTATTCTGCTATCTGTTTTTGTTCTGTACATGTTGTGTGTTTGTCACGCCTCCGGGTCCTATGGTGCGATATACAAATCAATAAAGTAAAGTAAAGTAAAAGTTGCTAGGCTGCCAGGATTCGAGGTGTAGCTGGAAAACCCGGCGTGTGCCACTTGAGCTTTTTGGGAGCTTGGGAGCCGACACAGCGTCAAGGATACTGTACGTTATACCTTGCTACCGCACAGTGGCGATTTCTGGTATGGAACTGGCTATCAGAAAGCCCATGGAGTTGCTTTGTAAGACCTGATAGGCAAGCAAATGAGTGGCGTGTGGTCGCCTTGCTCAGTGAGTTAGGAGTGGGTTGTTCAGCGAGCAGTGCTCCCAGCCGCTGTATGATTTGGACCAATTGAACAAGTTGGAATATTTTCCCTTTTTAAATAAATTTTAATTGCAGGCAGGAAAATAAAAAAAAATAAAAGAAACTCGGGCAGGATTGTATTGAAGAACTGGAATGCAGTGATGTGATTCTGCAACTGTAGCCCACAGTGACTCTGCGATATCTGTCTACTTAATCCCTTCTGAGTGGCTGAGGACCTAAATATATACATAGCTCTGGTCACTGGAATTTATATAAGCGTTGTGAAGACCGGGAGGGGGGTGGACTAAGGCTGCCTCTCGAGCAGTCGAGAGTTCCCCGCTCTGCACACTTTTTAAAATCTTTTGTTACCCCTTTTACTTTTATATTTGGACTCCTTTTAACTTTTATTGCTACATGATTTTATGGAGCATCATATTATTGTGCAAGGGTGCAATCGACGTGTGTTTTTAACAGGAAACTAGTAATTTTTGTTTTCTTTTTAAAAAAGTGACTTACGCAAGAGTGCCTTACAGTAGTTCTGATTGTTGATGTGTCTAAAAGGCTTTGGGCCTCATTACGGGTTTGGTGGTAGCCATGCCGCTATTGGCGGCATGGCTGCCTCCAAAACCGGGTCTGGGTTCCCTGAATGGGGAATTACCGGGCCATTCCGAGTTCGGAGGGCCCGGTAATTCCTCCCTCAGAGAACCCGGGCCCGGACCTTCCCCATTCCCATTGAGCCCTCAATGGGAATGGGAGAGGGAGCTAACAACGGGCCGATTACGACCTGGTTTTACACGGCGTCCTTACCGGGTCCCGCGAGGGGACCTCATAATCAGGCGGTATGGGAATAACGGGTCCGCACCAATTAGCGGACCCCGTTAACCCATTCCGCCTGACTTGTAATGAGGCCCTTAGACTTAATATAGGTGTTGAATGGGTTTTGCAGGCATGTTTTATTGAATTTGATAATTTTATATTGTTCATGATTGTGTTTCTTTAGATTTTAATGGCTGTTAAAAATTGTAGAAACTTTAGGAAATGCAGACTGTTCACCGTCCTGCAGATTTTTAGTGGTCACTTGTTAATCATTGTAGGTCTGTGGAAGTAAAGCACCTGCGGTGCATGCTGTTATGATTGCACAATTAAACAGTACCATTTCCAAAAGAAAGGCGATAAGCTCATCAATTAGTGCCTCAGCAAGGAAATGCACTACCGCATTGAGGAGGCCAACGTGATAATCAATTCAATTGGTCGGATATCAACCGACCAGCAAATGGCAGTTCTATGTCATTTCATCCATGTGTGCAATTTCGGTGAGTTTATTTACGAGTATGTTTCACCCAAAAAAGTCATTGAAATTGTTTTTTTTTGGGGGGGGGGTAGTCTCCCCCAACCTTCCCATCCCCTATTGTTTTTTACCAATCCCCGGATTCACCCCTTATATATACTTTTCCAACCCCCCCCCCATATATTTCAATTAGTTTCTTCTGTAAAATGTACTCGTAAAAAACCCCATCGAAAATTGCACCTGTCGATGAAAGAACGTTATACCCAAAGGGCCAGGCAGTAGGAGCAAAGATGGTGCCAAGAGGGTCCATCAGGGCACGAGGATGTGCTTCAACTGTAATGTCCCAAACGGTGATGAAATGATCAAAATGGTCACTAATGAGGTAGTTCCCATTGCCGGTAGGGGGAATCTGGATCGCAAGCAGAAGTTCAGTATTGATGAAATGTGAGCTCTCGCCAATGATAGCATGGGCAAGGTAAGCTTAACACCACTTGTGAATGTGGGGAAAATATTGCCTGGGACCAGGTTCAAAACTGCCCAAACCAAAACGAAGGACGGTCATACTACATAGCGGTAGAGGTTAACCAGCTCCCGGTGGGAGTTATTGGACAGGGGGCGGGGGTAGGGAACCTGGGGGAGGAAGGGGCGATAGTGCTGCATGAGCTGGATAAGATGCAATACCTGGTATTGGTTACCCTCTAGAGGTGGTTCTCCAAGCAGAAAGTTGGGGGCAGATCAGGGCTGGACTGGGAACTAAAAGAGGCCCTGGAAAAAATTACTGGGGACCAAAAGAGGCCCTGGTCAAAAAGTTCAAAGTGCCCCCATATGACACATTTTCAGCAAGCCCAATGCTTTTCCTATGAGAAAATTTGGAAATACCACAGAAAAGAGGCCCAGGGTGCAGAGGCCCACCGGGAAATCTCCAGAGTTCCGTATAGGCCAGTCCACCCCTGGGGCAGATCTATTTACTCGGCTGGTACCTCCCTCTAGAACAGCCTACCAGCCTCTCTCAAACTTGAGAAGAACCACCTCCGGTTCCAGAAGCGAGTCAAGACCATCCTTTTTGCTTTTGCTTTCTCTCCTCTTTTCCCTTGCTGATGCACCTGACTGCTCCGTGCACTGGTCACCTGGTCACCCTCTGAACTTGGGCCCGGGCTCCTGCTTGACCATTTGCCCTTGCACTGCCTCCGGGCTCCCCAGCACTTAAGGGTCTGTATCTGACACCCTACAGACCCTTCTCTGTGCACCTATGAGCCACCCACTGGCTCGGCTTGTGTGTTAACTCCACTTCCCCCTTCCCACCCCCCCTGGCACTTCTCGCCTTCCCTCTTCCCCGCACTTGCGTAATCTGAATGACACAAGGCCTAGTAAGATATTTTGTCCTCTCTTTGTTCCCCCTCTTGTTGTGCCCCGAAACACTTGTGTACGGGCGCGTTATAAATGCCACATCATATTATATCATATCATATTAGCAATAGGTTTGAGCCTCTGAGCATACACAGTGACGATACTACTGCCATTCCAACCTACACTTATGTCCCCTACTACTGAGCCTGGAAAGGATGTCCAAGAGACAACACTAATGAGGAATATAGGGTTCCGTGGTTGTGAGGGTCGCAAATGTGCCTTTTACTTCATAGCAGTACTGCGGAAGGATAATGAGGAATTAGAAAAAGACTGTCTGGGATGTTTGAGGAGCTGACGCTAAGCAAACCCGTACACCAGCCACGCATATCTCTATTACCTGTGGGCGCGATAGAGGGGCAGTAGCATAAACAGGCCCTCTGGAACAGAGAAAGGGGGCCATCTTGGAAAATGCAGCTTCTATGGCCTGGGCCGACCCAAACAAACATGCAGATGAGCAGAGGCTTGCCTCTTCATTTTATTGATAGCCAGTCAAGATTGCGTAATCATTCGCAGAACTGGGCAGTCTTGGAATTGAGAACATGTCCCCTCCACAAGGTTAATACCGGA
This sequence comes from Ambystoma mexicanum, assembly GCF_040938575.1. Lineage (NCBI taxonomy): Eukaryota > Metazoa > Chordata > Amphibia > Caudata > Ambystomatidae > Ambystoma > Ambystoma mexicanum. The sequence goes on from NC_090922.1 coordinate 263,748,887, forward strand.
GGCACAAATTGGCCGGACTGTTTTTTCTTAATGAATTTCCCTAAATATGGGGACAATAAATATGAGCAGGGTGAGGGCCTTATTAACAAGGTTACACATTGGTTGAGAGCACAGAGAGGATGTCTCTCAATCGTACGAAGTGACATTGTACTCTGTGAAACACTGAGGGGGCCAAATAAGGTGGATGCCATTAGAATTCATTTGTGGGATCCTTCACTGACCCAAGGCCTCTTGGAAACGGAATAGTGGGCATTGCCTCTGAATGGCTTGGCGATCTCTATAAAAATGTGCGAGCGTAAGGATGTTATAAACACAGGGGCCAAGGGGAATCACCAGAGTCTTGTCAGCCCACTAGCTGGCACCACTGGTGCTAGTCGTTGCAATCAGGACTTCTTTTCTAATCTAAGGACAGAATCCAGGTTTAACTCTAGTGTAGCATCAACCAAAATGTCCCTACGGGCTGCAGCATAGGCTTATGCCGCTCATCAGGGGAAGTGATCGATCCCACTGGAATTGATGGACCGGGCATGCTGGACATGAACAGAACTATGCACAATTTTTGCTTGAGCAGGAGCCGGTCATAGGGGCCGTTTGGAACATACCTAACCAACATTCTGGCATAGGCCCCGCTCAGACCGAACCTGGGGTGCGAGTCCTTTCGCGGAATATAGCAGGTTTAAATAAATGTATAACAGACTATGAGTGGCTCAAATTTATTCGAGGCTATGCAGTGATTTGCCTCCAAGAAACATTGGCTACCGAGGCACCCCACATTCAGGGTTATGCCACCTTCACCATTCTGCCTATCAAAGGAAGGGTCGCCCTAGCGGGGGGTTGGTTATATCGGTAGACATTGCATTGTATAAATCGGCGAGGCTAGTGGACATTGGCTCGCCAGACTTACTTGAATTACAGCTCAAATTGAGGGATGATTCCTCGATGTTGTTGATCATTTTTTATAATAATATCCTGGCAGGTAGGGGTGTGGTGTTGATTAGCAGGCTGGCAGACCGGCCCTGGACTGGAGATTACCTTCCTCCGGCATTATAAAGATCTTGGCCATGGGGGAGCTTAATCTCCAGTTTGAGCCGCTGCTTGGTATAATTGACATCATGGACGAAGAGGACAGCCATTGGGGGATAGGGCTGGTCAATGCTGCACACCCTCCTAGAGAACATAGGAACGCAGAAGAAGTAGTGATTTTGTTAATGGCGGCCAAATGAAGGGCTTGCAATGGGCGATTCCCGAGCAAGCGCATTTGGGGGACTTCGGCATGTCGATCATTTAATAGGAAGGAGTAGTCCAATTGGAAGTACATGGACATGCCAGGTGCAACATCAGGTGGGGCAAGCTCGATATAGAGAAAATCCTGCCTCTGGTTTATCATGATATTGCTCCATCATTGGACGGGGTAGCCGCTTTAGACCTTGATGATGCAACTGCACTAGTACTTAAGCACGAGAGTGTAATGGCAAAGGTGGGGTCTCGGGTCTCAAAACCCTCTAAAGTAATACTCAAGTTGACTTCTTGGTATGACAAGGAGTGCAGGCATGTCAAGGGCCAATTGATAACGAAGTTAGGTCCGTAACACTAGCAAATAGACAAAGGCTAAAGACGGCTAGAGTGGAATACCAAAGGTTACTCAGGGACACAAAGAGTGCATGGCCCTAAGATACCTGCAGTACGCTACTCAATGCCATCAGTAAGGGGGACTCAACGGGCTTCTGCATCAAAGGGCAAACTCGGGTTGAATACTATAGCAGGCTCTATGGTGATGGTGGGGCACATAGTGGTATGCCAACCCTCATCGAGGGAACAAGTGCTAGCTATGGCGAGGGGTACGATTCCACACCGCTGCTACTGACCTGCAAAGAGGTCGGAAGAGCACTTTCGTGCCAAAAGTTGGGAAAGGCACCAGGTCCCAACAGGGTTCCAGTAGACATTTACGCAAATGAGCCTGTTGTTTGGGTCCTGTATCTAACAAAACTTTACATTACTATTCTGAGTCAAAATGCAGTGCCTGCGTCCTGGACCAGCGCCGAGATGGTCCAGATAAATAAGAAAGGCTCAAGAGATCGCCAGCTACTATAGACCAATCTCGTTATTAGATACAGGAGGGAAAACCTTTGCCAGGGCTCTACTGTTCCATCTGGAGGCCTGGACAGATAGCAACCAGATAATTAATCATTGGCAGGCAGGGTTCTGCGAGGGTCTGAGCACAGTAGACCAAAGCTTGTGGCAACGGCTGGTCACTGGCAAATATGCAGTCCTCAGGAAGGTTAGTGTTTATGCAGTCTATGTAGGCCTGGGAACGGCGGTTGATACAGTACCCAGACATCGTCTCCGGGAGGTGTTAAGGGGGCTTGCTATCCCGGTTGCCCTTTTGACTGCCATCCAGAGTATGTACACGGCCAAAACAGTGGTGGCACGGTGGGGAACAGATGGGTGTGTTTTGGCCCCAAACTTATTCTGTACCTTCATTAACAGCGTCATTGAGGAGTTGCTGTCCTCCCAGACTGATGAACCGATGGCGAAAGGCTACCGGTCATGCTGTTTGCAGACAGCGCAGTATTTCTATCGTTGACACCTACTGGAGTCTGCATGCAGCTGGACCTTTTCATTGCCTTTTGTAAGAGAAATGGCCTATCACTAAATGTAACCAAAACTAAATGTATGGTTTTCAAAATGAGCACCAGGAGGAAATGCAAGGCTCTTAAACTGGCCCTGGAAGAGGGCGACATAGAACAAGTATCTCACTACGAGTATTTGGGGATTAGAGTGATGGCATCATGCGGTTGGACAATGCAAATGGAAAAAGCTATGGTTACTCTGGGCAGATACAGTGGTGCTCTGGCATGGTTCAGTGCACGTCTCGCTGGAAGCCTGTAAGGCCCAGGCAAGCCAGGCTGCCATTTATGGGGCAGAGTTATGGGGGCAGATGGACACCCACCCATTGGTGATAGTCGAAAACAAATATTTAAGGAACATACTGGGGCAACCTTCCAGCAGGCATAATCTGCCAATGTTATTAGTGACTGGAATGCAGGGGATAGAGTCCAACTGCAAGTTTTTCCCAGTGTTGTTTTGGTTCTGACTGTGGTCCAATGTAAACCTTGTCAAATACAGAGATGCATTGGTGGATGTCCTAGCACAGCCAGAGGGTACCTCTTTGAAGTGGGCTGTACATGTCAAGAGATGCTTGGGGGACCTGGACCTTGGGGATTATTGGAGTAACCAGAGAATTATTTCTTCACGTTCAAAAGGCGGGGTAAAAGATGCTGTTCTTGTTAAGGCCCAGTTGACATTTCTATGAAAACTCTTGGTTCGATGCAACTGGCACGTTATGTCAGCACTAAAACCCAGGAAGGATACGAGGGTTACCTTGATTATGTAAATCCCAGATTTGAAAGCTCTCTGTACACTAAGTTTCGGTCTGGCACATTGCTTACCGCATCTCTGAAACACAAGCGGCATAACATGTTTCTCCTGTGTGCCCACTGTGCAACGGTGCGGCAGAGGATCTAAACCACTTTTTAATGCTGTGCCTGATTACACTGCCTCTAATGAAGTCTTCCTAAAGCCACTTTTTTTTCTATTCGTAGCTCTAGCTCTATTGGGGATGTCATCGCAATATGTTTAAATGCAACAGACCCTCCAGCTGTGTTTACCACCAGCAAATATCCTAAATGGGCATGGAGAATAAGATCAAAGAAGCTGCTGGCGAATGCCCAATAAATGTACAGGCATATGCATGTGCAAATATACTGAAATGTGAGGCCAATTTGATGTATTATGTGATTTTTATTGATGTATGCTTTTATGACTTTGTTGAAATAAAGTCTATTGAACTGAACTGAACTGAACTGATCTGATAAATAGGTATCATCAAAGATTGCTTCCAGGTTTGAGGGGTAGTTTTGGTGGCTATCCCTGATGATAATAGAATAAAAAGAATCTTTGCCCAAAATGATAGATCCACTTTCAATAAGGCACTGCTCATACCATTAGACACCAGGGGCCTCATTAGGAGTTTGGAGGTAACCATGGCGCTACTAGCGCCATGGCTGCCTCCAAATCCTTACCAACTCCGCCCTGGTAAATGGAGCTATCACCGCCCCATTCCAAGGTTGGTAGGGGCAGTAATTCCCCATTCACCAGGGCCCTTCCCCATTCCTATTTGAGCCCCCATAGGGCTCAATGGGAATGGGGAAGGCGCTAATAACGGTACCGCAAATTGCAGTACCGTTATTAGCACCAAAGTCCCTTTGCGGGTCCCGTCCTTAACGCCTGGTAAAACCAGGCGTTAAGGGAGGACTCGCAAAGGGAACTCGTAATAGGGCGGTAAGAGATTACCGGTACCAGTGCCCTTACCGGTACCGGTAATCCCTTACCACCCTGGTCGTAATGAGGCCCCAGGGCACGAAAAGCAGAGGTTTCCCTAAAGATCTTCTCAGTTGTTCTAATTGAGAAACTAAGTACCCATGGACTATCCGGAAGCTGGTAAAGAATACAACTCTCAGATTACCTATAAAGATTCTTAAAATGCTGCTCTCACTCTCCTTTGCAATTGAGTTATTGTGAGTATGGTCTTGTGGCTTCCAAGTGCCATTAATCACTCACCAGAAATTACATGAGTTTTTCCTAATAATGAGCCGTATCATTTTATCTCCCTCTGCAACTGGGTATGTTTATAGCATTTCATTCAATTTTTATAAGTCAGGCTTACCCTCATCATTTTCTCACAGAATTCACTTCTCATTGAGGTAATTTTAGCTAAAGCTCTAATATCTTTCCTCAAAACCTTTTTCCTGGCTTGGACTACTGTGTCAAATGTGTGGGAAGCGGTTTTTATGAACCCCTTATGGAGGATTATTCTGGTTCCCAAACATATCTATAAATATAAAAAATGAGTTGGTGTTAACCAGTTGCAATTTTTCCTCTAAAGAGGAATAGGAGTAAAGTTAGACAGCGTACTAATAAACTTTTCCAGGCTAACTACTTCCGTGCTACTCTATTGCCTCCTGCATTAACAACTAAGTTGCCACAATTCCTATTCACCTCCACTGATAAGCTAATAAAGAATTTGGAGGTGAGCATATTGTGTTAACTCGGTGATGTGTTATTCACCTTCACGTCCTTACAGACATCAAATAGGGTTGAGGACATTACCATACAGTCAATGCAAGAGCTCTTTTCCACACTTTTCCATGTTGGCTCAGCTGGCGCATCACCCTTAACAGATCCATTAGCCACAGTTAGATCCCGTAGCTCAACAATCTCGCACCACCTCTTACCATTGACAAATGCTATTTTCTTAATGTTTTCCCAACTTCCTTTGGGGGAGAGCCCATCTAATAGGCTAAGGCCACACTTACCATTAAAATCCAGAGTTCACAAAATGTGTTAACCATCCTCCTCCACCAATTACATTTCGCATATGCAAGAAAATGTAGACAAAAATGACACTAAGCTGAAAAACACAGCGGGTTCCAGTAGATATTTACTAGACGCAATGGTGTGGCTAAGATTGAATTTTTCAAAGAAAATCTAACAACAAGCAGACCATAGAGTTTACCTGAAATAATTTCATAACTCTTTAGTATTGAGTTCCTGATTGCAATAATTAAGCTCCTTGATGGATGTCCTTCCAAACCTGGCATAGCCAGTTGTTGCACTAATGTCTAGCTATCCATAGTTATGTAATTTGTACGGCACACCTGCTGTTTAATATATCAAATCGTATTCCAATATTTTATTACTACTTTCATTTGTGCCAGTAAAACTACTCTAACCCTTAGTGTTCTAGCTTAATACAGAAAATGTGTGGTTTTCCCTGGAATCGACTCCGTTCCCCTATCCGCCAATTTTCTAAAACTTCCAGCCAAGGATTGCGGATGCCAAAGCCAATCACTATATTCATTGTTACATATAGTTTTCTCAATATTTAACACTTCAAAAATTCTCTTTTTCTGGGGGTGCAGGGGACAAGTTATCTTCATAGATTCACAGATCCAATTTAACTGGCCTCCCTCAGTGAGGGCCCAGAAACATCACTCTTCTCTATTGGAGCATTATAACTCGGTGTCAGGTCATAGTCCATAGATCGGAGTGAGTCTATTTCAGCCATTTTAATTTTAATTATCACCATCGATCCAAAGTCTAACTGTACAATGTCTGTTCTATGGTCATCCAGGAATAACACTCTTTCAATGTCCCTCAATGTGAGAAGCCGCAATTGGGGAATTTCGTGGAACAGTCGGAGGACGTTTGCCCTATTCAACAGAATTCCTTTATCCACTCGTTCTTTCTGCACAAATAAAAACCTTTTTAGGAAATTCCAAGGTTTGAAGCTTCTGGGGCTCCACAGAGTGGGAGACCAAGCACTGAAGTGAGCCTTGAATATGCGCCGGTTGAGCTCCTGATCAAAGGTGAATCAAATGTCGGTAATTTCCAAAAGTCATGTTTTTCACCACCACCGGATCTCAATTCATGTAAAGAGTTAGTGCCCGAGATTAACTATTAAAACCTTTACTCAATGCTGGCACAAGTGACGTTGACAGTCTAGAAGAAGCCGGGATAAATGAGTCACATTGAATTCCCATATCTATTCTCCAAATAATCTTATCCACAATGGCCGTTTGGTTATTATACATAGGCCCTCTGACAGAAGTAGTATCATCCTACCCCTTTCCAAAAACATTGGCTACCAATGGGCCCTATAAAAGGCCCCTCTTTCAGTGATGAAAGTACCACTTGGGCCCCCCATATGATTTATATGGGGATTTAACACCCCTAAACCTTGCTCGGTACTCAGACTGGCAAAGATAGTTACCAGTGCCTCTGTTTGAGTAGCTATATCCAGGGTGCTGTTCCTTCCAGGATCAATGTGAGGAATGCATGTTTCCAGGATCTCCTCCACTCCGCATGCAGCTGCTGCGGCTTCTTCTGTTAGATAGTTTTGTTTAGAAATGACCATGAACTAACGTTTTTGTTTTTTCAAGCCTTTTTTATTCCACTTTCCTTTTTTCCTTTATGCGCCGCCCCCTCCCTGCAATAAAAACTGCTGGGCAGAAACAGAAAGAATACAACCAGGGTTTGAGGCCACATTTATTACCTCCACACTATTTGAAGGAGCTACACCCGCTCCAGCTAGTTCTTTCACAGTGTCATAGATAGATTCCAAGTTAAGCTTTATATCTCTCAATTCAAGTATGTGAGCAGATCGTTTTGATTTAATGTTATCATACAGGGTAGCAAATGAACTCAAAACCATGTTCAGAGCTGTCAACCTTACATGGGTATCGAGTTCTCTCAGGGTATGGTGCAAACCTTGTTGTGGAGAGAGAGAGCCAGATTGGTTGTCCCTACTTAGTGAGCAATTAATGCTGGATGGGTGCTCTGTTAAGAATGATGGCAAGGCCTTCACTTATATCGGTGTGTTTAAATTAGCACATTCATTGACAACACCAAACACTTGTTGCATTGGTTTGTGCACCCCCTTGCAGCTCCAAAGTCAACAAACTCTGATAACTAATAACATTCTGACCCACCCTACAACTTATTGCAACAAATCACTCTGTGTCGTCACTTCTCCCCGGGAGGGGAACCCTTCCCATGGGGCCAGGGAGTTGAGGCCGCTACTCCATAGTCCCCTATGGGGGTAGTACTCAGTGTGAGGATCCCATGGGTGGGGACCCCCTCTCTGGGAGAAGGGAGGACTGTCAAGAGAGAACATGGCATAGACACCATCATGCTGTGAAACGTAAGGCATCCAGCCCTATGTGTAGGACTCATCCTCTCTTTCTCCTCTTGCTTCCACAAATGTTCTTATACATAGTAATTGTGTTTATCAGGTAAACAACACAATGACGAGGAAGAGCGAGGGACCAGTGATTATGGATAATATAAAAATTACTGTCACGAGGAAGAGCAGGGCGATGCACAGGCCTACACAGAACCGATACGAACATTCTAGCTATTGGAAGCTAGAAAGCAGTCATGACATAAAAACAGACAAGGGACTGCACTCAGAGTCTGTCCTGCCCCAGAGTAGCTTCCTGCCGAGAGCAGAACATCGAGCAGATGTCCTGTGGAAGACTCGACTGCCTGGAAAAGAGAGGAGGAGAATGTCAAGGTGAGGAAACACCATGACTTACCGGGTTGTGGTATCCGGCGTGCCTTGGCATATGCAAAGCCGTCTGAGTGATCTAGGCAAGAACCGAGGTGCGGAGAGAAACCAGTGTGGAACAGCTGCCGAACACTTAACGAAGACCGCAAAAGCCCTGGGGAAGCCGCAGAAGCTGTCAGGTGTTGCTGAGGACCAGAAGCCTCGCAAACCAAGTAAAAAGGTACACAGAGGGGGACCGGGGAGGCAGAGGGATACCCCAGAGGCTGTGAATGGGAGGAAGTTCAGAGCCATCTTCCTTGTCCCAGTGGGACCGAAGAGAGACTCAAGTTGAGAATGGAGGGGTTGAAAGAACGTCCTAAAAAGACTGAAAGAAAGCCCTGGCAGGATAGTGAACTGGGTCTAGTTAAGAGACATTGTACAGCTGAAAGAGGTGAGAGACACGAGTTGAGAATGGAGAGGGTGAAAGATTGCCCCAGAGAGAATGAAGAGAGGCCTGTCAGGATACTGAAGCAGACCTAGTTAGAAGAGATTGAAAAGCAGGAAGAGGGGCCAAGAACTCACGCATCAAGAGAGAGACCAGTTGAGAACAGAGGGGGTGAAAGAGCACCACAGAGGGACTGAAAGAGAGACTTGACAGGTTAGTGAACCAGGCCTTGTTAAGAGACATTAGAGTTGAACAAGGGGTCTGGGTCCCACAGAACAAAACACAAAGTCCTGGGGAAGAGAACCTTTGGCATAAAGCATGAGAAGTCCAGAGAAAGAGAAACTTTGGCACAAAGCACAAGAATTTCAGGGGAAGAGAACCTTGGCATAAAATATGAGAAGAACAGAGAAAGTGAACCTTTGGCATAAAGCACTAGAAGTCCAGAGAAAGAGAACCTTTGGAACAACGCACAAGAAGTCCAGGGGAAGAGAACCGTTGACATAAAACACAAGAAGTTCAGAGAAAGAGAACCTTTGGCATAAAGCATGAGAACTCAAGAGAAAGAGAACCTTTGGCACAAAGCACGAGAAGTCCGGGGGAAGAAAACCTTTGGCAATTGTAGGCGTGGACCTTTAGCTCGGCCCCTCTACCCAAATAGGCCCACCTCTAAAATTAATAAGTGGGCCTTTTATCCATGAAGCAAGTTTATTTTACAACGGCTAGGAGGGGGCTTGGATAACATCTAACAGTCAAACAAACCCTGGTCTCCCTGAACAACACAAAGAATACAAATTATATAGAGTTTGCAATAGTTAATACACTCCCCCAGATACCGTTAAAAAGGCATCCCCCAAACATTATTGGTTGCCCTGTACAGATAAATCTAAAACCCACACAGTTCATCGGACAGGGAAATTACAACACAATCGCCTAAAACCTATAATTACAAGGTTTACATTTTCAACACACCCCTTCCCAAAAACCTCGCCATATTTGGTGGCAGCCTTGCCTCTTAGTTACAACATAACAGAATTCCTATTAATGACGCACACGGACCTGGCCTAAAAATGCCTACGCACATGAAGATGGGAGAAAGACATGTAGATTCCCTTTGACCTATTCGTGTTTGCTAACCGCATTGCCCAAACCTGTCCAGTGTCCGATTTCTATGACTATGGACCCTTCCTATTCACATGAGTTCCACCCACTCTCTGACAACACAGTCGCTCTCCTGAAATGTATTACTACTGATCTCCGTAAGTGTCCTGGGTGAAGCCATCTGTTCAAACAACCCCACAGGTTTCATAAATGCCTATCCCTCACAACAATGAATGCTCCTGTTAACCAGAGATCATATATTCCCTTTGCCCTCCAGCACTTGTTCCCTGACTGCTGACTGGCTTTTGCCATGATTGCGAAAACACCCCTTGATACACAAAGTAACCAGACCTCATATAATTAATATCTTTTCCAAATTTGAAAAATACTTCCCATACATGTATACCCTTATGTGTGCATTTTATACCTATTATGATCTCCTCTCATGATCGCCATTCATACAGCTAAACTCCACATGCACATATTGATCGCCTGCTTCACCTCAATGTGGAGGGGCCCTCTATGTGACAATGTTTCATCGTTATGTTTCTGCGTGCATGCACATCTACAAATTGGTCCTATACCTAGCCTTAGACGGGGTTACATGAACAAAGCAGTTCTCCTAGGCATCTGAGTCGAGCATCATCGAAGACATAATTGACAAGAACAAAAAAGTGCTAGGGAAAAAATCAAAACAGGTGAAAGTACTTTTAAGATTATGTTCATCCATGACGGCATCCAAGAGAAAAGAGAGTCCAAAAAAGTATCGTCAGTAGTTTCGCCTTCCTCCCCGTGGCCCCCTTCAGATTTTGCAGTTCAGTAATTGTTTGAGTCAAGGGTTCCATTATCCGAGTCATTAGGAGGCGCATATGTGCAGCAAGTTTTTCCCAATTTATGGCACACCCCACCCTCCATAGATGTGCCCTTCATAGCTGCAGGGCTACAAGGCACAAACCCTTAAGTTCTTCTTTGATTTCACTGAACGCTAACACAAAGGAATTGACAAATAATAGCAACTCGTAATGGGTTATCTGAAGCCATTTTTCATTGACAGTGTATTGCACGCCTGGGGCCAATAGAGAATAGAAAAATGTTTCAATATGGCTAAACAGTCGAAAATGATCAGGAGTGTTCCTTAGTGCCTCAGATGTTTCTGCTGACACATAGTTAGATTTTTTCGATATCCTCAAAAAGTCTGTTTCTCCAGAGTCCTGCAAAGTTCGTAGATTGTCCATGTCCGATGACACAAGGGGTACCGGGGACAAAAGGGGCACAATTGTGGACTCAGACAGTGTTAGGTAGCTCTGCAGAAACACAAAGACGGGTACGTGCAAAGTGGTGATGCTGCATACACCTCTCCAGGCCGGAGATAATTGTTTGTATGAAAAGGGCCCACATGACCAGAATAAATTGAGAATCACTGCCGTACCTCCAGCCAAATCAGGAATATGCAGAGTGGTGCCGCAGTTTTGATTTATGCCTACAGGCACCGTGCCATCGCCCTTGAAACACAGAAAGAAATGTGTAAGTAACCGGATCTTAGCAGGTTTCTCAGGCTCCTTGAGCCATGTCAATAAGTTCACATATTTTCTACAAACTTTTCCACATGCCAAATTAGTTTATGTCACCCCATCTTTAGAGAGTCCCACCATCCATCCAACCTTGTAACTCTTTACCCCTTGCTCCCACATGTTGTTCACGATTATCAGACCCTCAAGGTTAAGCTGCACTCTTTGCATACAACAAACATCTTTGCGATCTTCCGCAGTTGAAATGGAACATTCTTCATCGATCGGAAGAACAGAAGCTGCTACAGATTGCCATTGACACTGCCCCCAAACTCTGCATAGGGCTAGGTGCACAAGACAACGTGCACCTGACACTTCTAACTCATCAGGAATAAATAATCTAGGGACAACAGAGGCATGGGGAAAGAGGGACCAAATGTAACACAACTCAGTTACTCTCTCCCTTCCCACTCTCTTCATGTGCTGGTAACATATATTATCAGCTGCAAAACTGTGTGCGTGATTTACAATTTCTAAAGTCCCACCAGAATCATCAGATGCAAAATCAATTTTGAAACTTTGTTGCATTTCTGAGTGTGTTCATTGTACCCAAATATCCTAATGTTTCCTCCCCTGTACACATTATTTGTCCAACACATATGACCCCAAAAGAAAAAAGAAAAGAACTCTATAAATTGCTGAACACATTGTCCTTCTACAACCAATTCCTATTAAACAATTCTAAATTTTTAAGACAATCTTTTAAAACAATTCTCAGGTTTCATACGCTCTACTCCCCCTGTCGGCTGGAACAAACCACGATTCCTTAGATGCCACTTAACTTAATTATTAGTTGACTCCTGTTCCTCAGGCATCAGTGGTGGCCTACCAGTGTCCCTCCGAACATCGTGGAGATGTACCCGTGCTTTAATGCCTTCCAGCCTCACAGCAGCAGAAGTAGAGAATATGACCCTATGGGGTCCATGGAATCAACAGTGTTTCCATCGACGGTGTTAGACGCTCCTCTGCACACCAGAACACTGCTAACATCTCCACAACACCTTCCCCGGGTTCCACAACACCTTCCCCGGGTTCCCACATTACTCCCTCCAGGCTTCGAGACTCACATGATGTGGTTACCCCAAAGGACCGAAAGCTCCGTACCAGGTACAATATACGTGCCCAGTTGCAGCCCTTCCTGCATTGGCAGTTGCCATGGAGAGGGGCGGCGGAACACTTCCGCATCGATCATTCATTTGCTCACGTGATTCAGAGCGGCGTTTCCCACGTGACGATGGTGGACGTCACATGACTCGGAAGCGCACAGTATATAACGCTTGATGCACGGAGCACTCACTGCTTCTCAGCTGTCTTTCGACTCTGTTTGGCGCTACGTTTGGATATACTCTGTTGGTTTACCTTGATCTTGGATCTTCACCTGGACTCCCACGGATTACCCTTTTCTACCTTTGCTTGGAACTGTTTACTCATTGCTGAACCTCGACCCGTACCTCACCTGTCTTCGGATCTTCCCTTGGTACTTTGTTGGACTTCAACGTCATTGCCCTTTGGGAACTCACGCTACGTCTCCAGCTCTACAGGTGGGCTATCCTGTGTCCACGTTTGACTCCGGTTCCTGTTGTTCTGGGGACTGCCTCTCATCTGAGTCTCGAACCTCCTTCACGAGGTTTCCCGGGTTTTCCAACCACCGGATAGGTAAGATTATTCAGATCCTCTGATTCTTGTGTATATACTGTATTTGCCTGGTACTTAACCCCGTTCTTTCTGCAGCAGCATCGGTGTTCCAGAGGTTCTGTGGATCCGGGAAGTAACATCTTCCATCTGTGGCTCCAAAGGTCGCACAGCGGGGTTCTTTTGGTTCCCCTGTGCGTCACTTGGGGACGGAGGTCTCAACGGTCTACACGACACTTAAGTCAGAACAGACTGAGAAGCCGTATAGTCGTGTTGGATAATGCAGGGGTCCACGGAAGAACCCATAGCTGCTTTAGTTCAGGCAATTACAGTATGAAGGGCAGATATGGCCGCGGCAAGCACGGTGATTCACCAAAGGCTAGATTCCATACAGAGTGTCCAGCATTCCCTCCCTGCAGACTCTGAATTCGGGGATGCTCCCACTCCAGTCACACCTCCTCCATTGGCAAGTACCCCAGCTCCAACACCGGTGGTCCTTCCAGCCCCTTCTCCCTTGGCTGCTCCAGAACGTTATCAAGGCGACCCCAAGAAGTTCAGGACCTTCATCAATCAGTGCAAGTTACACTTCTTGTGTAGACCTCTGGCCTTTCCTAATTCCACTGCTAAAGCGGCCTTTACCCTTTCCCACCTGGCCGGAACGGCTGCCGCTTGGGCTAATCCTTTTCTGGAGAACAATAGCCCGGTTCTCTATGATTTTGATTTGCTAGTTACCGAGATGTCCCGATTCTTCGACACCCGACACAAGGCACAATCTAGGGATCTGGAGTTGTTAGAATTAACCCAGGGTAGAGGGACCTTGATAGACTACATCACCCGCTTCAACCAATTGGTCGCCGAGACATCATGGCCAGAAAGCAAGCGGGCGGTCATATTCTATAGAGGGTTGAATAATCCAATGAAAGATGCCTTAGCCGTGGTCCCTTCCGTGCCCACTCAGTATCAAGAACTAGTGGATCTTGCCCTGCAGGTAGATGCACGTCGCTCATAGCGTAGGGCTGAGTTGGGTTTTTCCCATCCTACAGCTGCCAGTACTCCCGCCTCCAGCACTGAGGAACCTATGCAAGTGGGAGGTTTACGTAGTCCCATCACGACATCCGAGAGAGAACGTAGGAGGGTGGATAATGCATGCTTTTATTGTGGCACCACGGGACATTATGTTGAGGGCGTCCCTCGACGTCCCAAGAAGTCCCAGGTTTTTCGGACAGCTCGACCCTAGATCCGGAGTCCAGGTCGAGCTTTGAGTCCTCATCTCCGGGTGCCACTCCTGCTTTCGCTCGTGTCCAGCCCATCTTTGTACAGGCCACTCTTTGTCCCTCTGCGGGTATCTCTCACGCAGTCACGATCATCATTGACTCTGGTGCCACGGGGAACTACATAGACATTGCTTTAGCCCATTCTCTCAATCTACCTTTAGTGGTGAAAACAAAACCTGAACCGGTTCAGGCCGTAGATGGCACTGCCCTAGTCTCTGGTCCCGTTAGACACCAAACTGCCCCTCTATTATTGACTATGCAAGACATTCACACAGAGACGCTAGGTTTTGACCTGATCACCACACCCCAGTTCGGTATCATATTAGGAATACCCTGGTTGCGTGAACACAATCCTCTGATTAATTGGCAAACAGGCACGGTTCTCTTTGAGTCAGATATCTGCCAGAACTTTTGTCTCCCAACCCATCAGGAAACAGATACTCCGTCACGGGCTTTGGGAGCTCTCGCTCAGCTCACATTGAATGACGGTGGTTCAGCAGTTGTGAATTCCCATACTGTTGGAGGGGTAGTTACCGGGATTCCCTCTGAGTACAAAGCATTCGAGTCAGTTTTCGATCGCGGTTCTTCCGAGGTGCTTCCTCCACACAGACCATATGACTGCCTGATTGAACTAATCCCGGATTCTACCATTCCTTCAGGCAGGATCTATTCTCTGTCCCCCTCGGAAGAACAAGCTCTGAAACAATATGTCCAGAACACCCTACGACTAGGACACATCCGCCTCTCTACTTCACCAGCTGCAAGCCCTATTTTTTTTGTACCCAAGAAAGAGGGGGACTTACGTCCTTGTGTGGATTACCGACGCCTTAACGCCATCATGAAAAAGGACAGGTATCCAATCCCTTTGATCACCCCCCTCCTGGACCGCTTATCCCATGCCTCCGTTTTTACCAAGCTGGACCTCCGGGGCGCATACAATCTAGTGCGCGTCCGCGAGGGCGATGAGTGGAAAACTGCCTTTTGCACCCGTTACGGGTTGTATGAATACTTAGTCATGCCCTTCGGCCTATGCAACGCCCCGGCCACATTCCAGCATTTTATGAATGACATTTTCAGGGACATTCTGGACGTATACATGGTTGTTTATCTGGACGACATCTTGATCTTTTCAAGGAATCTTGATGACCATGTACAGCATGTTTGGGAGGTCTTATCCCGTCTGAGGAAACATTCGCTGTTTGCCAAACCCGAGAAATGTCAGTTCCATAAAACGTCTGTTGAGTTTCTGGGCTTCCACATTACCCCTGGGGCCCTATCCATGAACGAATCCAAGGTTAAGGCGGTACTAGATTGGCCGATTCCTCAGACACTCAAGGCCTTGCAGGCCTTTTTGGGCTTCGCCAACTTTTACAGGCGCTTTATTTCGTCCTTTTCTACAATTGTGGCCCCACTTACGGCTCTGACTAGCCCTCAAGTACCCTATCAGTGGCGAAAGAAACATCAAGAATCCTTCGAGGCTCTGAAGACCGCTTTCACCACCGCACCGATCCTTCAGCACCCCAATCCCGAACTTCCATTCATAGTCGAGGCTGACGCCTCTTCTTTCGCCCTCGGTGCGGTGTTGTCTCAGACATGTCCTACGACGGGCAAGTTGCACGCAGTGGATTACCACTCCCGCCGGTTTTCCAGTACTGAAACCCATTATACTGTAACGGAGAAGGAACTTCTGGCTGTCATGGACGCCTTTCGTGTCTGGCGCCATCATCTCCTGGGGGCTAAGCATCCAATCACTGTCTACTCCGATCATCAGATCTTAGAGGATTTGGCCTCCCTAAAGTGCATCAACAGCAGACAGGTCCGGTGGCATCTCTTCTTTTCCGCCTTTGATTTTCACATCACTTATCGTCCTGGGATCACTCATGGAAAAGCGGACGCCTTGTCACTCTCTCTGGGTGGAGTCTCGTTGCCAACCTTTCCCGATACCGTTCTAGGTAAGAGTCACGTAATTTGTCCCTGCACTCCCTCTCTATCATTGTTGGATTCTGTGCGGGCATGGACGAGCAGTCATTCTGACCAACTGCGGGATTGGGATCCGGTGTATTGTGACGGTTTGCCTTTCGTGCATGATCGCTTGTTTCTCCAAACGCCTGACACCCGTAACCTGGCCCTTGAATGGACTCATGATGCCCCCTTTAATGCCCATCCCGGCCAGGAGCGTACCATGGATCTCCTAAAGCGCTGGTGCTGGTGGCCCTCTATGAAGCGCGACGTGGAATGCTATGTCAACTCTGGTTCTGTTTGCGCTCAAGCCAAACATCGAAGAGGTCGTCCAATGGGCCTGCTGCTTCCGCTACCGGTACCCCCAAGACCTTGGCACACACTGACTATGGATTTCGTGACCGATCTCCCCAGGGTGCGGGGTTCGATACCATCTGGGTGGTGGTGGACACATTCACCAAAATGGCTCGCTTTGTCCCCTGTAAGGGGATCCCTTCGGCCCCGGTCCTGGCTGAATTGTTTTTTTAATCTGTTTTCATGTTGTTTGGGCTTCCTTCTGTCATTATCTCCGACCGTGGGTCGCAGTTCACCTCTCGTTTTTGGAGAGCTTTGACTAAGCTGCTTGGCATCGATACCAGGTATTCCTCGGCCTATCACCCCGAGACTGATGGGCAGACTGAAAGAACGAATCAATCTATGGAGCAGTATCTCCAGTGTCTTATCTTGCAGCAGCAGTCCTCCTGGTTGAGCGTTTTACGGCTTGCCGAGTTCGCACACAATAACGCGGCTCACTCTGCTACAGGTTTCTCTCCTTTCTACGCCCTCTATGGCCAACACCCCAGAGTCTTGCCTGTCCCTGACGACTCTGTCTCTTTAAATCCTGCAGCCACGGCTTGTCTTAGGGATCGGTCTGCTGTTCATGCTCGTACTCTGGTCCACCTTACTGAAGCAAAGGCCTCTATGAAGTCCCGTGCTGATGGCAAGCGCTTGGCTGCTCCTCCCCTTGCGGTGGGTTCCAGGGTGTGGTTGTCTTCCCGTCACCTTCGCCTGGTTGGTTGTCGGAAACTTCTGCCTCGCTTTGTTGGCCTGTATGTGATCTCTCAGGTTGTGAATCCAGTGGCTTTTCGCCTGGTTCTCCCGAACTCTTGGCGAATCCATCCTGTTTTTCATGTCTCTCTCCTCAAGCCCTGTCCTGATTGCTCCCGTCTTCGGGCCCCGGTAGCTCCGGTGTCCCTGGCCTCCCCTGATGTCTTTGAAGTGTCAGCTATTTTGGGTTCCCGTTGGTTTAGGGGTGGGCTCCAGTATTTGGTGGATTGGAAGGGTTATGGCCCGGAAGAGCGTTCTTGGGTTTCCGCCCTGGACGTTAACGCCCCTCGGTTGGTGGCCCGGTTCCATAGGGATCACCCGTCCTGCCCACGGGATCGTGGGCCGTTGGGGGGGGCTATGTTAGACGATCCTCTGCACACCAGAACACTGCTAACATCTCCACAACACCTTCCCCGGGTTCCACAACACCTTCCCCGGGTTCCCACATTACTCCCTCCAGGCTTCGAGACTCACGTGATGTGGTTACCCCAAAGGACCGAAAGCTCCGTACCAGGTACAATGTACGTGCTCGGTTGCAGCCCTTCCTGCATTGGCAGTTGCCATGGAGAGCATACAGCAGAAGGGGCGGCGGAACACTTCTGCATCGATCATTCATTTGCTCACGTGAATCAGAGCGGCGTTTCCCACGTGACGATGGTGGACGTCACATGACTCGGAAGCGCACTGTATATAACGCTTGATGCACGGAGCACTCACTGCTTCTCAGCTGTCTTTCGACTCTGTTTGGCGCTACGTTTGGATATACTCTGTTGGTTTACTTTGATCTTGGATCTTCACCTGGACTCCCACGGATTACTCTTTTGTACCTTTGCTTGGAACTGTTTACTCATTGCTGAACCTCGACCCGTCCCTCACCTGTCTTCGGATCTTCCCTTGGTACTTTGTTGGACTTCTACGTCATTGCCCTTTGGGAACTCACGCTACATCTCCAGCTCTACAGGTGGGCTATCCTGTGTCCAAGTTTGACTCCGGTTCCTGTTGTTCTGGGGACTGCCTCTCATCTGAGTCTCGAACCTCCTTCACTAGGTTTCCCTGGTTTTCCAACCACCGGATAGGTAAGATTATTCAGATCCTCTGATTCTTGTGTTACATTGTAATTGCCTGGTACTTAACCCCGTTCTTTCTGCAGCAGCATTAGTGTTCCAGAGGTTCCGTGGATCCGGGAAGTAACATCTTCCACCTGTGGCTTCAAAGGTCGCACAGCGGGGTTCTTTTGGTTCCCCTGTGCGTCACTTGGGGACGGAGGTCTCAACGGTCTACACGACACTCAAGTCAGAACAGACGGACAAAAGAGCAAACAAAGACCCTCTCCACAGAGACTAACAATAGATGCTTATGCTTGTTTGGTCCCATGCCACCTTCAATCTTGTTTTGCTGATGAGATGCTGTAACCTGTGAGGAAACAAATCTGACACTTTTGGTTAAAGCCTTAAGGTACTCCCCAAATTAATTTCCCAGAATTTCAGCTGACTTATGTACATCAGTACCTATGCATGCGGGTGGGAGAGGTGCAAACATTCTATGACCCGTCACCACCTCATGGGGACTAAGGTGGTGATCTTTTCCAGGCTTACTCCGCAAACAAAACAATGCCAATGGAAGGCAATATAACCATGACTTTTGCAAATCAGAACACATTTTTGACAACTGAGTTTTCAACAAGCCATTGAGATGCTCCACAATCCCATTGGCCTGGGGGTGGTACACTGAGCACAACCTGTGCCGTATCCCCAAAAGTGAAGTCATTTCAGTGAGCAAAGCATTAAAGAAGTGAGTCCCATTATCAGATGTTCACAAATACACTTCACAAATACCCCACCATGGAAATACCTCCCTCACCATGAATCTGGATGCAGATTTGGCATCAGGGTGTGTACAGGGTCAATCCTCAAGCCATCGGGAAAATGGACACACAACTATAATTAAATAACGATAGGTGCTGCACCTTTGTACCATATCAATGAAATCAACATGTAATTCCTTAAAAGGATCTGAAGGTCGGAGCATAACCCCTCTTACCACCTCATACTATTTCCGGGATTGAATTTCTTACAGATTGTGCAATTACCAATAAACCTACTCACCTGCTCAGAGAGGTTGGGCATAAACCAATCCTTCTGATGTTCTGCTTGGAATTTGTCACCGAGCAGCACGTGCCGGCAAATGCAGTTGCTCCAAAGCCACAAGAAGCAACTCTACAGGCATCACACCTTCCCTGTCAGGTCCTGCCACTACAATAAATCTGTAGGCAAGAGCGTACACTCCCTCTTTGCGTAAAGCTCCTTTTCCTCCTGTGGGTCTTTTCCCTACAGTTGAACAATTTGTAACAAGGGTACTGCAGTATACAGGACTGGCAACTGTGCCTGTTGGGACATCATTTCAATTTTTGGGATATCTGGGAGGGTCAAATATGCTGCACCCTTTGTTGATTGGTCCGCAGCATTGTTACCAAGTGCTACAAAATCAGTTTTGCTAGTATGCACAGTGCATTTAACAACCCTTACCTCCACAGGCAATGTTAACGTGTCAATTGATCGCGGTCTTGAGCTCCTGAAAAAAAGTTCTCATTTCATCTGACCACTCGATCAGACTCTTCTCTTTCTGTGCTTCCTTGAGAGCTTGTAGCAGGGGCCTCTTGTAACTAGAGTAGTCGAAAATCCAAGACCTACAATAGTTACAGAGCCTCAAAAACTGTTGCATCTGTTTTATCATAGTTGTTTGAAGCGTGTTCTGAATTGTGGTGGCTCTCTCAGGCATTAACCCTCTCCCTGCAGATGATACTATCTGTCCCAAATACACTACTTCTGTTTGACAATATTACAGTTTTTCTTCGTCCACTTTGTACGCCTTCTCCGTGAGCAGGGTGAGGAGCCTGACTGAATCTACTCGACACTGTTCCTCTGAAGCATTGCACACAAGTAAATCATCCACATACTGAATTATAGTTCTGGACATTTGTAAGTTCTCCAAATCCATCTGAATAACTCTGTTAAAACCCTTCGAGACTCACAGTACTCCTGGGGTAAACTTGTGTGTTCAAATCTCTGACCACGATATGTAAATGCTGTGAGGTACTGGGAATCGGGGTGCAGAGGAACCGAAAAAAAGGCATTTTTAAAATCAATAACTGTGAAGTCGGTTGACCCAGTAGGGATTTTACATAGAATGGTCATAGAATTTGGTACCACCGGAAATTCTGCTTCAACAATGTTGTTCAGAGGCCCCAAATCCTGAAACATCCTCCAACTAGACCCCTTTGCCTTCTCCTCAGTATAAATGGCCGCGTTACATGGGGACACGAAAGGTTGTATAATGCCTTGCTTCAACAATGCCATAATGGTCTCAAAAATCCCTTTGTCTGCCTGCTTAGACATGGGATATTGCCTAACCCTTGGCAAAATTGCTCCTTGTTTTAATTTTATTTGCACTGCCCCTACACTTTTCAATAACCCCACATCATGGGGATTGCTGGTCCATACGTGGTCTGGCACTTTCTCCAAATCCTCCTTCCAGTATGGCAATATTTTTATCACGATGAGTATAGTCTGTGGTACCTCCCTTTGCTCCACAATTACCTGGCAAAGCACACCAATCTCAAAAACCATTTCACCTGCGTCTTCTACATCCTCAAACAATTGCTCACCAGACATGTCTCTTAACGATGAGGTTGGATCAATACACAACACTATCTACCATTTGCCTCCTTCCTCATCGGTGCCTGAAAGAACCACCCTGTCCTTCTTCACAACCACAGCTTCTAGAAGAATGGTAACGATAGTCACTGGCGATATCTCATGTGACTCGGCAGCCCAGAACTAAAATTCTAGGGTTATCCGCCATGTCCGATCTCTTATTCCAGGTACCCAACTTAGCACTATCATTACCCCGTGCAAGATTAACACAGAATGTACTGGCATCCCACTAATCGCAATGTCGCTGCAATACACAGGGAAAAGCGCTGCTTCTCTTAATGGGTACAATCCTGGAGTTGAGCACGCTATGCTGTCCTTTTGAAAATGCAAGCAACATGTTAAGCTTGCTCAGGAGGTCCCTTCCCAAAAGGTTCGCCGGAGTATCTTCACAGTATAACAAGGGAGCAGATAAAGTTTGATTACCTACCTTGATACGCAAATCTTCAGTGTATGGAACTGATAGACAAATCCCTGCATATCCATGTCTGATAGGGGAAAGCCACCTTCTTTAATAAAGGATTACGTGCCCCCTCCGTCGACCATGAAAGAGAATGTCTGTTTAGCTACCTTTACACCTATCCAGGGTTCCTCTTCCGGATCTGTAGTAACCGAAAGAATTGGACACGTCAGAGATATCTGTGGGCTGGCCTATTCCTGATACATTTGAGCACCAGGATGTGAAAAGGGGTTTCCTCTGAGTACACTTGCACCAGTGTAATGAGTAACTGTCTCCTTCGGTAGAGGATTCTTCTCCCAAGCCTCTACTGGTGCATGGGCTGACATGATCGGGGCATGAGTCTGTGTCATTCCAGTTCCCAGGTTCCGATCAACCTGGACTTGCTCCAATGGCACACAGTTCGGGGCATAGGGCGATATTTGGGTATACGTCTGGAGGGGACCTGAGTTAAAATACTGTGGTTGACTTTGACAATCCTGTGACACATGCCCCATTCTTCCACACACCCAACACTGCACTCCATACATTCCTCCATATCCCCCTCCCATTGGCCCATTGAACCGGGGCCCCATGCTCCAAATCCACCGAATGACCCAACGCCTCGCGAAAATCCTCCCCTTCTCTGTGGAAATCCTATCATCGGTCTTGGTCCAGGTAATACTTGTCCGTCCATAGTTGTTCCATTCAAGAGGCTATTTGTCCTTGTTGTCCCAGCTGTCCCTGCTGTCCCTCTATGGGGCTGGTTATCACTGCTCCCTCTAAACTAATCTTTGCTAGTTTTTTCTGGACCAGCTTGGCCTCAGCCTTTTGTGCCTGGTCCATACTCTCCTTTTCCTGTCGCCTCTTACAAAAATGCACAATGTGCGCCTGTATCTCCTGCCAACTCTTCACCTCCATCCCTAGGACCTTGTGTAGGTCATGCTGTACTTCTTTAGGAAGTCCTTTTTCAACATGTGAGAAAAAAATGCCACATTTTTGTCCCATGTTTTTCCCGTCTCTGCTCTCCACATCCCGCTCCACGTGGGCAGCGGGAAGCTCGTCCAACTTCATTGTTTTTGCCAAAATGGAATTTATGTCTGGTGTATCAGGATACATTATCCTCAGTGCTCCCCAAACTTGTGCCCTATAATTATTGAAAGCCGCTCCATTGTGGGTATTCATGTCTAATTGAATTCCCGGATACTCCACTTTCTTCCACAACTCATCTGCCCGTTCCCCCATCAAGGCCATGGAAAGGTTTTTAATGTCCCCAATTGCCAACATGACACCGGCAGTATGTTGTTCAAGTGCATGCATCCACTTTTCCGCCCTGCAGTGAGCAAAGAAAGCATCTTCATTAAGTTATTCGACTCCATGTGTGACCACACGACATAATACGCCCTCCCCCTGACCCTTCTGGAGTAGTGGGTATTGAGTTAGTTTTGCTTTAATTAGGGCTTACCATATCTGTCCTCGCCCTCTCCCTATAGCCATGCAGGCTTCACGGTGTGTCCGAAGACCCCCATGGCGTACTTTGCTGGGTCCTTACTAGAGCAGGAGGCGTAGCCTCTGCTTCCTGTCCTCCTTGCTCGTTTGCTCTCTACTAACCTTGCCGCTTCTTCCCAATTCTGCTGTTCTTGCCTTTCCACTACTCTCCGTAATCTATCCTCTATCCTGGAACTGGGGGGAAATTCTCCTCTCGCAGACTCTTTTTCATGCTTGCTCCTTGCAATCCTCTCTCGCTCTGGCCCTTCTGGTCCCAAGGTTAACGCTGATTTATCCAAAAAGTAGACTTTTCTTCTTTCCTCTTCCCTCTGAGGCCCGCCAACAACCTTTACTAAAGAAGGCGTCACCCTTCTGCTTCCCTCATATTCCTCTATCTCAAAAATTGGTGCAGATGGAGGTGTTACCCCTGACTGTCTCGTAATCACTGGAGTAGGCACTGGAGAATATGGAGGTTCAAACTCTGAATTTGTATACCCTTGGGCGGGAGACAAAGGAAAGCACCCATATGGGGGTTGTGCATAAAAGATTCCTACACCTTCCTTTCTCGTCCCATCTTCCATATTCACGACCTCCTGGGCCTTCCCGCCCTTCTCATATAACCGCAATAGCTTCAGGATATTCAGTCTATGTCCAAATTTGACCCCTTATGTTTGGTCCCGAAGAAAGTATGCATATTTTCCAATATATCCTTATCATAGGACCCCTCACCCGGCCATGGTTTAGACATCTTACCCTTTGTTTCCCTCAACCATTCCTGATGATATTTCAAAATGTGTATTTTATGTCCAGGGAGCACTTGATATACATGATTCAATGGAGTTTCCACGTTTCAAAAGAAATCCCCCAAAATCCTGATATTATTAAAGAAAACCACCAACCTGTCAATACAAAAATTACTGCCCAAAAATAATTTTTCTGCCCCTTAAAAGGTTTTCCACACACTCACTCTCTGCACTCACTGCTTCATCATAACTGCCCCAATAACTATGTATTCCTCAACCACGCACAAAAGACATTTGCCGGCCCAAATTCTTTCCATTCCTTCGAGATTTCACCTTCACTAGAGCATAGAAGGAGCTCAATGTTTTCACTATAACACAGCTGTATCTCTTCCTCTTTCACTAGTACGGCACTTTCTACTACAGCGCCATCTTCCCTGAAACTACCAGAGGAGACCCACACTATCTTAGACTAACCAAGAAACCCGAGGTGCTGGGTACGGCCGCACAATTAGTACAACTAAGGCCTTAGCAAGATATACCTCAGAAAGGATCTATGGGTGGTCTTACCATAAAATGCCACCTCACTCTAATGTGAGGGCTCCGGCCAACCAGACAAGCAACCTGAAGGGTATCAAGCCTATCCCCACAAGTAACACACTGCGCTGAAAGACTACTACGATTCATACACTTCCTAAACACATTCACTCTTCAACCTGCTTAGTCCCTTCTAGTCCCTTTCATCTTCTCCCAGGGGCAAGACTAACATCCAGAACAGCCTTCACCGCAGCAGCTGGGGAAGGTAGCCGACACAGGGGAGCCAAGTCGAGGGAGGGGTCCAACCGTGCTCCAACACCCCCACAGAGACCAGGTGAGCATAACAGAACGCGAAGCCTCTCAGAATCTCTGCCTGGGCGTAATAGAAACCTCTGAAACTGACCAGTTAGCCCAATTACTGGGGGAGCTGCGGGCTGAAGTGCATGCCTCAAGACAAGAGGCTAATTCCTTGAGAAGAGACCTAATAGTAGCCCGAGATCGGACGGATGAGTAGGCAAGGCAAACGCTCCAGGCACACGCAGGACAGGTTCCGTTACCAGAGGCTACACAAACTCCTTTGCCACCACCTTCACCTCCAGTGCAAGTGGTAGTTCCGGGGGCAGTCCCACTGGCTCCTCCAGAGCGCTTCTTCGGCGACCCGAACAAATACACTGTGTTCATGAACCAGTGCCGTCTCCACTTCTCGTGCTGACCAGGAGCCTTCCCTAACGACAGTGCAAGGGTGGCTTTTGTACTTTCCTATTTGGGAGGCTGTGCAGCTGACTGGTCCATCCCATTAGTAACCCAGGATGATCCAATACTTGGGAAATTCTAATGGGAACTGGAATAACTGTTTGCCAGGCACACCCAAGGACAAGCATTAAACAACGAATTACTATCTCTTAGACAAGGGAGCCATGATTTATTGACTTACATTGGCACCTTCAACCGTCTCATAGCACAGACTAATTGGCCGGAGGAGAAAAGGACCACACTTTTTTACCAGGGGCTACGGGGCGAGTTAAAAGATGTACTAGCTCAAGTGGTCAATCCGAGTGTTGTGCGGAATATATCAACCTGACAGTGCAATTGGACCATCGCTTACAAGAACGAAAAATAGACCGCACAAGGGCAGAAGGGAGGTCGGTTTACATGCGACCTCGGGACAATCAAACCAAGGCTCAAGAAGCGAGCTCCCATTTCCAAGGCTGAGATGGAAAAAAGGAAACAACAACAACTTTGTTTATATTGCGGAAAAGTTGGACATTTTTTGCAAGATTGCCCTATTAAACCCCCAAAGAAAATGGTAGGTGCAAGGAGAATGGTAACGAAGAAAAGGAACAGAAGTCGGAAAACTCAATGCCAGGCAAGTGTAGGGGTCCAGTTGTCGAGCGGAATTAAGAAAGTTGTACAGACCTCCCACCTGGTCATCCCGGTACTAATAACCCACCACCAACAACCATCAAGAGTCCATGCTCTAGAAGCCCACATAGATAGTGGTGCGGTGGGAAACTACATCGATCAGGATTTGGTCACACGGATAGGCCTTTCACTTCAGCAAAAACCACGCTTGGAAATCGTCACTGCCGTAGATGGCTCGCAGATGTCTTCTGGGCCAGTAACTCAACACACCGATAAGGTAATGCTGACATGTCAGGATGGTCATTGGGAAAGCATTTCGTTTGATCTTATAGGGGCCCCCCAGTTCCAAATGATCCTCTGAATGCCGTGGCTCGAAACCTATAACCCAAGGATTGAGTGGCGCACAAGGAAGCTGACCTTCCCTCAAGAATGTGCAAAAAGATGCTACCACAGGAACGGGAGGAAACTACAACTCAAGGGGAAACCCATCCTAGGAATTGTTGGTTCATTGCCTTCTGAATATCAAGATATTCCGGACGTGTTCCGAAAAGGAACAAGCTAATACCCTGCCTCCCCACAGAATTTATGACTGCCAAATCGATCTGGTCCCAGGAGCACAAATTCCCTGCAGCAGAATCTACGCTCTGAGTGAGCAAGAAAATCAGCACCTAAGAACATACTTAGATCAGTACTTAGCTAATGGCTTTATCCGTCTGTCCAAGTCCCCAGCCTCTTCAGCACTCTTCTTCGTGCCAAAGAAGGAAGGGGACCTTAGAACTTGTATAGATTATAGGGCATTAAACCAGATTACTGTGAAGAATAGGTACCCTCTGCCGCTCATTCCCGAACTACTTGACCAAGAAAAGAATTCTCGAATCTATACAAAATTGGACCTACGGGGAGCTTACCATTTGGTAAGAGTGAAAAAAGGCGACGAATGGAAGACGGCATTCCAAACCAAATACAGACTTTTCGAGTACCAGGTAATGCCCTTTAGTTTATGCAATGCACCAGCAGCGTTCCAGTTCTTTATGAACAATGTACTCCACAAATTGTTGGACGTCTGTGTCCTAGTTTACATTGACGACATCCTCATCTATTCAGAATCCAAGGAAGATCACGTGGGTCATGTAAGAGCTGTGCTGGAGAAACTCCACAAACATCGGTTGTTTGCTAAATTGGAAAAATGCTCCTTGCATGTCACGGAAGTCGAGTTCTTGGGCTTTATGCTTACCCCACGAGGGGTGCACATGGACACTCATAAGGTGGAAGCTATTCTTCAGTGGCCATCCCTGATATCGATCAAGGGAGTGCAGAGCGTACTCGGATTTGCCAATTTCTATCGGCGATTCATCCCAGGATTTTCCCAAATCGTTCATCCTATCACTTCTTTATTAAAAAATAAGAAGAAGTTTTACTGGTCTCCCGATGCCGAAAAAGCCTTCATGGAATTGTAATCGGCTTTCACCTCAGCACCTGTCCTTCGGCATCCCTGACCCGATCTACCCTATGTAGTAGAGACCAATGCCTCCAGTGTGACCATGCGGGCGGTGTTATCGCAAAAGGATCCAGACACGGGGCAGTTAAATCCTATAGCATTTTGGTCCTGTAAATTTACAGCACCAGAAAAGAACTATGCCATAACCGACAAAGAATTACTGGCGATCAAAGGAGCCTTTAAAACTTGGAGACACTACCTTCTAGCAGCTAGACATACTGTCACTGTTATCACGGATCACCGTAATCTGTAATATTTGAAAACTGCCTGGGCCCAATCTTCTTGTCAGCTTCGCTGGGCTCTTTTCTTCGCGGAGTACGATTTTGTGATCACATACCGACCTGGAGTGCGTAACGGAAAGGCAGACGCTCTGTCGCGAATGGGAGAGGATAAAGACGCATTTATATCATCAGAACCAATACCCATCATTCCAGAAGAGCGAATTCAAAACGCAGTAACCGCCTGCTGGTAAGATTTGAAGATCGACCCCCAGTCTTAAATGGACCAAACTGCCCAACAAGAATGGTTAAACAAGAGGAACTAGTACTCCATCAAGACAACTTTCCCTATTTCCATGGGAGAATATACATCAAAGACAAAGAAACTCAAAACAAGATTATTGCAAATTACCACGAGTCATTAGTGAAGGACATCACAGGATTACTAAAACACGAGCCAAAATCAGGAAGAATTATTGGTGGCCAACCTGGGGAAAGGACGTGGTCCAGTTTATTACAACCTGCAGAGTTTGTGCACAACAAAAATCCCAAAAGTCAAGTCCTGCAGGATTATTACGTCCACTGGCTATACCACCAGTCCCTTGGCATACATTATCCATGGACTTTATTACATATTTACCTCCCTGCGACGCCTTTAACACAATCTTAGTGGTAGTAGATTTATTCTCCAAGATGGCACACTTCATTCCCCTCAGGGGACTTCCTACTGGTGGAACCCTGGCCAATGTATTCCTAGAACAAATATTTAAACTACATGGTTTCCCTTCGGTATTGACTTCTGATCAAGGATCGCAATTTGTCTCAGCATTCTGGAGGAGTTGATGCAAGATAGCGCAGATCAATCTTCGCCTCTCCACCAGTCACCATCCCCAAACCGATGGTCAAACTGAGAGGACTAATTAGACGCTAGAGCAATACCTGAGATGCACGTTGCAGCAGACCGAAGGATCCTGGAAAGACATTCTCTGGTTAACTGAATTTGCATACAATAACTCAGTCCACAATAGTACTGGACAAACCCCATTCTATATCATGAATGGTCGGCATCCCCGGACATCCTCCTTTGACCCGCTTGATGAACTAGAAATGCTGGCAATCACCTCTATACATAAAACTATTACACAAACTCTTAAAGAAGCAACCAAGAATTTAACTAAAGCCAAGGAACAACAAAAGAAGTTTGCTGACAGGCATAGAAGGGAAGCCCTGCATTACCAAATTGGGCATAGAGTATGGTTGGCTGCCAGAAATATACCATTAAAAGGACCTTGAGTCTTCCGTCCCAGATATCTCGGACCTTATCCTATCAAGGCCATCATCAACCCGGCAGCAGTAAAACTAGATCTACCCACCAACATGCAAATTCATCCAGTGTTTCATGTTTCCCTTCTGAAACCTGTGAAGCCCGAGAATAGGATCAAAAAGCCACTGGAATCAGAACCTATCGAAGGAGAACCTGAGTACGAGGTTAAAGACATCCTGGATTCTGACAGGTGTCTTGACCCACGTTTGAATCATTATGCTACAACATTTGGTGCCGTGGGCTTAGAAAATCCAAGATGGCCGAAAAGCCCACATTTGCGCCAGAATCCAGGAAAACCTGACAGTTTTTGTGCACACCAAAATGGTTGCCTGACCTGCCACCCACCAGTGCGAGCGTGAGGGGCCAGAAGCGCCATGAGTGAAACGTGGTGCCAAAGGAAAAACAGCAGTGCCCGTTAGCTCAAAAAGCGCTTTGAAATCACCTTTGTTTCTCTGAATTAAAGCTCAAAATGCCTATTTCAAACATCGCAAGATATTCAAAAATCTTACTGAACACCAGCAGACATCTGGCAGAATGAGGTCTTGTATGCATACAACATCTGGGAAGATGAAGAGCCTAAAATAATGTTCATAACAAAACTGGCTGAGCTGTGGATGTCAGCAGCTTAAGTGAAATTGGACTTAAAGCCACTAAAATCGAAATGTTTAAAATAAATGAGTGATTTACTTTGGAGTGTAACATAGGTTGCAACTGTTTAAATGTCATAGTTTTGAAATTAGAATCAGCGTTCTAGCTGCATGTGTCAAAATTGTAAGTTTGATTTGAATGAAGAAAAATGGGAACAAAAGTGACATTTGGCTGAAGCCTGGCTTAAAGAGATTGAATTCTGCCCGGCAACTACCCCCGACAGGAGTTGAAACTTGCCCAGCAACTGCATTCACAGGCCTGGCCTGTCTTCTCCTGCCCCCACCAAAAGGAGATTACACCTCTCTGATTGAATTAGGGGAGGGGTACCTGAGACTGCAGGAAACAGAACAATGAACTTTCCTTGGCTCAGGCAAATGCTAAATCAGGGGGTCATAAATCGCTTCCTCCCGGAAGGAAATGGGAGGGGCGCTGCCTCTGTGAGCCAGCTGAGCTTGGAGGCGGGGACGAACAAGGAATTCCCCATGTGCTTTGGGACCTATACCACACCCATCTGGGCCAGAGCATAATTTTAGAAAGATGGATAATTCATAGTACATAATTGTCAAAATGATATCAATAATATCATGATTCCTGTGATTTGACTGTGCACATTTTAAGAGATGTTAGGACTCTGTGGTATGTTCTGGGGGGTAGTTGCGGAAAATAAGGTATTACTCCAAATGTATGTATGTTAAAAATCTGACACTTCATCATCTGATGCCCATATTCCTTGCGCACATTTGTGTAAATTCTGGAAAGGTTTAGAGGTTGTGTTCTGGATGAAAAGGGCAGAATTCTGTTAGAAGTGAGCACAACATCTTACAAAGACTGGGATCGGATGGTTTGGTGCTACAGAAAATATGTTAACTGGACATATAATATCAGAAAAATTGTACATAGATAAATATGCATTTAAGTCAAAAATAGATTTGAGTGCAAAGTGACAAGGGGAGTGTTCTTTCTGTATGCCATAAAAAGGATGCCGGATGACTCACAATTCAGTTCCCCAGTCAGGCGACAGAGAATCCTATAGCCTATCAGGATCCTCAGAGGGTTGGGCATAGAAAGTCAGCCTTCCCACCCACTTTCAAAAGACATACAAAGAGCCACTGAGACCCAAGGAGACAGGCTCTTTCCACTTTCTTGCGAAGCACCTTGCCGGACGACTTCAAATCCAGGCAATATTCAGAGACCAGAACTTAGAAAACCAGACTCCAGAACCCGAACTTAGAATCCAGACTTCAGAACTTGTAGCAGAGAGGCCTAGTCCACAAGATGAATCCTTCAGAGGCCTCAGAATCCAGCAATCTAACCAAACTATTCAACAGCCGGGTGAGCTGTTTGATTCTGGCTAGAACCCTGTGCCAGAACCCAGAAAGCAGTGCTGTATCCAGACCGCCGTGCAGTGCCGATAGAAGACCAGACCCAGAACAGACCGCTGTGCATTGCCAGAACCTTTGCCAGAACCAGAGATCCAGACCAGCAGAGCAGAGAGAACCGCAGCTAAACCTGTTGACCAGATCTGTGACGAGGCCCATTCCTTCCAAAATTAGGAGTGAGTATCCAGCCAGAGCTGTGCAAACCAATCTCTTAGTTTAAAATAATCTAATTCAAACCATTTCCACCTATTTAGAACTGCATACAAATCGTGTGTCCATTCTGTGATTCAAACCTGTGAAAGTGTCATTTGTCAGTTGAATCTTACTTTATTTCTGAGAATCTACCTCCACTAAATCGTCCGTATCTTTTGAACCACACGTCCTAGGAGCGAGATTTAACTTTTTTGTTTAAGCTAAGATCCCCAGCTTTCCAACAAGCCCTAAACCTATAGTTTATTCTGTAATCGCGCTCGACACACTCGGAAAAAGTGCCACGAATTGCAATTTGAATCAAATTTCTCCACCTGTCAAAATCGCTGTCTTTTGCTGGCAACTGCTGAAATCCGTTTTCAACCTGATAATCCCTCATGAATCACTGATAGTGTTTACCTAAACCAATCTCAAGTAGCTATCACCTACCCTGAATCACCTATAGGGAATTAAAATCATTTTTAGCATATTTTCACTTCTTTGCAAATCACATTTAAAGTATTTTTGCCTGTGTTTTAAAATCATCCCTGTTGCTCTAAGCTTGCTAGGGGGGAACTGAATTGGTATTGCATTTGATTGCATTCCTGAAAAGTGTGTGCTCTCCTTCCATCTCCTTATATTGCATGGGGGGGGGGAGTGAATTGTCAAAAGAAAAAGTGATCATATTATCTCTTGTGGAAACCATCTCAGTTATTTCTGTGCTGCATTCTTTTCCAACATTGCATTTCCTTGAACCCATAAAAGCATTCTCAGCTACTTTATCCTCCTATACCAACTCATAAGTAATTAAAAAAGTGTGCTAGTGTAATATTATCCATTGTTGATCACTGTCATATTCATAAGTGTGCTATCAAATATTAATTTATTTATAAAAGTGTGATATATATATATTGTTTAACTTTTCCAATAAATCTTTTAATTTGCAAAACAAACCTACTTCTTGGCTCAGTGAGGTCAGGGGGATTCAAAGAGAGGGGCGTTATACAAGGGTTCATCATCCAGATCTATGAACTTGTCAGAAAAATATATAAATAAGGGCTTCCCTTGGGCATCCCAGACTAGGCATTGACTCAGTTGGAGTGCTGAATTGAGGTCACTTAACGATTTGAAGATGGTACGATCAAAGCTGTACTACTTAATCGATTGGGAGGGTTAAGGACCTCAAGATCGTACTTGGGAACCTGTGGAATTTGTCCATGCACCTTGACTAATCAGGTGGTTTCACCGTAACAATCCCACCAAACCTGGACCAGGGAGAAAGACACCTGTGAGAGGGGCCTTGTGGGGGAGTGGTGTCATGGCCATTGGGCAAGGGCCCAGGCCTTCCTCACCCTCAGGGTCCAACTGGACCCAGTCCTGGCACCTCTGGCGCCAGGCTCATAGAAAAGTGTGCTTTGCACACTCTGTGCCTAAGGCACGTACATCAGGGCCGGGCGTGGCCATAGAACATCATTGGGAGGCACGTGCAAGAATCCCTGGGAGAGAGAGGCAAGGTGGAGCCACAAGACATGGCCAAAGGGAGGGGCCAGAGCCAGCCTATTTAAGGCCAGCCCAACCTCATACCCCCGCTTCACGTTATTCTGCTTTGCAGTGTGACGCTTACCGCTGTTCCTCAACTCGAATCCTGTTACTCCACCTCTGAAGACCATCTAACCTGAAGCCTGCAACTCCATTGCGGAAGGCACAACTTTCCAGATATCAGTCGCTCCATCGCTGAAGGCGCATCTTACCTTATTCCAGCCTCTCCATTGCGGAAGGCGCACCTTAACTGATTTCAGCCGCTCCATCGCTGAAGGCGCATCTTACCTTATCCCAGCCTCTCCATCGCTGAATGCACACCATACCTGATTGCAGCCGCTCCATCGCTGTGCGCACACCCTACCTGCTTTCCATCGCCATCGGAGTCGGAGTGTTTCCTCACCCGATCCGGACGTCCAGCGATGCGGGAGCTCCTCTTCTTTTCTTCATCTTCGCTGTATCTTCTTCCGGGGCTGCAGAACGGCCTTCGAGCATCCATATTCTGCTCCACACTGCCAGACCGCTCCTGCAAGGGCAAAATAACACAACAGGTTAGAAATCTTATAAATAACGAACACTAGGCCGCTCCATACCTGAGTTTAGCACTCCATTATAACGGCCAATTTACCTGCTGATGCGAGAGCTCCATCATCCTAGGGAATCCCCAGAACCACTCCACGATTCCGATCTACCATCTTCACACTTATTGGGAAGAGAAGAGACATTGCCAGAATTATTTTATTATTTTACAATCAAGGCAAAAGACTCACTGCCAAAAACATTACAATAAACGAACAATAATCATAACAAAAGCCTTACCATCCAAGTGGATTGGTTTCAGCCGGTCTGGATCGCCACTTTCTCGGGCCAGTGAAGCAACTAGGTCCACTCTACACGCCCCTGCTGAAGGAAGCAGGACAGATAGCTCAGCATTACAAAACAACAGGTTAGCTTGCATGGGAAAACTCTTGCACACTACATTTTGGCACGAAAGGGTTGAGGTAATTCGCGACACGCCCATGCCATTCTCATTGCCTCTCATCTTCTCTGAGGGGCAAGACCAGCATCCAGAACAGCCTACACCGCAGCATCTGGGGAAGATAGCCGACACAGGGGAGCCAAGTCAAGGGAGGGCTCCAACTGTGCCCCAATGCCCCCGCAGAAACCAGGTGAGCGTAACAGATACACATAAAACAATTGCCACAAGGCGCATGTCCTATTGGGGGATCACTATTCCACAGGGTGGGTTGAGTGAAGTCTTGCCTTGGTTTTAAATCAGGTAGCGTTTCACCACTTTATCCCTCAAGTTGGGTCTGCGTTTAAAGGCAAATGAAGGTTCTGGAAGGGGGTGCTCCCCTGTGTTTAAAATAGGACAGAGTGTCTTAATCTACTTTTCAATTCTTTTAACTAGCGGCGAGTAGCTAAGGACTGCTGTGATATTGTCCCGCTTTGGTGCTTTTGGCTGTTGCTATAAGGTGATCTGCATTGGAATGTTATGCGCTCGCTTGCATGTGGTATTAATGATCTTTTTAAGGTAGCCTCATTTGACCAACTGGGTTTTCAGGGTTTTAGCTTGTGTCACAATGTCTTCCATCTTGGTACACCATTGTCTGTATCGCTGAAACTGCCCAAAGGGCAGGTTATCTCTCAGGGCTCTCGATTGGTAGATGGAGTAGGTAAGCAGTGAATTTCTATCAGTCTGTTTCTTGTAGACCTTGGAACATAGCCACCCATTGCTGGTCGCAATAGATAGATCGTGAAAATAAATCATCTCTTTGTCTGGTTCAAGAGTGAACTTTAGATGCGGATTGCATGTATTAGTCCAGAGGTAGAATGATTGCAATTCTTGTTCGTTACCTTTGAAAATCATAAAAACGTCATCGAAATATTGACGGCAGATCTCTATATATCTCAAAAAGGGGTTGGTTTCATGATATATATGATTTTCCTCAAAAGCATCTACATAGAGATTTGCCAAACTGTGGACAAATGTCGCCCCCATCGGGTTCCCTGATATTTGTTGGTAGAAGACCTCATTGCACAAAAAGACATTTTTGGTGAGTGCGAATTCGGCCAACTGCATGATGAAACTGGAGGGCATGTTGTGTAGATTGATACCTGATTCTAAGGTGTGTCTCACATTGGATAGAGTCATCTGTTGAGGGATTTTGGTTTAAAGAGTCTCAATATCCATGGTGACCAGCCATTCAGTCTCCTTATCAAATTTCAGGGTATCTAGCAAGATGAGCATGGCTATAGAATCCTTGATATAGGCTCGCATTTTGAATACTTCATTCTTAAAGAAGAAATCGATGAACTGCGACAGAGGTTCAAATATGGATTGAATGACCAAGACTATTGGGCGTCCTGGTGGTGGGTTGAGGCCCTTATGAATTTTAGGCATTGTATAGAAGGCCGGTACCCGTGGATGTGTTGGCGTGATAAATGCTGCTTCTCTTGAGCTAATGAAACCTTCTGCCTCAGCTTCTTCTACAACAGTATTGATCATATTCCTGAGTTGGTTGGTAGGATCTCCGGGCAGGGCGTGATAGCTCGTGCTATCCTAGAGTAGTATATTGACCATACGGTTGTAGTCGGAGGTGTTCATGAGTACGGTTGCTCCTCCTTTATCTGCAGGTTTAATGGTTAAGGTTTCATTATTGTCCATAGTCGTCAATGCTGCCAACTGTGTTCTGTGCAGTTGGCATGGCCAAAAGGTATGCTCACCTCCATTTGAACTATCTTCTTGGGTAGGGCTTGTTCAAAGGTAGTTGACTCTGCGGAATTGATAAACTGTGGAGGGAAGAATTGAGATGGAGTTTGTAGACCAGTAGTGTCCTGTGGTTCAGATCTGACCAATGAACAACTAATTGCGTGCACGCCTCTAACCACACTATGGAGGTGATTTCCTCAATCGAGCTATAAGAATAAGAACCAACAGTTCAGCCTACACACTGGGTTTCTTCACCCTCTCACTTCCCTTTCCTGTCCCCTCTTCTCTAGCCGGGTGTAACAAAAAGGACACACATGTTAATCCTTTAATCCTTTAATTCCAATGGTTTTGGGATCTAAGGTCCACACACTAACAGCACAAAGTTACTATTGTGCAAGTGTGCTTGACAAGGGGTGGACTCAACCTTCTGTTTTACCTTACATTTCCCCTTAGGGAACGGAGGTGTTGCCTGGATCGCATTGATGGTCCATAGAAGGAGTGAACTCCACAATAAGAATATTTGGTCCCAAAGAAGAGGATCCAAATCAATATGGTTATCGAAACCAGTCCACCCACTTGTGCATGAGCCTACTCATGTGAATAACGATGTTCAAATCAAGAAACCTGTACACGTTATAAACCACTTCTATGACTAGACAGGGTTGATGCTGCTGTACAGAAGGTTCATTGTTTTTATGAGATCAGAACAAGTTCCGATATGACAAGACAACTGCTCTATTTGGTGATTAAAACATAGATGAAATTCTTGGTAGCAGTGTCAACCTTGTCACATACAGAAGAGACATAGGGCCTCATTACACGGAATGCGGTAAGTGTTTACCGGTACCGGTAAGGGCACCTGTACCGGTAAACCCTTACCGCCTTACTACGAGGTCCCTTTGTGGGACCCGACCTCAACGGCTGTTTTTACCAGCCGTTAAGGAACCGGCCCTCAAAGGGACATTGGTGCTAATTATGGTACCGCAATTTGCGGTACCGTAATTAGCTCCTTCCCCATTCCCATTGAGCCCTATGGGGGCTGGGGAATTACCGCCCCCACTCACCTTGGATTAGGGCGGTAATTCCGCCATCCACCAAGGCGGACACGGTAAAATACGGGCGGCAACCATGGCGCTAATAGCGCCATGGTTTCGCATACCCTGTAATGAGGTCCATAATCTGATATATACTGTCTTGATTTAGCAACCATAAACTTGTGTCTGACCTTTTTAAACAAAAAATATTGTAGGTATATGTGTATACGTGCTGGTTAGGGAGAGCCTTCTCCCTTCTCCCTATCCCTTTTAGATAGGCGGCGCACCATCGAGCCCCTAGGGATAGACCCTCGGAACAGGGGCAGGGTGTTCTTCTCAGTAGGGACAGCCTGCGTGTGTGTTTTGAAAAAATAGAGAGGGTTGTTGTTTCTTCGCCTCTGCCTCAATATTTCTCCTAGTAAATTTATTTGTATTACCATATATTGCCCTAACGGTAGGAATGCAATAATGAACACTTTGGTCCTTACTTAAGCCCTAGGTGTTTTTGCAGACTCTAGCAAGGCAAATGTAGAAGGCACAGGGACTGCGGTAATCCCTAATCCCCCACTCCACCTCGGGGGCAGGACTGGCGCTGATAAGTATCCTGGTAAGCCTCCTGTCCCAGGCTGATTGGGCCCCCATCACCTTGTGGCAGAGTCAGACCCTGTCACACACCTCCTCCCTTTCTTCCGTGTTCTCTTCTTCCCCCGGGCATCCAGCTATCTGTGAATATGTGGAGAGAAGATCTATGTTGAACAGTTTTATATCGGCTGTCTGTTCAATGGTGAAGACATATTGCTGGAGGTCTGTCGGGAACCAGTCGCGGATGTGTGCCACGTATTCGTGACAGCTGGTCTCCTTATGCATGGGAGATTTTCCTCCTGAGAGTGCAGCCACTGTATGGTAAATCCACACCGTCGCTAGGGGCTCAGGTGGAAAGGTGGGAGGAAATAACCCGTTTTGCTACCAAGCTGTATGGAAAGAAAAGACAAATAGAACATTAGCATAGGACAGAAACCAGCAACTTCTCACCACTCCCCCAGTTCCCTTGCTCTGCCTGTATGGTTCGAGGCAAACACTGATACACCTAAGTAGAGATTCCTCCTAACAGGATGTCGGAAGTCTATAGATCAGGTAACCGATGTGCGTGGCATAAAAGGGCGCAGGAAAATAAAATAAAAAGAAAGCCTGCATGCACCTACCGACGGGGGGAATGAGGACAGAAACTAAGACACAAAAAATGAAACCACAATCCACACAGGAATCCAAATTCAGTACAAATAGGACAAGTCTCATGATCCAGGGAAAAGGCAGAGACAATCCCAGAAAGAATGCTGGGTCGAAATTCAGGAAATCTGTCTGAGATAAAAAAAACCAAGTCAAAAGGAGTAGGCAGAAGAACACTCCAGGAGGCAACCATGGTCAACGTTCCATAGATTTGTCAAAGTTAACAACCAAAAGAAAAGGAGTAGTCAGTTTAACAATCCAAGAGGCAAGCATGGTCAAGGCAGTTCGAGGAAGGCAGGATATTCAAGGGAACAGAAGAACGAGAGATCCAGGTGTTTGGGATAGGAATACAGGGAACCAGAAAGATTGAGGAGCTATTGACAATAGGAAAAAACAGACTTTGAGAAGCTCCAATGCATCCTCATGCGTTTCCTTTATAGGAAGCATCACTGGTACTGCAGCTTCGGCGACATGTCACACCCAGGGCGGCATCAGTGCGTAATGACGTCATGCCACAGGCATGTGCGCGCAGGATGATGGGAACTGTAGTTCGTCTCTGCCCCTCACTGATGGATGCGCCATAACAGACGTCCTTCCTGTCAGGAACCAGTTGCCTGTTAAGTGCAGGGAAATTGCAGCGGGACCTGACAAGGGCCAAGAACCATCTTGAGATACGAGGGCTGGTGTCTTTATTCTGGGCCATCCATAATAATGGAGCATGGTTGGTTATTAATTTAAATCTACTCCCCATCAGATAATAGCTTAGACTATATATGGCCCACTTTACTGCCAGACATTCCAACTGCATAGTTTTTCTCTCTAGGGAAGAGCTTGCGGCTAATGTACAATATGGGCTTCTCCTCCCCATCTTGGACCTGCAAAAATCTTGCACCCAGGGCCTATTGAGGTGGCATCGTTTCAGAGCAAGCATTTTATCAAAAAGCAAAGCATAGCCAACATGGAGCTTTTTTATAAAGTGCTTTCTTTACAAAAGCAATTTGGGCCTCTCGATACCAGCACACTGGATTTGGATGTTTCTTGGTCAGTTTATCCGTCAGGGCAACTGCAAGTTCCATAAAGTTAGGGGGGAAATGTTGGTAGTCTCCCACCATCCCCACAAAAGTCTGGATGCCCATTTTTGGTTAGGGGCCATGAAACACTCTAAACAGCCCGCATCTTACTTTGCTGAGGCAACACCAATCCAATTCACACCTGGAATCTGAGGTATTTCATGGATGGCTGTGCCAGGTGACACTTTGTTGGGTTGGCCATGAGATGGGCCTTTTTTAGTTGGTCACAAACCAGTGTCAGGTATCTCAAGTGATCTTCCTAGGTCTTACTGTGTACAACGATGTAATCTAGACAGACCCCAGTGAAGGTTTGACAGGGCGTCAAGATGGGATCCATTAGCCATAGGAATGTACTGAGAGCAGAGCCGGGGCAAAATGGCATGCCCGTAAATTGAAAAAGCCCTTCATTTGTTGAAAAGGCAGTCTTGTGTTTGGCATCTTCATCGAGGAGCACTTGCCAGTAACCCTTTTTGAGATTCAGTATTGAAATGAATTTTGCCTCCCCAAGGATTTTCACTAGGTCATCCATTCGGGGCATGGGATGTGCATCTAACATGGATATTTCATTTAATCTTTGAAAATCTATGCGAAAATGCTGGCTATTTTCAGGGTTTGGTAGAAGAACCATCAGAGAGTATCACTCACTGTTGGATCTTTCGAGAATTCCCAAATAAGTCCAAAATTTTCTCAGCTCTTCCTTCATGATTTTCTTCCTGGTGTAAGGTAGCTGGTACGGTTTCAACCCAAATACTCTTCTGGGGGGTGTTTGGATCTTGTGTACCACCCCTGGTACTCTGCCTGGCTTTGAGGTGGACACATCAGGATCTCACACTAACAATTCTGCCAGTTCTTGGTGGCCTGGTGGAATTTTGAATCCATGAACTTGGTGTTGGTAAGTGAGTCACTCAGTATTGTTGTATTTTTCTCATCGAGAGCCAGGAGCTGTGGGTTGCTGTTTTCTCACCAGGCTTTCAGCTTATTGATTGATAGTGCTGGGATGGTTTTCTTATTTCACCCTGCTGGACTTTATATGTGAGGCAAAACATAATCTCTGTGATGAGATGTGGCCCATGCCACCTACCAGTAATTTCTTCTGAGTGTTGGGGAGCAACACCATGACTTTTTCCCATACTTGCAAGGTGATTATCTTAGCTGCCTTGTTTCATGCTCTAACCTGGTGGGCCTGTGGAGTTTGAAGATTTTTCAACAGGATTCATATATTTTCCATCTATTCCTTGGTGTATTGGACCATGGAGTTGTGATGCTGGAAATGCATCAGAGGGACAGGGCCGCCGTATCCTTTTCCTTTACTGCTTTTTATCGTGTGTTCTGTCGTGTTTTCCGCGCAGGAGTTCATGTGGGTCTCCTGGCGGTACAGATCTCTCCTTTGGTTTTGGTGAACAGACCCATGGGATACCCTTATAGCACCCATGGGTAGGGGTGCAACCCTGTGCCCCTAGTGTATGTTTATGGGCACCTGTGTGTGACCCACAGAGCAGGGTACGGGCTGGTGGCAGCTCCGTGCTGAATTGGCTGGTGCCCTGAGCGACCTCCATTTTGGACTGCCCAGACCCTGTCATTGGAATCAGTAGATTCCTGATGCAGACAAAATGGCCCCCATGACCTCTTGCCTTCCATTGCTTGTTACCTTGATCTTCCCAAAGTCCCGGGAGGCCCTGACTCTGTCCCTTCCCCCTGACTGGCTGTTGGGTGCAAGTTCCATATATGGTAGTGTGGGGAAGTACTGACCAGACTGGCTGGAGCCTTCTCAATGACAATATGTTGTGGGTACGCCTGTGGGTGGGACCTGGGTGAATGGAGTGTGTGACGAATAAGCATTCTGTGTTGTGGGTGTCTAGTATCTGGTGTTTGACCCAATACCTGAGACAGCCCTGCCCGAAACCAGTATGAATGCAGTGTGGAGTGTTGAATGGCTTGGTACTTGTCCCAATATACATAACTTGTTGTGAGTGTCTGGAGAGAAGTGAATGGCCTGAATGCACCGTGTGCATGATTGCCTGCCTGCCTGCCTGAATGCCCTTAGTCATGATTGGATGCTTGAGTATGACCCAACGGAATGAATGGGAGATCAACAGTATATCTGGGGACCCCTCACTGCTAGGAATCGTGTTCAGAAGCTGAAGTCCACTACAACGAGTAACTGGAGTAACTGAAGCTT
Source organism: Ambystoma mexicanum (assembly GCF_040938575.1). Taxonomy (NCBI): domain Eukaryota; kingdom Metazoa; phylum Chordata; class Amphibia; order Caudata; family Ambystomatidae; genus Ambystoma; species Ambystoma mexicanum. Next base: position 263,789,347 of record NC_090922.1, read on the forward strand.
GACCTTGAAGCCCTGCTGGATCGGAGGAATTGCTGTTGCTCTCCCTCACAATCTGAAAGCTGCTGTGCCTCCAAGGACTGACCCAGAGACGACCTGGTAAGGCGCCCTCTTCCCGAGCTATGAGGGACCATCGTGCACCAGCTGATCTTTGCCAAAGCTCCCTGGTAGACACACCTTCGACAGGCTGCCGACCCGAGACGGGGACTGCCGTGGAATCACAAGGAGAAGCGCCCGGACTGTTGTCCGCCAGTCGACGACCGCCATTGCCAACTGGAGCTGCCGTGCTCCCCTTTGCCTAAGAACTTCATTGATCCAAGGACGCTCTCGGCCGCATCGTCGCCGCTGCATCCTGCTGGAGAATGCCAGACCGTCGACACGCCGAAGAGCATCTGCCGGTGGGTTTCCCGCCACCCAAAGACCACAGAGATGCCTACGACTCAACGCCCTTGATGGGCCTCAGTTCTTCAAACTCTTTGCGGTCCAGAACTATCGACACCGAGGTGCCCCGCATGCCTCTTCCTTGCAGGACGTTTACGCTTCCCTGTCAACGAGCACCGCTAGGAACGATGATGCCACTTCACCGTCGTAGCTCGAGCTGTTCTCCGTCGGACGTTCGACGACCCATGACTCCTGCCTTAAAGGGAGGGCACTCAAGAAGGGCTGTCGATTCCCCGATGAGGAACGCTACAGCGCCATGTACTCTGGGGTTGCAGAACTATTGGGAAGTCTATTGGGAACAATATATGGACTGGGCTTGTGATACATCTTTGCTTTACAGGTTGCCCAGGTGGGGGATCTCCACACAGAGCTGTGTTTAATGGTAGTGACCAGTATTCTGCCAATTGTTCAACCATCTTGCTTGTCTTCCTCTCTCTACTGCTGGTTTCCTCTTTATTGATCTGTGTGACATTTTGACAGTATAGTTGCACTTTAAGGAGATCTAATAATCGTTTTGGTACCACTTTAGAACTGTATATATTTACCATTGTTGATTTTCTGAGCACAAAGTGAGTTATCTTGATACTGTATATACCTTTGAATATTAATTATATAAAGACTGTGTTTTAACCGATACAGTGTGTGAACATTACTTTGTGGGTGCGTGGAAACTACACTGTACTTAAGAAGCAGCCCGCATCTCCTCCTGAGAAGCTAGGCCTTGATTGCTCGACCACATACCAATAATAGAAAATCTTGGCCTCTCCTCTACCATATAGAGAGCGGAAGTACAGACACCCCCCTCCGGCATATTTACAGGAGTGATCACTCATCTGTGAATTCCTTGGCCATTCCCATTAGTCTCCTGATAACCATTGGGTCCGTCCCGACACCAGCTCTACAGGGGAGAATCCCATGGATGGCTGGGGTATCTTTCTCCCAGAAAAAAGTGCCCATACGGTTAAGTTGTTCCAATTCTTTCTATCCTAGGCAACCAGTTCTTAGGTTTTGCTTCAGTATCTCTTTAAACCTTTCCACCAGCCCCTTGGCCTGAGGGTGATATACTGACGGTCTCAATGCCTTAATCTTCGCAAGGTCTTTCATTTTTTCCATTAGCTTAGATATGAAGCTGCTGCCTTGGTCTGTATTTCCGTAGGAAAGCTGACTCGGGTGAAAAATGGGATGAGAACCTTGAGGACATTCTTGGTGTTGTTGCTTCTTAAGGGAAATGACTCTAAATACCTGCTAGTATAATCCAGTGTTACTAGTATTTTCCTTCCCACCAGAGAAGGTTTCAGGGGTCCAGGATGGACAATGGAATGGAATTCCGATGATAGGCAATGGTTGAAGTGGGACCCTGGGTACATCAGCTGCGCAAGTCTTCTGGCGGATTTGGCAGATGGGGCAGAACTGTTTGACCTGTCCATACACTCTGGGACAGTAAAATCTGCTGACTATGGTTCTCTGCCTCTTCCTTGGGCCCAGGTGCCCATCTATCAGGTTGGAGTGATCTAACTCTATCAATGCCATCTGGAATTGCTTCAGGACTAGGAGCTGATAATAGTCTATACCTTCCCCCATGGATTTGCATGCACTTAGTACAGCAGCCCCTTTTGGTTGATGAAATGGGGGTTTTCAGAGTTCAGCTCTTAGCTTTGGAGACTTATGTTTTATGAGTTTGTTCCAAAAGAGGCTCTATTCTCTGGGACTCTTTGAACTCCACTGATGCAGAGCCTGGTCCTCATAAAAAACAGGAGTGTTCTCTCTGGGCCTCGGTCATGTCCCCAAACCCTGGTCAGCTTGTTCTGTGTCACCAAGATCCACCACTTCTTCAATCTTCAGGCTCGAGCTCTTCTCACACACCAATTGAGCTACAGGTTTTCTGGGGTTTTTGACATAGCTGAGGCTTCCCATGTTATATGTACTACCTTCACCTCCGCTCAGTAGCATCATCAATGACTCAATCTCTCACATCCAGGGGATATGGGATATTTATGGGTCAATCCGGACTTGGGGGAAATCCACCCAGACGTCCTTTATGGCACTCCCACCCACAAACTGGTCTTGAATAGGGCTTTGCCCTAGGGGGGACTGTTCTCAACACCACCTTTGGCAGTGTGTGGCCTATATTTTGGGAAGAAAATGATCCCACAATAACACCACATGTTGCAGATGGACACAAGAAAACACAAACTCTCGTAGTTTCAAGATCTTTAATTAAAATGCTTGCCAAGGGGCTCACTAAGGGACATCCCTCCCTATCTTGTATATCCTGGGCTTTCCCCTCGCTAGCCTTGGTGTTGTGACTAGGTATGTATGTGTGCTGAGTGCATGAATAGAAAGGCCTATTGGAATGCGATGATGTAGGTGTAACCTGGGGTGTGCTGTGAGTTCCAGGAGTGTCAATTGGGGACTTGGAGCTAGAGAAGGAACCTGGACGGAAGCTTATACCCTGTGCTCATGTTTTCACACCTGTAACTGCAAATATGAATAAAGAAGCGTTCCTTTTCCATACGTATCTGTTTCCTGCTTCAAGTTAATTCTTACCTGGTCCAAGGTGCATGATTTTGGTGACAAGTTTTAAAACGGACCCAGAAGGAGATGGAAATTGTGAAGAGTTTGTAGCAAGTGAAATCCAAGAAGAAGTGAAATAATGGCAGCAGATGCAGTCCTGAATGCAGAGGTGCGAGCATCTGGACCCAATGCTGGAGAAAGAACTCTAGAGAAAAAAGGAGGCCAGTAACAAGTGGTCCCCATGCTTTGGAGGATTGGAGGACAAAGTGCCCTGTTGCTAAATTGCTGCAAGAGGTGGCCGCAAGTCACACATGTGACAGGAACCTTCCTGCTGCAAAAAGCTCTTTACCCAGCAGAGTGCAGGAGTAGGAAGCCCCTGTTAAAGAGAAGTGCTGTGGCGCTCGAAAAAGATGAGCATCTTGGGATTCGTAGTCCAGTGTGGTGCAATGTATGCTGCACTGTACGAGCAGCAACAGCATTGGGATAATGCCTGCAGTTATTTTGGGGCTGTTAAAGAGATTGGTGAGGCTCAGAGGAGCCCATCTGTGAAGCGTGCCCAGCCATTGTCATGCATTCCAGATCTGCTGCTGCTGGAATGCAAGGGGGTTGGTGCCATTATGGTTCTTTCATCATGCATGGAGTGTAATGCACTGTGTTCGGAAGGCGAGTGCAGACTCGAGGAAAGAGCCTGTAGGTATGAAAGCAAGTAGAGACATCCATCACGTTCTCATGTCGCTCTGATGTCCTGTCAGTAGGTGTTCCTGTCAGAAGAAGGGATTTCGAGTTGGGGCACAGAGGGAACTGCTAATAGCCAGGATGGGTAGCATCGGGCTGGCAGTGAAGAGTGTAGTTGACTTGCTTCACCTTCACCTCCGAGTATAAGCAGTGCAGGTTCCTCCTTCAATATGTTAGGAACACAAGGAAGTGGGAGGAGCTTTAGCAGAGTTGTTTGTTTGACTGAAAAGGGTAACTAACCGCGAACATTATCTCTCCAGATGGAAATCGCTGGCTGCCGTCCTTGAGGAGCCATCCCAAGAAGAAGAAGAAGAAGAAGAGGAGTCAGAAGAGAATCTATGTGTGACTGCACAACTAGTTGTCTATGAGAAGACTGTTTGGGAAGAGATTTTATTAAGGAAGCCCCAGAGGTTTGGGATTATGTTTGGACACAAAGTAATGTGAATAACGTTAATGGGACATTCGTTGTGGTGCCAGGAGTTATAGAAGCAATTTAAGGTAGCATGAAATGTGTAGATCTCCAGCACCACTGGAAAGTCTATGCAGATATCTGTGTTTAAGGGCCGTCACGGCAGTGAAAATAGCTATTGATTTGGTTGAACTTGAACTTGATTGCCTTCAATTAAAGTGCCATTCAAACGGAAGGCACGTCATGATGAAACCACAGCGAGTTATCAGCATGAACCTATGTGAGAAAGGCTTATTTTTGCACAATGCTGCAATGCAGTGAGTGGTGGAAGTGATTCTAAATTATTGTTGGTATTGAGGTGTATTTAAAGCAGTGTATTATGGAGATGATGCTATTGACTGAGTGTATGTTCATTGTATGAAGTGCTAAATAACTTTTGGAATATGCAGAGAACGTGGCACAGTATTTCATCAGAACAAAGTATACTAATGATGTTAGAGTTTTGCGACAGGAATTCTATTAATGATGTGTAAAGCAATGACATGTTTTATGGTGGTGCACACCAGAGATGGGGGAGTATGAATTTTAAATACTGGTAAACGCTGGCTATGCAGTGCCTGATCACCACTGCCTTGGCAGGTGCCCTGTTCATCCTCCTAGAATTATTTTAGAAATGACTAAAAGTGAATTGGTGTGCTGATGGAAAAAAATGCAATTGTGTGCATTGTGTTAGAGAATAATGATGAGATGTATAATAGGTAATGTTATGTTAAAGGGGCACACTCAGACCAAGTGTGTTGCCTAGGGATAATGAGAAATTGATATTTTTAAATAAAATGAAGAGATGTTCTATATAGAATGGGAGCATGAGACACAATATTGTGGTGAATGCCCATGTGGGATACGTTATGGAAGGTGTGTGCGAATAGTAGCACGAGACACAATTTGTGGTGACTGTCCATAAGTATTAAATAATGAATAGGTTTTTATGAGATTCATATCATGAGACAAAATGGATGTTGTATGTTGAAATGGGTTATGAGACACAAATTTGTGATGAGTGCCCATAATAGTCATGAGTATTGGTAAAGTTCGACGTAAGGTGCATATTGTGGTGAGTGACTACTACAGTGGTAGTACTATATGAGTAGCACAATAGAAGTAGTATTGAGACAAAAATTGTGCTGAGTGTCCATAAGAGATACAATGTTAAACTTGGACTGTGGAAATTGAGACACAATAGAGGTGAGTGTTCATGAGAGTTGTTGTGTAGAACGTGCTGTAGTGTGACCCATTGTGATTATAGAGTGTCCACCTAAGTTGAAAGAGAGAAATGTGAGACCCAAGGAGAAAGTGTCCACACAAAGGTTTACCTGATGTCTATACAGAAACATTTTGGAAGTGATAAGGTAATCTGTTATTGACACACCAGATGAAATTAGTCAGTATTTTGCTGTCAGTGTTCAGTGTTGGCAACAAGAGGTTTGTGGAGTTTGCCAGACCATGCTTATGTAGTGAGGTTTTAGAGGTGAAACGCTGCAGGAGCCTGCTTTACTGTTGACAATGGAGATATGGAGTGACTCAGGAAGTTCGGGCTCAAATGTTTGACACTGGCAATGTATATACTCAAATGCTTCTTTGCTTATATTTTTCAACATTTACTCACAAGAATGAGGGTTCTTACCTGCTCTTCTTGTGTACTGTTTCGTGCACTATGCCTTTTGTAGTTGTGTGTTGTTGTATGTGCTCTTTGTGTTGTAAGTCTCATTTCTATCACCTTCTGTTCTTTTGTGTGTTTTCATTAAGGAGAAGGGATGGTGTTCTGATCTTGATGGTCGTGCAGATTATTGTACCTCCGTCCCCAAGTACCGCACAGACAGAAATGATACACTGCCGGTGCAATCTTTGAGGCCACAGGTGTGTTGAGCCGTCAATCAGGTAGCAGGAACGCCGGAAGGACCCCCTGACCACTGTAAGGCAATAGGTAATGGTTAAACAAGAGCAATGCAATTGGTAGAGGTAACAATCAGTAGTAACAAGGCTTACCCAAGAGTGCTGTAGATGGGGTCCTAAACGTGGCAAGAGCCACAGACTGCTAATGGTGGTGAAAGAGGCGTTCTACACGGCTCGTGTGTGAATCACACCTGGGACTTATGTGATGGACCAGTAAGGCAAGAAAGGTCAAAACCAAGTTCCAAGAATCAATGGTTCAGAGGGGATAATCCAAAGGCAGTCCAAGAGAGAGTTCCAAGGTCGAGGAGCCAGGGAAACAAGGCGGGGTCCAAGAGACAGAAATCCGAGGAGCAGGCAAGACAAGTCCGTAGAAAAATTCGAGGTCGCAAAATCTGTGATCAAAAGCAGGTAAACCAGAGCGCTAAACAATCCTCAAGAGATCAGCTGTGAAGCGCTGTACCCGCGTTGTCAAGATGCTTTTAAACTGGTTAAGCAGTCACGTGATGTGTCCCGTGATGTTGTCCCACGGACGTGCGAGACGTGACGTGATCACGTGGTCACGAGACGCCGAATGTTCGGGGTTGCTGTGGGAGTCTCTGTGGGCGTGGCCAGCCGTGAGTGCGCTTCCATGGCAACTGCCAGCGAAACGAAGGACGGTAGACGCCGGGTCTACAGGCTGGTGTCCTCCTACGCCAGGCGAACTGCTGATTCTTTCTGTGTGCACGGACTGCTCTTGTGGGTAGGTGTGGTGTGGGGCGTGTGATCGTGAGATTCCTGATAGGGCGAGCAACGGGAGACGTGACAGAGCCCCCCCTCAAAGGGCCACGACCCTGTGGGCTGGACGGGTTATCCCGATGAAAGCGAGCAACCAGACGCGGGGCATGGACGTCCTGGGAGGGAACCCAAGACCGTTCTTCAGGGCCATACCCCAACCAGTCAACCAGATACTGGAGGCGACCCCTGCAGAGACAGGAACCCAGCATAGCACTGACCTCATACGTATCCGGGGAGGACACAGAAACAGGGGCAGGAGACTGGACCATCCGGGTGGGAGCAAGACAAGGCTTGAGTAGGGAGGTGTGGAACACTGGGTGGATATGCCAGGTAGAGGGAATAGAGAGCCGTAGGGCCACCGGGTTCAGAACATGGGAAATCTTGTAGGGACCGACAAATCGGGGCAACAGTTTCCGGCAATCAGGGATCCGCAAATGGCGAGTCGACAGCCAAACACGGTCACCTACCCGATAAACAGGAGCCGCTACTCGTTTCCTGTCGGCCTTGGTTTTCATAGAGGCCTGGGCTTCCCGCAAATGGACCAGTGTCTGGGCATGGATAGAGTGCAGATCACGAGCACAGAAATTGGCGGCGGGAGTGGAGGAGGAAGAAAAATCAGGGAGAGGGAGAGTGCGAGGGTGTTGCCCATAGAGTGAATAGAAGGGGGAGAACCCAGTGGAGGAATGCCAGGCATTGTTGTATGCAAATTCGGCCAAATGGAGCAGGTTCAACCATGTATCCTGATACTGAAGGGTCAGGCAGCGCAGGTACTGTTCGAGGGTCTGGTTCACCCTCTCGGTTGGCCATCGCTCTCTGGGTGGTAGACTGAGGAGAAGCGGGCATCAATGCCAAGGATTTTGGTAAGGGCCTGCCAAAAACGGGATGTGAACTGCGAACCGCTGTCGGATACAATGACTTGTGGAAGACCAAAGAGACAGAAGACCGACTTGAAGAATAGTTGGGCCAGAGCAGGGGCTGAGGGAATCCCGTGACAAGGAACGAAACGGGCCATCTTCGTGTAGGAATCGACAACCACCCAGATGGAGTCGTACCCTTGTCTGCGAGGTAAGTCTGTAATGAGGTCCATAGAGACCGTATGCCATGGTCTGGGAGGGATAGGTAGGGGCTGAAGGAGACCCACGGGACGACCCCTGCGTGTCTTGCACTGTGCACAGATGGAGCAAGTGTTTACATAATGTTGAACGTCGCGCCCCATAGATGGCCACCAACACCATCGCTTTAGTAACTCCAAGGTGCGGTGCTGTCCGGGGTGCCCATTGATGGCCGCGTCGTGGGACCAAGCAAGTGCCTGGTTACGTACGTCGCTAGTGGGGAGGAATAGCCTATCTTGTATGAACGGCAACCCGTCCTGGAGTACCAAATCTCATTCCGTTAGTGCTTGTGGATGGTGTGAAACCCACTGTCGGATGAGAGTTAGCATGGAGGGAGGAGGAGTACACATGCATATGACATGACCTTCGTTCAAAAGAGTATCTGGGTATAGGGGCAAAGAATCCCCCCTGGGCGAGCGGGATAGAGCGTCGGCCTTACCATGTGAAAGCCCTGGTCTGTGTTTTACCACAAAGTCATAGGCGGCAAAAAACAGGTGCCAACGCACTTGCCTGCTGTTCAAGCACTTAAGGGAGGCCAGGTCCTGCAGGTTTTTGTGATCTGTGTAAACCACGGTTTGGTGTTTGGCCCCAATGAGATGGTGTTGCCAGGTCAGTAGTGCATCCTTAATGGCCAGTAACTCCTTCTCGGTGACTGTGTAGTGGGACTCGGGAGGTGTGAATTTTCTCGAGTGGAATGCTACGGGGTGCAGCCGACCCGTGGAGGGACAAGGTTGGGAGAGCACTGCGCCTAATGCAAAGGAAGAGGCATCAGCCTCCACAACAAACGGGAGTTCGGGGTCGGGATGCTGTAGTACAGGAGCTGTGGTGAATCTGGCTTTGAGTGTCTCAAAAGAACGCTGGTGTTCTGAGGTCCAACAAAACTGGACCCGAGGACTGGTCAGGGCAGTCAGTGGTGAGACAATGGACGAAAAACCAGCAATAAATCGCTGATAAAAGTTGGCAAAACCCAGAAACGACTGGAGCTGTTTGAGACTGGTTGGGGCAGGTCAGTCGATGATGGCACGGACTTTGGACATGTTCATGGATAGGCCTCCGGGTGTAATAAGAAAGCCTAGGAACTCTACTTCCCTAGTATGAAACACACACTTCTCGGGTTTGGCGTACAAGGAATGTTTTTTTAGCCGAGTTAGTACTTCTGTGAGATGGCCTATGTGTTCCTCCAGTGAGGACGAAAATATCAATATATCGTCTAGGTAGGCCACAACGAAAATGTCTAAGACGTCGCAGAACACTTCGTTGACAAAGCGTTGAAACGTAGCAGGGGCATTGCAGAGACCGAAAGGCATTACAGTATACTCAAACAGCCCTTGTCGAGTACAAAATGCCGTCTTCCACTCGTCTCCGCTACGCATACGAACCAGGTTGTACGCCCCCCGGAGGTCCAACTTAGTGAAGATGGATGCCTTGGTTAATCGGTCTAGAAGCGTGGAGATGAGGGGTAAGGGATATTGATTCTTGACGGTAACGGCGTTCAACCGTCTGTAATCAACACAGGGACGTAAGTCACCCTCCTTCTTGGGCACGAAGAAGATCGGACTGGCAGCCGGAGAGCAAGAGGGTCGTATATGACCTAAGAGTAAGGCCTGTTGGATGTATTCCTTGAGTACCAACTCCTCCGATGGAGATAAGGAGTATATCCTGCCCTTTGGTATGGTTGCCTCAGGAACCAAATCAATGGGGCAATCATAGGGTCGATGTGGTGGTAGGCCCTCTGCCGTGACTTTGTCAAACACCTCTAGGAATCCAGGATAAACAGCGGGGATCCCCGCTGTAATGGCCCCCACAGTGTGTGGGACGTTCGCAGATGGGTCCGTCTCCTCAAGGCTGCCGGAGGCCAGGGCCCCAAGGACGGTGGCCGGGGATGAAATCGTAGTGGACTCGATCAAACAGAAGTGCTGGCAGAATTCAGATTCAAATGTGACCTGCCCAGTGCCCCATTTAATCAAGGGATTGTGCTGTTTGAGCCACGGGATGCCTAAAATGATACCGAACTTCAGGGTGGAAATGAGATTGAACGCTAGCGTCTCTTGGTGCCTGCCCTGAATCACCACTAACATGGGAGCGGTTTGGTACTCAATGGGACCAGAGACAAGTGAGGTACCATCGACTGCTTGTACCGGCTCCGGGTACTTCTTCTTGATCAAGGGTAGATTGAGGCCGTGAGCCAGTGAGATATCAATAAAACAGCCAGTGGCCCCGGAGTCGATCATGATCTGTACTGAGTGTGCCAGATCTCCGGCTGGTTTCAACTGGGCCTGGACCGCAATCGGTCTGATGGGACCAAATACAGGTTCAGTGGGGGTCAGAGAAGGACTTGCCCGTACCCCCATTCTTAGGGGCGAGCCTTCTTAAAACCTGATGCTTTATTTTTAGGGCGGCGGGACATTCTTTAACGTAGTGCCCTAGTGTACCACAGTAGAAACAGGCGTTATCGGTTCTCCGACGCTCCCGCTCGGCCTGGGTGATGGGACTCCGGATCCCGCCGATTTGCATGGTTTCCGGAGCAGATACGGGCGGGGCTGGGAGTGTCTGGTTGGAAAAAGCCGTCTCTGCTCTCCGCTCGGACCTGCGAGCGTCCACCTGTAGAGCCAGATACACTAACTCAGAGAAGACTGATGGAAGAGCCGGAACCACAGAAAGAGCGTCTTTCATGTGGCTGCAGAGACCGCGGTAGAACACTATGGCTTTCTTTTCTTCAGGCCACGAGGTCTCTGCAGCCAGTTGATTGAAACGAGTGATGTAATCAATCAGCGTTTGCTTTCCCTGTGTAAGATCAAGCAACTCCAGGTCTCGGGATTGCGCCTTATACCTGGTGTCAAAAACCTTTGCCATCTCTGTCACTAGTAGGTCAAAATTGTATAGGGCAGGGTGATCGCTCTCTAGTAATGGGTTCGCCCAAATGGCCGCTACACCCGACAGGTGAGAAAGAAGGAAAGCTGCCTTGGTAACGGAGTCAGGAAAGAGCTGGGGTCTACACAGGAAGTGAAGTTTGCACTGGTTGAGGAAGGTGCGATATTTCCTGGGATCCCCCTGATAGCGCTCAGGGGCAGCAAGAGGAAAGGAGGTTGGAAGGACAACTGGAGTTGGGACTGTGGGTGCTGTGGGCGGAGGTGGAGGCGGAGCTGGGGGGTTGGGGTCGCCGAACTCGGCATCTGCGGGCAAAGGGGCATGTGTGCTTTGTAGGGCGTCGAGTCTATGGTGGATGGCCGTTGTGGCTGCGGCCATGTCGGTCCTAAGGGCCGCAACCGCTTGCATTAGAGCGGCCACAGGGTCCCCGGAGGAGGTATCCATAATCTGGACGACCAGGAAGGCTTCACAGTCTGTTCTGATCTTGATGGTCGTGCAGATTATTGTACCTCCGTCCCCAAGTACCGCACAGACAGAAATGATACACTGCCTGTGCAATCTTTGAGGCCACAGGTGTGTTGAGCCGTCAATCAGGTAGCAGGAACTCCGGAAGGACCCCCTGACCACTGTAAGGCAATGGGTGATGGTTAAACAAGAGCAATGCAATTGGTACAGGTAACAATCAGTAGTAACAAGGCTTACCCAAGAATGCTGTAGATGGGGTCCTAAACGTGGCAAAAGCCACAGACTGCTAATGGTGGTGAAAGAGGCGTTCTACACGGCTCGTGTGTGAATCACACCTGGGCCTGATGTGATGGACAGTAAGGCAAGAAAGGTCAAAACCAAGTTCCAAGAATCAATGGTTCAGAGGGGATAATCCAAAGGCAGTCCAAGAGAGAGTTCCAAGGTCGAGGAGCCAGGGAAACAAGGCGGGGTCCAAGAGACAGAAATCCGAGGAGCAGGCAAGACAAGTCCGTAGAACAATCCGAGGTCGCAAAATCCATGATCAAAAGCAGGTAAACCAGAGCGCTAAACAATCCTCATGAGATCAGCTGTGAAGCGCTGTACCCGCGTTGTCAAGATGCTTTTAAACTAGTTAAGTAGTCACGTGATGTATCCCGTGATGTTGTCCCACGGACGTGCAAGACATGACGTGATCACGTGGTCACGAGACGCCGGATGTTTGGGGTTGCTGTGGGAGTCTCTGTGGGTGTGGCCAGCCGTGAGTGCGCTTCCATGGCAACTGCCAGCGAAACGAAGGACGGTAGACGCCGGGTCTACAGGCTGATGTCCTCCTACGCCAGGCGAACTGCTGATTCTTTCTGTGTGCAAGGACTGCTCTTGTGGGTAGGTGTGGTGTGGGGCGTGGGATCGTGAGATTCCTGATAGGGCGAGCAACGGGAGACGTGACAGATGGTCGTTGGTTTGACACATTGGACATTAAGGTCTGAGGTTTTTGCTTTCTAGTTTTTGTGAAGGGTGCCATTAGGATCATGCTTTGGCCAGTGAGAATGCTTCTTTTGTGGAGCGAGGAAGACTCAGGTGTGGCAGACCTTAGCCTAGGGAGCGGCAGTCCCTAGCAAAAGGTCTATTATTTCCCTATGGTGGGTGCAAAGGTAGAATTGTTCTTTTGCTCACGTTTTGAGCAAGGTGGTGCTCAAGAGTGGCTGTCCTGAGATCCTGGAGTGGGAGTCCAGGGTGAAAGGAGATTCTGTTTATTTTAGAGTGTTGTATCGTGGCATGATTAGGTTTGGAGTATTGGTCAGAGTTTTGTTTGTTTATTTTTCAAGGAAGGAGATGAGTTGTGACTAGGTATGTATGTGTGCTGAGTGCAGTTATACAAAGGCCTATTGGAATGTGATGAGGTAGGCGGAACCTGGGGTGTACTCTGTGTTCCAGAAGTGTCCGTTAGGGGCTTGCAACTAGAGAAGGAGCAAGGAAAGAAGCCTATACCCTGTGCTCCTGTTTTCACACCTGCAACTGCAACTAAGAATAAAGAAGATTTTCTTTTCCATACCTACCCATACGTACCTGGGTCAGTCTGATTCCTGCTGCAAGTTCATTCTTACCTCGCCCAAGATACATCACTAGGCTTCTAGAAACCCTAAAATGGTTACTACACATTGGTAACCTGTAGTATCTAAATGTCTAACTGACTAATGATGATGGCCTAAAGGCACCCACCTAATCTTGCTAACTTCCTCCAGGCTCAATCTAGGTAGATATTAATCTGGGTTCCAAAATAAGAATGGTATCAAGAAGAGGTGCCTTCCAATCACCCTGGTCTCATTCAATCTTTTTCTCCCCCACTCTTGTGTTCTTTTCCCTGATGTTCTTTCCCTCCTTCCATCTACCCTCATCCCTGCTCTTCCTCCTACTATCCTCTTTCTCTATGTCTATCTCTCTCTCCAGTCCTCTCTCATTCCCTCTGATCTTCTTCAATATACTTCTACCATGCCTTGACCTTCACTACTCTCCACTCCCTTCTACTCTCCTCTCCCCTCCTCACTCCACTCCTCTCCTCTCCAATCTCCACTATCTGCTTTACTACTCCTCTCCACTATTCTCTACTACCTACACCACTACCCTCCTCTCCCTCTGCACTACTCTTCCCTATATACTCTACTAGTCTATATACCCTACTCCAGTACTCTACACCCCCTACTCCACTACTCTACACTCCCTTTGCACTCCACTCCATCCATACCTTCTCTGACAGCCGCCCTCCTTTCACTCTCCCAGTCACCAAGTACCACTTTCTTTCACAAGCCAGTACCTCACCTTGCCCTTGTAGTGATAGTTGCCAGATTGTTTTCAAGACTGTTTACGACAATTGAATGACACTGATACTTATCCGAAGTTGCCCTTTGATCCAAAAGTACATTTTATAGAATTTGTTAAAGAAGTATTATATAATGCGGAACCTCAAGAATTCATTTTCTCAACAACTAAATGTTTTTTTGATGAATGTATATACTTTGACTCACGTTTTTTACATACTGCCAAAGATGCACAAATCTATGGTCAACCCATGCGCTTGTCCAATAGTTACAGCAAGGAACAGCTTATATGAACCTTTAACACAATATAATGACCGGATAGCACAACCTCCAATAAAAAATAAAGAGACTTATCTAAAGGATGCTGCTGATTTTCACAAAATTCTTAATGAGATCACCTTAGATGCAGAACATAGTTTCTTTTCACATTGGACACAGTGGGTTTGTACAGTTCTATTCCTCATGAAGATGAAATATCAGCGATGGAATGGTTTCTATTGCGACATGATATTGGGTAGAGAAAGATTTCCTCTTAACATTATTGAAATTAATCTTGAAAAACAATTTCTTTAGATTTTGGGAACAATTCTACCTGCAAATTACTGGTACCTCTGTGCGAGCAAGCATGGCCCACATTTTCAAATGTTACCTTGGGGAGGCGGGCACAACCTGGACTTAAATTCAGTAATAAAGCTAAGCATATCCTATTTGGATGAGGTGGCAACTACTGTCGCTATCAGTGGGAAAATACACATAAATGCCCAAGACTGCTGGGTTAGACCCAATGGTACCATCTTATCCTTTGCAGAGATATACTCTGCTGCTACTTAAGCATGTGCTTCAAAGTTCATGTATAACACAATAGTCTCTATCAATAATGATCCTTCACCAGTTTCAATGTCAAAACTATTTTTAGTTAGTATCACATTTTCAAATGTCTTTTTTATTTTGGCCGATGAATTTGTGACCATACAACTAAAACTGTACAAATGGTACATTGATGATATATTTGGTATATGGACAAAGACAGAAAAAGAATTAATGACATTTTGTAACAGATCAACTGAGTACATGATTGTATGAAGTTTGCTTTGAATAAAGATCAACAATCTGTATATTCTTTTGAACGTACATGTGAAATGCCAGGACAGGAAATTCACAATATCTTTATAAACAAAACCATCGGATCGTAACAACTTGTTACATGCTAGTTGCCTTTATCCATCTACTGAGGTTAAAGGGTTAGTGTACAGTCAGTTGTTAAGACTCTGAACCTACTTACTTAGAATTACACAATAATGCGCTTTTGGAAAAGCCTATGATCCACAGACAATGGGGCTCATTACAGGTCCGGTGGTAACCCTGCCGGTGCTACCGGCGGGTTGCCGCCGGATCCATAAAAATTACCGGTGCCACTGGGCTATCCCAAGTCCAGCGGCCGGGAAATCAGACGCCGGTAATTTTGTTAATCCCCATTCCATTGAGTCCAATAGGACTCTATGGGAGTGGGGACACAGAAGCACAGGCACCGTTGTTAACAATGCCAGTGCTTCCGTGACGGCTTTGCCTGCCGTGACTGCTGTGCCTCATAGGGTCAGACCTATCGGGCACAGTGGCTGCGGCAGGCAAACCCGTAGTTTGCCGGTACCATAACGAGGGTGCTGGTGAGCTTACCGGCACCCTTATTTCCGGACCGGGAAACTTGTAATGAAGCCCATTAAATTTAGCAAAACTAATGGCTGCATCTGTAGACTGTATCGAACTTCCTAAAAGTAAACTTTTCAAAAGAGAGTACTAACAGGGTTACCACCGCATTTAAGGGTCTGCCCAGTCATGAGTATGCCCTGTTTACCCCAGCTCAGAGCTGGGGGCAAACACGCCTGAACGTTGCTGATTTCCGGCACAATTACTCTGCAGTAATACCGCTGGTGGTAATTGCATCACAAATTCCCCAAGGACCCAATGGGGAATGGGGAATAATGTTTACCGCCCAACCCGTGATCCGGCGGTAATACTGCCAGGCGGGTGGGCGGTAATGCAAATAAATTTGGGTGCTATCCCATTTGGGAAACCGCCCAACTCGTGATGAGGCCCATAGTCAAGACAAAGGGCCTCATCACGAGTTGGGCTGTAGCCCTTGAATATGGCAATAATGGTATTACCACTGCATTTAAGGGCTGGTCCTATCACGAGTTGGCCGCTGAATGGGCTGTTTTAACTCCAGCTTATTTCTGGAAGTGAAAATCCCATTTAGCGTCCTATATTGGCGCTGGCTGTATTAGCGCGCGGTATTAGCACTGAAAATGCCCCATTGGATCCAATGGACCCAATGGGGGATGAGGATTTACCGTTAACTCCCAACCCATGATCTGGCGATAATGCCGCCGGACCGATGGGTGCTAACCCTATCACAGTTGGGCAGTATAACAGCTGGAATACAGCCCAACTTGTGATGAGGCCCAAAGTCTGCAGATAAAATGACTCTTTAGCTTCCCAGCTTGCCCAGGTGAGTGTGCCTGGGTCTGCAACCCTTTTACAATTATATTTGTGCATCTTTGTGCAGTTCACTGCTTTGGCGTGCTTCTGGTACAGCCCTCTTCTTCTCCAAGGCCCCTTTCTAGTTCAACAGTGTGCCCGCCCTGCTCCCGTATACCATAGCAGCCGATTGGGCTATTTAACCCTTGATTTCCATCAGGGAAGGTTCCAGCCCTCCAGACCTGGGCAAAGACTCATTAGCTTCACAGCTCTCCCAGGTGAGTGTGTGTGGGTCTGTGACACTTTTACATTTATATTTGTGCATCTTTGTGCAGTTCACTACTTTTGCGTGGTTCTGGTGCAGCCCTGTACCCCTCAGAGGCCTCTTCCTAGTTCAGCGGTGTTCCTGCCCTGCTCCCGCCTACCAGAGCAGCCAATTCGGCCTTGTAACTCTACTTAAGACTCACCCTCTGGGGCAGCCTCCTTCCCAGGCAGCCCCTGGCTAAGGGTCCAAGGCAAAGGGCAGCTAATGAATAAACAGCTACAGTCTGTGTTTTCCCGTATTTGCCTGTGAAGCATGCCACCATCAACCAGCAGAGACAAACAAGGTAAGCGTGGTCTGGGTGTGGAATACAACAGTCAGTATATTTCAAAAAGCCCTACCACCTCCCTTACATACATAACATACCACACCAAAGTTAGCCAACAAGTAAATCATTTTCTGATCAAAACGGTGTACAAACCTTTGGGTGGCTCTATATACCTGTTTATTTTACTTTAATCTTGGGACATCAATTTAGGTGTTTTCCCAATATCCAGGTGCCTCAAATCTAGGTATCTTTGCGTTTACTGTTGTATCCCCAATTTAGGCTTTCTCCCACTTGCCAGGTATCCCAAATCTAGGTGTTGCTGCTTTTACTGCTGTGCCCTCAATTTAGAATTCCTCCCACTTGCCAGGTACCCCAAATCTAGGTGTTGCTGCTTCTACTGGCGTGCCCTTAATTTGGGCTTTCTCCCACTTGCCAGGTGTTCCAGGTCTGGGTGTTGCTGCTTCTACTATTGTGTGCTCAATTTGGGTGTTCTCCCACAAGACAGGTATCCCAGGTCAGGGTGTTGCTGCTTTTATTGTTGTGTCCCAATTTAGGCTTTTCTCCCATCCGCCACGTACCCCAAATCTAGGTGTTGCTGCTTCTAGTGGCGTGTCCTCAATTTGGGCTTTCTCCCACTTGCCAGGTAACCCAAATCTAGGTGTTGCTGATTTTACTTGTGTGTCCCCAATTTAGATCTTCTCCCTTTTCCAGATACCCCAAATCTAGGTGTTTCTGATTCTACTGTTGTGCCATCTATTTGGGGTTTCTCCCACATGCCAGGTGTCCCAGGCCTTGGTGCTGCTGCTTTTACTGTTGTGTCCTCAATTTAGGCTCTTCTCCCACTTCCAGGTACCCCCAAATCTAGGTGTTTCTGCTTCTACTGTTCTGTCCTCATTTTGGGCTTTCTCCCACTTGGCTGGGTGTTGCTACTTTTACTGTTGTGTCCCCCATTTAGGCATTTCTCCCACTTGCCAGGTACCCCAAATCTAGGTGGTGCTACTTTTACTGCTGTGTCCCCAATTTGGGCTTTTCTCCCACTTGCCAGGTACCCCAAATCTCGGCTTTGCTGATTTTACTGTTGTGTCCCCAATTTAGGCTTTTCTCCCACTTGCCAGGTACCCCAAATTGAGGTTTTGCTGCTTTACTGTTGTGTCCCCAATTTAGGCCTTCTTCTCACTTGCCAGGTATCCCAAATTTAGGTGTTGCTGCTGTACTGCTGCGACCCTGGTTTGGGGTTTTCTCCCCCTTAGCAGGTATCCCAAATCTAGGTGTTACTGCTTACAGTTGTGTCCCATATTTGTGCCTTATTCCCACTTTGCTGATATCTCAAATCTAGGTGCCTTTGACTGATTGATGTGTCTTCAGTTTAGACACTTCCACCCATTGCTGGTTCCTCGTACTCCAGCTATCCACACCTAGCACAGCGTTCCAATCCTAAGTGCTCCCCCTATTGCTGTGTCCCTAACCCAGGGGCTGCCAATCCACTCTGCTGTCCCACTCCTATGGGTCGTCCCTCTATGGCTGTACTTGAACCACAAGGTCTCGACCTCTGCAACGGATAGGTAGTTACCTAGTCCATACCTGTTCCTACCTGCAGCCAATTTATTAATAAGCATCAAAAGGAATTATGCCCCATAGTCAACACTAAAACCCATCACCCTAGCTAGACCCACTCAGAGGTGTTGAACAGTTACTCAGCTGAACCTAGGCAAAACCCAACCACCCAAAGTTAGCCGGAACCGCACCGGGCGACCCACCAACTCCAAAGCATCGGAACAAGAAAGAGGTGACCCTACTAAAATAACCAATGGACTGCCAAAAAGACACCAAAAACTACATCGGAGCCGCAAAGGAAAACCAGTAAACGACAGAACCACAAGGGTAAACAACCCCTGGTTCAACAACCACAACCTCATGAACTATAAGTAAAAACTTAACACAAACAGTGACGACTTAATCCCAGGTACCAGGAAACATTCCAATCCTAAGAGGACTCTCGCTCAAAGGAATCCAACCGACAACCTACACACCATGCCTCGACACACTAAAGACAGAGAAGCTAGAATAGACAACAGAAACGAAAAGGAAACCTCAGCTGCACAGTTAGGTGTCGATCCGCAAAATCTCACAACTCCAAAAAGCTTGGTGAAGAAGAGACCAAATGGCCTGAGGACATATACAAAGAACAGAGCAAACACCGACTTGCTACCTCTCCACATACGATTGCTTTATAATTAAAGACGGACTACCAGCAACATGTGAAACAAATACATTCCCACCGGGACGCCAAACACAACATGACAATTGATGAACCAACCCAACCATGACAACACCATGGACAATACTCCAACATGAATCAGGAACATACTTGAATCCATTACCCTCTACACACCCTAAATCACCAAAGACTCGAACAAAGATGGGCACCGTGAGAAACCTAAGGGTATTCTCCCAAGTAGAACTTGAGAATCTGTTACGCTCACCTGGTATCCACAGGGACGCCACCCAGCCGGGTTACTCGCTGGTATGCTTCTCAGCTGTGCCCTGATGTGGTCTGCGGGGAAGGTTCTGCCTGAAAATACAGGAGGACTGTGTTCAAGACTGACCGACTGGGGTAAGTATCCTCCCTCCACCCCCGTATGATTTCAGTCCCTCTGGCGCCCTCTCCTCACCTTGTGGGAGAATTAGGCGTGCTCTCCGTCCTGCCTTCTTTGCAGGGGCGCGTTGCCTTTCATGGGCGAGTGCGGTCCAGTTATTTCACTGACACCAGCCCGTTTGATATTGGTCAGGTAGGTCTTATTGCTGTTCTTTAGTTTTGTTGCTATCCTGCATGCCTTTCTTTGTTTAAAATGTCTCTTTTTTCTCCCTTAGGTATGCAGAGCTTCAGCGCGGCGAACTGGCTTGGTTGAGCCCCGCTGGTAAATGATGGTGCATTAAGAGTGCTATGATGTGGTAAGTAAGCGCTATGCGCAGCGCTGCAAAGTCTTGGCTTTGCTAACCTGTGTTTTCCTTCCTTGTAGGTCGCGGTGTTCTTCAGCGCAAGTGGAATGTCCGTAGTGGTGCCAGCCGAGAGGCCACCAGCCAGGTAAGCCTTTTGAGCAGTTCGTAATTTGTAAATATCTCTACTGCTTTCTTTAATTTTGCCTCTATTTTCCTCTTTCAGGTTGTTCTGTCCGGGAGGTGTGCAGATTCGAGGAAGCTGTTCTCAGTAGCTGCGAGTGTTTAAAGATGAAGACTGCAGGTAAGATGCTGCTGCTAATGATGTTCCTTTTGTCTCCTTGCAGGTTCTGCTTCTCCAAGGTTCGAGGGAATAGCTGGACACGGTGAGCGTCACGTTGCAAGCTGCAAAGTAATGTAAAGCGTGTTGTCTTGCTCGGGTGTGGTTTAAATAACCCCAACAAAATAGTCCAGGTAAAGTAGTCCCTAGGCTACCACACCCAAAACACTAGTCCGCATAGCTTGGTTCTTAGGAACCAAGCTATGTGGATGCCTCCATGTTGGCGGACAATACAAGAAAGTAGTTCCCAAGCACATTGTTTTTCATGGTGTATGAGCCTGGCGCCATAGGCACCAGGACTGGCCCCATGAGAGCTTTTGAAGAGGATGCCAGCCTCTAGAGGCCCGAGTCCTGACTCCACCTGGCCAATGGGTTTGCCAGAGGGGGTTTTGGGCGAGGGTCCTGACAGTATCCCTTATCTAGGTGGCCAGGACACGGCCATCGTTATTGGATCAAGTTCCTGGGGGTGGACCAGTGTGGGGAGATCACCTGGGTAGAAGAACCAAAGGTTATGATGGGGGGGAATGCCCCAGGGGAGACGCGGCACAACGAGGAGAGAACAACCAGCAACAGAAACCCAACCGACAACACACCGAACCGAACTGACAATAGAACAAACAACAAACCCAAATGGAAAATAAACACTGGAGCCTACACAACGTTAGATCCATTGCAAATTACTCAAAAGAAATCCCTGGCCTTCTAAGCGAAGGAGACACAGACATGCTCTTTCTTACAGAAACTTGGTTATTTGACAATT
This sequence comes from Ambystoma mexicanum, assembly GCF_040938575.1. Classification (NCBI taxonomy): domain Eukaryota; kingdom Metazoa; phylum Chordata; class Amphibia; order Caudata; family Ambystomatidae; genus Ambystoma; species Ambystoma mexicanum. The sequence goes on from NC_090922.1 coordinate 263,810,032, forward strand.
ACAAAGCCATCACGAACAAAGCCATACCGGATAATTTCAAATTAATACATGCCAACAGAGAAAATCTAAGAGGAGGCGCAATGGCAATCATACACAAAGAACACATCTGAGCCACTCCACTCCACTCAACTCAACTCAACTCAACTGACGTAGAAGACTGAATCTCTCCTCATCAAGATCGAACTCAACAACCAAACAAGTGTTCCTCCTGATCTACAGACCACCATCTTACAACCCCCGCTTCACAGCAAAACTTGCAGACTCCACTAACATTTTATCAACCTACACAGACAACCTAGTCATACTGGGAGACTTCAACATTGGGTTCGAAAAAGAAAATGAAACAGCAGCGAACTCACTCTGTGCACTCCTGGAAACATTGCATTTCAAGCAAATACTAAAAGGATCCATCCACAATGTTGGACACACCCAGGACGCAATCCTCTGCAGAGACGGACTATGTGCATCTGCGCCACCTACATTAATGGTATAAAGCGACCATTATTAGATACCATTCTACATCACACTCCAAACCCACCTTTGGGTCGGAAAGGAAATACTCTGGTGTGCAGCAGTGTGTTCCGTCTCTGCCATGGAGAGTCTTTGCTGCTTTGCTCTCCCTGGATTTTGGCTGCCTTGGTTCTATCTTTACTGGCCATTGGTCTGGTGCTAGAGGCAGAGTTAGCACAGTCCTTAAATATACACTGCAAGCTCAGAGCGCGTACGGTGTGCAGCCGTCTGTTCCGTGTTCCGGGCTTCGGGCCTGAAGTGGCAGCAGCAAGCAACACTGAAAGGCAGTGTGTGGGGCCTTGGAAGTCTTGACTGTGAGTGGCTAATTTGTCAAACGTTTTTGTTAACTCAGGATGCACCTATGCAGCCATGGCAGAGGAGGGGGTTCCTTGCTGGCAAATTTGCGGTATACTTTGCCCCTGTCAGAAAATGAACCACTCTGTAATGGGTTTGATCTCCCCCCAGTCCACAGAGCTAGTCCTGAAACCATTGGCTTAACGCATGCCCAGGTTGCTTTTTTCGATGGATTGCGGAGTTTGGATTATACCTTGAATGCCTCATAGATACAGAAAATAATTGGTTAATTTTTCCCATACAATCCTAAGGAGTGCGAGGATTTGATTCACCCCTTTGCAGATGAAAACAGGGGTAAAACTGGGATTGTCCCTCCTGTTTTGGCACCTAGTGTTTCACAAATGGAGTGCATAGATGAACAGGTAGGTATGTTTAGTTCTGAGGTGGAGCCTTCTCAAGACTATCTGTCAAACACACTGGAACTCTTTTACATCTGTTAGGGGTAATTCATCCAGGTGTAATTGATTCATCTTATCTCTCCAGCTCCACCGAGTATTCTCATCCTCCAAGACCCGACTTGGGGCCTCATACATTGGCCGCCCTGAACTTTGTACTGTCCTTGCTCGTAAAGGTATTCGATATTCTCAATGAAGAAGTCAGGAGAAATTCTGAGCAGCTGCGTAGCATCGGAACACTTTTATCCAGGAATAAACTACTTAAATAATGGTGCTTCTCTTCCTGGTTTAACTGTTATTAATGACACAAGTGAAAGTATATAAGAAGTACATGGATCGATGGTTAAGAGAGGAGAACCTTACTCCTATTTGGGGAGGTTGCAAATCTCCCCATATTTGGATACCCCTCCGGATATGGAATTAGTAGAAGAATTTCGGTGACTATGAACTATGGAGGAAGGCCTTGGGCCTCATTACGACCCAGGCGGTAAGTTAACGCCTGGGTCGTACCTTTACCGCCATGGCGTAAACTATGTTTACGCCATGGTGGTTGGCGGATTTACCGCCCCATTCCAAGGTGAGTGGGGCGGTAAATCCCCATTTCCCATTTACCCTTCCCCATTCCCATTTTTGCCCCATAGAGCATAATGGGAGTGGGGAAGGAGATAATTACGCCACCATAAATTATGGTGCCGTAATTATCTCCAAGGTCCCTTAGCGCCATAGATTTTAACGCCTGCAAAAAGCAGGCGTTAAACTCACCATGGTGCTAAGGGACCTTGTAATCAGGCGTTAAGGGTCGGCGCCGTTTACGGTGCCGTAAACCCCTTAACGCCTGGGTTGGAATGAGGCCCCTTGACAGGTCTGTGGTTTTGATGGTCTCCCTAAACACTCATGCTAGAGTTGAGAGTCGCACTAAACACAAAAATAGAGAGATGTTGCAACACGATCAGTGTGCTGGGAAACAAGTTAAAAAAATCTAAAAATCTAAAAGTTACAAATATGAACATCATCCACTCTGAGTTTCGTCAGATCCCTACAATCTCACTTGGTTCAGGATCTGCCTAAGAAGCCCATGGTTACAAAAAAAGGTTGAGGATTGCCCCAATATTTTTAAAACATGGTGGCCAAGTGGAGCCAACTAGAAGGATGGAAATGGCCTCTCAATTTTCCTTAAATGACATTGAGGGCACTATGTTGTTCCTTGTTGACGGGGAAGTGCTATCTGAGAGTAGCAAGAGTTCTCAGGAGACTCCTTTGTTTTGCCTTCCCTTTCTGGCCTCAGATTTGAAGTTCATTGTATAACCAAAGAATGTGGGATGCAGCAGACTATGGAAAGTAAAAGTGGGTCAACTTGTGTCATTGAAGCTCCTCATATGCCAATTGTCTTGGATTGTCAGACAGAACGATGAGTTACAACTTCCACTGGGGACAATTTAGGTTTTCCGAGCCAGAAGGCCTTATAGGAACTGCAAGAAGATGATTTTACTAATAGCACTAGAGTTCCTAAGGGTGCTTGTGTACTTAAGTCGCAAAAGGCAGCTCTTCAGGGTCCTGGTGGCCCTCATGACTATCCGCCGAAATGGTTTATGAACGAGAGAACTGGGGATGGTCTGGCAGAACTACTAGCTGCCTTTTGGCTTGATATGGAAACTATTGTGGACTCTAGTTTGGGTGTTGAGTGGGCTAAATCTATCTGTAAAACGAACTACCAAATAGGAATACCACCACATCACGTAGAAAACAAATCAATAGAGGTGTTTCGCCAACGTATGAAGAGGTGGATGTGGTCTGGACTGGGTCTTCTGAGTGTCTTGTTATGGAAGCGAGTTTAAATGTTTAAATAGATCTATTGTCTTGGTGATTTTGCATGACATTGAATGTTTAAAATGTTTAAATCCAAGGATATTGATCGAATAGAGTTCTGTGATTGCGATAGGTGGGATGTGGCGAGAGTAACTGTAAAGAGGATTATTCCCGACAGGTCCTGAGTGCTTCAAGGGCCGCAACTAGTGCCACCATGGGGAAGGGGAGAGTGGATATCAGAGAGAATACAAAAGGGGGAAATTGGTTTTGGTTTGTTGCTTGTGGGAAACCCTTTGAGGGACGATAGAGGGAAAAGGTCATGTTTTTAGCATTTGCTCTTGCAATATCAGAGGTTGCCAGCAATTGCTAAATTCAGGGGATTTTGACAGGAAGGTTTTGCAAGAAACGTTTCTGACTGTGAAGGTTATAATGGACAGTTATTCTGTTTGCCAACATATGGTAACAATGGGGGTGGCTTGTTGTCCTAAAGGTGGTCTCCTTATCAGGATCATATATTGGGTCATTTTGAGCTTGAATATTTTAGAAAATTCAATTTATGGTGTACTGGCAATTCATACTGTGACAAAGGGAGCATCTGTTAATATGATAATCATAAATGTGCACTGCAGTTATGCTGAATTGACGCAAATTCTACTTATCGACCATATTTATGGGATTTTGTCAGGTTGGAGGGAGTCCCGTCCATTTGGTTGGATTATAATAGCTGGTGATTTTAATGCAAATTGTCAAATGGAGGATGCTAAAGGGAATAGATTTTGGGATGTTATGGATAGTTGGTATTTGTGTGTGTTAACTGGTAAACAGGAGAAAAGGAATTATTATTGGGACACCTGGAGTAGCGGTTCCAAATCAGCTATGATAGATTTTATTTTTGTCACTGTGGATTTGTGGATGGCTGAAACTAATCTTCAAATCAGTAATGTTTCCAAGTGATCCTGCTAGGCTGACTGTGGAAATCCCTTTATTCTCTCAAAGGAGGTCCATGGAGAAAATGCAGGATGTTATTGTAACTAGAAGTAAAAATCGATTGATCTGGGCCCTTTATGATATAAAGGAATTTAATAAAAAACTGGAGTTAGCAATTGTGGATGCACATGGTGAATTGAAGAAATGAGCATGTTCGGTACATTTATAAAAAATTCACTACGTTTGAGAAAACCTAAAGAGAATATTAGCAAGATAGATTTTAATCCTGTCATTCAGTCGCTTAAACAGGAATATAGACTATCTGTTAAGAAGATCATCTGTTTAGGAACTCATATCCCCCCTCACCAAGGAGTGTTGAAAAAGTTAAAACTGTGCTATAAAAACAGAATTAAATCTATTAAAGCACTGTCTTATCAAAGCGAGGGGGAAACATGCTCTCCTGTATAATGGTGAAAGGTGACATCAATTATTGGAAACTGATTAAACTAAACGAAGAAAAGCAGCAGGTACTCCAAACAAATCCCATATCAGAACGAAATTGGACACTATATTTTTCAAGATTGTATAACCAACCAGTCGATATTTCAATAAATTGGGAGTGTTTAAAATCAGAGAACTGGAATTTAGTGCTTTTGGTTCGTCAAATTGAATTTATCATACGGCATAGCAGTAATTCAAGGGCCTTGTACCCAAATGGGTTATGCAATAGAGTTCTTAAAGCAGACCCGGAGATGTGGGTTAGTACCTTGAGTAACCTTTTTCAATCAATTTCCCATCTAAAACTAACCCCTGAGTTCTGGAAGGAGGCCCACATTGGCCCAATTTTTAAGAAAGGAGCGAGAGATGCTCCCAAAAATTATAGGCCTATTGTGCTCCTTGACGCAGACTCTCAAATATTTGCATCAGTCTTGGTCGCCTCCCTTAATGATTGGGCTAAGCATAATGGTATCCTTAAACTGAATCAACTGGATTTTCGGGCAGGCGTAGGTATTAATGTGGGTGGTTGGGTCCTAATCTATGTTCAACACCTTGCATGGGAAGGAGGCTACAGGGAGATACATATTGTGTCTGTGGACCTATCCTTAGCCTTTGACTGTGCCAACAGGAACAAACTGTGGACTACGATTCTAGACTGGTGTCTTCCAAAGGGCCTACTTTCTCCTCTCATCCATCTACATGAACATTCTATGTTTAAGATTAGGTTGAATCTTGAGGCAATGTTGTCATCAAAGATTCCAACAAACAGTGGTCTCCGCCAGGGCTGTATATTGGGGCTTTTTTGTTGTTCAACACTTACATATCGGACGTGGGGGAGTATTTTAAGCCTGCATCTTTCATTGTCCCGAATGTTTTGGGAACACAAATGTACTTGTTAATATATGCAGACGATATCATTTTTTTGGATTGTGCAAAGGTGGGATCACAAAGACTGCTGAATCGTTTCCACTTATACTGTACAAAGAATGATCTTACACTAAATACACAAAAAACCCATCTGTTGACCTTGCAGGCAGGCAAATGTAAAAAGAGAAACTCTCTGTGGATGTGAGGTGAAAGAATAGACCAGGTGGACTGTATGAAGTACCTTGGTTTTCGATATATTTAGCAATCCTGGGACGAGATTTGTTATGGAAGGTTTGTATGAAAAAGCTCTAAAGGCAGTAGGACAGATGAAAAACTTTAATTTTAAATATGGAAAGGTTTCCATTATTCCCATTCTAGCAAACATTGTTCTGATGCTGATCTATGGGGTGGAGATACACCATAGTTTGTTACATGACGATTTGTATCACTTGGAAGGTTTTATATGGAAGCAAGTTTTAAGATTACCACAGGCCATACCCATTTCTGTTATTAGATTTGAATTGGGCTTATTATCGTTAGTAGCTAATCTTCTATGGAAGAGGATCTTATTGTGTTACAAATTTAAATCCTCACCAGCAAACATGCTGTTTTCAGATTTTAAAGAAATTGATGCCCTATTAGAAATCCCCTTGTTAAAGAAACAGCTGGAAAACTGGATGAGCGGGGTTTAGATGGGGAATTGCTAAAGGAGATTCCGGGAGTTTACAAACCAAGACTGTGGCGCATAGACTGGTGTAGAACTTGTGAGTCTATGAACAAATACAAAAGGTATCAGAACTTATCTGCTGACATTAAAAAAACTGGGAGTATGTGCACAATACCTCTGTAAATGTCCTTCCTGGAAAATTGGGTCTACACTGTTGAGGTTCAGCCTTGATATTTTACCCACTAGGGTAAATTGTATTAGATGGAAGAAGGAGGAATGCCTGTCCGACAGATGTAGATTTTGTTTAGCGAACAGGGAGATACTACAACAATTACTTCTGTACTGTGAAGCTCTGGCAGTACAACATCATGCCTGTTTTTGTCAACGTACCAATTTGTACGGGTGTTATACAGGGATGATAATATGGAACATGTGTTGGTCCAAAATGCGTTATCAATTTAGTAAGTCCCTGTTTCAATTCTTGATTATGATAAAATTAGTGGAGTAGAATTGGGGGAGGGTTTATGGCTGCTTGTATTGAGGCACCTTATCTAATTGCTGAATGACAGATGAATTTGTTTTATGAGATGTATTTTAATGTATTGAAATGTATCTTATGCAATGTTTTTATCAATTCTTTTTTCTTTTTTTTACAATGTTTGATGAATTTGTGTAAGGTTTTAACTTGTTTTAAAGTTGAATACACGATAATAAAAAAAGAAATTAAAAAATGAAATACTCCATGCCAGCACGAAAAGAAACTGGAATAACCTAGACATGGTAGCCTTAAAAAATGTACTAAACCCGACCCTACCGAGCAGCACCGAACCCACCGAAGGAACCTTAGACGCAGCAGAAAACACACTCAACACCTGGATCACTGAGGCCCTAGACCACCTGGCACCAGTAAAATCTTTCAAAGCCACACCAAAAAGACAGAACCCCAGCTACACACTTCCGGAACCTAATGAACCTATCACTCAAAAAAGGAATCGAGCCAACCGCCTTCAAATCAGCATACATCAGACCACTGATTAAAAAGGAATCAGAAAGCGCAGATGACCCGAGCAACAACAGACCGATATCCAACCTGTCCTACCCAGCGAAGATCCAGGAGAACCATGTGTACAAGATCCTACTTAAATACATTGAAACAAATGGAATACTCGACCAGTCACAAGTTGGCTTCAAACTGATGAGAGGAACAGAATCAGCGCTCCTATGTATATGGGATGACCTGAAAATAAAAACAGACAACAATACCCAATTGGCCCTCATACTATTGGACATATCTGTGGCTTTCAACACAATCAGGCAAGGGCGCGGGAGTTAGGCGCTGCAGGGTGTCTACTGGGCCAATTCCACCTACCTCCTGCATCCCTTACATGGCTGCACCCCCTGGATTACAAGGATGCTGCATCCCACCCACAGGGTGAAGACCGCGGCAAGGGCGCGGGTGTTAGGCGCTGCAGGGTTGAGGTTGTCCCTGCATCAGATGGTGCAGCAGCAACAATACCTTGGAGAGGTAGCAGATTGTAAGAGGTGAGAGGCCATGAGAGTGAGCCTAATTGCAAGGGTTGCAGGGACTTTGGAAGGGACGCTGCTACAATACCTGTATTCCTTATCTTTATCTTGAAAGCAGGACGTATACATCAATAAAAAAATCACTCGTACTAAGACTGGTACCACCGTCGTACACAAGCACACCATGATGCTGTCCACCCCACCCGCCCCCCAATCCGTCCCTAAGTGGAAGATCCTATTGGTGAAACGTAAAATCACTGCCAAATCTAGCACAGCCAAGAAAATGCCCGATAACCCTGAAAACCCTCTAATATTGTCGGGAGAAGCCAACAATCCAGTTGCCTTGTGATCCAGATATAAGGGGTGAAGAAGGCAATGATAAAGATAACAGGGATGACATGTATATTGCGAAAGTGACTGAGAATAGCGCCACTCACAGCAGCTCCACGCGCCGTTACACAGCCGTGTTGGCAGGTGTAACGATAGTTGAAACGCAATAACATTAATGTCCCGGAACAAATCTGTACTTGTAAAGGCCCAGATGAACCCAAGGCCAACCTGGGCAAGGCTCTGGCTAATTCGGGCAAGGTTCAAGTCAAGGATGCTTTGATGAATAATGCTGCATCCGATGCCCAATGTACTATGTCTGACGCTCTGACTGCCTCTGATTCTTGCTGCTTCATCACTGGGAAATCTCCCCCCACTAACACTAGTGAGGTCTAGGAAGTAACACTGCCCCAGTCGGCCTGTTTATACCTGCTACCGCTGATTAGTCTGCATTTTACACAAGCAGGCGGACTGCACAGCGGGGCTCGGTTGGCTAGCAGAAATGCCATGGAAGAAATGGCCAACACGTCAGCTCCAAATGTAACTATGCAAGGCCGCTCATCAGGGTGCATATCCCCCACCTAGCCAGAGTTGTCAATCTTTCTAGGGAAAACAGGGGTGGGCGACATGATGGTTGTGTTACTAACGTGGGAGAAATGGGTGTCAGTACACCTATTATTGGCCCAGATATAAGTCAGATAGGGCAGCTTGGGTGTGCCAAGACAGACCCTTGACCTCACAACAGCCCTTCTGTCTCTCCCTGCACACAGGCCAACCAAAGCTTATTTAGCTTACCTAACATCTCCACAGATCAGGGCAGGGAGGGGACACTTGTGTTTAACGGGTGCCAATGCAGTACGGTCCCGGCAGAATTGGCAGAACTAAAAAAACAACTCTTCCTTCTCTTAAAAGCTCATGGAAGCGGAGGATCAATTGCAGAGCCATTAGTCTGGGAAAACAGCGAGAGTACTGGACACATTAATGGGCTCGAAAAAAAGGGACCCAGACAACACACCATTCAGGCATCATAGCGCCCAACATATATACAGAATGGGGGCCACTCCGTGGCCACAGTGGTCTGCCCCGAGGGTTAACATACCAGTAGGGGGCGGAATCTATAATCTCAACAAAACAAGGGTACTGGTATGCTCGGGGTTAGCCAGTGTGAAATATAAATGAATTAGAAATGTTCACGCGGTCTAGACCCACATAACCTTAATGGTTATCAATTTTGCATGCAAATATGTGTACTGAAACACTCCTTGACAATAAACAGATATTTGAAAAGATTGATGTTAAAATTTTATATCAAAAAATGGTGCATATAATAAAAACCAACTTGGAAGGACATATACAACCAAAAACATATATGTAGATCTTCCATTTGTAAATTGAGTATGGAAACTTTCAAACAATCAAAAAAATGAGAATTAGTACATCAAAAAGAAAACATAAACGAAAAAGACGTAAAGCAATTTTCAATATGGACAAAAAACCAGTTATTTATCGCTGGGATGCTTGATTAAATCAGAAAGCAAAAACATAGAGTGATGAGTACAACTGTACCTCTATTCAAAATAATACGAAATAGAGCAAATAAGCAGTATTCTATAGTGATTAGAATCAATTCCCAAAGCTGAGGATGTTATGTGTCGGGATAGGGTCTGCCAACGCTACAGGGGGAATAGATAAGCAACATGAAATGTGGGTGCTTTACATAGATGACATGGCCCCATCAGTGGATAATGCCACATGAGCAAGATGGTCCTGGTGGTCCACAAATATTGCTGTGAAGGACCTTGTTTCCCCTCTGGTAGAAGAAAGCATTTCGGCGGAACAGAATTGGTAAATAAGTACTTTTCATGCGAAGAGAATGTACTCCGCCTTCATCAGGGCGATAATTAGCAGGACCCTGCATGGGTGAAAAGGGGAGAGAAGAAAAAGAAAATGGAAGAAAGAAAAAAGGGGGATGAATCACCAGAATGGATAAAGAAGTGAAATAAATCAAACATGGAGGTGGATCTATACAGAATTGCTTAGCATGCAAAAGTAGGGATTTAGTCAAGAAGGCAGACATCGATCCTAGTCAAGTCTGGAGTATATCTCGTAGCGCCCAAACCTAGCATATTGAAACAAAGGCCAGCTGCACCCCTCAGGAAGCCAACCAGGCTGTCAGATTGTGCGCCAAGTAGCAATCCTGGGACTGGCAAACTCGTGAGTTGGGACGAGCCCACAGACCCCAACTGTTACCCTTATGGGTTTATCAGAGCAGCCAGCCTAGGATCACAGCTAGAGCAGGGCTGGAGAAACAGCAATATGGCCAGGGAATGCATTGGGGGGTTTCTGTTGATGGAGAAAGTCCCCAAACTGGCCAAAAAGTACCCTGAATCTAGGAATGCCCTTATTAATAAATGTGTCCATTGGTTTTGCACAGTTCGAGGTTGTACATCTGTAATCCATAAGGACATTATAAGATGCACCAGACTTCACTGCCAGAGAGAAAGCGACACTGACACAATAAAAACCGAATTCCAGCATCTGAGAGTGGCAAATGGGATCACTGGTATTGATATGAGATCCTAACACTCATCGAAAAGCAGGATAGAAATTAGAGCTTATTCTCAATATCATTCTGCTTGTTCCCGTGTAAGTCGGTTAAACTCCTCTAGACTCTCTGGTCCCAAGGCAAAGCACTTAGGAAAAAGGACTTTGACCACCCTATATAGGACCAGTACAATAGTAAAGAAGATAAGCGTCTGAGGACCTGAGACATGTATGAGACCGCCCTATGACCAATCCTTAGATCACGATTGGGTGGACAGGTACAACACATCATGGCTCACATTACAAAATGTGTAATGACCATAACTCCAGACAGCATCAACTAAGTGATCTGTTCAATCACCCTCATTGGCTAAATTGATATCTTATGTGAAGACACTAGTGGGGAATTGAGCTTGTGGTGAAAAGGGAATATATCTGTGCCGCAGGGTTTATAATAGTTATTTTAACTGTAATATATATGAAATGCATCGTATGTGTTTTTGTATTGTTGTTGCTTATTTGTCATGATGTACTTTGATGGCCCAAGGTTGAATAAAGTTATTGATGATGATGATGATGACAATCAGCCATGCAACACTAATAAAAAGACTACCAGAATGTGGCATATAGGAATCTGCACTAAAGTGGCTTACCTCATTCCTCACAAACCGAACTGAAAGAACCTACCTACCACCGTTCATATCAAACACCATAAATATCTCCTGGTTAGTTCCGTAGGGATCCAGCCTCTCTCCCCTAGCTTTTCAACATATACATGTGCCTACTAATCAAAATCATTTGAACCCATAGACTAACCGCCTACTGACCTTTTTGTGTAGAAGAAGTTTGCCCTACTGCAGTTAGGGTGTCTGGAAGGAGAGCTTTGTTACATTTGGATGACGTAAAGATCTACAAAGGCAGGACCCTCCCTCTAGTACCCGCTGACCAGGAAGTAAGACAAGAAGAAGAATTGCTATGTGTGCAGACTCAATCAATGACCAGGAAGAAGGATGATAAAACAGTGTACGATTGAAAAACATTTCTTTTGGATTGTAATTCATTGGTGTCAGGTTCAGGTGTCTCCTTCACCAATTCCGAGTCACTCCAATCCCCTTCCTCCTCACCTGTGAGTTCTGATTCCAAAGTTCCACCAAACCTTTTCTTCCACAGCTCTTCTTTCTTCTTTCCTTTTTTTTGTGGATGGGATCTGCACCAAAGGGAAGCCACCCTGACCCCAAAATAGAAGGTCCGGGGGGCTCCACCTCCGGTTCAGACCAAAGGGGAAAAAGCCGTAGGCACAAAAAAAACCTTTCCGGTGGTATCTGGTGGTCTTCACTATTGAGAATGCAGAAGGGATGATCCAGATGGGCAGGGATGAGATGCCAGTAAGAGTATGGCATACAGCTAAGGATAGCAGTGGAGGAGTCAGAACAGGTAACCGTGGGCAAGCCCGAAGACAGACCACAGAACGGCCCGTAACTAAGTCGAGAGGAGAATGCAGGAGGGAAGAGAAGGAAAGGGGGAAGAAAAACCTAGGAATCCAGGGGGGAGCCCTCGAGACTCAGGAGAGCAAGAAGAGGCAGACTGGACAGAGGGAAAGCGCAGGGCCACGAAGCCGAGAGAGAACACTTACGAGCGCTCCAACCCGTAAGCCTGACGTGAGTAGGTTGCAACGCGCAGACTTCCGGGTTGGAGCTACTAAGAAGGCCCTCCCCGGCGGCCGGCAGAAAGACTAGACCGCAGCTGAGTGTTGCGCGGAGATGTGTTGGAGCGGCTAATGGCCGCTCCAGCGCCATCGGCTCCATACACGCCAGCTACGGCGGCGTGTGACAATTGGACCTTAAACATTTAGCAGGAAGTGCATAGACTTGCAGAGAATTCTAGAGCTTAAACATGCTTTTTAGAGATTCTTAGAAAAAGTAAAATCATATTGACACTATACCCAAGCGCCAATTCATTATTAGAAATTGGAAGAGAGCTCAATACCCGGATTCGTTTTTGGGAGCATATCTATTTAAAGAATAACACATGACACCAGTCGATAGTGACACACATAGGCTTGTAGTTGCAGTTTTTGTGTTTATACTCCAGTCATACCATACCCTTGTTAGGCGAGATGTTAATATTCTCACATTTCTTCATGACCCAAAGAATGGTCCAGTTATAACAAGGCTTTTAATTGCAATAATTGAGCAGATTTTGCAACTACGAATGTGATTTGAGCACCTATATTGAAAATGATTAAGGATGAAGAAAATGCAGTTGCAGAGAGAATAGCAATTCAAAAAAGAAATGGCTTGGCACACAAAATGTTTTTCTAGACTGTGCCTGATATATATATGCATGTGCTTTCTCTTTTTCTTTCTGTATCTTACATTTTGAAGTCTTTGTCAGGCTGATGGTTCAATTGAAAACACGACACGTGTGATTTTTCCCAGTATAAGTACAAATGATGATCATTTCTTTGACCTATTTGGGCCTGTCAAACAACATAAGAGGGATGCGGAAGAAGATAACCAGGGGATAAATATCTATCTTGATAATTCAGATCACCTGGGGAATAATATGTGGTACCAACATATGAAAAAGGTGGGGGAGAAAGCATCTGATGAGAGCTGCTATGTCTGCTCTCTCATCCACTATGCCATGAGCACAGTAAGAACATTCATTTCAAAAGAGATGCCGGCACATGATGCGAAGTGCCTCAGCCATGTAGCAGCATGTACTACAAGAGGACAGTTCCATGGGAGTTGGGCAACCCTGCAATTGCGATTAAGACAGTCATTCCCATACCAGGATGATTATATCAAGACAACACAAATGGTAAAATTAGCCTGGATGGACAGACAAGATGCTTGTGTATCCTTCTGCGGGACAAGACAAAGTGATAATCGAAGAGATGAAGCAGATGAATTGATCTGACAAAACTGAAAAAGCTGGAATGCCTGGATACTGGGTGCGCTCACAGCTGTTAACCTATGGGAGAGTGATTACAATCAAAGGATGGGAAGATGGGATGATGTCCTGTGCAGCTCATCTACTAAGGAAGGAACCAGTGTACGAGGTGCAGAAGGTGAATGACAAGTGCGTAAAGTCATGAGCCAAGAAGCCTAAACTGCTGACATGGGTGGATGATGAAGCAGGACCAATGGCTTTGGTCCCATTGATTAACGCAACAATGTGCTTGCGAAGCACAGGTAAAGTCTGAGTTGGAGAAAGTAAAGGGTGAAAGAATGTAATTGATGTCTCAGGAATGAGGGCAGGGACTGCTGTCATAATGTGTCGATATTGGGCCTGTGGATCCAGAGCATATATGAAGTTGCCCAGGAACTGGGAAGAGTGTGTTCCTTTGTACTCATCCATGTTCCAGCCTTGGTGATTCCTCAGAGCGACTTGAACATCGAGGGATTTCCACAAGTGAATGAGCACTTGAGAAAAAGAAGGTCACTTGCTCTGCAGTGGGTGAAAAGAGAATGATTTCTCATCAAAATCATTAAAGGCTTATGAAGATATTCCTGATGAGCATAAGTTGTTCAGCAAGACTGCTATGATGATGACATCTATGTTAATGCCTGGACTTCAAACCGTAGTGAATACCAAATGGCTGCAGATTACCAGATGGGATCTGTTACAGACAATTAATGCCACTATAAAAGGATTTAACGCCATAATGGAAGAATTGTGGGCGATAAGGTTAATGACCCTCCAGAATAGCTATGTCCTTGACATGATTACAGCAATGGAAGGAGGTGTTTGTGCCAAGGTCGGGCCTTCTTGCTATACTTTCACACCATCTCATGATGGTGAGAAGGGGACTCTGACAGATGCTATAACTATGTTGACAGAATTGCATGAAAATGGAGGAGGAGACAGAGGCTATTGGAGATGACGATTGGTTCTCATACCTGTTGTCATGGATTTCCCGACTGGATGACGAGTATATTCAAGTTCCTTTGAGCAATATTGGTGATGATAATGTTCGGATTCTGTGTTATATGGATAATAATTGGACAATGCCAGAAAACAGCAAAGAAAGCAGTGCAAATGAAGATCATGATTGATGTGAAGGAGGAAATAGAAGATAACACTCAGATTGAAAGTACCATCAGAAACAGCATAAAAGCAAGTATTATGGCACCTGTGGGAACGAAGTTCCTGTATCCAAGAGATCCTAAGAACTATGTGGGATGTTGGATCTTTTGTAGGCCAAGTGGAGAATGCAATTACCTGACCTGGAGTGTGAACGAACATATTAAAAATGCAGGCACCCTGAAGGGGATGATGAAGATATGGATACCAAAGAGACCTTTCTTCAAGAGAAGATTCAAAGAAGCAGGAAAACTTGAGGAGGTGGTCGATGACTCGACCAAAGGGGTATTTTTAGAGGAGCAGATGTACATATCCGTAGGAGATCCTACCCGCCTACCTCCCCTGTATCGGAGCCATGAGACCGTGCCCTGTCTAACATCAGCTACTGTACTAATACCGCAGCAAGCATGTGAAAGATGGTATCCATTAAGAATGTACCCTCGAGTTGATGACAGCCTACAGGAGGAATTCCCTGAAGGAATATGAGCAAGAGCTAGAAAATGAACCGATGACGTCATAAGAAAGCGTGCACAAGTCCTGAAATACTCAATGAAGACGATGTATGGATCCTAAAGGAGGAATTTCAAAGTAAAGAATCAAGTGAACCTTAAAGTGTAAAAGAAGAAGATTACACAGTAAAAAGTGCTGCAGAAAACTGAAGTTTAATGAATGTACAGACACTGAAACGCAAGATAGAGCAAGTCATTGTATAGGCTGGCTACAAGTAGTGAATAGAATGCAGACAAAGCCACCATTAAACAGAAACTGGACACTGGTATCATGAAATAATAAGCCAGAGAATCATTAAGAAAGAATGAAAGGCTGTGTCACAGTAGAATAGCAGTTTATTGGAGCTGCGTTGCGAGGCTGTCTGACCTGAAGTCAAGAACTGAGAAGTTGAAGTCAGCTATCTACTCTGAAGAACGTGTGTGCAGAGAATACATCCTCTCACGTTAAGGTGCAAGAAAGAACATAAAGGATGCCAAGTCTTGATTCATTTAAAGCATGTAAAAACTTGCAGAATAGAATCATGGTCTCTTGTCACGTGAGTCAAGGATGGAAATAGGGTTTGAACTTGGAGTTCCAGACACAATAGCGAATTCCCTCACTCCCGTTCCAATCCCAGGACAAGAATACTCTGCAAGGCCAAGTACAAAGAGAATTTCATGGCAGAAGGCATGGGTGATGAGAGATGCTGGGCTAATTGGGTGGTAGGGCAGCCTCATGTCCTATCTACTTGCACCTGGGTCTTGACTTACATGCTGCTAATTGAACCGAGTGTTCCAGACTTGACACTAGTGTGCCAATGCAAGTGTATTAGTCCATATAACGAAGGACCTTATAGCTTAAGAAACCAATGAAGCACTGTGTAACAGTATTTCTTAAATGACACGTATGAAGAGGTAGGCATAAGTTGTCCACCTGATATCGGACAGCCAATAACAAACCTAGCTCCTATATGATTGTATATCTAGATGTGTCCCTTGGTAATGAACGAAAAGATAGAATCTAAAATGCTGAATGCACAAATAATACCAAACAGGGGAGTAGGGGTTGCGGGGGTGTCCCCCACTCTGCCAGTTCGGTATTATGGACTGCGTGGAGTTGCAGGGGTGTCCCCCGCATACATTAAAGGCAGTGCGGGTGACAAACAGGCAAAATCCCAAAAGATCAAATTTCAAAATACAGGCAAGTGGGCTCCGTGATTTTGTAATTCGATCTTTTGGCATACGTTTTTTTAACCTACATCTGTGTCCCTTAACCAATCCTAACCCTTAATAGGTTTTCACTATTGCCACATAGTATGACGTCACTCTGATGCATAAAGAAGGCTATCATTGTATTTTTGGTCGAAATCACTGAGAAACTGAGCGTCCGTCCGTTGACGTTCGTTGTAACCTCCCTGTTTTAGATAATTGTTAATAAAACAGCAACTTGTCATCTTATTGAGTTTGTACGGTTATTTGGACTCAGAATTATTCTGGTGTAAATGGAAGTTCCAATGGCCATAAGCTCATTGGTGGTCATCTCGTCCGCATCTGACTCAAGGAGCTCATTTTCAGATACCTCCATATCATGCAACAGTCACTACTGATGCCTCTCTGGAGGGTTGGGGTGCTCACACAGGACAATTTCACACCAGAGGCCACTGGCTCCCAGAGGAAAAGGACTTATACATCAATGTCCTGTAGCTATGGGTGGTCTTCTGCGCCCTCAATTCAGCTTCAGCTACAGGAGAAGGTGGTGTGGATCTTCACGGACAAGATCACCACCATGTTTTACATCCAGAAACAGGGTGGGATGCATTTCTCCATTCTTTTCCTGGAGGTCCAGTCCCTGTGGTGCTGGGCCATACTGCAAGGCATGTTCCTCGTCCCCTTTTACTTGGCAGGCATCAAGAACACCATTGCAGACTCTCTCAGCAGGGAGCTACAGTCCTGTCATGACTGGGAGTCTCAACAGACGCAGGTGTCTCGTCTTTTCTGCAGGTGGGGCTCTCCCCAGATTGACCTGTTCCCGACAGCTGCCAACTCCAAGTGCCGGATGTTCGCCAGCAGATACCCTTGCTGAGGAGTCTGGGGGATGTCTTTTCATTTCCATGGGACAGGCTCTTCCTGTACGCCTTATGTCCATTTCCACACCTGCTTTGTGTGATCAACACACTCAGACGTTCTCCATCCGTCAGCGGCATCCGGCCATCCAGTTGCCTCCACTTTCTGACCTCTCCAGAGAAAGCGGAACACTACTGCACCACGACCCAGAGTTACTGAGCCTCATGGCCTGGCTCCTGCAGCCCTAGAGTTTGGGCACTATTCACTACCACTGGGGTGCAAGAAGATTCTGGCAAATGCCAGAACTCCCGCTACGTTGTCTTGCTACAGACACAATTGGAAGCGCTTCATTGTGTGGTGCAGGACACAAAGGATTATGCTGCTGCGGATAACGGTTCGGCAGCTTGTCACGTATCGGCTCTCACTGGCTAAAGCTCATGTGGCTCACACCTCCATCAAGGTTCATCTGACTTTCATATCCTGATGCACACGGGTGCCCGGCAAACTTTGCCTGTGGTTGCACAGACTCATCAAGGACTCATCAAGGACACACTCAAGGGACTCTTCTGGACTTTTCCACCAGTGAAGGTTCCTGCACCGGCTTGGGAGCTGAAGGTGGTTCTGACTAAGCTCATGGGGCCTCCCTTTGAACCGATGCATCGTGCCCCATTAAAGTTTCTGTCGTGGAAGGCGGCTTTCCTAGTGGCAATCACCTCAGCCAGGCGGGTCGGGAGATTCAGGCTCTTTCCTGCAAGTATCCACACTTGTCCTTCCACGCTACAATGGTGGTGCTGCAGACTCATCCCACCTTCATGCCAAAGGTTCCTTCAAACTTTCACCTCAACAAGCCTTTGATCCTGCCAGCTTTCTTCCTACACCATTCTTCCCTGATGAGAGGGCATTGCATTCGCTGATAGGTACTCGTGTCCTGAAGATCTATGTGGCACGCACAAAAAACTTTCGGAAGACATCTCACCTGTTTGTCAATTTTGGACCTGTGGGAAACGGGAAAGCCCTATCTAAGGCTTGCATATCCAGGTGGCTCTAAGGCTGCATTATGCACTGCCATCGTCTGGTGAACATGTAAAAGCAAGGAAATATCGAGGCTGAATACCAGAAAAGGAAATACATCAAACACGGGTTTATAAAGATTCACAGATCTTTATTACTACTGCGTAGTTTACAAAGAACAAAACAGATAGCTATCTGGTCCTCATTACATCACAGCGAATACCAGCCCTTCAATGTGAGAAGTGAGAGGTACTGGACATCTAGATATTCGTGCATTTTATACATTTTCGGTAATAATGTCCAGCCTCTCTGCAAGTTAATAATCCATGGTCTAGAGTTCGTGCCGAGTTCACTTATGGCTTTTACAATAATATGCACATGGATCATCTTTGGTTTACATGCAAACAAGTTACAATGGCAAGAGTGTATTCCCAGATTTAGCAGTAAGCCTTAGCACATGTCCCTCACAATGCTGTTCAGCCAGTGTCCAGGTTCGATATTTGTATTACATTATTTCGATGTATGTTCGCGGATCAGACTTATTGGTGCAGACAGCCCTAAAACGACAAGTCAGGCATTGGACAAGGTCTCTTTAATCAGCCTAAACATTTGGCCAAAGGACAGTCTAAACATTATCTATGGTGCAAGGTTCAGGACAGCTCGGTTACACATTGGAAACACAATCCACCATTTTAGAATACAGAGTTACATTTGAATAGAAATCAAAATGGCGGATGAACCTAAAATGGCGGCGAAGTCGATCTAAAATCGGAACTTTGCAACGCAGTTTTCTTTGCAGAGCGACTGGGCTTAGGCCAATATATACGAGAAAGGAGGCATGATATGATTTCCTGTTTAACAAACCCTCCTTTTGGGCTAAACCAAGCGCTAAACTACTTCTAGTCACTTTACGAGTAACTCCACGTCTCAATGTCCATACACCCTGAATCACTATCAGAGATATCGATCGCCATGAGGTCAGAAACAGATATTTCCTTTAACACTAAGATCCTAGTTTCCCTCGGGAACATGCACTTATGAACTAAGGACGTGCAGATTTTGTATTGCCTTAAAGATAGTTGGGGAGGAATCTGCCACGAAAACGCACAAGCGGACCCGACTAATTTACATACTCCACCACGCTCAGCCAGGATGATGTCTAATGCCATCCGGTTCTGAAGTGCCACTAACCTTATCGCTTTTTGTTCTAAAGTCATGTTATAGAGTATGTCAGTGGTCCGGTTGATGGTCTTCTCCTGTACTCTCGCTAGTCTTCTGATGTCTTCCGAATTCAATATTTGCCCCCAAAAAGGTACAAAGGATTTAGCTACGTCACCCAGAACTTGTGCTGAAGTATCACCATTCTCGTCCCGCCTTGTACGAGCCTTAAGAGATTTCCATGGTGCTTGCTATGAATACCCCGGGTAACAGAATTCCTAAATAACAGGTTCCCTGCCAATCCCTAGGTAACCATGGGAAAGCTTCATCACCACAAACAAAGTAGACAGGTTTGCCTACATACAAAGGTCTGTCCTCACTGGTCAAGTTTGCAACGTTGGCGCAACCCTTGAAATCACCCATTGACGGAGTACCATTCCTCTGTATGCAGAAATAAACTGAATTGGGGCTGTGGTTAACAGTATAGGAAGGTGGCTATTGCCTATAGGAGCCATTTTGAAAGAGATCAAAGATTTAAAAGGACGAGACAGTCTATCAGAAGGCCTAATAGAAGCAACATTAAGCTTGCTCCTATTCGCAAAGAGTGAGCATGTTACGCTCACCTGGTTCCCACAGGGGCTTCGATGATAGTACAAAGGCTACTTTGGCTTGGTCGTTTGGAAAAGCTCCAGGTCTGCATAAAAAGTGCATAAAAAGTGCAAGCGGCATTGGTTCATAAACACGGCGAACTTTTTCGGGTCCCCAGCAAAAAGGTTCGGGTGGAGCTAAAGGAATGCTCCCTGGTAGAACCACTTGCACAGGATTGCTCGATGAAACGGGAGTTGGATTGCCCCCGAGTCCAGACAGTGGTGTTTGCCCAGCTTGGTTTTGCAGCAATTGTCTAGCAAGATCATCAGTGCACTCCTTTGACACAATCAGTTCTCTCCTGAGGGCATTAGTTTCTTGGCGAGCAGAGTGCACTTCTGCCCTAAATTCCCCTAACAATAGGGCTAGTTGGTCGGTTTCTGAGGTTTCCATTATGCCCGGGTGGGGATTTGTAGATGGGCTTCGCGTTCTGTTACGCTCACCTGGTTCCCACAGGAGCGTCGATCGGACCCGGACAGCTGCGGTCTCCACCAACGTGATGCGTAGTGCCGAGATGACTGTCTGGACTGGGCCGCCTAATCTCGTCTGCTTGATCCGTAGAAGTATTCTCCTTATGTTTTTAAATGATGAGCTCTCCATCCTGCATGGCATGCAGGGGCGCGTAGATACCAGTTACTTCACTGGTTTGAAGGTACTGGAGGAGTTCCGGAGGAATATTGACTCTGGGGTTTATAAAGTTTAAAGTGTTCAACATGTCCGATGTTCACTCTTGTTCCATTCCCTTGTTGAATTGCAGCTGGTTCAAAAGAATGTTGCCTGGAGGCAGCTGATGGCGTTAAGGTAAGAGTCTGTATTACCCAACACTGTCCGGTAAAAGTTGCATGAGTTTAACTTGTTGTTTTCTCTCCCTTTATAGGTGCAGCATATGAAGATGAGGCGTATTAAAGGGTAATGCCTCCGGTGGTAAATCAGGTAAGCCTATGGTGGTAAGAGATTGTATTTGTCGGCTCTCTTGGCTCACCTTGTTGTTTCTTTTGTTTTTCCCCAGGTGCTGGAGTTCGACGAAGAAAATTATGGAGGCAGTGCCGAGTCGAAAGATGCTGTGGACTGGTGAGTATAACGCGGCGCTGCTGCTGGCGATGCGACGCATGCTGGAATAATGTCCTTTCCAGGCTCGGAGACGTGCTGGATCCAGAATCAGGTAAGGAATTAAAATAATGTCCGTGATCTAACCTTTTCTTCCTTTTTCCCCTTTTTCTAGGAGCTCTGGATTTGAGGAGGGCGTGGCAGAAGACTGGATGCTGACTTGCAGGCACGGTGAGCGTTACGCTGCAGGATGCAGAATAACGCGAAGCGTGTGCTGCTGTTCGGGCGTGGTTTAAATAGCCTCCAAAGTAGTTCCAGGTTAGAAGTTTCCCAGAACCGCACCCGAGTAAAAAATAGTCCCTGTAACAAAATAGTCCCATCCAGGCCTCACGTTGGCTTGGATTCATTTGCAGCATGGTCTGCATGAGGTAAGTAATGCCTATGAGCCTGGCGCCTATGGCGCCAGGACTGAACCCAAACAGCCCCCAGCCGGGGCTGCTGGTGTTTTAACAAGTATCTGGATGCCTGCTCCCGGGGCTGATGGACTCGATCCGGATGCCCGGGGGTAGGCATCATGACAGAGCATCCCAGGGGCGTTAGAACTCGTTTTTCAAAATCATTCAAATTCGTCCCATAAAAGTTCCCCGAGATGCTATTGTTCCATCGGCCAAAGAATAGTGCCCTTAAAGAAGCATAGCATGCAGTAGTCAGAGGCAAAGGATGAATATACCAGCCCAGCCCCTTATCTCCGTGTTGCAGTAAATGCAAGCAGACCCAACAATTAGACTTGTTAAAAATGGCATGTGTGGCATTCATGATGAGTAATAAAGTGTTGTTGTGGTAACTATGTCTGTGCTGAGAGTCTCTAGAAGATAAAGTGTGCAGATGCACTAAAGGTGTAGAAACAGTAGGTACATTTTCAGTGGGTAACAGAATTTCAAGCGGATGCACTTCTTCCAAATACCAAAATCCTAAGGCAATTACTATTGTGAAGCCAGTTAACATAATCACAAGACAATACGTTTTTGGGGCCCACGCATTCGATTGTTCATTACTACGGTCGGTCACACAGTCTCTTATTTGTTCCGTACGAGTGGGAGCAGTTGTAGGCATTGTTTCTTCAAACGAAAACACCCAAAAGTTTGTTTGCTGGCGATCTCCTGATCGCGCGTTTTCATAGACCTTTCCAAACCCTAGCCAACAGAATTCCCTTACGTGCAAAAGAACGGGCCAAAAAGACAAGCCCTCCGATGATTTCTTTTTTCTGATGGCACAGCCGAACCATGCAGTAAGTCTAACTCCTCGGGCGCAGATCGTACCTTGTGACTCTTGATAATGCGTGATCTGCGAACAGTGTGTCGTTGCTTCCTGATGGAAGTGGTGGATTTGTAACGGACTCTGACAATGTTGCAAAAGGATCTGTGGGCGAGTGTGGAGATAAAGTGGCTGTTTCCCCAGGCCCCACGGGCTCAGTGAGAGTCTCCGAAGAACTCTCAATGCTACGTGGTCGTTGGGTGCAGCGCAGGTAAGGGTATCTGTGTCTTCTGTATCGTGTTGCAAAGGGAAGGGAATCCTCTTGACGTGTGGCGCGTGGATCCAATGCTTTCGCCCCGACACTCGCACTGCGGTCTGTTTGACCAAGAGAACTTGATGCGGGCCCCGCCAACGTGGTGCGAGGCAGGATGCTCTTTCAATCGATTTGACGAGAACCCAGCTTCCAGGTTGTATGTTGTGGCCTGGGCCCTCGTACCTTACAGGGAGGGCTTCTCGCACCTGTTGATAAATCAAATACAGATTTTTAGTTAACTGGCCACAGTAGTCGGAAAGAAGTACATGTCCAATATCACGCAAAGATCGGGGCTTAGGGAGATTCCAAATGTTAGCTGGCCTACCCATAACCACCTCAAATGGGGAGAGCCCAGTCTTAGTCTGTAGTGTCGTTCTCATTGATAACAACACAATTGGTAAGGTGTCCGGCCATTTCAGTTTGGTGCCGGCACACGTCTTAGCGAGCTTGTTCTTCATGATGCCGTTGTGTCTCTCTACCAAACCAGCACTTTGAGCATGTCTAGCCGAATGTAACCGTTTATCAATCTGTAATGCCGCGCATATCTGCAGAATTACAGCAGCAATAAAATGTGGACCATTGTCCGACCAGATGACTCTTGACAAACCAAACCTAGGAAAATATTCCTTCAGCATGGTTTTCGCCGTTATCATTGCCGTGGCATCTTTAACAGGAATGGATTCAACCCATTTACTAAAGGCGCAGATTACAACTAGTACATACTTGTAGTTATTACAACGCTCCATTTTAATGAAATCAAAGTGGATGACCTCAAAGGGGACAGAAGGTGGACCAAAACTACCCCTAAGAGTCGATGTGCCCTTTGCCATATTATGCTGCAAACAAATCATATAACTCTGAACAAAACGTTCAGGTACTTTGGAGATTTTATCATTCACCCAGACATTTTGTAACATTTTGGAAACCTTCCGTGCACAGATGTGGGTGGGGCCATGAGCCATAGCAACCATCACTGTAATGTACACATCTGGCAATAACCATTTCCCTTCTAACTTGTCCACCCAACACCCATCATCATCCAATCTTGCCAAACCCTCCGCTCATTGTTTAGATTCTTCTAGCGTGGCATCAGCTTGAATACTCTTTACAGATTCGATACCCTCATCCAAAGTACAGACATTTGTGGCTTCCCTTGAAGTATACATTTCTGAATAGAGATCAGTGGCAGTCTGTTTGGCTATCTGGTCAGCGAAAGCGTTCCCTTTTCCCACATTATCTATGATCTTCTGATGCACTTCGTATTTCATAATTGCTAACTGAGTGGGGAGTGCAAGCGCTCAGAGTAATCGCACTATCAAGGAGCCATACTGGATCTTAGTTTCATGCGAGGTCAAGAAACCTTGTTCTGCCCAAAGCCTGCTGAAGTTGTGAACCACCCTAAAAGCATACTGACTATCAGTATATATATTTACTCTAAGCCCTTCTGAAAGTTCACAAGCTTGGGTCAATGAAATAATCTCTGCGGCCTGCGCAGAGTTATGCATGATTCTTTTGATTTCCACAATCATGCTCAATGTGGTGATTGCATAAGCAGCCGTGGATGTACCATCTGGAAGTTTGAAACAGGAGCCATCACAAAACAGCTTCCCTCGTGGATTGTTCAAAATAGTATCTTTCAGATCGATTCTGCCTTTTGTCTCTTGCTCTGTGGTGTAAAGGCAGTCATGTGACGCTTCGTCACTGCAAGCAGTACCTTGCGGGAAAGGTAAAAGTTCAGCTGGATTCAGAATACAACACCTCTGTATTTTACTGTGCGGAGCAAACAAGATCAATTCGTATCTCGTTAATCGTGCGGAGGTGAGGTGTTGCGTTTGTGTTCTGTTTAATAGAACATCTACAGAGTGAGGTACCATGAGGGTTAAAGCATGGCCTAGGACCATTCCCTCGCTCTGTTTTACAGACGCAGCAGCAGCAGCGATAGCTCTCAAACATCTTGGCAAAGCGCATGCAACAGGATCAAGGGCGGAAGTAAAGTGCTGCACGGCCTATTCTCCCCTCCATGTTCCTGCGTTAATAGAGCCAAAGCACATCCATCACGTTCATGCACATACAACTCAAAGGCCTTTTCATAATTTGGTGGGCCCAAAACTGGTGCCGAACACTGTGCAGTCTTGAGCAGATGAAACGCTTGCTGGTGTTCCAAGTTCCACGGCAATGGCGAAGAAATGCCCTTCTTCATGAAAGCCAACGCTGGTTTAATTGTTAACGATAAGTTCGGGATCCACTGCCTACAGTAAGAAGCCATTCCTATCAAGGCTCTGACTTCCTTCTGTGTATTTGGGACAGACATGCCAGAAATTGTTTTAATCCATTCAGGCGTCAACCTTCTTCCCTCCTTTGACAGGAGATAGCCCAAATAGGCGACCTCCTGTCGACAATACTGACACTTTTTGAGTGAAGCTTTGTGTCCATGTTTTGCTAGGTGTATAAGCAACAACACGGTGCCCTCTTTACAGGCACTTTCCGAGTCAGCAGCTAAATGTAGATCGCCTACATATTGAAGCAGTGTACAAGTGGTAGGCAACTCGAGTGTATCAAGCTGCTCTTTTAAATCCCTACTATAGATGCTAGGACTTTCCGTATAACCTTGCGGCGCACGGGTGAAGGTAAACAAGCGTCCCCCTAAGGTGACCGCGAACAGATATCTACTATACTTATGTATAGGAATGCTAAAGAAACTTTCTTAAGATCCACAACACTAAAGTGAGTAGCAGAAGCCGGAATCATGGTTAATATTGTCGTCACATCAGGCACAATAGGAAATTGTGGAGCAACAATCTTATTGATGGCACGTAAATCAATAATGAAACGAAAAGGAATTGCATTATCACCTTTTTTGTACACAGGCAACATTTTACTATTGCACAAACTACCTGCAATTTCCTCAATTACCCCACGATGTACAACATCGGAGACTATGCATTTCAAAGCTTGCTCACCATCGACCGAAATCTTATACTGGGCAATAGGTGGCAACTTTACTCCCTGTTTCAAAATGATCTTAACAGGCTCAATTTGTAGAACACCGACATCATTGTCATCAATTACCCACAAATATTCCGGAACATCACAAAATTCTGGCGGCAAAGGTCTGGTCAGGAACTGAGGGACAGAAAGTTGCTGTGGTGAAATCGTCAAACGCACTCCATCCCAAGAACAATGAATTACCACATTTAATTCCTTCAACAGATTCAACCCCAACAAATTCTCTCCACAATTCGTAGTCAGAAATGGACAGTGGTCTGTGAATGGACCCAATGTAATCGGTACCGGCGAAGAAACCGGACAGACTACTGGCGTACCAGAAAACCCTACAGAAACATTGGTTTGCCCTGACAGTGGAATGTTTGGAACCCGTGAATGGTCAATGGAACACTTCTGTGCCCCTGTATCTATCAAGAATAGATGTTTCCTATTTCCCACTCAACATCTCAACATAGGGACCTTTCTGATTAACGGGAATATGCGTCGGTTCCAAACCCTGCTTCGAGCAATCCTAGCGAAAGAGAATTTCATCAAAAGGAAGTTCTTCAGAGAGATATGCAGCAGAAGGATGATCAAAAATGTTTCTATTATCCACACTCGGTGCCTGATTATCCTGTGAAAAAGGTTGCGAATCTTGAGAAAACTGACTTCTACCAGGACCTCCTGCCCCAGGGCGGCCCCTGGATCGTCTACCCATGTTACCAAATGCGATATTCGACCACTGCTGGAGGATCAGCCATTGTGCACGCCAATGACCCTCTTGTCTGCAATAAGCACACTGGTTCACGTTTACAGGACCCAACAGCACATTTCCCTGTGGAGCATACTGTCCCCTAAACTGTGAAGTACCCCCTCTAGGGCCTCTAACAATTTGTTGTAATAGAACTTTAGTTTTCAAATCTCCCTTTCTTTTTTCAATTCTTTCTTTCTCATTATTGACTCGGTTCTCATAGTACTGAGCCATATGCAATACTTCAGACTGAGACTTAGCTTGCCAAGAGCTCCCCGAATACATAATTTGCAATTGGATGTCAGGCAACAATCCACGCACAAACTTGTCTACAAAAAGTCGTTTCCCAGACTCTGTGCTCAAATCTTGTCCACTGAAATCTGAAAACACTTGTTCGAACCGAATAAAGAATTCGGTAGCACCCTCAGACTTCCCTTGGACACAAGCAGTAAGTTTGTCCCAAATAATCCTTCTTTCAGGAATTATAGCTTTTAATTGTGTAACTATCCTATCAGGCAAAGTCAGTATTACCTGTGGCGGTCTCTCGCCAGCTGGCCTTTCTCTATCTAATCGAACTATATTTACCCATGTGTCTCCTAACCCTGCTGCATCGTCTACAGTCCTAATTTGTTTCCACAATTCAACAGGCAGGAGCATGGGAAATAACAAATCAATATCGCTCAAGGTAAATACTGATGACTGTAAGACAGATTCTATCTCTTCATAGAACCCCGTCGGATTCTTTCTAATATCGGGAATGGATTTTTAATGGTGTTCACTTCCTGTCTCGAGAACGGGACGTGAACGAACTGCGACACATAATGTGCAGGAATATCCTGAGCAGCAGTACCTGTTGCAGGATTAGCTGGAATCTCAACTTCTGGGACAAATGTCGGAGGAACCTCTCTCATAGGCAACTGAGAGATAGGAAACTCCGATCGTTTACTGAGCAACAGAGCTACATCGAGCGCTAAAGCAGCTGAAGGAGTGTTAGACGAAAAAGCTCTCTTGTAGATATTCAATAATTCTGCGGGACAACAAATCTTTCTTTTTATACATTTATCCTGCAGGTATTCCACCATTACCTGTATCACTTTCCTCTCCATTTCTGGCTACTGACTATACGTGTCATATACTTCTATGGGAGATATCGACATGTCTGAAATCCACTTAATCGCATCCTTTGTGCAAATTCGTGTTTCCTCATTTATTGATTTACGACGAGGCAGAAACCGTTTCTGTACAAACATAGCGTCCAAACTATCAACATCAATTTCTTCATTCCGTAACCTTTCTAACTCCCTTCTATACTCAAAAACCCTCTTGACGTGCTCATGTACTTTCTCCGCAGTATCTCTTGAATATGCTAAAACATTCAGATCCCTCAACCCTTGTGGGAGATCTATATAATCTAATCTGTTCCACATTACACATAAATGAATTCCCAACCCTTCAATAAAAACATTTTTCTCAGGAAAATTGTCTAAATTAGAGAGTGTGGCAAAAACATCAGCTTGTTCACCCTTCTCCATGCACTGTCTAGCCCATGCAGTCAAATCGCGATTCCTCTGTTTAGATACAGTATTACGAGTTACAATCTTTGATTCCGCTCCCTTATCAACTACAAGCGGTACAGAACCACTTGGAAGAAAAAGAGTAGACAAATCGTGTACATTCGGTAACAAAGGTGTTATTACTGGTGCAAAAGGCAAATCTAACAAACCCTTAACAGTAGGCAAAGGTGGAGGAGCAAGTGGAGGAGCAATGATAGGAGGAGGAACAACAGCGGAAGAAGAGGAACATTAAGAGGAACGATAGGAGGAGCAGGAAGAACTACGGGAGAAGGAACAACAGCAGGAAGAGGCAAAACAGCAGCAATAGGAACATACGGAGGTGGCGCAGTGGCACCAGGTCTTCGTTCATTTAAAAGTTTATCAATCAGCTCATCAGATACATGAAAGTCTTTAGACGGATACATTTTCTGGATACCAAGTGAAAAAGCCCTATCCATACTCCTAACTGACTCAGATTGTTTATTTTGATCATATAACAATGCTTTTTCGGCGTTGGTCATATGACAGCGCGCATGTTTTTCCCTACTGTTAAGTTGCTGCATAGCTTCTTTCTTCCAATTCTGTAATACATCAAATGCTGCAGGTCTAGCCTTTTTCTTTAATAATATGGACTCTAAATATTCTTTGCGAGGAATTTCAAAACTACCATTGATTGGCCACTGAAGTTCGGAAGCATGTCTAGTTTGTCTGTGCCAAATATCATTAAACACTATACTACCAATCCCGTGCTTACAGTACATAGTACACGCCAGCGACCCCTCCATTGGTGCCGGTCGGCCAAATTCGAAAGATTGTCTGTCACTGCGGAATAATGCCCTGAAGCAGGCAGACAATTTCCCAGGCATATCAGATTACTGGTATTACCTGGTCAATAATTGTACTTAAAAGTGCAATTCGCCAAAACAAATTATCAGGATACTTAAGAATCGGGTCACGACTCACCTGGTCAAAGTACTAAGGAGGTCCGATCGGATTTCTAAGGACACAAAGGACCCACGTGGTTGGTGATTTCGGCAAAACTGCCCGCCTCGATATATGGACCCTCGTCAAGATGCCGTCTCGGACCGCGGGCTCACCGTCCAGGGATCGGGTCGTGCAGTACTGTTGAGGTATCGCTTCTCATCCAAGAAAGGGGCCCTCTTTTCCACCATCCGATCCCGGTCCGATAGCCGCGTCAACCTTCAACGAGATGGCATCAATCTTGAGGGTCCCTATTCGGGCGCCATCTGTAAAAGCAAGGAAATATCGAGGATGAGTACCACAAAAGGAAAAACACCAAACACGGGTTTATAAAGATTCACAGATCTTTATTACTACTGCGCAGTTTACAAAGAACAAAACAGATAGCTATCTGACCCTCAGTACATCACAGCGAATACCAGCCCTTCAGTGTGAGAAGTGAGAGGTACTGGACATCTAGACATTAGTTAATTTTATACATTTTCGGTAATAATGTCCAGCCCTTCTGCAAGTTAATAATCCATGATCTAGAGTTTGTGCTGATTTCACTTATGGCTTATACAATAACATGCACACGGATCATCTTTGGTTTACATAAAAATAAGTTACAATGGCAACACTGTATTCCCAGATTTAGCAGTAAGCCTTAGCACATGTCCCTCACAATGCAGTTCAGCCAGTGTCCACGTTCGATATTTGTATTACATTGTTTCGATGTATGTTCGCGGATCAGACTTATTGGTGCAGACAGCCCTAAAACCACAAGTCAGGCATGGGACAAGGTCTCTTTACTCAGCCTAAACATTCGGCCAACGGACAGTCTAAACATTAACTATGGTGCAAGGTTCAGGACAGCTCAGTTACACATTGGAAACACAATCCACCATTTTAGAATACAGAGTTACATTTGAACAGAAATCAGAATGGCGGATGAACCTAAAATGGCGGCAAAGTCGATCTAAAATTGGAACTTTGCAACGCAGTTTTATTCGCAGTGCGACTTAGGCAAATATACACGAGAAAGGAGGCACGATATGATTTCCCGTTTAACAAACAGACCTCTTCCAGGTCGGCCGAGAACCCACTCCACCAGAGCCAATGCAGCCACAACAGCGTTTCTCTCTGGTGTACCCCTGCTCAACACTTGCAGGGCTGCTACATGGAGGTCTATCCACACCTTCACGCAATTCTACTGCGTTGACAGGGATTCCAGGGAGGAGTTCTGAGTCTGCTAAGCGCTGCTACGCAACCTGTTTGTTTGAGGTGAGTCTGTTCAAGAGGTATGTGTATTACTTCTGTGAGCCTCGCCACCTCCCAGGGTTGTATACATGTACTGCTGTTTAATTGTATTCATGAGCATGTGAAACCATGCAAGACAGCATACTGGAGAAGGAACAGTTACTTACCTGTAACTCCTGTTTTCCAGCATGGGTCTTGCATGGATTCTCATGTGAACCCTCCCTTCTTCCACTCTCTCTCTCTTCTTGGTTCATGCTGCCACTTTACATGTGTTACCAAATCTGAAGATAGCCTCCAGGGGTAGAGTTTAGGAGGTTAAGTGTCATTGGCTGGGAGCAGTATGACCCAAAGGACACTGATAGGTTATAGAGAAGACAAGCAGTTTTAAGCTTAAAGCAAAACTGCATTCTTTTACCAAGGATTCCCGGTTGACGACAGGGAATATTCATGAGCATGTGAATCCATGCAAGACCCATGCTGAAGAACAGGAGTTACAGGTAAATAACTTGTTCCTTGGAGAGACAAAGTGGCAGCTTCTCACAAATAAATTTGGCGCAAGTGATGAGGTGAGCTCCCGACACTAATGTATGACTGGTTCCCAGCAACCATTTGGTTGCTGGAGCGCATTTCACAGAGATGGGTCCTCATCACTTGTTGCAGCACAATCTACAGAGAACATTTAAATGGCGCTCATTCAAATGCCCTTTCTCACACACTTTTGCGCATCTGTGCAAATCAGTGTGTGTGTCTGAGCATTTAAAATTGCCTCCTGAATTCACAAACAGGATGTGCTTTCAAATGCACAGAAATGAGGGCCATCCCCTTGTTCCTGTTGGGAACAGAACAGGACACAGGGGTGCAAATCATGACATGGTAATTTGTGATGCCGTCATTATGTTTTCTTTAAGTTTGACAGCAGTGGTCTAAACCGACGCAGTCACACTTGCATTACATGTCCACACAGGGATGGGAATGTTTTTCTTTAGCATCTCACATAGACTTGCCCTTTACCGTGTTGGTAAAAGGCGCTGCCAGCAACCACGTGGTTTCTGGGTGCCTGTCATACATTAGTTTTGCTATTGTCCAGTCCTTCCTGAAATGCGCAGGTCACCTTTCACAATATGTTGTCCTGCACATTTTTAAAAGTAGTGCACAGAAAAAAGGTACAGTCTCCGTGCGCCTTTCATTTGCCTCAAAAGACCAGATGCTAGGTTCTTGCAGTTTTGATGCGCAATGAGCAGGAACTTTGGAGCGAGTCACCAGAGACAGACATGTGATGTGGACAGGGTTGTGCAGGATCAGTACCCCTTGCCGAATCAGCAAACTGACGGACTTGAGTAGTGATTGAAACAGATGTATGTCTATTGATAGTTATATTTTCCCCAGAAACGTTTCCCTCAAATTAGTTAGCTCTAAGACCCCCAACCCTCCAACTGCTCCTACCCTACCCCTGACACACCAGTATTGCCTAACCCCAACTTCCCATCTACATTTTCGGGGACGCATTCGAGCAACAAAATAGGGAAAAAGTGATTTGGACTGTTTTTCAACTACCAATAGACCTACTTGCCTTGAAACTATCTATGTTGCAATCTGCCCCAAAACACTTTTATGCCAAGTGCACAATCAGGGTTGTACCATGACAGCAAATTTAGCAAGAGCCTATATCTAAAGACTGCTGTGAATTGCAGGTGCTACAAGTCTTTCTGTTGCTTCTACTAAACGTTTTAGGCTTTGCTTCACCGTTGGTCTGGATAGCCTTTAGGAGATTAATTCCACTGCTGTTAGGAGACTTGATACATTTATGAGGGCCACACCAATATGCCCACCACAAGTTTCACATTAATTCCCTGACTCAGAACTGAACGTTGAACATTTTTTAGGCATTGTGCTAATCACCAGGCTCCCATAGCTGCAGGTGTATCAGTTACATCTGGCCTGACCACTCCCAGAGCTCGATTAGAGGCAACAGAGTTTACCACTGTAGAGTAGGTCCCAGATAAAGCCTGCACTCCAATCAGCCATTTTGAAGTACCAGGAACATTTACACCGAGATATGTGATATATGATGAGCAAATAAACCAGCAGAGAGCCGCAGTAGGGCTCTGCCCAGTACCCATCAGAAAAACAGCACCTACTGACGTACCTATACCAAGAACACCATGGACAGTAAGTTATCCATTAAGAAAATCTTACCAGCAAATGAGACGAAATGAAGATTGCTTAAGTACCATCCCGGAAGAAACCAAAAAGACCTTAATGGAAGACGAATGGTGACGTCACAAGGGCCCAGACTGACTTGCGGATAGAAGACATAACAACCAGAGAATGATGCAGAGAGATGAAACACCATGAATAAAGATATCGTGAACCTAAAGGAAAAGAATGATATTGAAACATGAAGAAGCTTAAGCTGTAAGCAGGATGAAGATATCCAACCCGCTAACGCCTGTACATATGCTTGAAACGCAAGAAAGCTAAGAAACCAGTGCGGCTTGTTAGGCTTAGTAGAAGAATAGAGCGGCAAGCACCATTATACTTAATGTACCTCAAAACAAGGCACAGTATTATAAGTGCAAGCCCATTTTGCACTAAAAGCAGAATCAATTTAGGTTACTAGAGGCCAAACAAGACAAGACTCGTATTCCAGCAAACGAGAAGAGATGGCTGAATCAAAACTCAGCAGATGCAACTCATGCCAGGAGAGCCAAGGTCATACTAATAAAGGAAGGAACAGTAGCTTCACATAATTGAAACTTAAGAACAGAATATCCTGCTTCTAAAAGGCCAAAGATAAGGAGGCGTGGGCAGGTGGCAAGCTGAATGAGATTCAAATACAGAAAATGCAAGAAACTAGACCAATTCATGGTGTCTGCATCACGTGACCAGCCGAGCGAGGAGCAGCACGGGTTCACACCTACGCATGGCATCCGCCCAAGCAAGAGACATCAGAACTTTTCCAGGCAGAAGATGCAGTTTCGAGGCCAACCACAGTGCCATAATTGACACATAACTGTTGTAGCGATGATTGATTGTAACCTTAATTGGAGGAAAGCCGGGTTGCTGAGGGGGGACACCCTGCACCTGGCTGACCGTTCTGCGTGCTGCTAAGCAAAGTGGAAGAATATGCATGGGGTTGATGCCAACCCAATCACAATGGACCAAATAATCTAGGGTCCTATAGTTAGTAGAACCAATGAGACGTCGTACTTTTAGTGACGTCTACAGTAGTCATTTTGAAGGAAGGGCTTAGATGCCCACCTGACAGTGTTTATCCAATCCCCTCACCCCGTTACCATATACAGATATAGCACCTATATTAAAGTTACCTTTTCCGAACAAATAGAAATACTTATTCACTTTTGAGTGTTACACGTCAGTTATGAAGAGTTTTTAGTATAAATTATGTGTTTTTTATGAAGTTCGTTGGAGTTGAAGCGAGATGGACGATTGCATCACTGCTGATTTCCATGTCTCCCTGTTTTTTTTTTCAAAATATTTATTTTAAACAAACAGGATAAGATGATACAAAACTTAATCAATCACGACATATGGTACAGAAGCAATACAGTTGGTTGCTCTTCCCTCCCCTCCCCATGATCTTAATGTTCCTCTACCTGGCCCGGCTGCGAATTATCGTTCCGTAAGGTTCTCCTGGCTAGTTGGGGCTTGTATGTCAGGGCTGGATAATTCTGGTCAAAGTCCAGGATCGGGCCCCAGATGTTCTCGAAGCGATGTAGGCGGCCTGCCCCAGCAGCCGTCACCTTCTCCGCAATTAAGATGTCCCAAATTTTAATCCACCAAAAAGGCATTAGTGGTCCTTCTGCGGTTTTCCAAGTGCGGGCAATTACATTTCTGCCTGCCAGTAGACATTGGGACAGTAGTTTGGCCATAGGGCCAGATCTAGGGTAGATCCCGGGGACCGGGGCTCCCAGGAGGATGGGCTCGGGCTCCAGGGGAAGTCGTATCTGAGTGATGTCTGCAATTGTCGCTAGGCATTGTTTCCAAAAGGTCTGGGCCCTCGGGCAGGACCACCACATATGAAAGAAAGACCCTACTTGGCCGCATTGCCTCCAACAGTTCGGATTAAGGGTAGGGTTCATATGGTGTAGTCTCAGGGGGGGATAATACCAGCGCAGAAGGATCTTGTATGCGCCCTCTCTGTTCGTAATGCAGGATGAAGAAGTGTGTGCCCGCGACCAAATGTCAACCCATAGCTGATCCTCGATTGGGTGGCCTAGGTCCGCCTCCCATTGGGCCATGTATCGGGTTTTAGAGGTTAGGAAGTCATTTTGGAGGCGTTTGTATAGAGTGGAAATTCTCCCCCTGGTTGGGAGGTCATTTAGGGTCAGTTCAATAGCCGTGGGAGAGCGGGTGGCGGCTTGGCGGGTCTGTGGATGGGAGCACCAGTGGCGCAGCTGAATGTACGTAAATCTATCCTGTTCCTGAAGCTGGAAGAGTTCTTTACAACGCCCAAAGGTGCAGGGTTGTCCCCCTTCGAATAGTTGCCCCAGGGTCTCCAGGCCTCCCGCAATCCAGGCTCCGAAGTTCCGGGTGGACCAGCCAGGGGAGAAAGCTGGGTTCAGGAACACCGGGGAGAAAGGGCTGAGTCCCACTGGGGTTTTCTTTTGTTTCAGCGCTTTATCCCAGACAGCAATAGTATGTTTGGTGGTCCTCAGGAGGTTCTGCCACAGTCGGCGCTCGAAGGGATTGATGTGCGGAAGAAAACGTAGTGGGAGCGGTAGTTGCGCCTGTTCGAGGTCCACCCATCTCGGGCGGTTGGTAAGTATCTGCCATGATCGGATGCAGGCGAGTTGGGCCGCCATTTGATATTTTTGTAGATCTGGAACTCCGAGGCCACCCAGTCTAGCGTTGCCCAGCATCGTGGACCTGGGGATTCTGGGCTTCCTCCCTTTCCAGATAAACCGTGACATTTCCTTTTGTAGCTTCTGAAGAGCAGGTGCCGGAATTGGTACTGGAAGCGAGGCGCAGGCATATAGGAGCCTTGGTAGCAAGTTCATTTTACAGGCCGTGATGCGGCCCATCAGTGAAATCTCTTGTGCCGCCCACCGCTTTAAGTCTGCCTCGAGGTCCGTGAACAGTGGGGGAAAGTTTGCTCGATAGACTTCCCCAGGGTCAGCTGGGATCTGGACACCCAAATAACTGATGCTCTTAGTCGTCCATTGTATCGGACATAGTGGGGCCAGATCCTCCCGGATCTCTCGGGACAGGCCCACCCCCATGGCAGCTGACTTCCGGAAGTTGATAGCAAAGCCCGTGACCTTTCCATAGCTCTCTATCTCAGCTAGGGCCTGAGGGAGGGAAGTACGAGGCTCCGTGATGGTTAGTAGGACGTCATCCGCGTAAAGGGCCAGTTTGTGATGTGTTGCATTCGATTGGAAGCCCTTAGTCGCCGGGTTTCGCCTGATCCGTTGGGCGAATGGTTCCATAATTAGTGCGAAAAGCAGTGGCGATAACGGACAGCCCTGTCTGGTTCCGCAGGTCAGGTCGATAGGGGGGGAGAGGATGCCATTGACTCTGAGAAGGGTCTTGGGCGCTGTATAGTTAGCCAACGTCATGGCGCAGAACTCCGGACCAAAGCCAAAGGCCTCGAGGGTAAGTCTCATGAAGTTCCAGTCCACCTTGTCAAATGCCTTAACTGCATCCAGGGCCAGAAGCACCAGCTCCTGGGAGTCTCGGGAGGCAAGTTCCACCAAGTTCAGAGCTCTACGAATGTTATCAGCGGTAGAGCGGTGTGTGATGAAGCCACTCTGGTCGGCGTCGATTATCTCTGGTAAAATCCGGGCCAGGCGGGTTGCTAAAATTTTGGAGTAAATGTTGGCATCTATATTGAGCAAACCAATCGGTCTGTAGGACGCAGGATTCGTCGGGTCACCGCCAGGTTTGGGCAGCAAAACTGTGATGGATTCTTGCATCGACGGGGTTATAGTGCCTGTGTTCCTGAATGAATTAAACAGCTGTACCAGAGGTGGCAGGAGTTGGGGCTTGAAGACTTTATAAAACTTCGACGTATAGCCGTCTGGGCCTGGGGCTCGGGATTTAAGGGAATTTATCGCCTCATCGACTTCCTCAGTGGTGATTGGGGCTTCCAGCGAGTCCCGAGCTACGTTTTTCAGTCGGGGGAGCGCCGCCTTTTGCAAGTATTCCCTCTGTTCTTTGACGTCTCGGGCCGGGGCGGTCATCACTTGGGTCAGGTGGGTCGATGCGATTTGAAGCTTGTCGTGGTCCGAGTATTGAGTCTTGCCCTGCTGATCCCGAAGGCCCACAATTGTATTATTCCTTCTTGTCTTGGCAAGTTTAGCCACCAGTAGCTTGTTTGCTTTGTTGTTTTTGGCATAGTAGAACTGTTTAGCCTTCGTCATTTGATGGGCGGTATGTTCGGCGTAGTGTGCTTCAATTTTCTTTTTTGCTATTCGGAGGGCTCGCTGCGTTTTAGGGGTCCAGCCCTTCTCCTTATGGATCCTCTCCGCCCTCTCGAGTTCCTCTTCAAGACCCTGACGAATCTGTCGTTTATGCCTATGATAGGCTACCCCTTTGGCAATCAGTTCTCCCTGCACCACTGCCTTCATCGCATCCCAGTTGTTGGCTAAGGAGGTATCTCCGCTAGAGTTTTCTTTCAAGAAGTTGTTGATCGCGGTTGCGATTGCGTCTCTGAGTGGCATCTCATTAAGGATGGGATCATATAGAGTCCATCTACGCCTCTGGGGCTCCGGGGGTCCCTGGACTCGGATTTTCAAGGTTACCGGGCCGTGGTCGGATAGGATTCTGGAGCCTATAGTTACCTCTTCAGTGAAAGCGAAGATCTGCGGAGATATCAGTAGGAGATCTATCCTAGAGAATGTCCGGTGAACATAAGAATAGAAGGAGAAATCTTTTTCAGATGGGTGGAGTACCCTCCATGAGTCCACCACTCCAAGGGTTCTAAATAATCGCAAAAGAGCTAAAGCCGTGGTGAAGTCCCCGGCGGAGGGTGGATGCGATTTGTCTTTTACGGGGTCTGGGACCCCATTAAAGTCCCCACTGATCACTATCTGGCCCTCCAGAAAGGGAGAGAGGGTTGCGGTTAGCAAATCATAGAAGGGTGCTTGGCCAGAATTCGGTGCGTACACGGAAACCAAGGAGAACAGCTGTCCCGATAGCAGGCATTTCACTGCTATGTAGCGTCCCTCCGGGCAGCTTATGGAGTCCAGAATCTGGGGATTCAGTCCCCTCCGGAACAAGATTGCTGTACCGCCCCGCTTGGAGCTTCCAGATGCGAAGAGTTGCTTTGGAAAGTCGCGAGAGTGTAGGCGGCTGAAGTCTGCCGGAAGCAGATGAGTTTCCTGTAGCATGGCCACATCGGCAGAGTCATTCTGAAGTTTTTGTAGAATTGATTTGCGTTTAGGCGGTGAGTTCAATCCCCTGACGTTCAGAGAGACGAACTTCCAGAACTGCTGGTCCGGGGCGGGACCCGGGGTCGCTGATGAGACTTGTGGAGGGGGGGGGGGCTACTGGAGAATCAGCCATTATGTCGTGGGAGATGTGACCATCTGTTATCCTGCTTTTGGGGTTTTTTCTCGGACCGCCAACGGGCAGTCCGAGGATTAACTGGGGGAGGGGGACCCGTTATGGGGTCAGGCCCTCCCCTGGCCAACGGGGCCGTGAAACAGTGAATAGCCAACATGGCTAAAGGTATAAATAGTCTGAGTGAAATGCTCCAAGGACTCATAGGTGGAACGTACCTTGGAGCTGGGCATGGGCCGTGGGGGGAAGCCCGCTGCATCGGGGGTGTAGATCATCCATGTTTTCAGGGGTGGCGGTCGGCTCCACCGCGCCGGGTTCACTAAGCCGGGTTTCAGGGCGCCGAAGAGTCCCTCGTGGGGTAGCTCCGGGTCATTTCCTCCTCCTAAATCTCGGAACCTTCGACCATGTGTTTTGTATGGGCCTAGGGGAGGCTATAGGGTCCGGGTCAGCCGCCGCTTCAGTGGCCCGTTGGGGCGAGGTGTTAGCGGAGTCCGGATGCAATATACTTTCAGCATCGCCCAGATGTTTGATCCTACGCATGGTACCTTTATAGGAGAATTGCAAAGCTGTAGGAAAGAGCCATCTGTAGCGAATTTTTTGGGCTTGGAGGAAGGTGGTCAGTGGGCGAAGGGCTCGCCTTTTCTGAAGGGTCAACGGAGAAAGGTCTTGATAGATCTGAAGGGGGGTCCCCTGGAAGGTGATTTCGTCGTTGGAGCGACTTATTGCCGAAATGGCTTCCTTTGTCGTATAGAAATGCACCCTGGTGATAACATCAGGCGGGCTGTCTGACTCCACTCCACGACGGGGATTTAGCCTGTGAGTGCGATCCAGTAGCAATAGTGAGTCCTCCAAATCGGGGAGCAGAGATTGAAAGAAAAGGCCTACATATTCGGCTAGCCCTTGGTCTGGGACTGATGTGGGAACCCCCTGAATGCGGAGGTTGTTGCGCCGGGCTCTGTTCTCCATGTCCTCCTGCTTGTATTCCAGGATTTCGACCTTGTCCCGCAGAAGCCCAACGGAACGCTGGATCTCAGTCAGGGAGGATGCGTGGTCCTGGGCGCGATCCTCAATCTCACCCACTCTCTGTTCCACCTCCGAAACCCTCTTATCAGTATTTTCCAGCTTGGCAGTAAGCTCAGACATACATGATCGAAATTCAGTTTTAATGTCAGCCATGAATTCCCGAATATCCTCCTTGGTTGCTAGAGGTCCCTTGTTGTCCAGGGATTCTCGTGAGATGGAGGGGGGATTGTCCAGTTTCTTCGCTTTGTCGGCTGACATTAGCATTGTCGCAATGTCTGATGACTTGGTGGATTTCGATTGCTTAGACATCGTGTGGTCTGACAATGGTGGCGATAGTTGGAGGTCTCTCAAAGAGTTGGGATAAGGATCCCGATGTTTTGGTCGGTCTTTTAGGTAGCGAAGGAGACTTCAGTGCGAGTGAAAAGGAGGAAGGTTGCTGTGTCGTCCCGGCCTCCCTGGTACCAAGACGGCCAAGGGGAAGGTGAATGTGGGCCGGGGCGCCCCAGGAAATAGCGGGAAGATGAGAGGGAGCGATTTTAATACCGGAGCACACCAGTCCAGGGTGGTCCTTTGGGGTGGATGGTGAGGACCCAGATCGCCACGGGTGTTAGCGAGACTGTTAGTGGTGGTGGTGGTGGTGCCCCCCTGAGAACTTTCCGGCACCGGCACCCTCTTCTGGAGTGGAGGCGGAGGGATACAGGAGAGGACGAGAGCAGGGAGGCTGCGGCTGCGTGTCGCGTGTTGGGGTGGCTGCAGGGTTCTATCCCCCCTGGGGATGTCCGGGGAGGTGGGCCAGAACTGAGGAGGCCCGGGCCCGGGCACCTACCGCGTCCTCCGCCGTCCGTGCTCCTCCGAGAGTGCCGCCCGAAGTGCCGCCGGGGGTATCAGCTGGAACATAGACGTGTGGCTCGGGTCCCTCCGATCATGTGAGGCGAGAGACACATGGGTCTAGATCGATTCCAGGGTTCACAGGGGGAGCTTCGACGGCGTGGCCGCGTCTCGGTCGTTGTCGCTGGGTCCCGTCCGCCATCTTGGATTACGCGGCGGAG
The DNA here is from genome assembly GCF_040938575.1 of Ambystoma mexicanum. Lineage (NCBI taxonomy): Eukaryota > Metazoa > Chordata > Amphibia > Caudata > Ambystomatidae > Ambystoma > Ambystoma mexicanum. Next base: position 263,849,625 of record NC_090922.1, read on the forward strand.
GGGCCGCGGGATAAGAAGAGCCCGATTATCTTCATCTTGGCGATTCTGGGTTCCAGCAGCACGCCGGCCGGGCTCCACACCCTCTCACACCCTCTCATCTAGTTGGGTTCGAAAAACGCGGCATAGGAGCCATAGGAAGCTGCGATGCAACGGGCATTCCACGGAGGCCATCACGGGAGCGACTGCATAGCCAGCGCTCCAGGCCACGCCCCCGTCTCCCTGTTTTTTGTACTTGTCATTAAACAGACTCCCTTTGCCAAACCATTGAGTTTTCCTTATTAATTGGTGTTGGCGTAATAAATCTGCACCCCAATCCATCTCAAGGTGCAGCTATCTCGTCTTAAAGGACTCCGGAGCAAACCCCTACTCTATGGGCCGGCCGGAGGTCTCCCCAGTACACTTGGTACCGGAGATCGGATGGTTATCGACTATCGATTATTGATTAAAGTAAGACACCTATTGATCGCCGACATGAAGTAACTCTAGGTCTTCGGCAATATCACAAGTCCTTTGCCATTCGGCTGAGTAGACCCTGAAGCTCCCCGTAGGCAGTGGCAGATTAGTCAGGGCCTGAAGGGACCCATGTTCCCCACACTTACCTTCCCATTCCTACAGGCAGCTGAGCGGGCGAAAATTCGAAGAAGGCGATAACAAAGGCGGTGATCCCGAGGGTCCAGAGAGGAACAATGCGAACGGTGAGTGGAACAAAAAATTGAATGTTTTGGAAAATAGTCCATGCCTTAGAACAAGTAAAGGGAAAGGTAACGGAGGGAGGCGGAAGAAAACAAAATTTAGTCAGAAGTAGAGTAGACTGTATATATGTAAGGGGATAATGACTCGAGAATAATAAAGTACACCAAGGTTATTGGGGAGGACACCCGAGAAGAGAGAGGATACCGGGGAAGACACCCGAGAAGTGAGAGGATTCACCTTATTCCTACGCTTTGATATAGCGGCTAGAAGAAACATGTACCCAGAGTCCCACATAATGGGGAACAAATAGACTACCACAACGTTTAAAGACGTTGTGAAAGGGGCACGTTTACACTCAGCGAAGGGGTAATGATTAGAGGCAGAGATATCTGTGTCCAGCTGGTGTCTGTCTAGTCTGTCGAGTGTCTGTCTTACATGTTTCATGTTTGTGACGTCATACATATTGAACATTTTTCCTTGAGAAAATGGATCCAAAATTTTGTGCGATGTTACAGCTGAGATAAAATCGCGTATGAATTGATACGTTTTTGAGTAAATTAGAAGATATAAAAATTTTGAGAAAGTTTGGATTGGAGCTTGCAGTGTTTGTGCTCGCTCATATTGTTGGAAATGTTCAAATCACATGAAAACATTGACAAGTGTTATATAAGAGGAAAGGGAACAGATTTAAGCATGGAAGACATGACTCCATTGGCACACTTATGCAAGCATTTGCCAAAGCACGCACCCAACCTAAAGAAATATAGTACCGAGTGGGTTAAAGGTACTGTCCTCAAGATGTTTATGCCATGGCCACAAAATGGGTCTTTATCTAAAGCCATCTTACAACATATGACGACATATTTGCATGCCACATATACAGGCAAGAAGTTAGAAAAACGCCTTGGTGTTCTCAAGTTGTGGAGAATGTATGAACAGGGAGAGGAGGAAGAGCCGCCAACAGATTGGATACTTAATGTATGCCCAGAGTGGGGTGAGACGCCTGCCACGCCACCTGCCCCACCCAAAACGAAAGTTGAAGAAAGTAAGAATGAGGGGTTATACCCACTAAGAGAGTTGAAAGCAGCCACAGGGTATAGTAACCCCACATATGAGTCACCTACACACAGTAGTGACAAAAATCAAGGGAAAAATAAGGGCAAGAATGTTACCTCCACAATCCTAAGGGACAGGGAGAGACAAGATGACAAATGAGATCAGGCACAGACGAGTGCATCTCTAGACAAAGAGAGAGAAGGGAAGCGATGGAAGGGAAGCGAAAATAGAACTGATGAGATGGCATTCGCAAAAGACGAATGGATGGCAAGGCACATTCTACTGAAACTCGATGGCAAAGGCATTGATGATGCGAAACAAAAGAAGAGATCAGACGAGGCACAGAAAAAAGCGAAGGAGAAGGAGACAAAAGGATAAGAAAGAAAGACAGACAAAGGTGAGAACAGCTATATCGCGAAGAGCAAGAAAGACAGCTCGATCGCAACCCAAGGGCACCCAATGATCAAGGCAGACAGAAACAACAAAGGTTAGAAGAAGAGCAAAGGATACGTGAGAAAAGAATCAAAAGACGAAGAGATGAGGAAATTCAAAGGGCAGAGGAATGAAGAATTGAAAAGAGAAAGGAAGAAGATAGGGTCAGAGAAGAGGCGAGGAAGCGCAAAGAATTGGATGATGGCATAGAACGAAAGCGAAGACAGAGAGCACGCGATCTTGAATATCTGGGGAGAGAGGTTAAAAAACCTGATCCAGTAGTAGATTGGGAAGACATCAAAGAATTTTTTCCTGAGTACAACTCAGTACCAGGCGCGTCTAGGGCAAATATTGACTATGACTTCGACACCAGAAGCATTGGAGAAATGATTGATAGAATATATGATGAAATGGGGCTAGAACAAATACCCCAAGGGGAGGGGGAAGACGAGCTCCTGGAAAGCACTCAGCTGTACGACACTGAGGACATCTCCCGAAGTAGTAGGAATAGAGAGCTATCTCTGGATAGATTAGAAATAAGTAGGAACAAAGAAGACATGAAATGTTGCACTAGTTGGGGACAGACAATATCCGACTCCGAAAGGGAGGAGCGCGAATGAAGTGAGGACGAGGGAAAGAGCAAAAGACGACTCCCGAGGGAGAAATGAATAAGGTGGTCAGACAATAGCAAAACTTCTCCAAGAGCATCAGAGTCCGCCACACAGCCTGACCGATATGAAGAAGTATCTCACGGTCAGAGGGGGGTGTCTTTGCCGCCCTATGTGGACAGACTAAGGGCATTGCCAGGTAGATCGGCTACACATTACAATTTCCATTACTGGAGAAGGGGGGAGTAAGACCGCAATATATTCCATGGCCACACATGGATCGAGAAAACTTGAAAAACAAGCTTCCAATACTGACATCGGGAGCCGGGAAAATGGATACACGACTTAGAAAAACTGACAGTAGGGAACATGTTAGCTATTGGGGATATTAAAGGTCTCCTAATCGGCATACTCGGTGAGAGAGCAGACAATGTGTGGGCACAAGCAGGCTACCCTGGTGTACCCACAATGAATACCTCGCATGACGGAGCTCCATTTAACAATTGTAGAGCCGCAGTATGGGAAGCGCTACGAGTGCTATACCCAGATACATCCATTATGGGAGCTATAATGACGCGAAAAATAAGGAATCTGAAGATCCGTTAATTTACATACAGAATTTTCAAGACGCATGGTGCTCGAGACTCATGAATTTTGGACGAAATCCATACCTGTATTTTACCATATATTGTGCCAAGCACTGCCAGAACTGGTACAGAACCAGCTCAAGAAATTGGTGGGAATTTAAGCCAAACCTTGGGCAGAAATACAGTTGACCATCGCACATTATTGTAGACTATTGCAGAAAAAGAATCACAAAAAGGAAGCAACTCGAAAGGGTGAGGAAGCGGAGTTGGTGCAAAGGAAATTGTCAAAATATGCTCTTGAGGGAGCCATGATAACTAGCACAGCTGAATCAAGCATGCAGCAGGTGGTTAACTCACAACAGAACAATCAGGGCAAATCAAGGGTTTTATCCTAGGGGAAGAGGATTTAGGGGAAGAGGATGGCAGAGCAATCATGGAGGGTTCCAAAATAATCAAGGAGGTTTTCAAAATATACAAAATGGTAATCCAGATATATCGAACGGGCAAATAATCTGACCACCGGCAGTATGTTGGCTGTGTGGAATGACAGGGCACTTGGCGCGCACTTGCAGAAACCAAGGCATGATACAAAATGGCCAAAGGGACAGGAGCGGGCATGGTTAATCCACCTGCAGTTTTACAGCAGGATGTTGCACAAAATCACACGGTGCAACAACAAGCGCCAGGAGCACAACAAGGTGCGCAACCTCAGAGTATGGGGAACTTTCCACAAGGACAGTCCCAACAGGCACCGAAGCAACTGTTACAGATAATAAGCACAGAGCAGACCATGAACCCTGGAATGAGAGGTAACAATGGGAATGGGGGAAATTCACCAGCACACAGTGGGCCAACTCTGTATATGAACTAGGACAGCTCACTTGGAACCCTGATGTGTTCTATCCTATCAGTGACACCAGATCCTCACAGGGAACCTAGGGTGGATGTCATTATAGGGGACAAAGAAAATTCCTTCTTAGTTGACACGGGTGCAACACGCTCATGTATTCGTGAAGGCAAGTTTTCCTTGTCTAGCGAAGCCGTAAATACTCAGAGTTTCACAGGAGCGACAAGTCGTATTCCCTTTACAAACACACTTCCAGTCTCTATAGGAGAGTGTGAGATGAACGTGCCTTTATTATATTCACGTCAGACCCCAGTAAACATTTTGGGGAGAGACTTAATGACAAAGGTAAACATGACAATCTCGTTCACGGAGGAGGGCATCGTATGTTTGACTGCAGGAATGCAATATTCAAATGTATGCAAAATGATTATGGCATACTCAGGACACATAGCCATGAGGGCCATACCACTAGAGCCAGAAATGTTCACGTATGGTATGCGTGTGCTGATGACAGGATTACCAGGTCTTGCAGATAAAATCATGAGAACCCCTGATGAGTTCTTATTCAGACCCAGAATACCGATGCATGAGGAGGAGGGACAAGTATTTCCCTTGATGATAAACACAGCTGTAATAGGGAGGGAAAGTGGTCTTGGTTGATAGTTATGATGACGAGGGCAGACAATGGTGTGCGATAATCGCCATCGAAGAAGGATATCGAGTGACTGACGTCACCGATGACTATCTGTTTGAAGAACCAACAGATGTGGGAGAGACAATGGTAGAAGTGAGTCTCACCTTTTGGTTGGAAATGAATAAAAGAGAGGTGTCCCCAGAGAATGATGTTGGCACTAAATCGTCCTGGATATTTTGATGACAACATGGCCCTGGTGCCTGTCTCAGTATGGACTACAGGACCCATTGATGTAGGCCTCTTGAAGGGGGTTGGAGAAGTAAGAATTAAATTGAAACCAGGAGCTATTTTACCAAAGGCACGACAATATCCCATGTCATGAGAGGCAGATGAGGGGATTTTTAAGACATTTTCTGCCATGATGTACCACGGCATCTTAGTGACGTCAGAGTCACCATGTAATACGTCAGTGTACGCTGTGAAAAAAAGTAAAGGGGGGGTCTTGGAGGCTAGTGCAAGACCTGAGGCCAATAAACGACATTGTTGAGGCCGAGTTCCCTCTAGTCCCTAACCCGTCTACAATCCTATGTAATATACCTGTTGAGGCAAAATATTTTACGGTGATTGACTTGAAAAATGCATTTTTCTCAATCCCGCTGCACCAGGACTCACAATTTCTGACGTCATTTACATTCAGACAGATGAGTCTGAAAAGCACGATGCTGCCACAGGAGTACTGTGAGTCTCCTTCTATTTTCAACAGAGTCCTGCAGATGGACTTGAGCAACATTGCAGTAGAAAGTATTGTCCTGCAATATGTGGATGACATCCTAATTTTCAGCACAACAGAAGAGCAATGTAGACACGATTCTATTCAGCTATTGACTATACTGGCTGAGAAAGGATATAAAGTTGACAAAGAAAAGTTACAATATTGTCAAAAAGAAGTGCTGTATATAGGCCAATTGATCTCACATGAGGGAAAGAAGGTGACCCCAGAAAGGGCTGAAGCCATATTGAACACGGCTAAGCCACACACAATAAAGCAGATGTAGAGATTTTTAGGCCTATGCAACTATGTCAGGGCATGGGTTTTCGACTACAGCTCTTATACTAAGCCTTTACTTCAGGCCCTAAAGAAGGCCCAAGTGACAAAAGAAAAGATTGAATGGTCTGAGACCATGGAGGAAGGGTTTGCTGAACTCAAAAGAGCCATCTGCACAGCACCAGTGTTAGGGATCCCCAATTATGCAGAGGAATTTTCCCTGTTTTCACCCACAAATGGCAGCGTCATGACAGCGGTGCTCGATCAAAGAACCTCGTTGGGGTACAAGCCCCTAGCATATTACAGTGGGAATTTGGATCCAGTATTGAGAGGTTATTTCCCGTAGGAACAAAGTTTAGCTGCCGCAGCGTTCGCCATAGAGAAGGCTACAAACATTGTGATGGGATGCTCAATGACGTTGTAAGTCGAGCACTCACTATTTGCCATTCTAGAGAAACCAAAGGGCACATTAACATCTCAGAGAGCTTCTGCTTATGAAGTGATCATATCAAATCCATCGATCAAGATAGTTCGATGTAAGATAGTCAACCCAGCTATTTTCATAGCAGAACCAGTCACTGAAGGAGAACCGATACATGACTGTGCAAATTATGAATAATTCTATGATGAAATCCCCAGGGTAAAAGAAAATGCCTTGGCAGGAGGAGAGATCGTCTTTATTGATGGATCTTCGAGGATCGACCAAAATGATGGGCAAAGATACACAGGTGTTGCTGTGGTGAAGCACACAGCAAATGGGGAATTTCGAGTGCTTCTTAGTGCACAAATACCATCTCATTATTCAGCACAGGCTGCAGAATTATTGGCTCTGATACTCGCCATTGAGAATCACGCAGACCAGGAAGTAACGGTGTACAGTGCCTCCGCCTATGTGACGTCGACAGTGTACGCAGGCTTAGCGTGCTGGAAAAGCAGGGGCTTCCTCCAAGTGGACTGCACGCCATTTCAGCAAGCAGCCTTATTGGACAGGCTGATCAAGGCACTACAGCTCCCAGTGGGCATAGCGGTCGTGAAATGCGCCGCCCACACGAAGGGGACAGATTTTATCTCACGCTGGAACCAGGCAGCAGACACGGAGGCCAAGCATATGGCATCCAAAAGTGAGCCGATCATGGAGGTAGAAGTCATCCATATCAATGAAAGGATGATGGGTGGCAAAAACTACACCTGAGAGTTATAGCGATTTGGGGCAAACACAGCTAATGGAACTCCAAGAGGAAGCACCTCAGGAAGAGAAGAACCTGTCAAAACATTGAGGGTGTTCTTTAAACCCCTCTGACAGCTTGTGGAGTCAAGACAGCACTGGTAAACCAGTGATGCCTGTAGCCCTATTAAAATAGCGCTGGAGCAACTACATTACCCAGCCCACATGACAAGAGAGCATCTAGCAGCAAGGCTTGCGGGAGACTGGTTCACATTCCAGAATTGGTGATCCCGAAAAGTGACCTGAATATTGACAGTTACCCGAAAGCAGATGCTCACCTGAGAAAGAAGAGATCTGTGGAACTGACAACCTGAATGAAGAGAGAGAATTACTTCTCTGCCAAATCAGAAGCCTTTCATGCTGTTTAGCCTCACCTCATCAGTGTTTGCAACTATTTTCATGCCAAGATTTCAGGTTGGAGCAAATACTAAATTGTTGCATATAACCAGATGGGAATTACTACAGACCATTAACACGACCATAAAAGGATTTAATGCAATTAAAGAAGAATTAAGAGCCATCCGACTGATGACTCTCCAGAAAAGATATGTGCTTGACATGATCACAGCTATGGATGGAGGAGTTTGTGCAAAAATAGGAGAATCACGTTGCACGTTCATACCATCACACGATGAGGAGAATGGAACCTTAACTGAAGCCATATGTATGCTGACAAAATTACAGAACCAAATGATTGATGAAACTGGCGAAGTTGATGATGAATGTTGGTTTGGATCACTGTTCGCATGGGTCCCACAATGGATGGCAGACATATTTAAGTTCCTGGGAGCCCTGCTAGTAATGATATTACTAGGATTTTGTGTTATTAAGATAATAATATCATAATGCCAGAAGACTGCGAAGAAAGCTATAGGGATGAAGATCATGATTGATGTCGAGCCAGGATTAAAGCCCAAAGATCTGACTGATGAAGGAATAAGAGACTTTGTGAAGGCCAGCAGGCATGCGCCAGAAGGTACAAAGTTTCTCTATTCCAAGAAGCACAGATATTATGTGGCAAGATGGGTTTACTGCAGCCCAAATGGACAATGTCAACTAATGACATGGAATAAAGACGATAAAACACACAGGGAATTATTTGATACACATTACCTCCAAAAACGGGTGTTGTATCCTTTCTGTTATCTAATATAACTGTAGCACACAAAACAGAAAATGGACAAAAAGCTTCACTTGAGCCAATTTCTTTATTGCACCATCAATGCAAGGCCTAACACTCTCCTTAAATAGGACACACTATCCTAACACTCACCCTGTTCCTACATACAATAAGATGATTTTCAAGCAAAATTATTCACAAAGATTGCATTAAACCCAGTCTTAGTTCTGGCACAAAACAAAGTTCTGGCACAAAACAATTAAAATGTGCAGTTTACGGGAAACCGTGCCTCCCGACTGAACACTTTTGTCAAACAGACAGTTCACGTGGGACTGGACATCAGAATTCAGACAATGTATTTGCCCTCCGTGAGGTGTGTCTGGTTGGCCCAAGTGTAATGTCCAAAACATTTAAGAATATCAATATCACACTCTCAGCGAGTTGTAATACTCCCACTATTTAGCTCTTTTTCTGGAGTACACACACAGCTTTTGCGAGAGCACATAGTTCACATATAAAACCAATTACAATGTCTACAACATTAGTTCAAATTTCCAATCTGCACCAGTCCCCTATGTGTCACTCTTAATCAGGTGACATCTACAATTCTGGTCGACCAGTTTCAATGATTTTCTTTCGTATATCATCTTCCTCAGGACCCATTACTTCTTTCTTAGACCCAATCTGTGTGCCCCTCAGAGTCGTAGACTCGGCGTGTTCTGTGGGGCAAAACGAGAGAAGGTCAGGGTGAGTTCTCTCATATAAAGGTTAGAGTGTATGGCATTTTCTACTATTTTTTCATGTATAAAATAATTCATTTTTGACAAGGATAGTTCATATCTACAGGTCCTTTTTGTAACATTAAAATAGGCTATTTCACCACACCCCGCCACCATTTGGTGTACGACATTATTTTAATTTCAGGTGCTGATGGTCATACCTGTTCGTCTGTTGCATGTGCAATGAAATGGCATATTTAGCATCAAGGTTTTTTGGGGCAGTTCCTGTTGGTCAGATCAGGGCACCTATGTTGATACTTGATCTGCAACATAGAGTAATCACATGTTTCATTCCTATATACAGATATAGTTACCTTTTCCGAACCAATAGAAATACTTATTAACATTTGAGTGTTACACGTCAGTTATGATGAGTTTTTAGTATACATTATGTGTTTTTTATGAAGTTTGTTGGAAGTGAAGCAAGACGGACGATCGCATCAATGCTGATTTCCATCACTCCCCGTTTTTTGTACTTGTCATTTAACAGTCTCCCTTTGCCAACCCATTGAGTTATACTTATTAATCATTTTGGAGTAATAAATCTGGGTTCCAGCAGCACGCCGGCCGGGCTCCACACCCTCTCACACCCTCTCATCTAGTTGGGTTCGAAAAACGCGGCATAGGAGCCATAGGAAGCTGCGATGCAACGGGCATTCCACGGAGGCCATCACGGGAGCGACTGCATAGCCAGCGCTCCAGGCCACGCCCCCGTCTCCCTGTTTTTTGTACTTGTCATTAAACAGACTCCCTTTGCCAAACCATTGAGTTTTCCTTATTAATTGGTGTTGGCGTAATAAATCTGCACCCCAATCCATCTCAAGGTGCAGCCATCTCATCTTAAAGGACTCCGGACAAACCCCGACTCTATGGACCGGCCGGGGGTCTCCCCAGTACACCACTGTTTCTCAAGTCAGTTACCACAGTTCTTGTACATTTCTCTTTTGTGTTCGGCCGAAGCCTCTGTGCTGTATTCCTTTATAGAGATCTGCAGCCTCTTCAGCAGACACAAGTTATCCCATCAGTCAATGCAAACCCAATGGGCCCGATTCTCAAAGAAATTCAAAAATGAAGAAAAACGCACAGGGCATGCTTTTGTCATTTCCGCTCATTGGTGAAATGCACAAGTCACTTTATTCCCAAAGGTGACCTGCACGTTTTAGGAGGGGCTGGGAAGTAGCACAAAGATGCACTGTCCTGCCGCTTTGCATACGCATCCTCCCGATGCTATTGAATGACAGGCTCCCAGCAACCAGGTGCTAGCATGGAGCGCATTTCACAGAAACAGGCCTTTAAAGGACCAGTCTCTGTGAAATGATCAGGAAAAAAAAGCATTTTCATCCCCATCTGGGGATGGAAATGCAAATATGACTGCCGCGGTTTAAACCACGGCTATCACACTTAACATAAAATGATGACAGTGTCAAAAATGACACTGCCACGATTTGCGCCTCCCCCTGTGCCTGTTCACAACAGAATCAGTGACATAACCCTAATTTCTGCGAATTTAAAAGCATATCCTGTTTATGAATTTGGGGTGGGCTTTGAAATATGCAGGGCAGCCCCCGTATTTGTGCAAATTAGCAAAGGGGGGGGGGAGAGAGGATCTGAAGAGGCAAAGAGTCTTCTGCAGTGTCTCCTAGATGTCCAGTGCTGTTCACATTAACAACTACAGCCAGACAGGCCCCATGAGCAAAATGGGTCCACGTCTCTTGACATGTTGATAGTCTTCCTAAATATTTCCATTACCATTTTTACTGTAAGGCTACGCGTTTTAAAATTATATTACACAAGGTAAACAGACTACCTGGAATATGTGACAGAGAAATGTGTCATTACTACGTGAACGCTCCGTTTCCTTCCCATTTGGCACCATCAGGCTTCTTTGGGCTAGCCTATTGTCGATTCTGGCGCTACAAGGCCTTTTATTGTTGAATGCCAACACGAGGGCAAGCTGTCAAACGTGTAATCTGTGACTCAGTTTGGGCGCGCAGTGTAGCGTCAGCAGCAGGACGAACGCAGTATCAGCCACTGCAATGAATGCAAATGATTTACGTCAACAATGAATGCAAATTTCCCAAGGAACAGCTTACCCCCTCCTCTCCCCCCGGCCCCCTTGGCCTGGAGAACAAGTCAGTACATTTCTCAATAAAGAAACGGTATGAGAATGCTCGCTCTCGATCTTTAATACTCCCATCGACTAATGTTGTGACTAATGCATTTCCTCATTGCAGCAAAGCTTTAATCATACTTTTAATTCACACGGCCAATGTCTTACGCCCTTACTTTACGAACAGCAGGTGGCCTCTTACTCAAGAAAAAGAGACAACCAGGGACAATTCGCAGAGTACCAGCTCGGTTTAGGAGCTTAGATGTGTTTTTGTCTTAAACGCTCCAAAATGGATACAAAATCCAGGGAGCTACGCACGCGCCCGACGCAAATGAATGACAGGCTCCACGTGCTTGCTATGCGCGTATTTCACAGAGACAGGCCCTTAAAGGACCCGTCCATGTTAAATGATCGGAGAAAAAGCATTTCCATCACCACCTGGGGGACGAAAATGCAAGTATGACTGCCAGGGTTTAAACCACTGCTGTCACACTTAATGAAACATTATTTGCAGCTCCCCATGTCTGTTCGCAACAGAGCGGGGGATAACCCTAATTTCTGCTAATTTAAAAGGGCATCCCGTTTGTGAATTTGCGATGTGCTTTTAAATGTGCAGAAGCACTCCCTTATGTGTGCAAATGAGAAAAGGGAGAAAATACGCTCATTCATGTTGTGTGGCCCAGCGGAGTGTGGGTGGCTGAACACACGTGCACACACACACACACGCATGCACAGAGGAATCAGACACGATGTTGCCGGTTGCATCACCCGGCGGCAACTGCCGCACGGACTTCCTTTATTCTATTGCGCATGCGCGGGCCCCAACGAGGCTCGCGCATGCCCAGTGAACACTCGGGACGTCACATCCCTTTTTATCTTTAACAACAAACAACAACATGAATTTAACTTAGTAAACATTAACTGGAGCGACCTGTGAGCAGGTTTATTCCCGTCACTTACTGACGGCCACGGATCTCCTGACCTCAGTCCCCTGAGTCCAACACATAGTCCTTGAGACGGGCAGGCGGTCTCCTGGACACTCTTGAGGGATACCTAGACGTGACTGTTGGGGTCTCCGTGCTTGCTTCCGCCGCTGGGGCTCCGATGTTCATGGGTTCCTCGCCCAGCTCTTCAGGGCCTCCTTCCGGGGTGGGCACGGCTTGGGCACTGGACATTCCTGTTGATGTGTCCACCTTCTTGAAGAAAGATACATTACGCGTGACCGTACCGCGCTCACAGGCGGCTGTCACCATGGTCCCCTTTACATGGGTGACCTTCCAAGGGTGCGGTTCAAACGGTAGAGCAAGCTTTCCTTCGGGGTGACGGTTCTTGACTAGCACTGAATCTCCGACACGGATCTCCTTGCCCTGCAGACCGCGCCTGTCACTTTCCTTCTGGTTGTGTATGGCCTGCTCTTGTCGTACCTTTTCATTGTCTATGATGCCCGGACTCCTCCCCTCCATTTCAGGTATCATTCCTCTGGGGCAGCGCCCAAACAGGGCCTGCGCCAGGGCAACACCCGTGGACTGATGGGGTGTGGTCCGATATTCCCTCAAGAACTCCACTAGCTTCTTCTGCAGGTCGTCACCTCCGTTTGCCGAGATCCTCAGCACTTTATTCAGCGTGCGCATCATTCTTTCCGCTTCTCCGTTAGCGCGAGGCCACAGTGGCGATACTCTGCGGTGCTGGATTCCCCTATCCCGGAGGTATTGCGCAAATTGGTTGCCGGTAAACGGCTGTCCGTTGTCGGAGCAGAGCATCTCTGGAAAACCGTGTGCCGCAAACATTCTGTCGAATGCCCTCGTGGTGAATTCTGTTGCCGTTGATTCTACCATCTCCACCTACGGGTATCTCGACCATTGGTCAACGGCCACCAGGAAATACATGCCCCGACCCGTCGAACCAAAGTCTACATGGATTGTCCCCCACGGCTTCTCACTCCGCTCCATCGAGCTTATAGGGGGAGCCCTGTCACCCGGGGTCGCCGCCTGGCAAGCCAAACACCTTTTCACGAAGCCCTCGACCTTTTCTTCTAGATCCGGAAACCACACCTTTGGTCGTAGTCTCGCTTTCGTTTTGACCACCCCTTGATGTCCGATGTGTGCCAGTTCAAGCACCCGCTTCCTTAGTGCCTGCGGGATTACAATTTGCCTCCCTCTCAGTATCAGACCATCGTCGGAGATTGAGAGCTCCTCCTTCACCCGCCATAGTGCCTGAAGATCTCTCTGGGCCTTCTGCTGGCGCCGGGAGTTGTTGCGCAGCATTTCCTTCCATTCTCCACTTCTAATGGCTTCTTTAGTGATGTCAAAAACTTCATCCTTGGATGACTCAGAGGCCAATGGTTGCTCTCGACAACGCTATGGGGAGTGCCCCATCCACCACATTACAGAGTAGACCCTGGCAGTCTGACACCTCTCCGCCTTTGTTGGTACCTCCAGCGTTGGGGTGACGTGACAGGTAGTCCGCCGGATTGTTGGTGCCTGGACTGTACGTTAGTCGCACCCCGTACTCCATCAGGGCCAGCATCCACCTCTCTATCCTTGGTGGCGGCTTTGAAGATAGACCCGCCAGAATTGGTAGCAGGGGCTTGTGGTCTGTTACCACTATCACCGGCTTTCCCAGAATATACAGGCGAAAATGGTGACAGCCCCACAAAGTGGCGAGCGCCTCCCTCTCAATTTGCGAGTATCGCATTTCAGTATCAGAGAGGGCCTTGCTGGCGTACGCGACAGGTCTCATGTCTCCTCTTCCGTCCGGCTGCAAGAGCACTGCCCCCACTCCCACCGGACTGGCATCGACGACAATCTCCGACTCCACGGCGGGATTAAAGTAGGCCATAGTGTCCCCATCCGACAGGGCATTCTTGAGTGCCTGAAACGCCTCCTGCTCCTTACCTTCCCACTTCCACACCACATCACTTCTGGTCAGTGCTCTGAGGGGTTCTGATAAGGAGGCCAGGCCCTTGATAAAGCGTCCGCAATAGTTCACCATCCCCAGGAAGCTTCTTACCTCCGTGGGGGATGTTGGCGCCGCTGCCTCCCGAATGTATCTTTTCCGGGTCCGGTGACACTCCCGCTGCGTGAAATATGAACCCAAAAAATCCAATCCGATCTTTGAGGAACTCACATTTCTGGCGGTGCAAGGTGAGGCCTAGGTCGTGCAATCTCTTGAGTGTGCTCTCGAGCCTTCTCATGTGCTCGTCTTCTGAGTCCGCAAACACCAAGATATCGTCACTTATGTTCAGCACCCCTTTTAGGCCTGCGAGTGCCCCTCTTATAGTGTTCTGAAAAACCTCCGCCGCTGAGGAGATACCAAAGCTCAGGCGTTTAAATTGATAAAGCCCCTCGTGCGTCGTGAAGACGGTGATGAACCTAGAGTCTTGGTGATAGCCCGCTCGTAGGTCCAATTTCGAAAATACTTTCGCTCCCTGTAATTCGCCAATAATATCGTCCAGCGTTGGCGTGAGGTGCCTCTCCCTCTTAATGGCGGCATTGGGGAGACGCATGTCCACACAAATCCTCACCGCCCCTGGCTGCTTCGGCGCCACTACTATGGGGGATACCCAGGGTGTCGGCCCTTCCACCCTCTCAATAATGTCATTGTTGACCAGCGAGCGAAGCTCCTCTTCCACCTTCTCTCCCAGGTGGACCGGAATCCGCCTGTGCTTCAGGGCGGTCGGCCTGATCGTATTATCAATGTGCAGCCGCACCGGTGGTGCTTTCAACTTTCCAACCCCTTCAAAAATGCCTGTAAATTTGTTTAACAGTACCTCGATGTCCATTTGATAGACTGCCATCGTGAAATGGACCAAATTCAGGGCCTCGGACGCTGCGCAGCTGAGCAACGAGTGGTGGCTCACGTCCGTAACGAAGAAACGTGCCTTTATTGTGACACCGTCCTTGGACACGGGCGCTATAAACACGCCATCAATGGGAAGGGGGGTGTCCCCTCCAAACGTAAAGATCTTGGCAGTTGATGTACATAGCGCCGGAGGTCCCGGAATCCGCCTATAATGGTCTGTGGCCAGCACACAGACCGATGCACCGGTATCGATGAGCACTTGTGTCGGCACCCCTTGGATGTCGACTACGCATTTAGGCTGTCTCTTGTTCTTGGCACCTGAAGCAATGTTTGAGATGAAGAATACTTCTTCTTCCTCCTCCTCCTCCTCTTCTGCCATGTGCAGCCTCTGTATCTCCTGCTCCAACGCCGCGATGCTTCGATATTTTCTTGAGCCACCGCCACGTGCTCTGGCTGGGCCTCCCTGCACTGACACTGGGGCGGGGGCGCGACACATTCGGGCATAATGGCCAGGTCTATCACATCTGCCACATGACCTGTCCTTGGCAGGACATTCCTCTGAGTGGGGCAGATCATAGCCGCATTGCTGGCAAATGCTGTCGGACCCCGCAGTCGAGCAACTTTCCGGCTTTCTCTGCCCCCACTTGTCTTTCGACATCGACCGTTTCCCCGTGGCGCATGCTTCCTCCGATGCTCCTGAACGCACCGCCGCATCCATTTTCGCACCTCTGGACTCAGCCAGCTCAAATGTTCTGCCACTGTCCAATATCTGCTGCAGGGACCAGCCTGGTTCTCTTAACACTTGTCTCCGCAGTTTGCTGGAACTGCAACCCTGTAGAACCTGATTACGTATCATGCACTCATCATTGTCCCATCGACAAGAGGTGGCCATCATTCGAAGCCGGGCACAGAACTGGTCGAGCGACTCCTCCTCTCTCTGCTTTTCCCCGCAGAAGAGGAACCTCTCGTAATCGACATTCGAGAGCGGTATGAAATGGTTCTCCAGCGCCTTCTTCACCTCAACGTATGTGTCTACCTGCAAGTTGAGGGACTCGTAAATGCGTAAAACCTCTAAGCCTGCTGAGTACAACAAAGTGGCCCTCTTTGCATTGTCATCATTAATCCCCATTGCTGTAAAGTACATATCCAGTTTTTTGATCCAAAGCCGCCATCTTGGGCCCAACTTCGAAGGGGGTCCTCACACATCAAATTCTTGCATGGGTAGCAAGGCTCCCTGTTGTGCTCTTGCCGCCACCGCTGCAGTTTCTGTCTCTTCATCACTGTCTGACATGATCACAGGTTGCACAGGCACCTCCTGCTGAGCTGGAGGCCGCAAACCTGACTCTGGAGGGTCTTGCACGTACCTTCACTTCTCTTACTGCGTGTGGTGGCCCCCTTGTTGCATTTTGCTGCTTTCAGGTCCCCTCCGTGTGGTGCCTGCCTTCAATGGGTCATCCTCTGGGCGTGGAGGATAGCCCGAAATTCCAAAAATTGGTCGAAGTGGAGCTAGTGGCGCACAAACACCGACTCAGGCCGCTACCACTGTGCTCCTGCTTCTAAACTTTGCCGGAATGCACCCGCCGGGTCCGTGACTCATCCGCCGTGACGTCGCTGCTACAACGTGCTATGTGTTTCACGAGCGCTCGTGCGGCATCCCGCCTCGTCGCCAGTTGTTGTGTGGCCCAGCGGAGTGTGGGTGGCCGAACACACGTGCACACACACACGCATGCACAGAGGAATCAGACACGATGTTGCCGGTTGCATCACCCGGCGGCAACTGCCGCACGGACTTCCTTTATTCTATTGCGCATGCGCGGGCCCCAACGAGGCTCGCGCATGCCCAGTGAACACTCGGGACGTCACAATTCAGATCCCCTTTTTCGAGAATCTGCCCCTATGTCTGCACGCTGCACTCCCGCGACGAGAGAGAGTGCTACTCTAAAAGCCATGGCCGCATGGCTGTCAGCGTGGTGATCCCTCACATCACAGGAGCCCCGCGATGACAGCTGTGGCGCTGGCAGCGCTGCGATCCCATGATGAGAGGGAGTGCCTCGCTGAGAGCCATGCTTCCAGTGCACTGACTCCCAGGAATGGCAAGGGTATTCTCATTGGCCAATTTTCGGGCTATAGAGATTTTCCAAGCTATAACGGCTCATATAGCCTGAAAATTGGCCAATGGGAGGGCTGGGGAGGCAAATCATTCCCAGGGGACAAAATACAGATTAAACCAGGTAAAAAAGGAGGAAAAGCAAAACAAAAATGTTTTGTTGAATATAGTATAATGAATCATCAGCCCATAAATCTACTAATACAAAGTTATTAAAAAAAAAGAGATGAGAACAAAATAGGTCACTGAGGATAAAAAATAAAAAAAACTATTCAAAATAGTCCACGGTGTTAAAGTGCCTGTTGCACAGTTATGCTTGCAACCTGGTCAGAAATTCCAACCCTGTAAGATAGCTCAAGGGGTTCTTGTGCCTTATCACAGATGGCCTAACGAACACGCCTACTCCCAGAGATGGTTCAAGGGTTTATATTAACATTTGGTAGGGTCCTAATGGCTTTCCTTCGTTATCTTGTCTAGAAGATTCAGCTTCTTCCCTAACCCAGGCATCCTTACTCCCCAGGTTGGTATTCAGGGACGTCATTTAGGGGACGCCAGAGGTCGGAAGAGTGACCGCTGCCGATTGGCCAACAATCTCTGTCAATCTCTTGCGACCTCTGGCATTCCTCCAATCAGATGAGGGTGCGTGGCCACAGCTAGCTACGCAGCAGTGCAATGTGCCCTGGTCCTTCCATTTTGAGAGAGAAGCCAGCACTTCACATGTGGTTTGATTATCGGCGCGCCTGAGTCCGACTGACCAACTCCTGTGTTCCCGCTGCTGCAAGTGCAAAGCAACGGTATGTAATTGAAGACAAGTGTGAGTCAGTGGGTGTGTGTCATGACTGAGGTGGGTTGGGGTTGCTGCTGGGTTGGGGACGGTCACGGCACGTCTAATGGCGAGTTGCCAAGGCAGCCAGCAGCTAGGACTACTCCTTGTCCGCCCCATGCCTGCCGAGTGCCGAAGCTTTTTCAGCAATCGACAGATGCCTGGAGTCCTCAATCCGGGAACTGGTGTATTCCCACAGCGTGCTGTGTCACCCCCTCCACCGGCTCAGGCGGAGAGGCAAGGGGCGGGCGGTGCAGCACCAGCACGTGGATGCAATCCTGGGGCTCAGAGCCTGGGCTTCCGCTGCTTGAGTTTGCGGACAGTTAATGTGTGCAGCTCTGCCCCTGCCTCAGGAGTTTTGCTGCGGGACCTGTGGACTCATGTGTCACAGAGCACAGGCTGCTGCACAGGGACTTCATTTTGCTGGTCAAAGTGGGCACTTTTTTGGCCAATTTGGGGCAGTTTGATGAGCAACTTCACTCTGCGGCTAGTTGGTTTTACCAGTGTTGCTGAATAGATATTGTTTAAAATGCACAATTTGCATCACGTTCAATCAAAAAACTCCTCCTTGGTCACTATTCAAACAGTGTCACAAAAGGAATGAGTAGCCATTTGCAACTGTGGGCCACTTTTCCATTGGTGCCCGAGACAATTTTATGGCCCAGTCCGACCCTGGCTGTACTCAACACTGTAGGAAGAATCATGGATGCAAGAAGTGCCCATTCAAAAAGTGACCATGTCTGGTACTGGGGGAGGTGCTGTGTAACCCCCTCTCCTGGCTTTGGTGGAGAGGGGAAGGGGCGGGAGGTGCGGCACCAGCACGTGGATGCAAAGCTGGGGCTCAGAGCCTGGGCTACCGCTGCTTGAGTGGGCGGACCGTTAATGTGCGCAGCTCTGCCCCTGCCTCAGGAGTGTTGCTGCGGGACCTGCGGACTCATGTGTCACAGAGCACAGTCTGCTGCAGGACTGGAGATTCCTGTGTCAGAGGCTGCTGCAGGAGTTGGATTTCCTTGGCCGGAGCTAAGAACAGCTGCCTACCCAAAGGATTATTGCAAACGGGGCAATTTCGGGTTCTAGATATTTCTGGATTAGGGGTTCTGCAAATGTATTGGGACTGCTGGAGGTTCTAGGTGCCCCAGGATCAAGGCCCTTTGAAGGTGGTGGGTATTCCTGGATTAGAGACTGCTGCAGGTTCCGAGTGTTCTGGGACCTTGGGCTGCTGTGTGGGATCTGGGTATTCCTGGATAAAAGACTGCTGCAGGTTCCGGGTGTTCTGGGACCGTGGGCTGCTGTGTGGGATCTGGGTATTCCTGGATTAGAGACTGCTGCAGGTTCCGGGTGTTCTGGGACCTTGGGCTGCTGTGTGGGATCTGGGTATTCCTGGATTAGAGACTGCTGCAGGTTCCGGGTGTTCTGGGACCTTGGGCTGCTGTGTGGGATCTGGGTATTCCTTGATTAGAGGCTATGCGGGGTCTGGGGATTCCTTGATTAGAGGCTGCTGTGTGCTTTTTATCATGAGTTATATCACCTATCACAATCAATTATTTTCTATTTCATTTTTTAAGTATTCTGACTGTACTTTTTAGGGTTTAAGTTGATTTATGGAGTAGCTTTTGCCATGGGCAGACAGTGTTATGCTTGTTGTTCTTGCATACAAAAAGGCATGGCGATGCCGTGCTGTTGCCATAGGGTTTCAGGCTCTCATATTTCCAAGATATGTCATTGTTGTCCTGATTTCTTGATATATGAGGTCTTAGTGTGCTAACCTCACGATTCAGGGTTTGATACTGCCAGGATTCAAATATTGCAGATTTTATTATTAGGAATTGCTGTGTAAGCCACCAATATTTCATTGACAGGATTTCTTCGGGAGGAAGTGGATGGAGCATTGGGCATTGCTGTAAGATCATGATTGGCTGGGTAGATAAGAGTCATCAGAGATTCAGATAAAATGGCTCCATATATTTGGCTACTGACTTTGACCTTGCAATTGTGTGTAGTTGCCACCACGCAACATGTGGCTGGCGCCATGTAGTTTGCTTACCGATTACGACACTGCATCTGTATGTAGCTGCCGCTGTGCAACATGTGACTGGCACCATATAATTGCCTTCTGACCCCGACCATGCATCTCTGTGTAGTTGCCGCCATGTACAATGTGGCTGGAACCATGTATTTGCTGTTATTTTGCTCCAACACTGTAAACTGAAGCACTTCATGTAAATGTAACTGTTCTGTAACCATAGTCTTAAATCAAAGCACCTTGATTTCTCAGGGTTGTGCGCGCTATATAAGTGTCAACAAAAAAAACCTTCCCCTTGGCTGTGCCCTGCTGTCTTAAGGGTGCAGATATGAATGGTGCAGCTGGGGCTCCCATGGCGGCCACCACCCCCCTTTACACGTCTGTTTGTTGGCAGGTCACTGGTGAGGGACTGTCTCGTTTGCCCCCGCTGATGCTATCTGCTGCTATCTGCTGCCTCGCGTCCCCTGGTGCTGATGCTGAGCGCTGCTCCCGCTGCAGATCCCAGCTCAGCCCATCCTCGTCCCCTGGGCCCAATCCTCTCCCAGCCTCCCCGCTCCCTGCGGATGAACCTCATCCTCGGCAAGGCTGCAGGGCCCTTTCTTCCTCAGGTGCAAGGCCTCATCCTCTTGTGACAGGGTCCCATCCTCCCCTGAGCCCCCCACTGCCTCCATCCTCGCTAACACTGCCTGCTCTGCCCTGGTCCCGGGACTTTTGCCTTGCCCCCAGCCCCTCAGCCGGCCTCCTGGACTGGCCCCATGGCCCTCAATAACTGCCTTTTCGCCCAGCAGTGTAGCGCCTACTTCATGGCCTTCCTGTTCGGCTTCATGGCGGTGGTGCCGCTGTCTGAGAACAGCACCGACTTCCAGGGCCACTGCCTGCTCTTCACCAAGGGCATGTCTCCCTTCCTTACGTATGGCTTAGCTCTTGCAATATCTGAAATGTCATCAGGCCGAGAATGATAACTAATTTCACATGCTTACTGTTCATGGCCTGTAAGAATGTCATTGTATTTTCCCTTGCGCCCTATCTTGCCTTGAAGCGCTTTGAAAACACATTGTGTATAGGCGCTATATAAATAAACTATCATATCATCCGAGCCGACAGAGCCCCAATCCAATAACCTTTAAAGTACTGGTTGGGAAAGGAAGCACCAAGTACAAGAGGTCTGGCTGCGCCAACCATTCCAAAGGCATGCCTTCCCAGATCGCCCCAGAGCAATTCACTGGTACGTGGAGCACGCGTGTGGGCTGTGAACATCACCGTCCCATGCAAAAGTGCACGAAAGAAAGGCGTTGACAAAGCATTGCAGAAATAACCTTGTGGGTGTTGCTGCAAAGGTGGTGCAACCATTAGGCAGTGATCACCACCCTCACCAGTCGCAAACCACAACCATCCAGAGGGCAGGTGGCTGCTTAGTTTAGAGGCCGAGATGCCACAATTTAATGTATATTCATGTTTTTTTAAGCACTAGGGGCTCTTTTTGTTATCCGGTCGACTTTCCAAGCTCAAAACCACACAGTTGAAACATCTGCGTACAGACAAAGCTGACTTTCCTCCCAGTTTGGTCCCCCAAACAATAAATACACCGCACAAATGCTTAAAGTGTGCTTTGCAGTGGCTGTCCAGGCTCTTTTGGCTGGGCTGCCCCATTCATTGAACTTTGGAAATGGGGTAACAAGGTCGGCTGGCTTGCCCATGGATTGAAATGTGTCAGACTGTCTCTGGCCGAGGACTTTTCTCGCATGCATCCATCTTTCCTGTGTACTCCCCTCTCTTCCTTCTTACCTGTTCCCTGCGGGGCCTCCCTCTACATCACTTACCTCCTGTGAACGTCACTGCCCAACTCTCCCACTTCCTGCACCTCTTTTCCCTTATGTTACTCTCTCCCCGCACATCACACTCTCCCCTCCAGCACTTTGTCTCCCCTGGCCCTATGTCGCTTTAACCCTCTCTTTTCTCCCCATGGACTCGGGCCTCTCCTCCTTCCTGTTGCCTAGTGCAGAGCTATTGCTTTTGCCCTAAACTCGTATACTATCTGTGCACCAATCCGTCTGCTTGTCTCTCTGTGACCGTCAACCTCTTCCCACCTATGCGTGTACTTTTCTGCTCTTTTCTCACAGTTCCACTGCTTCCCTCTCTTCACCCCACTCCTTTCTTCCTTGGACCACTCCATCCTCAGAAAGCACACCCTTGTCCCCTTCTCCAGCATTTCTCTCTGATTCTGTACCCTGCACCCCGCTCTCGTGCACGCCTCTATACATGTGCTCCCCTGTCTAGCCTACATTTCTCCTCAAAGGCACTCCTTTCAACTAGAACCTCTCTCTTCAGAACCCGAATGACTTAATCCCTCTCCTCATCCTCTTGCACCCCTCTCCCGATGTTCTCCACATCTGTAAAAATTAATATGGCGTGGTGTTGCACAAATGATTCTTCCATTCTGATATTTTGTTTTTATTTTCAGACTCGCATCCAGACCTGTATCTTCATGTGGGAGTTCCTTCCTTTCTGTGTTCTCAATGCCAATAAACAGTACCACCATTGAGCAGCTGACATCCAGCCTTATCTGTGACCGCCGTGTGAGGTAAATGAACATGAAGCAACATATTGAAAATGGACAGCATATGTTAATGATCTGATCTGTTAGTCCTTATCTATTTATGCATTGCAGCCTTCTCCTAGTTGTTCCAACACTAAAGATTGCTGTCTCTCTTCCATTGAACCAGAGAATGCCACAAAATTAACTTGAAACTGTATGACACTGAACGCATGCTTCACTTTAGTTCTTTTTCAGGACCTATGGGTTTCCTTCTTTTTAGGGGCAGAGAACAGGTTGCAACTGTTAATATCTCAAATCTAAACTATAACCCCAACAGATAGGACTGGCCTAAAAGTAAGCTACAAAAATAAATACGTGAAATCACTGCTTAGGTATATTCTCATTGCTCCAGAAAGATTTTGAAGTGGGCCTATTTTATTCCCTATTTTGTAAACTTGGGCGTAAAATGATTTTTAGGGAGTACAAATGTAAATCCAATTTCCATGGCAGTATTTTGTAAGCAAGCAAAATGCTTTAACTGAAAAACGGAAATGTACCTAGGTACTCATACACATTAAAAGATACACGGCAAGGCTACTGATCGGGCAGTAATAATAGTACTTTCTTCCTTTGGTCCTATGTGTGCTACCTCTCCAAACATACATGAAGCGGTGTGCGTGAAAGCTGGGGCTCAGGGTCCACTGGGTTTGTTTCCTATTTTTTGTTGGGAGTATTTGTAATCTCTATTTTAAATTTTGGGGAGTATTAGCTTATTTTCAGGGAGTACAGTGATATAGTTCTACATTTCAGATTTGTCTCCTCTTTGGTATGCAGCAGAAGTGATCCCCCTCAAGAAGAGTGAAGAACAAAACAAGTTGGGAGGAGCCCCAGGAATCCATCATTTTCTTGAATAATAGCTTCTGATGTAGCAGTACTAAAAGAACAAACATGTCTACACCTACAGGAAAACCCAAGGATCCAAAACAGAGGTCAATCCTTGATATTTATTCTCCTGAATCAAGAGGAGCTGGCTCTACTCCAGGCTCTAATTCAAGCAAGCGAAAGAAGTTGTCTTCTGACGATACCTGGCGTGGCAGTTCAAGCACAGCTGTACATGTTGTCCAACCATCGGCCACACATCAACTCTTGCTGGCAGTAGAGCTGCTTCTTCAGGTGCAGACAGTGCATCTACATGTGCTGACATTGGTTTGATATCTTCACATGCTGACACTTTGTCTAGAGCTCCTCCTTCCTTGGCTGACATAGCATCTCCTTCATTTGTAGTGGCCACTGAAGGCTCTTGTTCATGTGCAGACATTGCTGTGATGGTTTCACGTGATGCTGACCTAAGCAATACTTCAACTTTCCTGGATAGCGCTGAGTGTTCTTTCAATCCTGAGATTGAGAATTGTTCTTCCAGTGTTGGCATGCTTGATCCCCCCACTGTTGCTTGATCTCCTGACATTTCACTCCTCTAGGGAGAGCACAGGCAGCTCTTGGTTGCAGAGAGATGACAGCATGCAGATGCGTCAAGCTGAGCAGGGCATTCCAAGAAGATCTCCAGCTCCCAATTAAGATGACAGTGTGGTGACAAATATGTCACAAATCAATATAGTGACCCTGTACAGCCCAAACTTCCTACATACCCTGTAACTGGTTCCCATAAGTTTAACTGAGAATACAAAACATATCCTTGGATGGAGTATTCAGTTCTGAAAGATTAAGTATACTGCCTTACATGGAGAAATTTTGGTTCTACTTCTGGAGGAGGGGGTGTGCACCTGGCAATATTTCATTTGTTGACAAAGGCTTTGCTAAATGGGAAAAGACAGGTCATGCTTTAAAGGTGCAATCAGATTGTGATAAGCATAAATCTTCATTTGTAGCTTGGGCAGACTTTAAGTGTGTACAACAGACTACAGGCCCTCAACACTCAATTGTTTCCATGCTAGAAAAGGTTGGGCACCAAGAGATTGAAGAGAATCATCAACATGCGCTGCAGTTACTAAAGGTTGTATGTGTTTTGGGTCATCAAGGACTTACTTTCCGAGCCACAGACGAATCGGAACAGTCCCACAATAAGGGAAACGTCATAGCAATATTGTGTTTGCTGTCTGATAATAATGAACTTCTTAAAGTAAAAATGGCTAGAAGATATGAGCACTACACATCTCCTGAGTATCAAAATGACATGATCTCAGTTGTGGCAAATCTTGTATGTCAGAATATGGTTAGGAAAGTGACAAAGCAAAAGACATTTCACATAAAGAACAAAGGAGCTTTGTGATCCAGTTTGTAGATAAACATGTGAAAATTCAGGAAAAAGCCACGGGATGTTACCTCATGGAGAAGTTGGATGCCTCCAGTTTAGCTGTATCCATTGACAATTCTGTATGCAACGCTGGCCTTGACTGGAAGAACTGTGTGGCACACTGCTATGATGGGGCATCAGTAATGAGTGGCTGTTTCAATGGAGTGCAAGCGAAAATAAAAGAAATTGCTCCACAGGCAGTTTACATTCACTGTCATACACATCGTCTAAACCTTGCGTTAGTGCAAACTATCACTAACATACAAACAGTGAAAGATTTTTTCTCAACTTCGCAGGTTGTGTATGTGTTCCTTTCACAAAGTTCTCCTCGACACAAACTCTTTGTAAAAGCTCAAAAAGAAAGCGGTCTGGCAGTATACGAATTAAAAAGACTTTCTGGCACTAGATGGTTTGATTGGTACGGTTGTGTTAAAAAAAATATAGCTCGATTTGAGACCATTGTAGTTGTTTTCAATGCAATAGAATCACAACAGCGTGACAAGCAGGCTTGTTCAGAAGCCAGAGGACTTCTCCGAAATATGCAGTGCTTTGAGTTTTTGCTAACTTTGCTAAGTGTGTCAGCAATTCTGAAAAAGATGAATGTGTTATCTGAAGAACTTCAGTGAAAGGATCTTGATTTCCCAACTGCAAGTGAACTAATTCAAGTGTCAAGAACTTCCCTTGTTAATGTCAGGAACAAGGGCCTGTGGTGCAGGAGGAAGCAGGTACGGCATATCTAAAAACTACAATTCCCAGCAGGCATGGGGAAATGTGTAGTTCCTTGGGCCTGTCGGTACTCAGCTGCCGGCACTTTGCAATTAGGGATTGGGCTCTTAACGGCCGCCCGCCCGTGCTCATATGCTGTTGATTAATATTGGAGAGCATGGGCGGCGGCGGCGACGGCGGCAGGAGCGAAGCAAGAACACTGAAGGTGTAAGCGAGTGGCGGGAAGGAATCACGCCGGTTATGTCGCAAGGCATCTTTATATCCCGGGGTGCGGCGGCACACGCTCCTTAATCTGCTCCAGAGCTACAGGTCCGGGTCAGCCGCAGTTGGCTCCCGGACCATCAGTTAAGTGTTTCTATGTTTGTTTACTTGGCCGGTTTACGGCATTAACATGGAGTAAATCAAAAGCTTCAAGTATTTATGTCCGGACGTCTGAGGAAAACGTCCGGACCAAAAGTTAAGTGCAGGCACATAAATCCTTGGTTTTTGGGCAAGATAAATGCCAGTCTGGTAGCCGGCACATTGCTTACCTCACGTTCTAGGCACCAGGGAAAATTCAACTCTTCTAATCCGCATTTCCAGTTATTAAGTTTTTTCTATGTGCAGTGTATTATGTTAATCCATGTTTTGTGAGGCATGTGAACGTCTCAATGTTCTCTGTTCATTATCAGTGTGTTATGGTTTTAAGTCATTTCAAGTTATTCGCTTTTCCCAAATGGAGAAAAGCGCCTTTCTATGTGCATTATGTTGTGGTAATCCATTGTTTGCTCGCGATTTGTGTAGGGTGACGTGTTATGTGTTCATTAATTACTGAAGATAGAGTCAGGTCAGGTTGCAGGAGTATTAAGCTATCTAGTCAGGAATTGTAGGGGTCTTTTGTCATTTTATGTCTTTTTGTCTTCCCTTCCTTCCCCTTATTGGTCCATCCCCTTTCCCTAACTCCTTCTTCCCCCCATTGGCTGCCACGTGGCTACCTGTAATTCGAACATCCAGGCGCCCGTGCCAACCACGGTGGGAGGGGTCGATCCATTCGGCTTCTGTGGTTCGGGAGAGGGGATTGAAATCCTCCTCCCTTAAGTTTAGTTGTGACAGAATCAACAGCCCCCGATTTCGGGATTACTGAACAACCCAGGCCAAATGGATAACCCTCCCTCGTTAGCGGAAGTGCTAAAGGCACTTCAGGAGATTCAGGTGGAATTGATACATGTCAGACAGGAATCTAGTACTCTGAAGAATCAAGTACAAGGATTGGTAGCACAAGGGACTCCTTTGGGGGAAGCAGGGTCTTCTACCAGCAGAGCAGGAACAAGAACGCCCACTGTGGTGGTTCAAGCTCCCAGTAGTGTACCATTGGCTGCGCCTGAAAGATTTTCTGGGGATCCAAAAAAATACATGACGTTCTTGACCCAGTGTAGGTTACATTTCCTGTGTAAACCATCGGCCTTTGAGACTATTCAAGCAAGAACTGCCTTTGTGATTTCATATCTAACAGGAGATGCGGCCGCCTGGGCAATGCCATTGGTACAGAAAGATGATCCATTATTGTATAATTGGGATAATTTTCTGGCAGAATTTGGTCGATTATTTGACCGAAGGGAAGTGTCATTGGCACAAGACAAGGAGTTATTGGCACTAAAACAGGGTACCAGGGATTTGGTTTCTTATGTGACACACTTCAATAGACTGGTAATTGAAACAGATTGGCCAGAAAATAAACAGACAGTTTTATTCTATCAGGGCTTGAAAGAAGAATTAAAAGACGCTATGGCACAGGTGGAGCCTCAGCCCAACACATGTACAGCTATGATTGATTTGGCATTAAGGTTGGACCATAGGATGAATGAATGAAAAGGAGATAAGAAAAAACCAGAGGTGGTACCTTTTGTACGATTGGATAGAGGAAGGGTGAACAGAAACGGTGAAGGGGAACCTATGCAGATTGGAGGGGTGAGGGGACCTTTATCAGCTATAGAAAAGGAGCAGAGGAAGGTTAATAATTTGTGTTTGTACTGTGGTCAACCTGGACATTATATTCATACTTGTCCAAATACCCCCAAAAAGATAGGTGGTGGAGATAAGAGCAAAAGCGAGTCGGGAAAAGGATTGGGCCGGCCTTAAGGGGAACACAGGTGTCAGGCTCAGTGGTAGAAAAGTTCCCCACTTGGGTAGCAAATACTTCACGAAAAGGTAATTCTCATTTGTATATCTTGGTAACTTTATTTTTTGCTTGTACAAAACAGATGGTGTCAGCCATGATAGAGTCAGGGGCAACTGGAAACGTTATTGACATTGATTTGGCCAAAAGACTGGGGTTACCATTGCGAGAAAAGACTCAGGTGGAAGGGGTGCAGGCGGTGGATGGGTCGCCTTTAATTTCAGGACCCATTTGTCAACAAACTCAACCCATAGAAATGAGGTGTCAGTCTGGACATGTGGAGGACATTGTACTGGATCTAATTGCAGCTCCCCAATTTGGTCTTATTTTAGGAATTCCTTGGTTGACTCAGCATAATCCAAGAATTGATTGGGTAGCTAGAGAGATTTCTTTTGAAAATCCAGAATGCATTGGTCACATTGAGGAGGAGGTGAGTCCTGCATTGTTTTTGGCAGATCATCCACAGGCAGTGCAAGTGGTGGGGGCTGTGGGGTTACAGGTTCCGGCTCAATATCAAGAGTTTGCAAATGTGTTTGACAAAGGAGGAGCGGAACAATTGCCTCCCCATAGACCATATGACTGTGTTATAGAGTTAGAACGCGGGGCTAAACTGCCATGTAGCAGAATCTATGCATTAACAGAAACTGAAAACCAACATCTGAGAGAGTATTTGGATGATATGTTAAAGAAAGGATTCCTTCGACATTCCACATCACCAGTCTCATCTCCATTGTTTTTTGTGCCTAAAAAAGAAGGTACATTGAGGACATGTATTGATTATCGTGCCTTGAACAAAGTAACAGTAAAAAACAGATATCCACTCCCTTTAATTTCTGGATTGCTGGATCAAGTAAAAACAGCAGTGGTATACACAAAACTTGATTTACGTGGAGCTTATCATTTGATTTGTGTCAAAAAAGGTGATGAGTGGAAACTGCATTTAGAACTAAGTTTGGACTGTTTGAATATTTGGTTATGCCTTTTGGTTTGTGTAATGCTCCTGCGGCATTTCAATTTTTTATGCAGGAGGTTTTGAGTGAGTTTTTGGACATTTTTGTTATTGTATATATTGATGACATTCTAATTTATTCTAATTCACAAGAACAGCATGTGAACCATGTAAGGGCAGTGTTAAAGAAATTGCAGGAACATCAGTTATATGTGAAATTGGAAAAATGTGCCTTTCATGTGAAAAGAGTGGAGTTTTTGGGTTTCATTTTGACCCCGGAAGGGATAATTATGGACAAAAGCAAGGTGCAAGCAGCCCTGGACTGGCCCATACCCCAGTGTGTCAAAGATATTCAATCTTTTTTGGGTTTCGCCAATTTCTATAGACGATACATTACTAATTTTTCTCAGATTGTGGCACCGATAACAAGGTTATTAAGAGAAGCAACAAGTTTTTGTTGGGATGTGGGAGCGGAAAAGGCGTTTCAAGAACTAAAAATGGCATTTACCACAGCTCCAGTATTACGACATCCAGATTTGGATAGGATGTTTCAAGTAGAAACTGATGCGTCCAATGTGGCCATAGGAGCAGTATTATCTCAGAAGGATCCAGGAGGGAGTTGGCATCCAGTAGCCTATTATTCACGAAAGCTCACTCAATGTGAACAAAATTATTCCATCACTGATAAAGAATTGTTAGCTATCAGGGCAGCTTTCTTGGAATGGAGACATTATTTTCTGGGGGCTAAACATCAGGTGGTGGTAGTGACAGACCATAAAAACCTACAGTACTTTAAGACGGCTCACACATTGAGTCCTAGACAACTACGGTGGTCTCAATTTTTCAACGAATTTGATTTTGTGGTTACCTTCCTCCCGGGAAAAAGAAATGGAAAAGCAGATGCCTTATCACGCCAACAAAACATGGACAACATGGTATCGGAAACTAAATCTATAATTCCGGCAGAGAAGGTGGTAGGAGCCGTAGTCTCTAAGTTGATGAAGCAGGTGAAACAGGCAATGAGGAATCAAAAGAATCAGAGTTGGGGAGTGAATAACCCTTTGGAAACATTTAAAGAGAATCTCCCTTATTATGATGGCAGATTATATTTGCCCACTTTGGAATTCCAAACGAAGGCTATGCATTGGTGCCATAATTCCCCTCTGGCTGGACATTCAGTGAGTAAAAAGACACAGACTTTAGTGGAAAGATACTTTTGGTGGCCCAATTTGAAACAAGAGGTAATCAAGTACGTGCAGGAATGTGAAACATGCATACGAAGTAAAGCCGATCGCACCAAGAAGTCAGGGTTACTTAAACCCTTGCCCACTCCCACCAAAATATGGACACACATATCAATGGACTTTATCACAGACTTACCACCGGATGATCAGTATGATACGATTTGGGTGGTAGTAGATTACTTGTCTAAACAGGCTCACTTTGTGCCTTGTAGAGGCATTCCAGGAGCAGGGGAATTGGCAGAATTGTTTTTGCAGCATGTGGTTCGCCTGCACGGACTACCACGTACTATTGTGTCTGATAGGGGACCGCAGTTTACATCAAGGTTTTGGCACGCTTTCTGTCAGGTGTTAGGAATCAATTGTGCCCTGTCTACTAGTTACCATGCCCAGACGGATGGACAAACTGAAAGAGTTAACCAGACGCTGGAGCAATATTTGCGCTGTTATTTACATGAAGGAATGGAGTCGTGGGTTCAAGCCTTATGGTTAGCGGAATTCACTTATAATAACGCGGAACATGCTTCCCTGGGATTGGCTCCCAATGAGTGCTTGTATGGGCAGGTACAGGAAATGTTATCAGAACAGCTACCAAATGTTGAGAATTTTCCAACACTCCAAAACAGAAAACAATTGCTTCTAACCATCAGACAGAAGGCGCGAGATAATTTGGAATATGCAAAAACTCAATATAAGTTGTACGCAGACAGAAAGAGAAGGGAGGCTCCGCAGTACAAGGTGGGGGATAAGGTATGGCTATCCACACGCAATTTGCCTCTAATTGGATCTCGAAAATTTGCTCCCAAATTTATTGGACCCTATGAAATAGTAAAAATTGTGTCAGAAGTTGCTGTGAAATTGTGTTTGCCTAAATCTCTGAGAATCCATCCGGTATTCCATGTGTGTCTGCTTAAACCTGCAGCGCCTGGACCACGCGTGCAGAGACCTCCAGCTATCCACAAAGAGGGTCATGCGGAATATGAAGTAAAGCAGATCTTGGACTCAAAAAGGAGGAGACAAGTGTTATGGTATTTGATCCGGTGGGCTGGTTATGGACTGGAATATTGCTCCTGGGAACCTGCTAGTGCAGTGCATGCACCTCGTCTGGTAAGAATGTTTCATGCAAAGTACCCGGAAAAGGCAGGTCCTGGGAAGAGCCCTGGAAGGGGAGGCAATGTCAGGAATGAGGGCCTGTGGTGCAGGAGGAAGCAGGTACAGCATATCTAAAAACTACAATTCCCAGCAGGCATGGGGAAATGTGTAGTTCCTTGGGCCTGTCGGTACTCAGCTGCCGGCACTTTGCAATTAGGGATTGGGCTCTTAACGGCCGCCCGCCCGTGCTCATGTGCTGTTGATTAATGTTGGAGAGCAGGGGCGGCGGCGGCGACGGCGGCAGGAGAGAAGCAAGAACGCTGAAGGTGTAAGCGAGTGGCGGGAAGGAATCACGCCGGTTATGTCGCAAGGCATCTTTATATTCCGGGGTGCGGCGGCACACGCTCCTTAATCTGCTCCAGAGCTACAGGTCCGGGCAGCCGCAGTTGGCTCCCGGACCATCAGTTAAGTGTTTCTATGTTTGTGTAATGCCCACCTGGTTTCCACGGGGGCGCTGATCTAGTCTGGATTACTGCGGCCTCTTCTAGCGTAATGCGCAGGACCCGGAACACCGATTGGACAGGACCTCCAAATCGTGCTTCCTTGGCCCGTAGGAATATCCTTCTGCAGATGAGAAAGGGGATTAACAGTCTGCAGAATGGTGTGCTAGCTCCCCCCTTCCCCCCTCCGTTCCTCTCCATTCCTCCAAACCCGGTTTAAGCTCACCTTATGGTTTGGAAGGTTGAACTCTCCATCCTGCTTCTGGTGCAGGGGCGCGCGTTCGTCCAGTTACTTCACTGGTTTTCAGAATGACGCTGGCAAAATCCACTTGACTTTCCTGAGCGATGCGCCGTAAGTATGAAAGTTCAAAGTTCAAGTGAGGCCCCCTTTATGCTGTCTTTCTCACCTGTGATCTGTCCTTTATTTCAGGTGCAGAATGAAGGCGATGCGTCGAGGGGTTAACCTGCCGAGGTGAGTAGTAATGAGGGCGATCCATCTAGATGTCCTTATCATTCCTCTGAAATGTCTCTAGTCCTTTCCCCATAGGGGCCGGGGTACGGTACCTGCCAACGGGGCGGCGCCGACCCGAAATGTGGAAGAAAAGCCGGTAAGTATTATGGCTGTTAATCAGGCTTTCCTTCTGTGTGTCCTTCTGCTCACCTTTTGTTTATTCCTCTCTCCCCTAGGTGCAGAGATGTGGCGTCCGATGCTGACAGCCGCGATGGAGCCGGGAGATGTCTCGAGGACAGGACAGGTGAGTGAAGCGTGGCGCTGCAGCGAGCAACGCGATGCTTTTAAATTGAAGTCTTCCTTCAGGGATGCTGGCGAGAAGATTCCGGATGCAGGTAAGAAGCTTGAAATAATCCTTGGTTTTCACCTTTCTCTTCTCTTCCTTCCTTGCAGGTCTTCCAGGTTCAAGACGGGCGTGGCTGTAGTCCAGGAGCAGGAGCAGACACGGTGAGCGTTAAGCTGCAGGAAGCAGAACAACGCGAAGCATGAGCTGCTGTCTGGGCGTGGCTTAAATAGCCTCCAAAGAAGTCCCAGGTATGTATCCTTCCCCAACTAGGTATGTATCCTTCCCTGGCCACGCCCGACTGAAAAAATAGTCCCCATGAAAAAATAGTCCCTTTCAGGTCTCAGGGAGGCCTGAAGCGTGCAGCATGGTCTGCATCAGGTAAGTGCACAAAACACCTCCCTTTATGAGACTGGCGCCTATGGCGCCAGGACTGATGTCCAACATGAGCCTGGCGCCAAAGGCGCCAGGTCTGAGTCCAAAGAGTCCCTATAAGGGGCCGCTGGGCTTTTACCCAAGGGCATGATGCCTGCTTCCGGGGGTGCTGGGCCTGGCCTGATGCTCCGGGGGTAGGCATCATGACAGTTTGTTTACTTGGCCGGTTTACGGCATTAACATGGAGTAAATCAAAAGCTTCAAGTATTTATGTCCGGACGTCTGAGGAAAAAGTCCGGACCAAAAGTTAAGTGCAGGCACATAAATCCTTGGTTTTTGGGCAAGATAAATGCCAGTCTGGTAGCCGGCACATTGCTTACCTCACGTTCTAAGCACCAGGGAAAATTCAACTCTTCTAATCCGCATTTCCAGTTATTACGTTTTTTCTATGTGCAGTGTATTGTTTTGTGAGGCATGTGAACGTCTCAATGTTCTCTGTTCATTATCAGTGTGATATGGTTTTAAGTCATTTCAAGTTATTCGCTTTTCCCAAATGCCTTTCTATGTGCATTATGTTGTGCTAATCCATTGTTTGCTCACGATTTGTGTAGGGTGACGTGTTATGTGTTCATTAGTTACTGAAGATAGAGTCAGGTCAGGTTGCAGGAGTATTAAGCTATCTCGTCAGGAATTGTAGGGGTCTTTTGTCGTTTTATGTCTTGTTTTCTTCCCTTCCTTCCGCTTATTGGTCCATCCCCTTTCCCTAACTCCTTCTTCCCCCCATTGGCTGCCACGTGGCTACCTGTAATTCGAACATCCAGGCGCCCGTGCCAACCACGGTGGGAGGGGTCGATCCATTCGGCTTCTGTGGTTTCGGGAGCCTCCTCCCTTAAGTTTAGTTGTGACAGTTAACCTTCGACAAGACTGCCATTGGGTGCAAATAATCAATGACGCAATGGAATTGGCAGAAAAATGTGCTATTGAAACAGTTGAAGACCACGACCAAAGAGCTTTTCAATTAAGGCAGCACCAACTGAGCAGCAAACTAACAGAATACTTTGTTGGTACTACTGTTGGGAAGAAGCCTGAACATTATGAGCACTCTGAGGATAGAATGCCACAGTCTGAATGGTTAAAGCAAGAGATGTTTTTCTCCACCTTGGATAGGTTTGTAAGAGAGTTGGAGGTTTGTTTTTTATCAAGGCTGCGGGTATGTTCAATCCAAGGGCTAAAAATGTCTTGGATGACCCATTTGCAGATGTTCTAACTGAGCACTACCTAGGGCCCCAAGTAAATTATGCTGGATTGCATTCAGGCATTCATACTGCAAGGAGCTTTTTATATGGCAAGACTTTAGCAGGTATTCACCCTGTCAGATACTATCTCAATACATCACCAGGAGGCTTTTCAGAGGTCCTAAACCTGTTGGATCTGGTCCTTACATTGCCGATTACAAATGCAACAAATGAGAGGTTCTTCTCCTGTTTGAAAAGAGTTAAACACTATTTGCGAAATAGATGTGGAGACAAGAGACTTAGTGATTTGTTGGTAATGGCATGTGAACCTATGGAGGTTGACGAGGTAAATTTGAGTGATGCCATTGACCGATTTGCTGACATACAGCACAGGAGGTGTCCTCTGAAAAGATGAACCATTATATTCTTTGACATTGCTGGATAATAGCTCAATTTTCCAGTTAGGTCCTTCTTTTCAAGTCACGCAGACCTAATCAGCACCACATACAGTCTTCAAAACCATCTGCTACTATCCTACACTACCAGCCTCGTCTCCTCATGAAGTCAGCCATGATACATCGCTGATGCACTACAACCGGTTTGTGTCTTACCTTCAAAACACTGCATGGTATGCTGTTGAGTTTTGTCAGCATCCTATTGTTTACCAGTGAGCTAAGCAACAATGGACCATTACATCCGAAACATCCCATTAAGAAGGGCACCACAAACACTTACAGCCAGTCATGTGTGTCCTCAAAATGGCAGCATCTGCCACACTGCCGGCATCCTACAGATTTTCAGTCTAAGCAACAGCGAGACATTCAATTAGTATTTTCCTGTGAAGCCAGACAGGCACTACTAGTAGCACAGCCACAAACATCTACCAAATGCCAGTCTCTTACAATTTGAGTAGCCTCCATCAGCATCTTCTTGACAAGTCAGCCAGAAGCTGCAGGACAGCTGGAGTTCTGTGTCATGAAAACATTTGCTATCCCGCCTGGCTCTTCTTCATTTCCGGTCAATGAAGCAATGATGAACCATCTAAGCAGAAGCTTCTTTTAAACCAGTCGCCAACTGCCCCACAGCTACAGTTCTGTCTTCTCAATGCCAGCACTGTATCCTTGATTTGTAGTCAACCAAGCAACAATGAGACACACCCAGTCAGTGTCTTCTGTTAAAACCAGGCAGGTATCATCCACATCATAGCCAGTTTTCTGTGACATCAAAACAGCACCTGCCATACTTGCAGCCTCTTCTCTGCCAAACACCTGCAGCTCCACTAACAGAGTTCTGTGTCTTGATCTGTTGCCATTGAACACTCACAGCCCTCCTCTCTGGTTTCCGGTCACACCTAAGCAACAACCGGCCTTCGAGTCAGAATCTTCGCCTTACATGAGGAAAGGCATGCACCATTTGTTCCGCAGCCCAACTCTTTTACCATTGAAACAGCAGCAGCGGGCACGTCTGTCAAGCCATTATTCTGCTCAATCTGATAAGAAACTACATATTAAGTCTTATGATCAGAATGAAGGAAGAGCAACTGCTGGGCATTATCCCCAAATCTATGCAATAGTACTAATTGTTGGAATGTGTACTATTATGCAGAGGTGTGGGTGTAGAGGACAATGAACATGTAGGAACAGAAACTTAGGCATATAAAAAGTGTTGGTGAGTGTGGGAGTAATGCAAAATGCAGCCAGGATTTCTTTTCCCGTAATATATGGGGACAGGACTTATGAGGCTTTTGGTACTGAAGTTGGCCTCACTCAGTAATGCACTGTATGCCTTGAACATATTTTGAACTATTCTTTTGGCAGCCAAAATAACACAAGAAGTGTTACACCAGAAGCCTCATGAGAGTACAAGGAAGAAGATGGAGTTTTGATCTCTGTTTTCTGGATGTGAGTATAATACCTACCCATCCTCCAAATGATTGATGGGCACGGCAGGTTTGCACGTAGAGTACTCCAAGTACTCTCCTTTTCAGATTTTGGGTAAGGATGCAGAACTAGAATGGCAACGCAGAAGCACTTCATAAGTGGAATAACAGGTTTCAATGTTGGTAATAACGCACCAAACCTCTGCAGACCTTATATGGTAGGATGTGTACCTGAAACAAACAAATTATACTTGTTTTGAAAGTGAGTGCGATGGTAGTAATGTATAGAAACAAGAACTTGAAATGTTTTTTCCTCTTGACTTATGCAAGTACTTTGAAGATGATTAGGTAGCAGTATTTGCCAATGCACTAATCAAACCCATTTTAAACTCAGCTCTAGGTTCTGAAGGAGATGCAAATCGGAGATGTCTGGCTGTTTGGTGCAGGAGTAATGAAGTCCATGAAACAACTGCAAACAGTACAATACAACGCTGAAGGTAACTTGTCGAATCAGAAGAAAATAGGGTAAGTGCCAAAATCATTAAAGACAGGATGACATTGACTAGAAGAATACATGTTCGCTGGTGAAATATTCTCCATCTACTCTTTTATCCTGGCTTTCCCCTATTCCTACACCCCCCTTGTCCTCCCAGCATGTGATTTCGCTCTGTAGTCCTATTAAAATAACAGGGCGGATCCACGTAAAGAGGGGATTTAGGTTCATACACTTTGCGTGGCAACACGGACCTTGACACTGCTACATATGATCCATTCTTGTATGAAATGTCACAATACAGTGATATCGTAACCATATTTTTCTTAGTGTACTGAGGGATAATGCTTTATGAGGCCACTTCCTGTGATGGCGTGTGGAGTTGTGGTCAAACAACATCACTTCCTGTGATGTCACATGGGTGTGGTCAAATGGCATGACTTCCTGTGATGTCACTTTTGGGGGTGTGGCATTGTGATGTCACTTCCGCTACCCCAGGCATTTTGGTGAAATTACATCCCTGTTGGTATTTAGAGCTTATTGACTCCTACTGTCTAGGTTCTGACATTAAGATAAATGAGGGCGTAAAGGCAATCACATTATCTATCTAATCTCCCTCAGGTACTTCCAAGACTAGACCTACTCTATCTTAGTTATTAGTGGCTAAAAGGGCTATAAGGTTGTGCCTTTCAGACACTGTACCATGCTCGGTCTCCTTCTTCTCAGGCCCGATGTTCCTCTCCCTGTCTCGGACTGCTGTTCCCCTACAGCTACTCTCCTGCATTCCACTCCGCCTACATTCTCTCTATGTCTTATTATTCTGTCCTTCCGATTTTTCTCTTTCTTCATGGATCTATGGGTAGTATATGCCAGATGTGTGGGACGGCAAAGGGGTAAATTTTACACATAATGCTTATGTGAGAATGCTGGAAGGGTCTCTGAGTTAAATATCTTAAGCCCCTTTTTATAGCAAATGGCATTCGTACTACCACTGAAGCAATGTTGTTTTGTAGCTCTTCCCCCAGCTTAGATGTGTTTTTATATGTAGCAAAATGTATCTACCAAGCCTGGTTAAAAATGTGTCTTTTTGTTATCTCCCCAGGCAAAACGTAGGCAAACATCCTTACAATGCTTGATTTCAACTGCCCTCCCTGTCGGAATTTCTATTCATTTGTACTGTGATTTGATGTGTATTGAACTTGCATATTTATATATTTTAATGTGATTGTATTTGTCGTTATTTAGTTTTGTGTAATTAATGGATTTTAGATATCATGATACTCTTAACCTGTGATTTATCTTATGTTGATATAAAAATTAACTTAGTTTTTTCTATGTTCTTTTATGCTTCTACACTGAATAAAGCAAATGTAAAATGAAAACTGTTTCTCTTTCTCCTTCTACTACCTGCCGGCACCCTTCACTCTTAGTACTTTATACCCACACACTGTTACTTGCTCCTCTACACACCTATACCCTTCTCCACATCACTACTCCCTCCTCCACACTGCTACTCTCTGCTCCACACTAGTACTGCCATTCGACAATACTGTCACTGCTTCTCACCATCTACTCAATCACCCTTCTTTCACTCTCTTAGCCACTTTCTAGTCACTCTCTACACTCTCTCTAATACTCTCACTTGCCTTGCACGCACACTCACAACTCAGTAACCCTTATTCTCATCAACCTCAAATTTTCTCTAATTCGCCTCCCCACTCAAATTCACTATACGTCCTGCTGGTTTCGTGGTCTACCACCCGTTCCTTCTCTGAGTTTCCTGGTGTCCCTCTTATCCCTCCCTTCATCATCCCATTGGATTAATGGCCATGGCAAATCTGGCCCTGTCTTCCATACCCTGGAGATGTTAAAAACAAAGGAAGTTAAAATTATCAGGTTAAGCCCCACCCCTTTTCTCTGGGTGGCCCATGTTGCAAAGTGTCCAAGTCCATGATAGGGGGGCTCGGTGTGGTTCTCTCCTAGGTAAGTGAAGTTTCTTCCAGTGTTCCATGATAAGTCCTTCTCGAAGAGCGTTTTGCATGGGGGTTCGGTGACTGTGTGCATGGGTGCCGGGGAGTGATGCACAGCATCTCTGGCAGCTGCGTAAGCGCTCTGGGTTCTCGTTCACTGGCTCTCTCTGTCTCCTTCTCTCTGCGACACAGATGAGAAAAGAGCATTGGCTGCTGATGGGTTGCAAACATGTGAGTGGTCTCTGAAACTGCTGTGGTCTCACTTCTGGTTCTGGGAAAGAAACAAGGGCAGCATTTTCTGTAAGAGGCATGGGGTGATGCAGGTTGGTACTGCACATATACAAGCAAGAGTTTAGGGAGGGGACCGGAATTGGGGCACTCTCAATTACCACCTTCCCTCTCTGGGGTAGGACTGGCTTTGGCTTCCACCCCAGTAGTCACCCACCCAAGGCTGAAAGGGGCTCCTATCCCCTCATGACAAGTTCAAGTTACTGACTTTGTACCATACCTCCACCCTTTCTCTGAAGTCCTCCTCCTTATGCTTGCCATCTGGGTATAGTGGGGTAGAAAATCCACATTTGTCTGTTTTTGAGCCGCTTTATGTTCAGCTCTCAAGGAGAAGAGTTGTAGAGCCAAGAACCATCTCAGGAGAGTAGGGTTGGCATCCTTGTTTCTTGGCATCCAGACTATTGAGTCTTGTTCTTTCATGATTTTAAACTGTCGACCAGTCAGATAGTCGCATAAAGTCAGCACAGCCCACTTTGATGGCTAAACATTCTAACTCGACCATTGGATAGTTCTTCTCTCGGGGCAAAGGTTTCCTGCTGATGAACATTATTATTTTTTCTTCTCCCTCCGTCACCTGCAACAGTACTGCCCCCAGACCAACAGAAGAACTATCTGTTTGCAGAATCAATTCTTTAGTAAAGACAACAATGCTGAGTACTGGACTTTTTCAAAGAGCTTCCTTTAGTTTGTTATAAGCCTTTTGCATATCTGTAACCCACTGGATGATGCTAGAGTGGCCTTTGGCATGTTTGTCAGTAAGGGACCAGCTTTCTCAAACCTGCCTGTTTATAACTTGGAACCCCAGATACTTTACGCTGGATTGGGCCTGTTGGCATTTAGCTGGATAAGCTGTTAGATGTGCCCTGCACAGCTGCTCACAGACTGCTGTTAGATGTTGGAGATGGTGTTCCTAGGTTTTGCTGTATGCAAGAATGTCATTGTGATATGTGCCAGCAAATGATCGACATGGGGCCAACACTGTTACAAGAAAGGTGAAAAGACAACACTGTTGTACTGTGTATGTTGTACTTGAGCTCATCTGCTGCTCCCATCGCAATGCCACACTTCCAAAATCTTGTAGCATTGTGATCCATAGCTCTGCTCTTGGCTGCCCTTTTTAGTTCCTGAAGAGGGGGGGGTCCGCAAGACATACATGCAGGGCCCTTGTTCCCACAAGAGACTGTCGGGAAAGGGTCAGGGGACACTGGGTAAGGATTAATAGCCCTGCACTTGCAGCCCTAAAATCCTTTCAGACAGATCTCAACAAGTCGAGCTCAGTCCTTTTCTACCTCACTGCACCACCCTAGACTGTGAAGTTCAACAAGGTTCATCACTATCCACACTCCCTTTAAATGCCAAAATCAATCTGCCATTCAGCATCATCAGATCCTTCTATGTAGATTTTGTAAGAAGATTCAATTCAACACTACAGATAGGTCAATGCCTAGTCTGGGATACTGAATGGAAACCCTTATTGATATATCTTTATGTCCAGTTCATGAGTTCTGGATGACTACCCCTATATAACACCCCTCTCTTAGAATCCCCCTGACCCCACTGAGCCAAGAAGTAGTTCTGTTTTGCAAGTTTAAAAGGTTTATTTGAGAATGTAAACAATATATATATATCACACTTTATAATAAATTAATAACTGAATATCACACTTAATCTGAGCAGTAATCAATAATGGATAGTCTGGCACTAGCACACTTCTTTATAATCAATGATGAGTGGGTATGGGATGGATAAGATAGCAACAATACTTGTATGGTTTCAAATAGATGCAATGTGGAATGAAAATGCAGTACAGAAAATAACTTGATAGGATTTCAGCAAAAGACAATGTAATCACTTTCTTGGACAATTCACCCCCCCCCCCTTTATGCAATGTAAGGAGATGAAGAGGAGAGCACACAGTTCTTAGGAATGCAATCAAATAGAATTCAGTTCAATTCCCCCCCAGCAGCTTATACAACAGATAGGAGTTTTGAAACACAGGCAAAATGCTTTGAATATGGTGACAATGAAGTGAGAAATATGCTGAAAATGCTTTTAATTCCCTTTAGGAGGTTCAGGGTGAGTGAGAGATACTAGGGATGAGTGCAGGCTCACTTTAGCAATGATTCAGAGATGGTGATTAAGAGGCAAACGAATTTTTAGCAAGGAAAGAAATGACTGCTGATGGTTACACGTGGCTGAATTTTTAACCAAGTCGCAAATCGCGGCAAAATTCGCAAGTGCGTGAATCGTGATTGCGGAAAAGGTATAAGGAGTAGAAAGTCGGTTCTAGGCTTGTTGGAAAGGTAAGATTCTAAGCTTTCAGAGGAAAGTTCGTAGCCCAAACGGTTCCAGAGATACGGACGATTAAATAAAGGTAGTTTTTCGGATTTTAAGTAAACTCAAAATGACAAGTGACAGCTATGCAGCTGCAGAATTGACAAGTGACAACTTCTAGGAGGCAGTTCTGGTTAGATGAAAATAGTTTGGATTAGATTATTTTAACTAAGAGATCGGTTCTGCACAGTTCTGCTAGGTACTCACAATATATTTTTGAAATAGGCCTCGCCACGGATCTGGTCAGGTTTTGGACTGGACTCCGGTTCTGGTCTCGGCACTTCACAGTGATCTGGGTCAGCTCTCTGGTTCTGCTCACAGCGGTCTGGGTCACTCTGGATCTCTGGCCTCTGGTTCTGGATACTGCTCTGCTTTCTCTGGGTACAGCACTGCTTCTGGATCTTTCTGCACAGCTTTCTCTGGACACAGCGCTGATCTGCAAGGCTCCTGGATGCTGCTACCGCTGTTAGGTTTGCTGGATGCTGAGGCCTGCTGAGAAGAGTTCTCAGTTTGTGGGGTTAGGCCCTTGCTTTGAGTTCTGAATCAAGTTCTTTGGAGTTTTAAAGTCTAAGTGTTGGATCTGGTATCTTCTGGAAGTTGTGTGGTCCGGCAGAGCGCGTTGCAGCAACTGGATTTGAATGTCCTCTCTAGCTTCCAGTGGCTCTTTTTATGTGTTTTGAAAATGGGTGTGTGCCTGGGCCTAGCTAAGCCTGCCCCTCTCTACTTGTCATTGGCCCAATTCTCCCCTCTCCCATGATTGGGGGAAGGAAATGTGAGTCAGAGTGATGCTGTAGGTTTTATGGGTCAGAGGATCCTCCCCTGGTCAGTTTGCCCACAAATCTATATTTGACCCAAATACATATTTGCACAGGTAAACATTTGTTTAAAATTGCATGCACCCATCACATATCACATGAGGTATACTCTGTTCAAACTCTGCTCTTCCTGGGGGCTTGCATTCAGAAATGGCAACATTTTGTGCTTTTTAGTGGGTTTTGCAACATCGGATTTTTCTCCAGATTTATGCACATATACACCTCCCTCCCACACATATCTCAGTAACTTTCCAGGTCGCTAGCTTAAACACAGAGCATGTGGTGTCAATAAATAGCGGGGTTTTGCCCCAGAACATCACACAAATTCCCAACGCGTCTTAAAACGTGCACAGAAAAAT
The DNA here is from genome assembly GCF_040938575.1 of Ambystoma mexicanum. Taxonomy (NCBI): domain Eukaryota; kingdom Metazoa; phylum Chordata; class Amphibia; order Caudata; family Ambystomatidae; genus Ambystoma; species Ambystoma mexicanum. Next base: position 263,891,567 of record NC_090922.1, read on the forward strand.
CACAAGAATTATGGTATCATTTAAATAATTTTGACAAGTCCGCACTGTGAGTTATACATCTTTCTTAGAATCATATTCTGGCCAACAGGGGTGTGTCTTTTCAGGTCACATGGTGTAGAAACCAGTTTATCCAGTTTCTGCCAAGCTCAGAGACCCTGCCCCTCCCAGCTTCTGCCAAGAGGAAGCTATTTTACGGTCCCCCCAATAAACCATCTGCCTGAGTCAAGGCAGGGCTTTGTTCAAAAGGAAGCCATTTACGACCACCCCAATAAACCATCTGCCTGGGCCCTTTCTTTAGTTTCTTGCAATCCCCTGGTAATTCAATCACAGAGTGTGTGACCTCCTTCTGGCAGGAGCAACAGAATGCAGCCAGGCCTGGGAATGCATTTGTTGGGCAAGCCCCCACTCCTGTCGGGGGTAGCTGTCTGGCAGAATTCCAGTTTCCTTAAGCCAGGTTTCAGGTAAAATGTCACTTTTTGTTCCCCAGTTTAAGTCAAGACAATTTTTACACATGCAGCTAAAACACTGATTCTAAGTTCTAAACTATGACATTTCAACAGTGACAACTATGTGACACTCAAAAGTAGGTCACTCAGTTAATTTAAACGTTTTCGATTTTTGGTAGTTTTAAATCCAGTTTCAGTTTAAGCCGCTGCAGACCTGCAGAGCTCAGCCAGTCTTGTTATAAACCTTTAAGTCACTTCAGAATATAACTTTACATTGTATCCACCACTCAGTAAGTCTTTCTTTGGCCTGCTTTGGGTTCATTTATTCAGTTTTACACAAATGTCTGGTGTTGTTTTAAAACACCGGCTTTCCGATAGTGGTGAGCACCAGTATTGCAGCCATTTTTGGGATCTGCCTTGGATTCAAGCATTTCAAACAAGAGATATTACATGGAAGTATATTCTCCAGGTTCAACACATGGCACTGGTGTTTTTCCTTTGGCACCCATTCCACTCATGCTCGCACTGGTGGGTGGCAGGTTAGGCAACCATTTTGGTGTGATCAAACTGCGTGGTTCTCCTGGATTCGGGCGCACATGTGGGCTTTTTGGCCATCTTGGATTTTCTAAGCCCACAGCACCAAATGTTGCAGCATGATAGCTGAAACGTGGGTCAGGACACCCAACAATTTACAAATGTCAGCTGACTACACCCAACTGGTAGCCAAAGCAGAGCCTTCAATCCCAGAAGCTCTCCATGGCTTCCTTAAAGCGATTAATGGAGACACATTGGAAATCTTAATCTCCGAACATCCACACCCTGCTTCTCTATCGTTCATGGCTTTATCCACCTAGATCTGTGCCTTACCCTACCAAATAGGTCTACAATGTGGGATTGTACATCCATGAATACCCAGCTAAATCATCTAATACATCCTGCAACATTCAACTCAAACTAACCTTTAACATTACATCCTTCATCTGCCCTCCTCACAAAGCTTCACTTCTCAGAGTCATAATGCTATCCAGGATGATCTATGCCAACTCTCTCTGCTCTGGTCTTCCCGGATCTCGCTGGTCAAATCTCAAACCATCCAATTCAAAACCTCCAGACTTATCTCAAAGCTCAATATCACACCTCACCAGCTCTTCCACAATTGCACTAGCTACACGGCCCCTTCCATCTAACTGGCAGACCCCTACATGACCAAGGACCGAGCAACATTAAGGAACCGTTTTATCTGCTAACCTTTCCTTTCCTTGTCACTATTCTTTGTGACTTCATGTAAGTGGAATGAGAGGGAATGTGGAATTTAAGGAGAATTTCCCGCCGCTGGTGTTGAACCTGTCGCAGCTGGAAGGACATAGTCTGGGTGGTGGCCACTGGTGAGTCCTGCTCTGTGATGCAAATGACTTAACATGTAATCGGATAAAGTAACCTAAAGGAAAACATACCTACAAATCTTGAGATGTCACATTACAACAGGAATTTATCAAGATGTACCAACCTTCAAGAAACCTCAGAACCTCAGATTCTGCACTCCTCAGCATTACCAAATTATCTCAGTAAAATCTAGGAGGCAGTTGCTTTGCACTGCAAGCTCCCTTCCTCTGGAATGCAATAGCCTCTAACCTCTGTCATGAAGAGAAGAACGCATGAGACAGACGGTCCTTCGAGATTGTTCTCTTCTCTCATCCCTTTTAAAGAAATAACTTCTCTTCCCATGAACACTGTCATCTTGGTTTCATGCACTCTAAAGTGACCCACAGGTTGCATTGTTGTGCAATAAGAAACATAAAATAAATCAGTGAATAAATGATAACATTATTTCCTCATTTTCACTCTGTGTTTCGTCTCAGAAACTGATTAAGATTCTTCCCAATCTCCATCCAGTCTTTGTTCTTTCCCCATTATCTAATTTTGCTGGCTGATTGTGCCATACCGAAAATGTCTGATGAGGATTACTATTAGAGATACTACCTGGGCAGTCAGGCTGGGGGCTGTTGACAAAGGGTGTCTCCTGTAATGTGCTGTACACTGTTCTAGTCCAAAGTGGCTCTGTGTCTACTTGAGTATACTGTTTTCCTCACATTCCTGTATCTACTGTTTTGCTCACAATTGGCCCTGCATTTATACAGCATACTACTGACCTCACTGACGCACCAATCCTCACCACCAACATGCTTATGCTCTCCTTCCTTCTCCTACTCACTACCCTGATCTGCCCTTCTCCTTTTGGCTACAACCCCACCAAAATAGAACTCCACCTCTTTTTCCCCTGTCCTATCTCATCTCTATCCTACCCATTGTAAACAGTGGCAAATTGATTGCCAATCATATTCTAATCTTATCTACCAGCCCTACCTTTCCTCTTAAATGGTCCCCTCTTCCTCCTCCTGCTCTTCTACTCTCACTCTTGGATTATTGAGTGCACAGTCCCTCTGTAAGTAATTGTATTTCCTCTATGATCACTGCGATGACTATAACCCCTAGTTTGCGCTCATGAGCCCCATTGAAACTAGCATAGCCCTCCATGACACTGCCTCATTAACCGCCATAGACAGTTACCCCACTACCTTCCCTCACTCACCCCGGATGTCCACCCTGCCTCATGATCAAAATCAGAGCTCCTCCTCCCTCTTTCAAACACATTGCCACCCAACTTCTAACACCCACTCCACTCATGTTTCTCCTAATCTTCGGGACCTGATGCACCTCAGCTTCTTCCCTGTCCTCGTCCCTTCTCTCGATTCCAAGTGAGTACTACATTTCTCTAATGAGTGACTTCAATTGCCCCTAATTTTCTTTCCCCTTTCCCCTGCAACTTGAAGTAAACTACTCACTGACCACCCTGCACAATCGAGGGTAATTCCTTCAACTAAGTATTTCTGTCTCAATCCCATAAAACAACTAATCTTACTATTCTTGTTTCTCCATCTGACCACTTTCTTTCACTTCAACGTCTCTAGTCCTCCTCCTCCTCTACCACACTCCCACTCTCTTCTCTCTCTTAGCATCAGACAACCCTGGCTCTCTGGCTCCCTACGTAGCTGAGTTCAGGTTGTCCCAATGATCTCTGTTCTCTTCTCAGGACTCTTCCATTGAACATGTATTTGATAACCTCTGCCTGGCCCTCAATACCACTATTCTGCTTGCACATTCACCCCTCCACCCGTTGCACTCAACCATGGAGTCTTCCTGAGATTCACCAACTAAAGACTGTGACTCTCCATCCAATTATGTGCAAATCGCGCACTCCACAGCTCCTTAACACATACCTTGGGGCCTTACAAACAATGATGCTGAACGTTGCCAATGGCCTCCACTTCCCCAAACATATCTCCAGCCTCCACTCTCACCCATGCAAATTGAAATTTGCCCTACAAGTAATGCTGGCTCGCCACCCTGAGGCAAGTTCCTCCTCATTCTCTGCTAAGGGTTTCCATAATCACCCTTTTCTCCCTCCCTTCCAATACCACATACTCACCACCACCTCTTCCCTGCCTACCCATCCTTTTTGCCTTCTCTCTAACATCAAATGTGGCTTCCATTCTCTCAAAGGGCTACCCGCTTTTATCTCAGTGTTCCCATATGTTTTCTAGTCATCAAAAAACTTCCACCATTCACCTGCTCTTACCTGTCAACACTTATCAACCCATCTCTCCCTAGTAGGTACTACCTCTCCTGCAATAAAGGAGCTATTGTTCCCCCTGTCCTGAAATAAATCCTCTGTTGATCCAAATAACCCTGTCAATGATCTACCTGTCTACATTCTCCCCTTCTGGTCTAGAATCCTAGAGCACATGTTCTTCAACAGGATCCCCAGCTACCTGGAGGCTAATAAACATTCTGATCCTCTCCAATCTGGGATCCGCCACCATCATGCCACTAAAGCCGCACCAGGTCAGGCCTCAGTCATCCTTACATGTCCTCACTACAGCCAACCCTCGTGCAATCTTATCCTCCTCCACTTCCCTGCTGCCGTTGACACTGTTGACCACCCCTTTCTCTTTCTGACCCTTTTAAACCTTCGGATCGGGACCCTGCACTTGCCTGTAATAACACCAATCTCACTGATCTATTGTTCCTATCTCACTGATATATCGTTCTTCATCTACTGGAACATGGAAACCTTGGATCCCACAATTCCTTCAGATTAGAGTCCCCTAAGCTTCTGTTCTCATCCTGCTTTACATCTCTTGCTTCTGTAAAGTCGTCTCCTAACTTAGACACTCCTATCATCTTTCTGTCAACGACACACACATTTTCATCTCCAACTGTTTCTCATGCACCCAACACTGGATGGCTCTTTCTCAGCTCAAAATGCCCCACCCACACTCTTATCGTCAATATAATTTCCCTGTTAGCTGTTCCCCCACCCCCAAAGCTTGCAACCTTGGGCTCCTCTTTGACTGAGATGTAAAGCTCTACCCCCGCCTCACCTCAACCCGCATCTCCGGCCAGAATCAACTTACTATACATCACGACACTCTCCTTAGATACCACTGTGCCAAACACTTACCTTCCACTGTGGTACTCAGCTGGACTGGATTGATTACTGCATGAGCCTCATTATGGAGCACCCTCTATGTGTTGCCTTCCTTTACAGAATTATTTGCCACTCACACTCTTTACAATCTTCCTCTGGCTTCTCTTCCTGCTGTCACCACACAGGCTGGCTCTCTATGCACAATTTGTCTTTTCAAATTTCTGCTACTAGTCTTTAAATCTATTTGTGGACTTTCCCCACCCACCTATCTCCACTGTCACTCTCCTGCATGAACTTTTCTTTCTATCTCCCTTTCCAATCTCCCCATCCCTCACCCACCCTGTGATCCTTCTTGATTCGACTCCTTATCCCTCCTCGCCCCCCGCGCCCCGGCAACACTGCAACTGCCCACCCGATACATCACAAACCTTACCAAAACTCATACATTCAAGTGGGCTCTCGGTTTCCATTTCCTAGAGAATTTACCCTATCCGACCACATTATCCCTCTCTATTCATTCCAGCCATCGCTTACCTGTTCATAACTCCCTCTCTTCCCATGCCTGTTTTCAGCCCTTTTCTTTGTTCCTCCCTTCATCTTTCATCAACTGACCAATCGTTTGTAATGTGAGACAACTGCTTGCATTCTTTCTCCCAGACATCTCACTCCCTCTGTTCTCCTCTGAGCAGCCACCTGCCCACCCCAAAGACATGGCTTTAGTCGACATGTCATCTTTTGACCAGAGTGTTCATTTATGGATCTCTGGAGGGGACTTGGTGGCAGCCTTCTGGTGTTTCTGCTTGGGGGATGGGAGAAACCATTGATACCATATTACCCATTAGTAGTTCTCCACTGCCCTCCTCCACCTTCCATCCTAGTTCTGACATCTCCTGGGTGAAATGGCATCCTCCTGCCACTACTATCACTACTATTAGGCTGGGAGGATAGCTCAGCAGCAACGTGTTCGCCTTGGAAGCAAGACGACACGAAGGAACACAGGTCCAATCCCGGGGGCCGCGCTTAGAAACCTCTCGTCGGTATTTAAGTGCGTTATAAATATGCAACTAAGACAAAAAAAAACAATTCCTGTAACAGCACCTCAATGCCCGCGGGCTGTGGGCTGTGTGAGCGGTTTAAAAATGCAAAATGAATTTAAAAATTTTAAAAATAAGCCTGAGCCCGCTGATGTCCCTAGGACGGTTTGAAAAGTCACACAAGCCCCCTACATTTTTGGGGTATCCATTTAAATGGCAATTGTTTTGAAGACCACTATTTTAGGGTGTTGAATTGAAATCTGCATTGACTAATTCATCACACTGCTCTGTGCCTGCACTGCTTGATGTGATCCACTTTGTGAAATAAAACACTGTACACAGTAGTGTACGCACGGCAGGTACACCATTTCTTACTCGCCAAGAGTCAATTATCACTAGCCAATGGCTAGTGGCGAGTGCACATTTTGAGGCCTGGGGTGATTTGGGGCAGTAATAGAGCACAGGAATATAACAGTACATCTTCCTGTTGATTTTTTAACTTTATTAACAAGTCACTCTTATAATTCAAATAAAACACATTTTAAAATTCACAGGATACATTGGGAGGAAGTCATTCATTGCAATAGCTAAATCTCCAATACAACAATATGGGGGCAGTATGTAAGCGGCCCACCCATTAAGTAGCTCATTAGTTGTGACAAACATTTAATTGGGATAACTGCATCAATAACAACAGCAGCTTTCAGAAATACCAGCAGAAGTCTATGCAACATTAATGCTGCAGGGAATTCGGTGTTACCAGGTAGACAACGCACAGGCTAACTATAAACATCCTTACATGAAAGCTAGTGTGGAGAATTGCCATTAAGTGGATAACAATCTCCACGCGGGACATGTGCCGAAGCAAACATCACATTAAGGTACATGCATCGGTACAGATGGTGCATTTTTTGTTTAAAAGGTTTTATCTGAATCAATACATACTAGCCAGAACAACAGTGATATTGAATCTCCTAAACATTATAGCATAGAAGGTTTCACCTTAGACGATAGCAGAATAGATACAAGAAGGCCTAGCATGGGTACATACTCATAGGTCATGTAGTTCTCAGTTTTGGGTATAAAAGGAGGGAAAGGGGTATTATGCTGAACATTTAAGAACAATAACAGGACAAGGACAGGACAGTCACACGAAGGGTGGGTTTTAAGTAGGGGAGGAACCGAGGGGGGTGGGGGGCAGATGGTGCATTTTCAATGTCAACCTATTATTCAGGTGCACCCAGGAAGCAGGATCTATTGTACCTAATGATTTCTTCTTGCAAGAAGGTCATAAAATGTTAAGGGATAGAGGAAAAGACCAATCAATTCCCAACATCACTTCTGAGTTTCACAAAATGCATCAAGGCGAACTATGTCTGTAGGAGCGGGCGGGGGGTGCGATGCAAGACTCTTTTAAAAGGCATCATGGTGGCTGCTTTTAGTGGAAAATATAAGCAGGTATTGCATGGTAGGGGCGGCAACAATATTTTTTTACTTAGGTTGGGGGGGCGGCAATATAAAAAGTTTGAATACTACTGGTGAAGATGCAATTAAGATCAGCAATGCAGTTTAGAACATTGTCAAATAGATTCAGGTGCGGATGTAAGTTGATAGCGAAAGGTTGATCCAAGCATGCATGAAAATGGCACGCCATGGGTGAATAGCAAGAGCACGGGACAGTTAAGGCTTCTTTTGAGCTGGTTGCTATATATACTGTTATTGTGTAGCCCTAGAACTCACCCAGATGAGAAGAACACCCTTTCCCTTGATGGTGTGAGATAGCCCTAGGTATCTAAAAGAGATAGGTAAGAGGAAACTCGCCCTATTTCTACAATGAATTTAAATGATTAGAGAAAGTGCATGGCATATCGCTATGTAGCTAAAAACGCAATTAAAAATTGCAATTGGGAGTGCCAGTGCCTTTTGATAATTTGTTGGACCTTGTGACCGTCCTGATTATATTGGGTCATGAATCTTAGAGCGGACTCCTGAGGGTGCCGGGTTTTATCTTTTGTGGTCCATATCTGTTGTTATGGACTTACAACCCTGTCACAAATATACAAGTCGATGGAACTGACCTGGTGTATTTGCCTAGATCCAAACTGAAGACTGTAAGGAATGCCCCGAAACTTCTCTTACCCTGATGTTAAAATGCAGGGATAAGAGAAGACTCAAGGAAATCCTCTGGGGTAGAAAACTTGAAGACTGGTGATGAGGTCTTTGGTTTGTAGCAGGATCAAGCGAAATCTCCTTTCATGCGAATCAGAGCCGGCTCGGGAAAGCAGCAATGCAAAGCAGGTCAAAGGAAGCAGGCATGGGGGGCTGTTGATGACAGAAGGACATACAAACGCTGAGTGCAAAGAGAGGCCCAGAAGGCGGAAGTACGAAGAGGCAAAAGAGACAGGAGAGAAGACAGGGCACAGAGAACGTACAAGAGCATCAGTTGCTGAAGAGTAGCGATGCATCAGGCTCTGTTTTGGTGCTGCTTATGTTGGATTCTTCGGTCAGGAACCAGCTTCCTGGAAACCTCAAGACGCCATTTCCTGGATACGTCGTTCCGTGGCATTGAATCAGCTAGAAGGCTGCACATGTATGCAGAATATGTGTCGGAACACCCGGCATAGGAGAAAGGAACATTAACTGGATGTGTTTCCAACGATGCCAGAGAGACCACTGCATTTGACGGGGTGTTACAGCATCCGTCTAACAACCCTCAAATATTCCAAACCCATTGGGGAGGACGGATATATCGAAGCCTTAGGAACGGCCTCACCTAAGAGAGCCTAGAGTAATCCACCTGCTCTGACCAAGTCTCCACTGATCATTGGCTGGAAAGGATTTTGAAGAAAGTTGAAGCCAACCAGTATTTTATAGAGGTCCCCCACAAGAGATTGAAATCCCCTGAATACAAATGGGATGAGAAAATGAAAGGCCTGATGATGCTGAACAGAGGACTAGTGGCATTAAGGACATCTCATGAAGCCTGGTCAAACCAGAGGCTGGAGCTGCAGATACGGGGGACGAGAATGGCTATCTGGAAAATAGGAGCAGAACAAATAATCTTCAACTCTCGGTCCTGCCAGAAACAGGGTGCAGATTCCTTTGTGTGAACACTATTCCCAGGCGTCTTTGCCTAATGTTGAACAAGCCTGCTATCCTAGGAACTGCCTTCAGATCCGGATCATCAACTGCTGCCAATGCCCCATAGGATACCCCAAGGGGCATGACAATGGTGTCTCTACAGAATACCCAGCGGCATACAGTGTTCAAGGATGCAACTGAAAGAGATCAGGTAACTTGCAATGGTCACTAGGTATTTTCCTCACAGGATGTTGCACGGGAAACAGCGGCAAGGCATACGCCTTCCCGGCACTACAGCCTGTGTTGAGGCTTATCGCTGTCAAATGTAGTCTGCACTGTCCATGCTACTTTACAAAGCTGCAACGTCGGAGCAGCTGGAAGAGTTTGAATCTTTCAGTAGGCTGTGGAGTCCTGAAGATAGGGCAACTTATTTGAGCACTGGCACATATTACAGATTGACTCGGACATTGAGAAATGGGTCTCCGAAGTACCTCTGTTTTCCTTCAAAAAAGCACCTACATTAAGAACTATTCTAAGTCCATCATGTATGGCCCCTACCTCTGACCCTACTAATAACTGGTTACAAGCTCTACAAGCCCACAGATCCACAAATATGGAACTTGTTCTATGTCTCATTTTGCAAAATGCACAAACCAAGTAATGTTCATTGGGACAAACACTTACAGCATCACGCAGTACATCAACTGTCGTTCTATATTTGTTGTATATGTCATCATATCTGTGTGTAACCTCATGTTCATAGGAAGTACCATCAGGTAACTATGTGCTAGAATTAGAGAACATTTGAACATGGTCAGCTCATAAGATGCAAGATACCCACTTGCAAGCCACTGGCAAGAAAAACACCAGTTGGATATTAAAAAAGGACATCCGGTTTACAGGACTGGAAACAGTTGCTTGTGACATCGGAGGTGGCGACCGGGAACTGCGCTTGAGACAAATAGGAGCAAGGCTCATTTGTAAATACTGATGTGTGACAACTGGTCTAAACACTGAACATGAATTTAATGTTTTCCTGTGAATGGATTTTCTAAATACAAATGACAACTGCCCATGATGTTATAACACTCATGATATTGTGAGACAGCTATATCATGCATGTTCAATTTACAATCATATAAACTGAGCTTTGTTGAGTCGTGACAATTGTCTAAACTGAAGAACATTTTAATGTCCTCCTGTGACCAAGCTCTCTAAATAGAATGTACACCAAAGGACAACTGTCCTAACATGATGGTATAATTTCGGTGACACTATGGGATTGCCACAATATGCACAAAGGAATGATGACCTCTGACATGAAGGACCTACTAAATTTCTAGTGGGGAATCCGCGTGTACAGATTTGGATATAATAAACTGGACCCTAACTCATTACATCCAATCCAGAGACCATACCATCTTAGTCTCAGGGCCCTATTTCCTAAGCTGGGCGTCATGAGTACATGTCAGACACCATGATTTGTTGCCTTATCCTTAGATGGACGTATGTGTCTATAGGGGACACCCGATTAATAGCAGGTTAATCAGGCCACTTGCGGGATTGCCACACTATGCCAACACCTCCCATTATTCCGGTTTGTAAACGTCACAATGCATTACTTGTATTATATGCGTTTTATCATTATTCAGTGTTGGGGCACCGCATGACTAACATTATAAGAAGTTACAACTTCGATTTAATGAGTGCTTCACAACTGGGTTCTGCCAGTCACCATTATTTTGCATTCCAACGTGTGCACGTCATCATACATACACGCAGCTAATATTTAATGAGGATTCAAAATGATGAACGTCACTGTAATGACAGTGCATAACGCCAGGCTCGTCAGACAGGCCTCACCCGGCCTCCTCGGGTATATTGGCTAGTCTTATATCATCTATTCTCATCAGCGTGATTTGTGAGGTTGTTTATTTATTTATTTCTTGTTTGCTTGTTAGGCACTTATACAATATGAAAATACTGTTTCAAAGCGCCCACAGGGCAGGGAGGGAGCAAGGGTTGGAAAAACATATTAAAAACACAATATTTAAGAGCAGAGGGGGAAAAGGGTAGAAGGGACGAAGCTACTATGCCTTGTGAGAATTCAGAATGTGCAAGTGCAGCAAGGAAGGGAGAAGAGGGGGTAATTGCTGGGGAGTCCGAGCTTATGGATGAGCCACAGATCAAGTACTGGGAATGTTCAGTGCTACATGGACTGGGGCCATGGGAGGTGTACGTGCAAACCTCCAGGGCGGAGGGTGTGCAGATGCAAGTGCTGTGGATAGACAGGAGCTTGGTATTTGGGCAGCCCTTATTTTGCCACGACTTTTAATAAAGGACCACACAGTGTATAATACGTGATGACCTGGAGGTCCTTGGCGTCTGTCAAGGATTATTTTTTCTATAATTGACCACACCTAAACACTAAACCTATATATCCTGTGGTCCCTCCAATCACCTAATAGATATGAGCATCTCTAATGTCGCTGTACATTACTTCAGCCTCAGGCCCTGCTAATGGGAAACTGTGTGCTTCTTCTCTTCTCGCCAACAGATCCACATTCTCTCGTTCCATTAGTTGAATATTATCGCTACGGGAGATCACCTTGCCATTCCTATGACCACTTGTCCTCATTGAAGGACTGTCCATTCCCAATCGCTTCATCCTGACTGATCAGGAGATCTTCTATTGCACTCCCTTTGTAGGTATATCAGACCTATGACAGGACACATTCTGGTTCTTAGTTATACTATAGATCTTACTTTACTGTTGTAAACTGGATATCTGAACAGAGGGTCTACAGACTATATCCAAGTAACTAATTGTCCTTCATCTCTTTCCCTGTTTTTCTCCCTCATGCCTGCATCAATGTGAACCGAATTCTGATGACGTAAACCATGGATTGACTTAATATTATGAATCACCATATTGTTGTGTGATGTTCACATGTAAATATGCACACTATGGAATTGCCTACTTGATTGGCTACTCACAGTGGCTATCGGGTCTTCACTTGGGACACACAATTCGGTGCAAAACTGTTAATATTTCTTTTCACTTATGATTACCTCAGCCTTTATAAGGACCCAGGAGGGTCGAAAAACATGTGCCGGAAACAGAATAAACACGGTTTGCTTTTAACTACTGAAAATTGTCCACTGTTATGAACTCAGACATTGATGTCTTAATACCTCCTTACCCAGCGCATGTGATATGGGCTCTTCTTCGCGTATTGTACATTAGCCGCAAGCTCTTCTCTAGAGAGAAAAAATATGCATCGTTGGAGTTGGAATGTCTGGCAGTAAAGTGGGCCATATATAGCCTTTGCCATTATCTGTTGGGGAGTAGATTCAAATGAATAACCAACCATGCTCCACTAGTATGGATGCCCCAGAATAAAGGCACCAACACTCGTATCTTAAGATAGCTCTTGTCCCTTGGCATGTCCTGCCAGCAATTTCCCCGCACTTATCAGGGAATTGGTGCCTCACAGGACTGACGTATGCCATGGCACTTCCAGCAGCAAGGGGCACGGACGAACTACAGTTCCCATCATCCTGCATGCCCATGCCTGTGGCATGATGTCCTCAAGCACTGATGTGGCTGTGGGAGTGACGCGCTGCAGAAGCTGCAGTTCCTGTGATGCTGTCTATATAGGAAACGCCTGAAGACGCATCAGAGCTTCTCAACATCGGCTTTTTCCTATTGTGAATAGCTCCTCTATCATTGTGGTTTCCTGTGTTCCTATCCCTCGCCCCTGTTTCTCTCGTGCTTGCTGTCCCCTCGAATATCCTGCCATGCTGGAACTTATTTAACCATGCTTGCCTCTTCGATTGTTCTACTGCCTACTCCTTTTATTTTGGTTGTTCACTTTGACGTGTCTCTGGAACTTTTACACTGCTTGCCTCCTGGATTGTTCTTCTGCCTACTCCTTTTATTTTGGTTGTTCACTTTGACGTGTCTCTGGAACTTTTACACTGCTTGCCTCCTGGATTGTTCTTCTGCCTACTCCTTTTATTTTGGTTGTTCACTTTGACGTGTCTCTGGAACTTTTACACTGCTTGCCTCCTGGATTGTTCTTCTGCCTACTCCTTTTATTTTGGTTGTTCACTTTGACGTGTCTCTGGAACTTTTACACTGCTTGCCTCCTGGATTGTTCTTCTGCCTACTCCTTTTATTTTGGTTGTTCACTTTGACGTGTCTCTGGAACTTTTACACTGCTTGCCTCCTGGATTGTTCTTCTGCCTACTCCTTTTATTCTGGTTGTTCACTTTGACGTGTCTCTGGAACTTTTACACTGCTTGCCTCCTGGATTGTTCTTCTGCCTACTCCTTTTATTCTGGTTGTTCACTTTGACGTGTCTCTGGAACTTTTACACTGCTTGCCTCCTGGATTGTTCTTCTGCCTACTCCTTTTATTCTGGTTGTTCACTTTGACGTGTCTCTGGAACTTTTACACTGCTTGCCTCCTGTATTGTTCTTCTGCCTACTCCTTTTATTCTGGTTGTTCACTTTGACGTGTCTCTGGAACTTTTACACTGCTTGCCTCCTGGATTGTTCTTCTGCCTACTCCTTTTATTTTGGTTGTTCACTTTGACGTGTCTCTGGAACTTTTACACTGCTTGCCTCCTGGATTGTTCTTCTGCCTACCCCCTTTCACTTGTGTTTTTTTTTTGATCTCTGACGGATTTCTGGAACTTCGACCCAGCTTCCATTCGTGGACTGTCCCTGCCTTTTCTCTGGATCATGACACTCAACAGATTGGTCCTTTTTGTCCTGGATTTGGATTCTCGTGTGGATCGTGTTTTCATTTTTTGTATCTTAGCTTCTGTCCTCGTTCTTCCCTGGGGTAAGTCCACTCAAACGTTCTTTTTTATTTATTTTCCTGAGCTTTTCTTTGATACGCACGTCTGTTACCCGATCTATGGACTTCTGACATCCTTGTAGGAGGAATATATCTACTTGGGAGTATCAGTGTTTGCCTCCAACCATACAGGTAGGGCAAGAGGTTTGGGGGAGTGGTGGGAAGTTGTGGGTTTCGGTCCAATGCTAATATTCTCTTTGTGTTTTCTTTCCATACAGCCTGGGAGCAAAACAGGTTATTCTTTTCCTCCTGTCTTTCCACCTGAGTCCCTAGACACAGTGTATATTGACCATATTGAGGCTGCACTCTCAGGAGGAAAATCTCCCTTGTATAAGGAGACCAGCTGTCATGAATACGTGGCACATATCCACGACTGGCTCCCGATAGACCTCCAGCCATATTTCTTCACCATCAAACACAGAGCTGATATAAAACAGTTCTCCAGGTGTAGCCAGATGCCCTGGAGAGGAAGAGAACATGGATATAATAGGGTGGAGGTGTGTGACAGGGTTAAAGATCTCACTCTACCACAAGGTGACGGGGTCCCTATCAACATGGGACAGGAGGCTTACCAGAGCACTTGTCAGCGCCAGTACTGCCCCAGAGACGGGGTGAGGGATTTGGGCGTGCCCCAGTCTCTGTCCCTTACACGTTTACCATATAAATGTAGGAAGTACCACTACTTCTTGCCCTTTACTTACTGTGCAACATGCTGGCCAGTGTTTCTCTTTTACTGCAGTTCCCAGAAGTCCTTACTGCAGAGACCAGTCTACACAGCCTACAAGGGAGAGAAGCAGCAGCTAGTGCGGAAGCAGTGAAGCGCCACGCAAGTCCTACCACAATCCGATGCGCCATTGAAAATGGCCACACACTGTAAAATTGATTATAATTGTAGCAGGCTGCCATTTGGAGAGCTGGCTGACCTGCGTATGAAAGTGGGTGTGGTTTAAAGTATGTTTTTTATGTTCTTTGATGCCTGTAACCCAGACCATGGTGAAAGCAGAGGCAGCAATTGGCCTGGGGAACCAGGCAATGCAGAGGATACACCAAGGGGGAATGGGAGGACAAGAAGTGGCAGAAGAGACATGGCAGTGTACGTTGTTCGGGTGAGGAGAAGGTGGACTGAGAGACGAGGTGGAGGAAGTACGGTACAGAGGAGCCTGGAGAAGGAGCGTTAAAAGCACGTGCAAGGTGAGGTATCGGTTGGTGAGCGAAAGTGGTAACTGGGTGTGAGAGCGTATAAGGTGAGTGAGCAGTGGCTTAGCCCCACCGCCACATGTCTTGGCGTTGAGGGGCAGGAGCGTTGGCCCTCGGACTTCAAAATGAAATCGTTTATTTTTGTAGTCACTCTGCCTTCATAAAGAATCTATTTCCGTTAACGAACCATAACTGAAATCATTTCTTTATGAAGGTAGAGTGACTACAAAAAGAAACTATTTCTTTTTGAAGTCACTGGTCTCCTCCCACCCCATGCCATGGAGGCCTCCAGTTCCTCAAAGCCAAGATGGGCACTGGAGTACTGCTGTGAACGGAAGCCACATTTCCCAACATACCATGAAAAGCCAGCCAAGGTCAGCCAAGCAGCTGAGGACTCATCAATGTTTTCAATGTGCCAGCTGATCTCCTCCATGCAAGATGGCGGGTCGGCACCGCATCACACAATATGCATTCCCTTATGAACTAGCACTTATATAAACAAAGATCTCCCTCTTTTGCAAAGGTGCAAGGTTATCCGCGCAATCAAAAACCTCCTGAAAGCATGTCTCTTCCCAGGCAACTTAAATCAGGCTTCCCTTCCATTCTGAGCGGTGTCCAGAACACTCCCGCCAATGCTCCTTTCAGTATGAACCATATGCGTTTTGATATGCAAATCTCTCACTCTCACGACCCCCCCTGCACTTATTCACTCCTTCACACAATTACACACCCACAGACCAAGGTATTCCTCAAGTCACCCCTCCTTAAAGAGTGTCTGATTTCATTAGCAACAAACAGTCTGTCGTGTTCCTTTACAAAACCGCGAATAATGACTTTGTTTATGTACTCTGAGGAATGGGTAGAAAACGACAGCCTATCTTTCAAAAGTGCTTTTTTTGGTTTCATAGATTAAAAGTGCAAGGATCCCTCTGAAATTGCGCGGTATTCCGCGCTTTGTGCTATATTATTAGCATTTCAAAGCTTGACGTATTTTTCAACTTAACAACAGTAACACATTGGCTGTATTTCTTCCTATGGCTCTTTTTTAGACGGTTGATTCATGGCTAAGGAGACACTGAAGAACACGTTTTCCCATGATCGTTTTTTTATACTCAAGGCATTATAGCTATGACACAGTAAATACAAAACAACGTTTTTTTCATGGCGTGCTAGCACTTTTATTTTTCTGTTCAGACGCCCCTGTGCATGACGGGAACACGCATTCCTGCTGCAGGGAGTTGGAGGCTTCGTTCCCTGGACCAACGAATGCAAAAGGTAAGAAAATATATTTTGTGTAGATGTGTGTGTGTGTGTGTGTGTGTGTATATTTATATAATGTAATGTGTAAGAATGATTGAGTGCATGATGTATGGGTGGCTGCCTGGGTGTGCTTGTGTGAGTGTATGGTGAAAGGGTGCACATGTAAATGTATGGGTGGCTGGGTGTGCTTGTGTGTGAGTGTATAGTGAATGGTGTGGGGATGGGTGTGTGCTTGTGTTTAATGCCTGGAGTTGTGCGCTAAATCATAATGGCCATCCATGTCGAGCGAAACAGGCATGTTATGTGTTATTAAGAGCATGGAGATAAAGATTGATTGAGACAGTGTGTAAAAATGATGTCAGTGTTGAGAAAGCGAGGGGGGTGTATGAGCCGCAGACGGCCATCGAAAGCTAAATTGTCAGAGGAGGAAAGGTCGTTTTCGGTGGTGCATGAGGACCTTAGTGTGTAAAATTGAATGTTGTATAGATCTTGTGATGCCCCGTGCATTGCAGGACAGGTAACAGCATTGCTCATGCGGGGCACATAAGGATGACGGGGGCTAAAGGGATGCTTCAAGCAGATTATTGGTGGCCCGGGATAAGCAGGTATGTTGAGCATAAGCTCAGAGAATGGGAAGGATGTAAGGAATCAGGAAAGGGGTTGTCGGCGAGACAGAAGCCTGTGATAATCCCAGATTTATCAGAAGTGGTTTGGGGAGAAGTTGGCATGGATATCCTTGGGCCCATTGGAATGGGATAGCAGAATGGTAAGGGTGGATTTGTTCTCAAGGTTGACATGGTGATGTTTATGGAGGAGATTTTTGCTAGGGAGGGCATACCCTATAGCGTTCTGGCAGACCGATGGGCATCAGTTCGTCTGTGAGGAGATAAGTATTTGGATAAGCAGACCATTAAATACAAACAGCTTTGGATCCCCCCTTGACAAATGGGGCAACGGAAAGCGTCAACAGGTATTTTATGGACTGTGTGCGCATCACTGGGGTGTCTGGTGCTAGCAGGAAGGGTGCTGTTTGGGAAAGAGTCAAATGTCTGCGGTTGACACTGCATGCCATCACTGGAACAATACTTTACGAAGTGATGAGGAGAAAGAAAGAGCACCAACGTGTTTGTCCTCCATGGCTGATGAGAAGGGGGACGTTTGATGAAAAAGTAATAGGGGAGAAGGACGCATGTAGTAAGGGAGATGCTAAGGAAAGGTATGATGGGATCAAGTGTGTGAAGCATGTAAAAGTTACGGAGGGAGATGTAATCAGGTTAAAGAAAGGTGTGATGAGGCGCAATGAAACCGTCAGGTAGTGGCCACCTGAGCGAGGGGCTGAGGTACTCAGTGAGGCTGTGAGGTTGTAAAGTGGCCAGGTGTGGAACATGAGGAGGGTTGTGAAGTTATACGGACATAACAGAACATAGAAATGGGTGTTTGAGGAAAATGGACACAATATTACAGCTTGACTTTTTCTAAAACATAGTTATGTTTATCTATGTGTAAGGAAGGTTGATATGTTGTGCATGTCTTGTATTGTAAAGGTGTCCGGCTCCATGGAACTCTGTGGAAGAATGTTGAGGGAAAAGAATGTAAAAACAAAGAGGTGATGGCTGGAAGGTTTAGAATTAATCTTAACCTCTGGCATTGCTCTGGGCAACCCTCCAGACCACCGTTCTTCGCCTGCCAAGCCATTACAGAAGGGGAAAGACCATATGCAAATCAGGCTTGGCCCCATCCCAAAAGGGGCAGTCCAGCCCGAACTGCTAGGCCACATCCCTTCTGCACGAGACCACAAGCATCCCCAAACATGTTTCGCCCTTGTTGGGGCTCATCAGTGAGGAGCATCTTGGGTCTCTAGGCCCAGCAGGCACGGGACCCACGTCTGGGCATACCCGTCCCACTCGGGGTGACAAAGCAAAAACAAAGAGGTGATGGCTGGAAGGTTTAGAATGAATCTTAACCACTGGCATTGCTCTGGGCAACCCTCCAGACCACTGTTCTTCGCATGCCAAGCCATTACAGAAGGGGAAAGACCATTTGCAAATCAGGCTTGGCCCCATCCCAAAAGGGGCAGTCCAGCCCGAACTGCTAGGCCACATCCCTTCTGCATGAGACCACAAGCATCCCCAAACAAGGTTTAGAATGAATCTTAACCACTGGGGGAAAAGAATGTGTCAGGGAGATTTCAGGGAGGATGGTTCAGAGAGTCACTTGAGAGCATGCATGATGGGTGACATGGAGCAGGGGTGCATAGACCGCAAGTCATTTGGGGGTCGTCAGGGGTCAACTCCCATGCAACTCCTGGCACTGCCTCTTTGACCACTGGTTAAGGGTTGCAGAGGCAGTAAGAAACCCAAAGTAAAGAGGACTCAGACTAGAGCCCTCTTTACAGTAATTGCTTTTTGATGTCACTGCGATTTCAGAAAGAAATTATTTCCGTTACGGTTTTCCATAACGGGAATAATTTCTTTTTGAAGTCAAAATTACATAAAAAATAAATGATGTCTTAAGTCTGAGCCCCCCAGCCCCACAGGACACGGAAGACTCTGGCTCCTATGCTCTGCACATGACAGGAGCCAGAGCTGGTTCCTTGCGTGTGCGGTGCATGGGAGCCAGCGAGGCCTGCCTGCAGAGGAGTTCCTCAGAGCAACAACGGATTGGGCAAAAGATAAGAACATGTTTTTGTGTGTAAATGTGTGTGTGTGTTGTATGATGTCACATGTGTGAGTGATTGCATGATGTATTGGTGGTTGAGTGTGTGTGTGTGTGTGTGTGAATGGTGAATGGGTGCATGTATACATGAGTATGTGGATGGTGTGTGAATGCATGTGCTTGTGTTACATGCCTGGATTACTTACCTGTAATCTGCATTTCTTCTTGTCCTACTCTTCCTCGTCCCAGTACTTGCCTATGAAGCACAACTGGCCTCAAACATTAGTACTGGGATGAGGGAGAGGGACGTAGAGGTACTTCTTTGCCAAGGTGCTAATTTTGGGGGTTGGAGGACAGTGGGTGGGAAAGGGGACATGTTGGGAAGGGGGGAGAGGAGGCGGATGCACTAAAACGTAATCGGCATTTATGTTACAGACTTGATGGTCGTGCAGAGTAAGGATACCTCCGTCCCCAAGTACCGCACAGACAACACCAGAAATACTGCCTGTGTGGTCTTTGAGGCCACAGGTGAAGTGGTTCGTAGGCCTGGACTCGGAAACCGCCGGAAATGGACCCCTCGAACGCTGTAAGGCAATAGGTTATAGGATAAGCACAAAGCAGTTGGCAAGAGTAGAGCCCCAGGGAAATGATCCTAAATGGCTTACCTAATGGGTTGGCAAAGATGTCCAATAACAGCAGGGAGGCGTTGGGAATTCCCCAAGTGATTGAGGGCAGATGGTGGGTATGCAGACAGGCAAGCGCCCAGCGTGAAGGCCAGAGGCCAAGAATCCAGGAAGAATCCAGGACAAGAAACAAATCCGTGAGGCAAACCAGGGACAGTCCAAGGGTCAGGCAGCGAGAAAACCAACAGTTCCAAAACGAGGTAACAAGGAGCCAAGGCACTAGGAATCCAATGTAGTAAGGTAGTCCGGCAACTGGTGATCCAAAGTCAATACTTGGGCAAGGCAAAGGCAATCCGTGGTGCAGAAAACGTGGTCGAGAAAAATCCGTAGTCAACAATGAAACGAGCGTCACGGAATCCAGGTGGAAACAGCTGTGAAGCGACGCTCATTGACTTCCGGACACTTTTATCCAAGGAAGGCGTATCACGTGATGGGGATGACAGAGATCACGTGATACGGAAGTATTGCTGCAATGGAAATGGAGAATCACGTGACGCGTGACGCGCGGATCCTCCGAGGTCCATTCAGGGCACCCTGGTGACATGGAAGCCTCCAGTGTAGCTGCCAGGAGCGGGAGGGAAGGTAAGTGCCAGGTGTATGGGAAAACCCCCGGGTATGATGACTGAATGGGCGCCTGAATATGCGTGCAATCGGGTGTGTATGTGAGCGAGTGGGTCGGCAAGAGGCAGAGGATGGGGGCGTGGCAACAGCGGAGGGTTTGTTAGGTGTAGGAGACGTAACAGAGTCCCCCCTCAAGGTCGTGGGCAGGCAGGGCAGTCCCTATGAAATCGAGCAACAAGGAGAGGGGCATGGACATCAGAGGAGGGAATCCAGGAGCGATCCTCAGGGCCATAACCCACCCAGTCAACGAGATACTGAAGGCGCCCCCTGTGAAGACGAGAACCCATGATGGCATTGACCTCGAACTCATCAGGGGTGGATAGCGAAACAGGAGCAGGAGGAGTAGTGATACGGGTAGGAGCAAGACAGGGCTTGAGGAGGGAAGTATGAAAAACCGGGTGGAGCCGCCAGGCAGAAGGGACCCCAAGGCGAAAAGCAACAGGGTTCAGAACGCGAGTGATTCTGTAGGGACCAATAAAGCGAGGCAACAGTTTACGACAACCGGGGATGCATAAATGCCGGGTCGACAACCATACCCGATCACCCACGTGATAGTCAGGGGCCGCCGTCCGCTTCTTATCAGCCTTTGATTTCATAACCGCCTGTGCCTCATGAAGATGGACAAGGGTTTGGGCATGGACATCGGCCAGATCGCGAACACAGGCGTTAGCGGCAGGAGTGGCACTAGTGAGATCAGGGAATGGGAGAGTGCGGGGATGTTGGCCGTACATAGAATAAAAGGGAGAGAAACCCGTAGCAGAATGTCGGGCATTGTTATATGCAAACTCAGCGAGATGGAGTAGGTTATACCAGGAATCCTGATACTGGAGGGTCAAACAACGCAGGTACTGTTCCAGGGCTTGATTTACTCTCTCCGTCTGCCCGTCACTTTCTGGGTGATAGGCAGAGGAAAAGTGAGCATCAATGCCTAAGAGCTTGGTGAGGGCACGCCAGAAGCAGGAAGTAAACTGTGACCCACGGTCCGATACAATAACCTGCGGAAGACCGAAAAGACAAAAAACAGCCTTAAAGAACAGACGGGCGAGAGTCGGGGCTGAGGGAATGCCGGTACAGGGGTCGAAGCGGGCCATTTTGGTGTAGGAATCTACTATAACCCAAATGGTATCATAGCCCTGTCTGCGTGGTAGGTCTGTGATAAGATCCATGGAGATGGTATGCCAGGGCCTGGGGGGAACAGGTAGTGGTTGGAGTAAACCCAAGGGACGTCCTCTACGAGCCTTACATTGAGCACATACTGAGCAGGTGTTAACATAGTTATCTATGTCTCGCCTCATGGATGGCCACCAACACCATCGGTGTAACAACTCAAGGGTACGTTGCTGCCCTGGATGGCCGTTGATAGCCGCGTCGTGGGACCAAGCAAGCGCCTGATTGCGGACGTCGCTCGTGGGAAGGTACAATCTACCCTGGACGAATGGTAACCCCTCCTGCAGTACGATATCCCATTCATTGAGTATATGTGGATGTTGGGAAACCCATTGCTTGATGGTAGTAAGCATGGGTGGGGATGGCGTACATAGACATATGCCATGGCCCTTTCCTAAAACCGTGTCCGGGAACAGAGGCAGCGTTTCCCCCCCAGGGGAGCGAGAAAGAGCGTCAGCTTTGCCATGGACCGAACCCGGTCTGTGCTTAACCACAAAGTCAAAAGCAGCAAAAAACAAATGCCAACGCACCTGTCTGCTATTTGCGCATTTGAGCGAGGCCAAGTCCTGGAGGTTCTTATGGTCTGTATACACTATCGTCTGGTGCCTTGCCCCATGAGGTGGTGCCGCCATACCTGGAGGGCATCCTTTATGGCCAAGAGTTCCTTCTCAGTTACAGTGTAGTGGGATTCGGCTGCGGAGAACTTCCGTGAATGGTAAGCAACCGGATGTAAACAGCCCGTGGCAGGGCATGGTTGGGACAGCACGGCACCTAGGGCAAACGAGGAGGCATCTGCTTCTAGTACATACGGTAAGTCTGGGTCAGGGTGCTGCAGCACCGGGGCTGAGACAAACCTAGATTTGAGAGTGTCAAACGCTTTCTGGTGTATGGAGGTCCAGAAAAAGGGGACAAGAGGGCTAGTTAATGCTGTCAAGGGAGATACAATGGAGGAAAACCCAACTATAAATCGTCGGTAAAAATTAGCAAAGCCGATAAAAGATTGTAATTGTTTGGTGTTGCCAGGGATTGGCCATTCCGTGACAGCACGGACCTTGGATTGATTCATCGATAGCCCCCCAGGAGTAATATGGAAACCCAGGAAGTCCACCTCTCTAACATGGAACGAGCATTTTTCGGGTTTGGCAAACAATGTGTTCTTCTTTAGGCGTGATAGGACTTCCCTGACATGAGAGACATGGTCCTCCAAAGAGGAAGAAAAAATCAGGATGTCGTCCAGATAGACCACCACATACGTATCCAAGATATCAGAAAAAATGTCATCGATGAAACGTTGAAACGTTGCAGGTGCATTACAAAGCCCGAAGGGCATTACGGTGTACTCGAACAATCCCTGTCGGGAACAAAACGCGGTTTTCCATTCGTCACCGCGCCGTATACAGACCAGGTTGTATGCCCCTCTTAGGTCTAGTTTGGTATAGATCGATGCCTTAGTCAGTCTATCCAGGAGCGTGGAAATAAGAGGGATAGGATATCTGTTCTTTATTGTGATGGAATTCAATCGTCTATAATCCACGCATGGGCGCAAATCACCCTCCTTTTTTGGTACAAAGAATATAGGACTAGCAGCCGGAGAGCAAGACGGCCGGATATGACCCAAACGCAAAGCCTGTTGTATATAGTCCTTTAGGGTTTGTTCCTCGGATGGTGATAGCGAGTAAACCCTTCCCTTGGGTATGGGAGCTTCTGGAAGGAGGTCGATAGGGCAATCATAGGGCCTATGCGGAGGTAGGCCTTCCGCTACGGTTTTATCAAAGACCATGTGGTAATCTTGGTATTCCTTGGGAATGCCTGCCATAACGGCTCCCACGGTGTGTGCTGACGTGCCGTCAGGTGCCGTGTCACTGATATGGGAGGAAGCCATAGCACCGAGAATAGAGGCAGGAGATGAGGGTGACTCAGGTTCTATGAGACAGAAATGTTGGCATTCTTCTGACTCAAATAGCACTTGTCCCGTACCCCAGTTGATTAACGGATTATGGTGTTTCAACCAGGGTATTCCCAATATGACCCCGAACTGGGGTGTGGTAATGAGGTCGAACGACAAGTTTTCCTTGTGGGTACCTTGTATGACCACCTCCAACGGTGCGGTTTGATGCTTGATCGGACCGGAGGCTAAAGAAGTGCCATCAACAGCCTGTACCAGTTCGGGGTGATCCTTTTGGATCAGAGGTAGGTTAAGACGATGTGCTAGCGCAATTTCCATAAAACAACCCGTGGCTCCGGAGTCTATCACTATCTGAACAACGTGAATGATGTCTCTGGTGGGTTTCAATAGGGCTTGTACCGTAACAGGTCTGATAGGACCGAATGCAGGGTCAGCGGGGGTCGTGAATGGGCTCGCCGGTGCCCCCGGTATCATGGGCGAGCCTTCTGAAAACCCGGCACTTTGTTTCTCGGTCGGCGGGGGCATTCTTTTACATAATGTCCGTTTAGACCACAATAGAAACAAGCGTTGTTGGTTCTCCGACGTTCACGTTCTGACTGTGTTATGGGACTGCGGATTCCGCCTATTTGCATAGGCTCGGAACCGACGGAAGGTGGTGCTAGAGATGGCTGCCCAAACGTGGATTCCATCCTTTGTTCGGATTTGTGGGCGTCCACTTGTAGGGCAAGGTCTACAAGGTCTGTGAAAACAGAAGGAAGGGCAGGGACCACTGAAAGGGCGTCTTTCATAGCACTACTGAGTCCTCGGTAAAACACGATCGCCTTCTTTTCCTCAGGCCAAGAGGTTTCAGCGGCGAGTTGGTTATACCGGGTGATGTACTCGATCAATGTTTGTTTACCCTGTGTAAGGTCCAATAGTTCCAGGTCTCTTGCCAGGGCCTTGTAGCGGGTATCAAACACTTTAGCCATCTCTGTGACTAGAAGCTCGAAGTCATACAATACGGGATGGTTGCCCTCTAAGAACGGATTTGCCCAAGTGGCCGCTATGCCTGATAGATGAGATAAGAGAAAAGCGGCTTTCGTAACCGAATCAGGGAAGGCCTGAGGTCTGCACAAGAAATGGAGCCTGCATTGATTTATGAAGGTGCGGTAGGTCCGTGGGTCTCCCTGAAAGCGTTCTGGGGCAGCAAGAGGAGAGGAGGTTGGGATCAATACAGGGGCAGGAGCGGGAGCAGGTGTGGCCTGGACAGGAGGGGTGTCATCCCTAAGCTCGATGTCCGCAGATGGGGAATGATGTGCACTGTGTAGGAGGTCTAGGCGGTGATGAATGGCGGCTGTGGCCATGTCAGTCCTGAGAGCCGCTACGGCCTGCATTAAAGCGGTCACGGGGTCCCCGGCGGAGGGATCCATACTCCAACGGCCAGAGGCTTCACAGTCTGTTACAGACTTGATGGTCGTGCAGAGTAAGGATACCTCCGTCCCCAAGTACCGCACAGACAACACCAGAAATACTGCCTGTGTGGTCTTTGAGGCCACAGGTGAAGTGGTTCGTAGGCCTGGACTCGGAAACCGCCGGAAATGGACCCCTTGAACGCTGTAAGGCAATAGGTTATAGTATAAGCACAAAGCAGTTGGCAAGAGTAGAGCCCCAGGGAAATGATCCTAAATGGCTTACCTAATGTGTTGGCAAAGATGTCCAATAACAGCAGGGAGGCGTTGGGAATTCCCCAAGTGATTGAGGGCAGATGGTGGGTATGCAGACAGGCAAGCGCCCAGCGTGAAGGCCAGAGGCCAAGAATCCAGGAAGAATCCAGGACAAGAAACAAATCCGTGAGGCAAACCAGGGACAGTCCAAGGGTCAGGCAGCGAGAAAACCAACAGTTCCAAAACGAGGTAACAAGGGGCCAAGGCACTAGGAATCCAATGTAGTAAGGTAGTCCGGCAACTGGTGATCCAAAGTCAATACTTGGGCAAGGCAAAGGCAATCCGTGGTGCAGAAAACGTGGTCGAGAAAAATCCGTAGTCAACAATGAAACGAGCGTCACGGAATCCAGGTGGAAACAGCTGTGAAGCGACGCTCATTGACTTCCGGACACTTTTACCCAAGGAAGGCGTATCACGTGATGGGGATGACAGAGATCACGTGATACGGAAGTATTGCTGCAATGGAAATGGAGAATCACGTGACGCGCGGATCCTCCGAGGTCCATTCAGGGCACCCTGGTGACATGGAAGCCTCCAGTGTAGCTGCCAGGAGCGGGAGGGAAGGTAAGTGCCAGGTGTATGGGAAAACCCCCGGGTATGATGACTGAATGGGCGCCTGAATATGCGTGCAATCGGGTGTGTATGTGAGCGAGTGGGACGGCAAGAGGCCGAGGATGGGGGCGTGGCAACCGCGGAGGGTTTGTTAGGTGTAGGAGACGTAACAATTTATGATAAAGCAGGCATGATATGTGTTATTACGTGTCTAGACTGACATTTTGGAACAGTCAGTCTAGTCATTTCTTACTGTGTCATAGCTTTTTTAATGGGCATTTATAATAAAGCAATTATGTCAAGTGTAATTACGTGACTGCACTGGAATTTGGGGGCAGCCACTCCTTACTGTGGCATTGTATATTTGTCTGGGCATCTATGATAAAGTAAGCATGATAAGTGTTATAACATGGTTCGATTGGCATTTTGGTGCAGCCAGTGTAGGTATGTGTTGCTGCAGCATGGCATTTCTTTACTGTGCATCATCAAGACTACAGCAGACATGATAAGTGTTGTTACGTGTGTGGCCTACATTGTGCAGCCAGTTTTGAAATGTCTTCTTATGGTGGCATTGCATTTTTATTATCAAAGCAGGAAGTTAGCTCAGCAGATTGAGCACTCGTTGCTGTGATTGTGTGTGATCTGCAAGGAGCAGATTTGGATCCTGGCAAGGCCAACTCAGCCTTTCATTCTCCCTAGTTTGATAAATGAGTACTAACTTCAGTTAAGATAGTAATTGTACATATGTGCTTTGTACAGCACTTTCGTTGAAAGTGCTATATAGATAACAAATCATTAAATAAAGCATTAATGCTCCTGTGCACTGTTGTGACTAGGATTTTTTGGATACTGTATTATCGCAGCAACTGCCCATGTAGAGGCTCTACTTATCATATAATGACAATGCCTGGCATGCAGCTATAATTGACATAATATGGAACTAACTGGCCATACAATGCTGAAGTGACATATCCATGACACCGTGAGATCGGCAGTGTGAGCTGAGGGTTTTGCCCTGAGGACGGATATTATCCAAAATGCATAAGCAGCCTTGAAACCCTTGCTAGAGCTACACTGCCTCATTTCTGTATAGATATTAAAAAGAGGTTGTCATGATTGCTTTTTCAAGTTCTTTCCTTCAACTATGGAGAGAAACGGGGCAGAAGTGTTGTTATTGTACAATAATTGATATTGACACATTTCGGGAAGCCCACTAGTAGGGCCCTACGCAAGCCTGTGGTTCTTGCAGCGGATCCCCCTGTGAGTTTTCTGTTTTGTATTTAGTAGGCCCTGTGCCACGGAGTTCCATAAATATAAATCGAAATATTTTTGAGACTGTCCTAATTGAAATTTAGAGTAACTGAAAACAGCTGTGCCCGCCTGCATCCCATTCATCCACACTTTAAAACACTCCCATTCCCCTATCGTGATTTGATTTAGCCAAGGGAAAAACAACCTGGCATGTCAAATGGTCACCAATTATTGCCATTTGCTTATTAACATTAACTCTAATGATTCAGTAGCTGTTTCACAGAAGATGTCCCGTTCTTAACTAACAATGGATAAAGTGCATGGACAACCATGGTTTGTGGGTGCACATGGCATCATGGATGTACATGAGCCTACCGATATTGGATAAACATAGGCAGCCTTGGACCACCATGGACAAACATAGACAGGCCATGGATAACCATGCTCTTATTTTGGGAATGGTAGCATGGACTTGCTGGATTGTCCCTGACATGAACGTTTGAATGGCCAGGCATGTTTACTCTTTTTTCATTTTACCTATAGATTGTCAACCATTTGGTGTTTCAAAATTAAAACCAACATTAAATGCAGGTATAATCATCGATGATCTAAGGTTGTAAGTCTCACCCCAGAAGGTCACAGTTCTAGAAAGTATTTCTGGTAGAATCTTCCATCCTCCTATGACAGCCGCTTGTCAACAATACCAAAGAAGTCCAAATAAACCTCCACTGAGAAAGCAGAAACCACACAAAATCATTGAAAATATACTTTTTATGACAGATCAGGTTTTGCTGTTGAATAACAGGAAAGCCCCGTAAAAATATCAGGATCACTTTATGAATTGTATAGTGAAAAATGAAATAAACACTTATTTGTGCACAGTGAACTATTTTAGACATTTACTTATTTGTGTTGTGATGAAAGCAAATTCCCTGTAATTATGCAAAGCATTGTGGATATTCAAATAGTCTCAGCCCAGGAGAACAGAGCATGCAGTCTTCTGTCGTGATAGTAGAAGTCCCTGGTTGTCCATTGTATGCGCTTTATGCAAACTGCCCACATTTCACGGTGATTGTGTGAATAAAATGATGATTTAGAAAAACTAGATATTTAGAGGGTACAGTGAACGGGGAATCATTGAGGTTGGTCAGAAACTAATTTGAATTTTAGAATGGTGGGGTTCAGAGTTTGGCTTCTTTTGAGGGGTTGCTTATAAACAGTAAACACTAGTATATTATTGCTAATGGAAATACAAAGGTTGCTTCTAAATATTACCACTCCATAATATTTAGTAATTATCTGCAAACTAAATCAAAGATGCATGTCCATGGATCATGGACAAACCATGGTCAAATTGCAGTAAACATAACAGGGCTGACCACGTATGGAAAAATCTGGTTGCCTGTCCTTGTATATCCATGTTACATGAACAGAGAACATGGGTGTAATTACCCTGATTCATGGACAGACCATGGACATACGTAACTGGGTAAAATGGAACAGTAATGCCCATGTATACAAATGGATAGCTTTTGGATCCAACCCCTGCTATGCGTAACAGCATCACGGATGAAATTACTGTGACTCCTGGACAGACCATGTAGAAAAATACCATGGAAAAAAATTAGACACAGAAATGGGATGACCATGGGTATCCATGGGCAATTCTGTTTATCCATGATACCACGGACATCTGAAGAACGGGAGTGCTGGGACCAACCCTACCCCTTTGACCATCATAGAGATAGTCCCCAATTGACAGCATCTTACTCAATATTGAGCATTTCTATTTTTTAGTAGCTAGCTCTGTGTGTGTGTCAGTTAGCTCAGTGGATCAATGTATCCACTGTAAGAGCCTGTACTTACCCATAATGTCACATATTTGAATCCCTGCAGATCATTCCTGGCGAGTCCACTCAGCATTTGTTCCTTCTATGGTTGATCAAATGAGTACAGTTGGGTTGAGTAACAATACACATCTGTCATCAGCACCAAAATTCCAATTTTGTCGTAAGGATTTGCTTCACAAATAGAATATTATATATGTGTCTATTAGAATTGAAATTGATCATGAGTCAGATATTATTAGTGTACATGATCCAAGATAGATAAAGGAAAAGAAAAACATACTGGTTCCGGGATGATCTGTAACAAGCCACCAGAAAGCCTCCATATGGTCCACTGTACACTTTGACCAAGATCCTTAATTTAAAGGTCGACAATTACTTTGAGTAGAATGCGTCCTAGCTAATGAAGTTCCATTTCCTATGTCAATTCTAGTCACAGTTCAAAAAATAGTAATAGTGTCTTGGAATTATAATTCCAGAAAGCATTAGTTTCAATGATTAGGACACAGGGTAAGTCATGTTTTTGCTAAAGATTGCAGAGACTGTATACAAAGTTAAGGGAAGTGACCTAAGTAAAGACATTCCAATCCACCTTCTTCATCTAGTATAAATGGTTTACCAAATGGTTGACAATCAGTCAAGAGCAGAATTGTAGGCCTCTTTGATGGGGTCTGACACCTGTTTCTTCTGGCATCTGGCGAAATGATGCAGACTAGATATATCCTCTTTGATCCCTCATCTACACACCCCACCTCGTAAGCCCTTGGCCGCTGGCTCTGCTAAGGTGGAGACAAATGTTCAGGGGCACATTGGGTCGTGTGCGGATGAGACAGGTGCCTCAATGTCTAAGCAGGGTGTTTTCAGCAGCCCCTAGAACTTTCTGATGTGTAGGAGAAAGTGGTAAGGACGTTGTCGTCAAATTCTCCACCCCTGTCAATTTCACAAAAACTAGGATTTTCTAATTGATAGGAACATGTGACATAGCTAGCACAGCCACATTTTCATTCATGCCAAATGTTCATGCCTCTTAAATGTTTGCATACAAATCTGTACCCCTATGATTTTCGGATTGGTAGGAAAAAGTGACATTGTTGTGGCTGTCATCTTTATTCAGCTTAGTTACAGATATCTATTAGCAGTCGTAGATACAAATGGCAGATGTAGAGATAAATCCATAGGGTTATTCCCATTCCACAAAGGCTCACTCTAAGAGCACTCGGCACAACAAATACACATCATTCACTCAACGTTCAGTTCACTTGTTTACATTAATCCAACATCACACAGCATTTTGCATTTAACTTGCAATGCAGATTAGGACAGAAAGCTTCGAATTTATCATAACCATAGGCCTTACGCTTGGCCTGAGCAGCTTCAACTCCATGATTCTTAAGCGGTTTAGCTCAACTAGGTTGTTACAGAAAGTGACCTGCAATTTTCGTATTAACCTGAACGTGTATCTAAAAGTGGTAAGAAAGAGGTACTATTGTCACCTCAGGGGATGACATACGAGGAGCTGAACGCCTTAAAGCTCCTCCAAATATACACACACAAAACCATACTGGGACTAGAGGAGTTCCAGCGGAACTTGCTGTCACATATTAGAAGGCTCTTAATGACAAGGCAACACCTAAATGACCTGGATTGGATCCAGGTGCTACAGATGGAAAGGCTACAGGTATTAACCTAGGCAGCGTGGCTGTGGGTTGGAGTAAGAATACTCAAGATGACATTTCGTATGCTTAGACTTTGAAAAGGAAAGAGGATTCTGGCTGAGGCCCACTCTGATAGGTAGTCGGATCAGGCATACTGGACAAACAGTTCTCCATCCGCTTGAGGGTAACAGCTCAGACAGGAAATATGTTTTAAGCACTTTCATGAAGGCACAAGCCAGTCCATTACAATGGTGCTCAGAGGAGGGTACCATTTATAGTTCAATGATATGGTCCTTTATTCATAATATCACAACACTATATATGTTATATACAATGTTGTAGTTAGACAATCATATTATCATGTTTTTCTTTTTAACACGGTTGTGATTTCAGGCAAAGTCCCATATTTGTGGTTGGGAAGTGGGATGAAAGGAACCCGTCGGATGGTGGAGGCTACCCACTCCATGATGTCAAATCTGGGGTGGGGGAGCTATATGGATCATCCCCAAGGGCTCTTTTAAATTCCTAGCCTTCCTGCAATTTGACCTTAAGAAAGGACGAAACACAGTGTTTAAATGCTGACTCAGGGTTCATGCAACTATGGTTTGCGATCATGGCTTACAAGGGGATGACAAAGCGAAATGGAAGATGTAGAGTGGACCATGAACCACAACTTAAACCACAGAGCAGACACAGAAGTAGTAGCTTGGGCAGCAAATGCTTGATACAGCGAGAGGGCAGACTGAGCACGCACACTGGAGGAAGCCATGGTGGAATCAGACAACCACCATGACATGAAAGGGCTTATGGGGGAATAAATCAAAGCCCATCTGCGGCTGATATGAGCTATCAGTTACTGATATGTTCTAAGGCAAGGCTCCAAGAGCAGCAAACTCTAAGAACAGTGAATGACGTTTCTTTGTTGGCCCTGCTGCAGCCCCCACCCTAACCATGAATTGTTCTCAAATTTTACCTAACGGTAATGATCCTTACAGAGACAAATGCTGAGCCTTATACGACTTCTCTGCACTTGTTCAGCTCCCCTTGCCCTCACTGTATTTTATGGAGACATATCTGACTCACATGTACTCCTTCTTTGGTGTGTTCACTCCCAATAATCTTTGTCTGTTAAATTTCAAATTCCATTTTGAGTCCCTTGTTGATACTCCAAACTAACACCACCTGGTGACTGGCCCAACTTCTTCAGAAGGCTACTAGGTGTTTCAGTAACACTTATGCAGTGTTATTTCAGAGAGGAAATCCCTCTGGCTCTCGGATTGCAAAATCCATGATTACATATATATCAATTTCCTGCCTTTGAGATGCTCTGCACCTCATTGGAAGAAAATGGCAGAATTGAGATATCCACTTCTCTTTGGGAACAGAGCATCTTTGTAACAGAAAAGATTGTAGGGGTTACCTCAAACAATTGGCTAAGTGGAATGATTCAGCCAAATCCCGAAGAATCTATTAAATTGGTATCATGAGATGGTAATAACTTGTACAACATAATCGCAGATCAAAATATCGGACAATTGGTTCTCCCCATTTGTGAAAGGCTACACGTGAGAGCCCAGGAATGTGCTGGACATGCTCAGCAAAGGGTGGAAGGTCCAAGACAATATGGCATGGAAAGAAGAGAGCAAATGGCTTTTGAACAGGAATTGGCCCATCAACACCTGAAACAAGAACAAGACAAACAAAATATAGTATATGTTTACAAATCCTGACTTCTGAAAATTGAAGTGCGGCATAAAGTGTTGATGCGCTTTCCCACCTCAGAGAATATGTTGTTGGCACAATGGCACAGTCTCAATCTGATCACCAAGGATGCTCAGTAGACCCTCAAAATATACTGGGTGCACATGAGGAGAGAGGCAAGGCAAGATTAGGTTCCCAAGGCCTTCATGAAATAGGCATAAGACGTGTTAGTTAATTCAGACTCCTCTTCCCCGCCCCTCACTTTCTCCTGCTACTTTCCCTTCACCATGCCCACCCTTCCCCTGACTGGCCATGGCTCCAGGCCTCCTGACCCAAAACAACTATAAACCTCCCCCCTCCCCCCAGGGAAGCCTTGCTCGGGCACCCAGTGAAGGGCAAATACTAAACGTGCCTTCCTGTTTGCCCATTTCCCTGGTGTACAAACCACACTCTGCAACATCATGAAGCCAGAGCCCCCAGACATCCCACAATAAGGTAAGGGACAACACCTAGATTACCACTGTAGACCCTCGCATATAGTGTGCCACTGCAATACTTTATAACTGTGAAAACCAGCTACCCTGACATTCTGCCATACAACTTATCCGCTATTCACTGCTGTGTTAGCTTACCACTGGGAGATTCTACATCTGTTTTAGTTTGGCATTGATAGCCTGCCACACTGATAGTTTCTCACATTGACAGTTTACTACTGTGGTATCTTGATTCTGTGTTAACCTACCATTGTCACATTTTGTCCCTGTGAATGTTGTCCTATAGTATATTCTGCCAGGGTGATAGTTTTGCACATAAAATTAGCCTGCCACAACATAGTTTGCCTCTGTAAAATTCTGCCTCTGGGAGATAATACTACATCGGAGATATTGTAACTCTGTGATTCATTGCCACACTAATAGCCTATGAAAGTCATATCATTACACGGTAGGCGGAGGACCAAGGTGCTATTAGCACCTTGGTCCATGCCAGTAAAATACCGGCACCACCTTGGTGGAAAGGGGAATTACCGCCCTATTCCAAGGTTGGCGGGGTGGTAATTCCCCTTTCTCCCATTGCCCTTCCCCATTCCCATTTTTGCCCCATAGGGCTCTATGGGAATGGGGAAGGTGCTAATTACGGTGCCGCAAATTGCGGTACCGTAATTTGCACCCTGGTCCCTTTGCGGGTTGGTTTTTAACACCTGCAAAAAGCAGGCGTTAAAGTCTCCAACCCGCAAAGGGACCTCGTAGTAAGGCGGTAAGGGTTAACGGTCACCGGTACCATTAACGGTGACCGTTAACCCTTACCGCCGTCCGTGTAATGAGGCCCATAGTGTGACTCACTGGTAGTTTAACACACTGACAGTTTGCAACTATGTTATTTGCCCTTTGTGAGATGTACAATTGTCACAGTTTGCCTTTTTCTCTTTGATATTCTGCCAGGGTGACAGTTGACAAAACTGGTGGTTTTCCTGTGTGATATTGGGCCACACTAATAATTGGCCACACAGATAGTTTGCAAGTGATATAGTGTGCCACTGCAATATTCTACCTCTGAGACATTTCACCTCTTTAATATTTTCACGCTGTAATTTCTTTGCGATTCTGATATCTTACCACACTGAAAACAGGCCACACTGACAGCCTGCCATGCTTATCCCTAGCATTTATGATATCCTATCTCTGTGATATCTTACATCTGCGATAACGTGCTTATCTGATATCGTGCCTCTGTGATATGTTTCTATACTGATAGCCCACCACATGGAAAACAGGCCACACTGACAACCTGCCATGCTGATATCTAGGATTTGTGATATCCTACCTCTGTGATAGCTTGTCTCTGTGATATCTCGCCTATGTGATATCTCGCCTATGTCATCCTGCCTCTGTCATAGGTTACCTTTGTGATATCTTGCACCTGCGATATCTTTCCTGTGTGATACCCTGCCTCTGTGATACCCTGCCACTGTGATATCTTGCCTCTTTGATATCTTGCCTTTGCAATATCTTGCCTCTGTGATATTGTGGATCTGTGATAATGTGCTCATGTGACATTTTGCACCTGTGAAATGTTTGCCTCTGTGATATTCTGTCACAGTGAATTTATTTCTCAAGGATATTCTCCCAGGAGATAGTTTGCAACAGAGTTTCCCTGCCACACTCCAGTTTGTCTCCTTGAGCTTCTGCCTCTGTGAGATCCAGATCCTCCAATATTCTAGCATTGTGATATTTTGCTACACTGAAAGCCTGCCAAACGAATAGACTGCCAAAGTCATACACTGACACACTGATAGTTTACCACAATGATAATTTACAATTGGGTTATCTTACCTCTGTGAGAACCTACGATTGTCACATTTTGCACACTGTGGATTTTTTGCCTCTTTGATATTCTCCCAAGACGACAGCCTGCCAGACCAAGAGTTGGCCAGACCAATAGCCTACCATACTGATAGTTTCATTGTGTGATATTTGGCCCTGCCATTAGTTGATCACACTGATAGTTTGTCACTGTGATTCTGTGCCAAAGTGATATAGTCCCTTTATGCTATTGTGCCTGTTTGATGTGTTACATCTTTGACGTTTTCCCCCTGCTACAACATATCCCTGTGCTATTGTGCCTCAATGCTGTTGGGCCCCGGCACTATTATGCCCATGTGCTATTGTGCTCCTGTGCCATTGTATCCCTGTGCCATTGTCCCTCTGCGCCATTGTAGAATATCTATCATAAAGAGGATTTTTACTTTTTTCCAACACCTTTGACAACATGTGTCATTTTTAAGATATTTTCTTCGATGTTGGCTGAAATTTGGAATAAAATATCTCAAACTGAGAAAAATAGTTTAATCATTAAACACCAGCACAGGCATTCTGGAGTGTTCTGAGTCTACAACATTATCCTCAGTAAGAAGACACCTGAAGAATATTTCCTCAACCTGATGGACCCTTCGCTGGCAACAGGAACTGTCCTGAGGAGCTTTAAAGCTGCACACATAAAACTACTCAAAGATTCCTTGGGAAACACAGACAGCCCAACCAACTACCGGCATATCTCCAACACCCCTTACCCAGCAAAACTGCTAGAGATCTAGTTATATGGACATCTTTGTACATGTGAAATAAATTGAACACTGGACCATACACAAGTCGGCTTCAGACCTATGAGAAGAATGGAAGGAGCACAACTCCATCTGGGATGACCTAAAACTTAACTTGGACTCCAACATGACCTGAGCACTAATACTTCTGGACCTTTCAGCAGCCTTTAACACAGTCCACATCGGAACCCTCTGTACCATTTGATTACAGGTGGTGCTTAGAATAGAATGTAGAATGTAGAACTTGGAGACAGAGATGCAGGTTCTTATTCAGTTGTAAGAGAGCCATTGATGTATCCGGTGGAGAGTATGTAATGCTCTCGTTAAAGTCGATTGAGAAATTGATGTATTCATGAATGTAGGTTTCTGAGATTTCTGCATTTGGCAATAGTCTGAAAACAAATCTGGTGAACAACACTATCAATTTTCCCAGGCCAGCCCTACGGATAAAGAGCAGATAGTATAATTTCTTGGCATGGCTGAATATTATGCCAAGTCTATTCCAGGTCTTGCAAGCAAATCAAACCATATGAGGGGCTTTGTCAAGAAAGGTGCGAGGGTCCTGTGGAGTGAGCAGTGTGAGCAAGAATTTCAAGAGGTAAAGTTAGCCTTAGCAAAGGCTCCCACACTGAGCAATTTTGATCCATGCAGGCACAGTGTTCTAACAACGGATGCAAGTCATCATGGTTTGGGGGCGGTTCAAAAGTATGGAAGTGGAGAATGCACTGTTTCGTTTGCTTCCAAAGTTTTGAGGAGTGCTGAAAAAAACGATTCCACTATTGAAATGCAGCTCTAAGCTATCAAATGGGCTACTGAAAAAATGTGTTGTTTTCTGTGGAGTGTGAGATTTATGGTGAGGTCAGACCAAAAACTCTTGAAGGAGATTCTTATGACAAAAGGTTTGGATAAAGTATTGTCTCAAATCCGAAAATGGGTTGCAGGTTTACAGGAATACAATTGGGAAGTAGAGTATCTTCCAGGTGTCAAACACAAGGTGGCTGATTGTCTCTCAAGGCTTACCAATGTGTTAGAAGATGAAGGGGATGGGGAGGATAAGGATGACCAAGTGTTGAACATCAACCAAGAGGTTGTGATGGAAAGAGAGTGGCGCGAAGCCAAGTTGATGGATTTGGTAATGATAAATGTCACGGAGAGGCTTGAGAGTGGTTTCAGTCATGCTATAAAAAAGGTGTGATTCCCGATGCCTTTATGCATGTTGAACTCCTTATCAAAGAAAGTTTAGTCCTCAGAGGTGACAGATAGTTTCCTGTCATAGGAATTCGGAGTAGGATTGTTGAAATGGCACATGAAGGACAACAATGAATGTTAAAAACCAAACAGCTATTAAGACAGGATTATTGGTGGCCTGGTATGGATTTTCAAGTTGAGAGGATTATTCAAGAATGTGCAGAGTATGAGACGTGGCCATAGGGTGTGTTGCACATGACTTTGATGTCAATTCTTTAACTATCTTGGGAATGCGTTGGTTTGGATATCATAGGACCAGTAAGATCTCAAGGTTTGATCACGTTTTGCATAGTTTTAGTTGATATGCTCTCCTATTGGGCAGCCATTTCTTGGGTGCATAATGTGGGTTCCAAGGCAGTCATTACATTTCTGGATGACATTTTTAAGGGGTAAGGCTATCCCTCTACCATTGTGACACACAATGATCCTCAGCTCATTTCGGAGGAGATGGACATGTTTTTGAAGGGTAATGATATAGAGCACAGGACCAATTCCATATAGCACCCGAAATCCAATGAAATGGTGGAAAGATTTAATAGGGTCATTAAAGAAAGTATAAGGACTGCCATTTCAGAAGGGAGAGATTGGAAGAAGGCAGCAGAAGACACAGTTGTAGTTTACAGATTCCCCCCTCATGCCACCACTGGGGTGTCCCCTTTTGAAATGTTAAGAGGGAGGAAGCCCAATACCAGGCTGTGTCCAGCATGGATTGGAGGAGCATGTTTGAGGGACATTGATTTGAATACCATCAAAGGAAATATTAGTAAGAAATAAGTGCGCAATAAAAGCTATTTTGATGTTAGGCATGCAATGAAAAATTGTACAGTCAAGAGAGGTGATTGGGTGCGCATAAAACTTGCAAGTGTGTGGAAGGGCAGGTACGTGCACAGAATATTCCTGAGAGAAACTATGTGGTTGTAAAGGACTTTGTGGTCCAAATAGAGAGAGGTGCCGGTGACCTCATAGAGAAGGATCATTCTGTAAAAGGTCAAAGTCACCCTTTGCAGCTCTGTAGAAAACCTGCTTATTTGAGACAATATGTAGAGTGATTTACAGACATGCAGGCTCATTCCTTCATTGTATTTTCAAGTTCTTGTATTTTACATGTTGTATATAGTTTTCCCTTCGGGCCTGTATATACCTTTTCCCTGCAGCGTGTTCCATTAAGATTTCCTTTCATATAAGTTTCTTTTAGTTGGAAAAAAAGGGAGATGCATACCATTCGATTACAGGTGGTGTTTATAATAGAATGTAGAATGTAGAACATAGAGACAGAGATGCAGGTTCTTATTCAGTTGTAAGCGAGCCATCGATGTATCCAGTGGTGTGTATGTAATGCTCTCAATAAAGTCTTATCATCACTTACCAGTGTTCACAGATCACTTCACCCTCATTAAAAGAATGCAAGAAATAGGGATTTGCAACATTGCAATACTATGGATAAAGTCTTTTCTGACAGAAAGAATGCAAATCACCTGGCTACCTCCCATGCGTCAGGACCACACACACAAGTTTCACAAAGCCCTTCGCTCTTGCCACTACTTTTCAACATTTACATGGACTAACTCATGAAACTCATCAAAAACCATGCACTCACTTGCTACAACTATGTAGATGACATACATATTATCCACAGAATCAATGCTACCGCAGAGATAGACCAAAACTTACCAATGGTCTCAAACAAATAAACTGATGGATGAATACCAACAGCCTTAAACTAAACCCAGGCAAAACATAAATCACGATCACACCCAACAATGCCTCAACTCAGCAGCACATACCATGGCTCACGGAAACGGGAAACAGACTGAAATCATCCAGGTTAGAGACAAATCTGGTAATCTTAATGGACAACGATCCAACACTAGTACCAGAATTCAATGCAGTAGTGATAACATGTTTTTTCTGCCCATGCACAATCAAATGGATACTATCATTGCTCACCTTCCCACACCTAATGATTGCCATCATCTCCCTTGTCATTTAAAGAATAGACTACGCCAACAGCATATACCTTGGAATGCCGGACTGCCTTACCAAAAAAACTACAAAGGATACAGAATGCAGCTGCAAGAATACTCCTCAGACTCACCAAGGCAGAGCACATTACACCAGCCCTGCGATTCCCACAATGGCTACCAGTCAATAAAGTGATTCACTTCAGGGCATGCTGTGTAACCAACAGGGCAATCCACGGACAAGGAGCAGAATCCCTACAAGACAGAATCTCTATCTATAGACCGAAACTAGAGCAGAGATCCAGCAATGACATATGTCTTGAGCACAAACAGTATTCAAAAAAGAAAATATGGTGGATCAGGCTTCCCATACATCTTTCAAAACTCCTGAACTCAGTCCCAAAGGAAATACGCTCTAGAAGAACATCTAACTTTCTGGAAATCACTACAAACCTGGCCGTTTAATTTGACAAACTAAAAGTCAAAATGCAGCCTAATAAAAACATGCAACATCTGTACAAGAGATATACAACATGAACTTTGAGATTTCCCTTCCTCTTTATGCTCCTGGATATCATCAAGAAACCTGGGCAGGCCCAGAGAAAAAAAAAACAGAATAGCACTATCCCCTGCACAACTCATGACATCAGAGTCTAATTCAATCATTCTACACAATCTAAGAGTAGGGGTCTACCACCTCCTACCATTAACCCTACTAAAACTCTCCATATTCCTGCAAACTCACCAGACAATTGCCAAGCACGAAACCCACACCCGACTATCAGCACACCCACTCTAAAATCAGACAGCAATAGGCACACATCCTCCAAGAACTTGCTCAATTCACAACCTGCTCAAATTCAAGCCCTAAGCCACAGCCACATAAAACAACAAATACAGAATCACACACCAGAACACCCACAAACACATATCACCTGGAAGCAAACCAAGACAAAGTGACCGGTTCTTCTGAACTGTTACTACCAATAGAACAGCAAAAGCACCCTTATGTTATCCCCCTCCTCCTACTACCAATTTCCCCCTTCCCCTCTTCATTTTTAGATTTGCCAGAGCACTTACAGACTAAGAAAATGGCAGTGGTGTCCCATTAACATAACATATAAATTGGCTAAAGGAATGATAGAGGATGAGGTGCAGACTGTGGTGGTAACAAGCAAGAAACTGGAAGAACAACTAATCTGAACAAATATGCCCTGTAGCCTGATTTCTGATAATCAACAACCTCTTCCGACCCAGGACCTGGGTTGTTACCCATTTTGCTGATGTATCTTTGGACAAATCTGGGAGTGCTGCTGCTTTCTTTCAACATGTTGACACCACCCGGGGAAATCAGTTGTCTTACGGCCCTCTCGGGGTACCAGAAGACAGATGGCAAATAATTTCTGACAAAGACTAGAAGATTTTGGAACTATCCATCATTGAGTGCTTCCAAAGTCAGTGGTCCGCTCCGATTGTGTTTGTGGTAAAACAGGATTGTAACTGGCATTTATTTATTGAATTCAGAAAGGTCAATGTGATATTTCAATTTGATAGGTACCCTATACCACGAATCAATGAGACAATTGAGAATATCGGGGACTCCTCTAATATCGCTATGCTCAATCTCATAAAGCGATAGTGGGATCTAACATCAGAAGTCAAAGAGAAAAACAGCCATTTCAACCCGGGAAGGATTATTTTAGTTTACCCTGCTTCCTTTGACTTAAACTGGACCAGGGCTACAAATCTGCGGTTTATGGATTTCCTACTCCAACCCCAGAGAGATTACATAGGAGCATACATTGATGACATTGGCATACAGAGTAAAATGTGGGAGACTCACATGAGATATCTATGTATAGTGGTGCAAACCCTCAGGAAGGTGGGATTCACACCAAATACAGTGAAATGCAGTTTGGTCCAGCTCAGTGTTAAATATCTGAGTTTACAAGTCAACACAGGACTCATACAACTGCAATCAAATAAGGTGTAAGGCATTCCGAAAACCCCTTAACCCACAACAGCAAAATGACTGAGTGTGTTTCCTAGGGCTCAAGAGAAAATAATGGTATTTGTTTGCATAGTTTTCAGCCATTGCCTCTCACAGAACAACATAAGGCAAAAAAGCCCAGTCAGCTATGGTAAGAGTAACTCGGACAAGAAGCCCTTCAATAAATTGAATTACCTACGGCAACTGCCCCTTATATAATGCTGACATTTTGCAACCATTTATCCTTCATACAAGTACCTCACACATCGACTGAGAAACCATCTTGTCACAATGGAGAAAAGTTAGTGAAAGACACAATGGGCCTCATTACGAGGTTGGAGGTAAGTAACGGTCCTTACCGGCATGGAGCAATTACCGTGTCCGTGTAATAAAGAGCCTGCTAATAGCGGGCCATTACGAGTTCGCGGGCATGAGCTTTGCGCCATGCCGGTAAGGACATTACCGCCATGCCGCTAAAGACCCAAAAAAGGCCCTTAGTGACATCAAGGGAAGCGCTGACCGCACTACCGCCATCCATGGATCCGGCATTAGCGGTGGCTGATATTAGCGGTCACTGCTAATAGTGGTGACCGTAAATAAGCGGAACCGGAAGTAGTGTCATCACACAGGAACGGGAAAGAGCACGGCGGCCATCTTTAAAAACACAATCCATTGCTATCCTCAGCACCCACGACCTGCATCAGCACTACAGCTGCCCCAACTTCACCCAACACCATATCAGAATGGCCAAGGCCCTGAAGAAAGTCGCTGCGTGCCTGCGCAAGGTCCGCCTCTCGGTGGAGGAGCTAAACATGCTCACCGACACCCTAGCTGCAAATGCAGAGGTTGTGTTCGTGCAAGACATGCGGCGTGCCGCCCACATAAGAAAGAAGGAGATCTGGGAGGAGGTGGCACGCAAAGTCAGTGCGGTGGGTACCACCCCCCGCACTGTAAAGGATGTGCCCAAGCGCTGGGATGACCTGTGCCTCCGTGTCCAGAGCATACTCGCAGCCAATCGGAAGCCAGGGCATGGGAACAGGTGGCGGAGGAGGGTCCCCGATCAAGATGACACACTGGGAGGAGACATGTGCCAGCACAACAGGCATAGAGACAATTGAGGGAGTGGGTGAAATGGAGCGTGGTGTTCCGTCATTGGCTGATGGAGGTGAGTGTCCGCAAAAACACTGTAATGCAAACATGACGATGTTCCCCAAATGTGATACTGAAATGAACAAATGCATGTGGCATCACACACATGTAGACAACCCTGCCCATAGGCTGTCCACATCTACATCACATCCCCATGCATGCAGCCCCTCATACATGTGTCACCTAGACGTATGCCTGTATGACCCACGTATATAGCAAGCAACCTGTATGTCACAACTCAAAGTCCAAATGCATAGAACTGCAGCAATACCAACATATGCATGATGCACGTAGAACCATCACCAATGCTGTCCCTCTCTTGGTCCCCCACAGGTTTACAATCTGACAGTGAGGACCAGGACTCCGCAGCACAGGCCACAACCCCAATGAAGAAGGTCAGGGGCATGGAAGGAGGCAACAGGCCTAGTACATCAAGGGGCACTGGCAAACCAGGAATGCTGCAGAAGGCAAAAGCCACACAGGATGACACGTCAACAAGGTGTGAAAGGGGTACTGACGTTGCAATAGCACCCACACCTGTCGCACCCACCACACCGGAGCGAGTGGCAGAAGGCTCACTGTCTGCTGCCAACAGTTCAGTTGGAGAAGCAGCTGCTACGGCACCCCTGTCAGATGTAGAGGGAACATGCCAAACACCCGTAGGACAGGGCACACCCAGCCCGCAGCTGTCACCCCACCTCAGCCCACGCCCCACATCCAATGCCAGCAGTCATGGGCTGTCTGGTGGAGAGTCATTGGCAGGGAGATGGAGCCCCATGAAGAGCTCCCCTGATGGCGGACCCATGCCGGAAGCTGTGCCAACATCAACCAAAGGCAGGGACAGAGACCAGGAAATCAGCCTCATCCAACAGCGCCAGGAGGAGCTCACTGCGCTGGTTGGGCAGCATGTGAGCGAGGGAGCCCGGGCGAGGAAGGAGTGGCATAATTACGCTACGGGCATAAAACTTGTAATTGAAGCCAGTACAACACGCATTTGTGATGAGTTGGCAGCTGTGAGGCAGGTACTCAGCCGCATCGCGGATGCAATGGAGGGCCTGCGTCCCGCACAGGAACAGGAGCAACCAGGCACCTCCTCCTCTGCCAGCTCCAGGCAGACCAGCCCCCTGCGCAGGTCCGCAGGAACCGTGCGCCTGCCAGACATGCAACCACCCAATGCTGGAAGAGGACATGGGAAGTAGGGGCAGCCTGTTATTGTTGACTCTTGCAGACAAATGCTGCACTGAAGTGCACGCCATGTGCGGGGAGTTGTGGCGGGAGGGGGGAGAGGGTGTTTGGGGGAGTTGTGGCGGGAGGGGGGAGAGGGTGTTTGGGGGAGTTGTGGTGGGAGGGGGGAGAGGGTGTTTGGGGGAGTTGTGGCGGGAGGGGGGAAAGGGTGTTTGGGGGAGTTGTGGCAGGAGGGGGGAGAGGGTGTTTGGGGTGGAGGGTTCATGCACTTCCTATTCACTTTATGGTTAATACACCCGTTGTGTCAAGAGCAATCACATGACTGGACATTGGTTATTGTGAATGTGTGCTTTATTGGCGAAGAGTGCACAGTGTCCATGTCCCCCCCAACACACAGTGCCCTGAGTTCCACATCCGTTGCACCCTCCGCATCCATGTGTATTAGAAATATTGGTCTATCAGATTCTGGGGCACAGCACGTCCCTCCTGTGCATCGGCACCTGCCTGACGTGCAACCCCATCTTCTTCTTCCTCCTCAGCCTCACCAGGCGGTTGCAGTTCAATGTCAGGGGGCAGAGGCACATTCCGTCTGATGCACATGTTGTGCAGCATGACACATGCCATAATGATCTTGGCCACCTTCTCATGCCCGTACAGGAGTGCCCCACCCAACCTGCTGAGGCATCGAAACCGTGCCTTCAAAAGGCCAAAGGTCTGCTCAATCACCACTCGTATTTGGGTATGTGCACGATTGTAGTCCTCTTCGTGTCTGTTCTGTGGGTTACAGACAGGGCTAAGGAGCCACCTCTTCAAGGGATAGCCAGCATCACCTGCATGGGTGCAAAAATGGTTCTGTGTAAGTGATCTCATCAACTGTGACCTGTACTTATCACACACACGCCTGCATTCATTTCTTGCTCACATCCACAGATCCCTGCAAGAATGGAGATATTCAAGGTAACTGCAATGTGTGAATTCACATTATCCACAGGTGTGTGTCGCATCGTCTAGTTGATGCAGGAGTGTCCTATTCCTTTCTAGTGTTCATGCACTGCGGTTGCCTACGGAAGTTGTTGACATGATCTAGGTGATGTGTAGTCAATCGTATGTTTTGATCCTGTCACCATTAGTAACCGACTCTTGATGATCTGCCATTTCACGCTTGATGTCCACATGCTGGCATGCTGCGCTTATGTGGTGGTGTGCCAGTGACATTTTATGTATTGGCTTCATGTGATTCCTTTGTACGCACTCATGGACGCATGTCCGTTGTGATGCTATTCAGCGGTCATTTACATTGGGCATACTGTCATCATGTCACTGCATTGCGTTGCAGAGGGTACGGTCTGATTATGTGCAGTGTACATGTGGATGGATATGGTATAGGTGCTGTACTGGCTCGTTGTCATTGTTGTGCAGCTTACGTCTTGCATATTGGTTTCAGGTGTCAGGTACAGTCTGGGCTGGCTTGGGTCACAGTGTATTACAGTATGGGCATTGTTCAGTCTCTCAACTAATGCCACCTAGGTGAAGTATGCATCTTCCCCCCCCAATCTCACCCAGGTGAAGTATGCACCCCCCTCAATCTCACCCAGGTGAAGTATGCATCTCTCCCCCCCAATCTCACCCAGATGAAGTATGCATCTCCCCCCCCCCCAATTTCATCCAGGTGAAGTATGCATCTCTCCCCCCAATCTCACCCAGGTGAAGTATGCATCTCTCCCGCCCAATCTCACCCAGGTGAAGTATGCATCTCCCCCCATCAAACTGCCATGTGCTAGCCCTGCAACTCACCAAGTAGCCAGGAACGTTGTCCGGCCTGTCGCTCCATGTAGCATGGTATCGTGGAGTTCCGCAGGACCATTGAATCATGGGTTGATCTGGGATAT
Organism: Ambystoma mexicanum; assembly: GCF_040938575.1. Lineage (NCBI taxonomy): Eukaryota > Metazoa > Chordata > Amphibia > Caudata > Ambystomatidae > Ambystoma > Ambystoma mexicanum. The sequence goes on from NC_090922.1 coordinate 263,936,201, forward strand.
CGGGCACAACAATGTGTAATGATCTTGTTTGAGTCACATACCATTTGCACGTTGATGTAGTGGTATAGCTTACGGTTGCGGCACACTACCTCCATGGGATGTGGGACCACCAATTCCACATGGGTGCAGTCGAGGGCACTGATACAATTTGGGATGCCTGCCAGTGAATGGAAGCCAATTTTGGTGTTGGAGATCTCCTGGGCGGACCGTGGTAGGGACATGTGGTCGCTTGTGTGCTTGAGGAGGGCATCGAGCACTTGGTTCAGCGTGCGTGAGAATAATGGTTGTGATATGCCATGCATCTGCCCTACCGTGTGCTGGTGGGTGCCTGTGGCCAGGAAGTGGAGCACAGACACCACCTTCAGTAGAGGGGGGATGGATGTACAGATGTCTATGAGGCTGGCAATGTCATTGTGTATCATGTCCACAATGGTGGTGATGGCGTCCCGGTTCAGACGGTACATGGTGTGGATCTGCTCAGAGGTTAGGTTGAATGGACTGGCTCTGATGCGAGGGATTGGGGGCTGCCTGCGTGGTAAAACTGCCTGCACTGGTGGGGCATGCTGTGCCTGTCTCACTCTCCTTCTCCTCCTGCGTCTCCTTTGTGCTGCCTGTTGTTGTTGTTGTTGTTGCTATTGTAGCAATGCCAGCATGTCCTCCAGCCCCAGTATAGCTACTAGTATTGGAATCATTTTGGTGTGAGAATGGGTGTGGGAAGCGGTGTGGTGTGCTCCTTTGTGCTGGCCCGGTGTACATTGACTCCACCTGTGCTGATTGTGTGCACCCGTGGCAGTTGAGAACACTGCACATGGCAGTTTATGGGTGGTTCGCAATGCCAGTATTGCCGCCATGCCGCTATCCACTTTTAGTGCCTTCTTCATGCCGGTATTTGCATGTGCGTCTGACTTGTGATGTCCTCCTGTTTACGCCATGCCGGTATTGCCGGCATTAAGGGTCGCGTGCCCGCGCCCATGCCGCTATTAGCGGCACCGTTATTTACGGTGCCGCTAATAGCGGGTTGGCAGGTCAGAATGGCCCAGAGCGTTAAGCGATGCCGGTAATCCTTTACCAGCATCGGTTTTCCCTTACCTCCAACCTCTTAATGAGGCCCAATTTATTTATCAGTAGAAAGTTATTCAAAATAAAACAAAACTATAGCACAGTCGAATTGCAATGTCTGGCAACTAAATGAGCAATTGAGGCCCTAAAATATGATCTGATGGGCTACCCGTTTAGACTAATAACAGATCATGCCCCTTCAAATGGATGACATGGACAGGACATCAATACACAAATCATGAGATGGTTCTTGACTCTCTAGGCCTTTACCTTCACAATGGAACACTGAAAAGGAAAACGTCAAGCAAACCTAGATTCTCTTAGCTGCCAAGCCCTGAAGGACCTTGAGAGAGCCAAATGAAAGAGGGAGAGGGATTAGGTGTCAAATGTGCCTGAGGTTGAGGAGTGGGGTGAGAGGAAACTGGTGGCAGGTGGAGGTCATCCGCTTCGTGATCTCAGCCATGGAGGCCGTATACAGGGGATTCCACAGGTCATGTGCCCCTTTTGCAGCCCCAGAGCAGAGAAGAAGCAGGAGAGTGAGCAAGCAGGTGGTAGGAAGCAAGAGCAGGGAGACAAGGGAGTTGTAGGAGGGAAAAATCTGGAGGATGAAGAAGGGAGCCAAGCAGAAACAATGAAATGAGGGAAAGAGAACCAGTACTATCGGACCAGAGAGTGCCTCTAGTTGGAAGGCAGAACCAATGGGGCCAAGGTGTAGAGACACCATGGCCTACGAGCAGAGAAAGTTAAAGGGGTAATTCACTCAAAAATGTTATGGTTTTAAAAAGATTGGCCATAATGAAACATACATAAAAACATTTTTTTAAGTTCCTATGTAATATTTGTGGGAAATGATCTTCAATGATTTCACATGGGGCTTCCATTTTGTGAAAATGAAGCAGCAGTTCAAGTTAAGTTCTGCTCTTGCGGCACTAATCAAGCAAAAGCCCCCTACTGGCAGCCAGAGAGCAGAGTTTAACATGAACAGAGGAGGCTGCCACAATATTCATAATTGACTTGACTTTATCTTATGTTTCGTCTGCTCCCACGGTCCAGGGGATCTCAGAAAACGTCAAATGAAAAGCACAGCAATTATAATACTTTGCTGGTCGCTGGGACTTTCATTTTAAGTGTCCCACGCACGGGAAACTTAAAATGAAAGTCACTGCAATTATGAATACTCTGCCGGTGGTCTGCGAAGTATTCATAATTGCCGTAACTTTTGTTGTAACTTTTGTTTTAACTTTCCCAAGCACCGGAAACTTTAAACGAAAGTACCAGCATTTATGAAGACTATGCCGACTGCTGCAGCCGGTACTATCGCTTTAAGTTTCTTGGCAAACCAGGTAAACTAAAAACAAAAGCACCAGCATTTCTGAATAGTACAATGCCCACCGGCGAGCGGCGTAGTATTTATAATAACTAGTTCTTTCCTTTTAAATTTCCGGAAAAATTGAAATGAAATTACCGGAAATTCTGACTACAAAGCTGCTAGCTGCAAATCTCCATTCATCAACTCAGAGAACCAGAGTTCATGAATATAGGATTGCAGCGGGTGGGGTAAAATGGAATAATAATGTAAAGGCAGCACTCACCAGAAGCATGTGCTCCAGCTGCAGCCTGCCAGCATTCTTTGCTCTCCAGCAGCAATAAGCACAAGCTCCCAGAAGGGGGCTTTTGCTTGATTAGTGCCGCAAGAGCAGAGCTTAACATGAACAGAAGAGGCTGCTTCATTTCACAAAATAGATGCCCACTAGTGCTATAAAATCCAGACTTTGAGACTAATTTCTCACGTATTTTAAATAGGAACTTTAAATGGCCCATCTGTCGTAAATCTCCCCCCGTCTCACCTGTGATCGGGATCTCCCTTGTTCGGCCGCAGGACTCTTCTTGTGGGTGGTTCGGGTCTTGAATAGGCTCGCCCGAGCCTCGTCAGGTTGCAGAGCGCGTTCAGAGTTCCGGGAAGTTCGTGGTTCCAGGGTGTCCAGGATTAGCGATAAACAAGCAATGTAGGGGGAAGTCCAGGAACAGGAAAAAAGGCAAGGACGGAAGTAAGAGGATCAAGGAAGCAAATGTAGAGAACAAACACACGTCGGGTCACTATCGAAGATAGCGTTGAGACGCGCGGACCCGCAGGGGCGTGACCAATTTATAGTACGTGCTACGACGTGAAAGCTAGTGCGTAGCACGGAGCTTGGTACGGCCATGTTGGGAGGAACAAGGAGTACAAGCCCTTCGTGACAATGACCATGAGGTCCAGAAGGGGCAATTTCGCCGGGTCATGACACCATCTTCTTAAACCATGACATTTATGAGTGAACTACCCCCTTAAGAGCCTTGTGGATCTGAGGCCAGTAGGGACTAAGCCCACAGATCCCAGAAATGTTTGTAGGTGACAATAGGAGACAGGCTAGCTGTATCCATATCTGGTGGAACTTGCAAGCCCACCAAGGGAAATAAATACTACTTACCAGCATTGAAGAGAAGAAGAGAATTCTGATGACAAAATTTGCTTGCTTGGTGCTAAAATGATAATGTCCAAAAAATCCAAACCAGGCAGACGGGAAAGAAATCAACAACCTGCTGCAGCGACAAACCATAACCCACTAACATCTTCTATGTAAAGACTCCAAGAGCAGTGAACCCTAAAGAACTGTGTGAGACTTTGCTTTGAAGGAGCTGCAAAAGCAAACCACTTTGACCACAACCTGTTGTTGAACTTTATCTCAGAGTAGCAACCCTGACAGTGTGTAGGCGCTGACCCCTATGACCATTCTGTGCACCTGTTCAGTTTTTCCCGTACCCTCACTTTGTTTTAGGGCAGCATATCTGACTTTGGCAGTAAGGATAAAATCTCTAATGGTAAACAATACATCTTTCAATATAAACAAATATTATAATTTATGGAGAGTTCATTGAAATAATAATTTCTTCGTTTCTTATAATACATAGTTTTCATGAAGAAACTACACCACAGATCAATTATACAGAATCCCAACAAACCCGAAAAACAATCCGAAACCGCAACTGTACAGAAGAAAAAAAGATCTTGGCTTCAAAATTGGATGTACCGAGCAATGACTTTAAAGAACATTTAAATTATGTTAAAAACCATTTTATTACAAAATGTTGATTATTACTCTCCCACTTGTACCTGTCCCCCTTGCCTGCAGCACTCACCCCAATCAAATTCACAAAACATACATCAAAGACGGTTTGATGAAGATTCTCTCCCTCCTTCCCTGGATGATGCCTTTATTGACATTCCAAACCCTCCCATTTATGTTTCCCATTCTGATAACCCATCCCTTTGATAAATAAATGAATTTTTTCTACTATAAATATCTTGTATATTATTGTGTAATAAATTCCTATTTCTGTTTTTAAAAAAACCCAATCAATAGTCCACAACATCTTGACCATTGGGAGGGTCAGTTTGCGCAATGGGGCATCCGTGGACATCACGCCCTGTCCCTGCATGTCCGATCTCGCATGACACATTTTAAATATTTGCACAGACAATGCATCCATTTGCGGACAACCCCAGATGTGCACCCAGCATCTCCCACTCACCGATGTCCATCGACACCCTCGCCCGCCACAGACTTCATTATGTCAATGCGCTTGTGCGGTGTGCCAACGTGTCCACGGACAGTGTCCATGACCGCGGACAATTTGAAACTGCATTTTTGGCCAATCTAGAATGTTTCAAGTTGAAAGTTTACCCTTCCAGAGCTCCTAGATTCTTAATTGATCTGTCAATTTTTTTCAAGGTGTATTTTCAACTCAGGTGTTCTGCAGATAGTCACAATGTCTACTAACGTTTCCTCTGAAGGGACCCACCCATTACTTTTAGTCATTCTCAATCTGGCAGACCAGGAAAGAGCATCTTTTGAGAGCTACTTTCAGGAGACTTCCAGGAGTTCAAGAATGGCATCTGTCATGACCATCCCACCTTCCCTGGGGCCACAACCACCATCACCATGTGGAGGACCTGGACAGGGGAACAAGCACGATGATGCAGAGGAGGATGACAAGGAACAGGAAGATGAGGTAGAGGAAGTTCTTACCTCCAGCACCCAGAGAGAGTCATGGGTGTGGCGGTTCTTTAAGACTTTTGTGGATGTACCAAATGCTCAGGCTGCCAAGGTTGAATGCATTGAGTGCAGGGTCATACTCAGTCACAGACAAGATTGCAGTACCCTTTTGTGACCACCTCCATGCAAAATCACAGGGGTAAAAGAACCTTTTTTAGGGGGGATTTTATATACTGCACAAACAAATGTTCTACTGAACTTAATTATTTTTTCTAACTTTCACAAAAACTACTTATCATTTTTTTCTGCTTTTGTTTTTCATTTACGACTACTAAAAAAATACTTCACAGCATATTTCACAAGTTCACAAAAAAAGTGCATTTTGATCTTGAAAAGAAAAATGCATTGCATCTCCTCGAAAAATATTTACACCATCCAACTTGATATTTGCGTTTTCAAAAGATTCCATTCCTAAACCAAATAAAAAGCACATAAACCTTTATTGACATCCTGTCTAGCTTCCTCCATTTCAGAACAAAACAAGTTTGGACATCTCCATATATGACTTTCATGGATTTCAGAAAGAATTATCTTCGCAGCTGGAAGCAGTTCCATTAGGCTTTTCAACATATCCTTCATGGCAAACTGTAAAGATCCTGCAGTCACATAGCCCAAACTGCTGCCTCCAGAATAATAATATCTGGACATTTTATTTATTTATTTATTTATTTAATGTTTGCTTGTTAGGTGCTTATACAGTAAGTAAAATACTGTTTGAAAGTGCCCACAGGGCGAGCGGAGGGAACAAGTGAGTGAAATACATTACAAAACAGGATATTTAATAAGAGCAGTGGAGGGAAAAGGCAGCAAGGAAGGACAAACCTACTATGCCTTGTGAGTATTCAGAACATGCAAGTGCAGCAAGGAAGAGGGCAGAGGGTGTAGGTGCTGGGGAGTTTGGGCTCATGGGTGAGCCACAGTTGAAGTGCTTGGGTTGTTGAGTGCTACCCGGCCAGGGGCCACGTTAGGATTAAGTGCAAACCTCCAGTGTGGAGTGTGAGCCAAGGCAAGTGCTGAGAGTAGGCAGGAGCTGGGCCAATTGGGTGCGGGACATCAGGGGCCCAAGGATGCATAAGCGCCCCGGACACCAATAACAGCAACTGTGAGATTAGCAGTGAAGAGAAGACGGGAAGGAGGAGGTAATAAAGTTGCTCACTTAAAACCACAATCTGCATACCACAAAACGTCCACTTCTTCCAATCCAATAGTAGCAGAGATATCACGAGATTCAATATAAGCCTTCAATGTCCTCTTTCCATGCCAGGCATCCTTAAAAGACCCGGATGGCATGTGCGGGTCTGTGGACTACCGCAGGATCTGCAGACATTGTAGCACCTGAACACCTTTGTTTTCACCTATGAAAACATCTACATGTCAACTTTATTCCACCCCCACCATTTTCAGGCCCTTTTTCAGTGTCCGCGGACTCGGCGGCACCTGCAAACCTTTTTTTCACCTACCTATACAAACAGCTCATTATCAACTTTATTCCATTCCCCCCACCCCCTTTCCAGGCCCTCTTTTGGCCACAAAGTAACCTGAAATCTGTTTTCCAGACTTTTTTCACACTGCGCAGTCCGCGAACACCGACCTTCCAAAAAATATGATGCAGCTCATGTTTTTTGAACATCCAATCAGTGGGAGCGTACGATGTCCGGGGACGTCATGCTGGACCCTGAGTGGTCCAGAGGCATACACAGACTCCGAATCAGGAAATGAGTCCACAGACCGGACCCAGATAGCATTGATTTTTTTGTACCTACTTTTTGGGCATTTTCAAAACTACCGGACGCATTTATAGCAACTTTAAAAAAGCACGCTTTCGGGACCAAGCTGCCGCTCCTGGCACAAATTTGGTGAAAATCCATCCAGCGGTTTGGGCTGTAGGCATGAGCAAAACATTTCTTCGATTGCATGTATAAGGATTTTCAAAAATGTTGGTTCTCTGACTATAACTTTGCTCCCGCATTACTACAAAAGCACCGTTTTGTGTCACCTGCATGACTTCAAAAGTGTGTGCCGCTAATGTCAGCTAGAATACTGATTTTGTGGAAAGTTTCGAAAAAATGAACTGCTGAAGTTACGTAGGCCTACGGCAGAACTACAGCGTGAAGAGCCATGTGGCACGGGTAAGCATTGCAGACTGCTTAAAAAAAGAAACATTTACATTTTGTACTTTGTCTACACGATGGAACCTACCCACATGACACAATTTCAGGTTTGTAGCATGTTGGGAAGTATGCTGAACATTTCAAACAGACACACACACACATATTCACATATGGCAGGGTTAAGCATTGGGGAACCACTCATATTTTATACTTTTTACACACACACATATCCACACATTTATTTCCCGTATGCTTTGACACCGAAGCCAGTCCTCCTTTTTGCTTCCAATTGCATGCAGGAACTTGGAATTTCGTTTTTCCCATTGCAAGGGTGGACATAGAGGTCCACGCATGCAGTGCGGAAAGAGACAGGACTGGCCCAAAGATTCTGCATGGAACAGGGCAACTTGGCAGCTATGCAGCAGGGTGAGAGGTATCTAATAATAACAAAATGGCACATGCTCTACAATCCCACACCATCCAAGTTGTTATCCTTCGTATCTTCTTGCCTCAATAGCCTAATGAAAGATTAAAATGTTCCAGCTTTCATATATTGTATTTTTATCATCCACTATGGCCCTGATTCTCAAAGATTTGCAATTGAGAATTTCAGGAGCTACCAAGGAGAGTCTCATATGTGTACCTTCCATCCCAAACTCAAATACTCTTCTTGTGGTAATTTAGGAAACGTTTTCAACTAAGTATCGCTATTGGCTAAGGGTGCGGTGGTCTGAGCAGATGTAAGCTAAGGAAGGAGCTGCTGCAATTGCCATGCACTAGGACCCAGTGACTGCTGAACACCATCAAAATCCCTCCGAAGCAGCACGGCAGTCTAGGCATATGGAAAAATATTAAGCCATCTTAGACACTTTGATGATTGGACTCCATTAGCTCTTTTATCTCCTTATGTTTGACCAATTACCCCTTCCATGCAGCCTGGGCCCTACGGTGAGACGTGGAGGATTTTGATTAACAATGGTCTCACATGGTACAAAAGTATTTTGTTTATATATTGTTCTCTGCCAATGGCTCTTTCCACGGCCTGAATGAAAATGTAACTACCTGTCTATATGCTTGCACCAAACCTGGGATTTGTTGACTTATTGAAACATTTACAATTGCAAATACCGTCAGATGGTTACATGGCAAAGCATAAGGTGGTTAGTGCACTGTTACTGCACCAAATCGCCAAGAAAGTGAGCCTGGTAGCCAAGTGATAGCGATTGAGGAAGCAAACATCCTTTCACATTTTTCATCTGTGAAAGGAACAGAGAGCTGAACATGGTTTTAGACCCTCCTAAGTCAGAGCCATCCCATAGAACCAGTTATTTCTCCATGTTCATTCTCAGTAGAAGGGCTCTCAGATTTGTGCAAATCCTCATGAATGAGATTTAGTGCCATTGGCAACAGTTAATGGGGCAATCTGGGAACAAAGAGGAGAGTCCTACGGGGTCTGCGATAACAGGAGATGATTATACTGTAACCCATGGTGAACAGGCAGGATTAACATAGACAAAAGGGCCACACCTTTTCTTAAACAGGGAAAAGGGCACAGCTAATAACCTAAGCATTTCCCAGCAGGACATGGGCTGGCCCAATCAAAGTTAACCTTTGTAGAGGTACTGCCTAAGTCGCGCAGAAGAAAAACTGCTATAGTACCATTGTAGATATTCAGTGGCAACTTTTGAGAACTACCATATCTCCAGACTTGGTGCATGGTTCTCCAGCAAGAACCGCAAATTAGCTGGATATCAAGGCCAGAAACCAGTCCTTTTGGAGATTCACCCGCATCTAAACTTTGTTCTGGATCTTAATCCTGTCTCTGACATAGAACCAGAAAATGAATCAGATCTAGAAGCTGTCATCGCTGAAGACATATAATATTCAAATAAATTTGCCCATTAATTATCCTTTCAGGAATGTGTGATGGATTTTTTTACTAGTCTACCGAAATACCGAAAAAAAATCAGACCATTTTGCTATGGTGAGGAGGGAGACACGGGAAACCCACAAAGTCAACAAGAAACTGTGCCTGTTATACATGAAAAGGCACCCAAAAAGGGGGAGGTTGGGTGCATTAGTGGGGATATGTGGATGGAAATGTCTAATACTATTGAAGGATATAAGTTCCCGAGACCTAGAGGTGATTTCTTTGAGGATTGTGGTAGAGAGTTGGCAAACACAGTTAGCAGAAATAAAAAATGAAATAAAGCCAACAGGAAAAGTTTGGGGAGGGGAATTCTGCGACCCGTGGAGAATTCTGCCTGCGGATCTCATGCCCTCCCACTTCTAGTCCTTCTATTCTAAAGAATGGGGCAATATCAAATGAACAATATAAGTGAGGGCTAGGGTTCTGGGTGTGACTTTGAGCGCACGTACTGAAACGCAGTGTGGCTTGACACTTGTTTCTTGGTCCTTTCCTCTAGCAGCAGCATCTCCTGTGAAGTGAGGCTGAAGTGAGGCTGCAGCAAGCTCTGGCAAGATTCGGCTCTGACTTCGTGAAGCGAAGCCCAGGTGAGCTGAGGGGTAGCTGAACCTGAAGCCATCTTGGGGCACTGGGCCAATATTGAGGCACAAGAGTGGGCCATGGCTGCACAAAGGGCAGTAAGCAGCGAGTCCCTGACAGTCATTGGCTATATGAGTTGGGAGGGGTGAAGCACAGCCTTTTTGGATCGCACAAGCTTCGAGGGGACCTCCTAAGTTTTGCTGCCGGTTGCTTTCCGCTCGCACCTTTCTTTCTTACGTTTGCTTCCATTTATTAAAGTAAACTGATGTGTGCCGGTGTGGTGAGGCGCTGGGTTAGAACTAAATTTGAAAAGACAAACTAAAGTCAATGTGACCCTTACAAACCAAATAAGATTGGGTTGCTGCACGAAAGAGGGACCAGCAGTCACCTCAAAAACTGCTAACAGATACAAACACTTGAAAAATGTCACTTCTAAATGATTGCGCAGCCCTAAGCGAATGGTAGATATCCTGTTCAAATTGAATGTGTAACTGGACAACAAATACAGTGAAACAAAGAGTCCAAAGCAATAGATTCTTCAGTCAAAAAAACGCTGTTGAAACAGATTTTATGAGTTGATGTAAAACAAGACTGCCGACACGTGTTTCGACCCAAAACAACGGGTCCTTTTCAAGGCAAGAGTGTGGTGTTAGTATGATTCATATACATTGCAGTACAGCAAAATATTATATAATCATGCCATAAGGATAAGAACATTAGAAATATAAACAAAATAGCTTGCGGCTTCTCAGTCTGGGGTGTGCAAATATATTACGAGGTGTTCCTTTAAAACAAAAATATGGCCATTAATCGAGGAGGCAAGATATCAAGGAGCCCTACATTAGACCGTATTGCTAATAAACATACTTTAGATTCCATGCCCGCTGCGACAAAATGGTGCTGCATTTCCTTTGGGCTGGTTGCTGGGTGCCAGAGCCAGTGCTGTGGCCATTTACAACCTGAAGGATTTCAGGAAAATTAAGGTTTGATCCATCAGCATGAACTGGCCTTTACCGTGAGTGAATGGCTCTATTGCTATGGTTGTTGTAGTGCCGCTATTTGATCTGTTTTAACAGAACCAGCCCATTTAAATGGGGCTGTTCATTTGGACACCATTTAAATTTGGGTAGGTTGCTTCTACGCCTCTACAAATGACTGGTAGTAGGCTTTGTTTAGATTTGTTCGCCATGCTCCCATACTATCATCACTACTAACTTCAAATTGAAAGCGTTAGCCGTAGGGGTTTAATTTTTACACGTCTATCATCTTCTTGCTCGGAACGGAGGTGGGATGTCGGACTTTGGTTGCCCCATAAGCCAATCAGGCTTTCTCTGCTCTGACAGAAAATTATTGATTGAAATATCATCAGAACTCCACTACATCTTATATCTGTTGAGAGGGGGCAGAGATCTGTTTGCCATTGTTTATGGTAACTAAAGTTGTGATTAACTTGTGGTTAGCCACAGCACAAAGCTGACTGTTGGGTGCGTGGTCCTTGGAGCCTTCGAGTGACTTGCGCTGCAGCGACTCTTTCATGCACAGTTCTGCTATTTAGTATGCGCGCCACTCGCAACTATACATTGCGTACTAAAGAACGTTCAACCTGCACACAGGCTTTAACAGCTTCACATGTTTTAAAGAAGCAAAACAGTAAAAACCGCAAGCAACAACCTGCAACAGTAATGACCAGCATTGTTAATTTTATCTGTGATCTCAATACAATGGAGGAAGTGAACGGGGGAAAATAACAGCATTCCTTAAACCTACTTCGCGGTCCCCTATCACAGAAGCTTCTCCTTCTAGAGACGCTTTGCAGGGGGCTATAACTGACTCGACCTTATCCATGGAATGCCCAATTGATAATAACTCTTTTTAAATGTATGACTTGGCCTACAAGAATAATCTAACAGGGCTTATTTGAAGACCATGGAAATCTGACTAATGATCAATGCCTCACTTCGACAATTGATTTAGCTAAAATGCCATACATGACTGAGATAGCAATGAATGGCTATACATCATCTCCTTGAAATTCTTTGAGCAGCTCCTCTTCGGAGTCATCGGAAACCAAGGACCCTTGGATGGAAAATGAATTTTTAATTATCCTTAAAGTTCTCTTTTCATTATGTACTAACGTATTTAAAGATCAGCAATGCATAAAGCATGACATAGCTAAAATACTTGACTTATTAATCTGTAAGCAGCTCATTTTTGGGCTGCTGTTGGAACTGGGGGCAATGGTATTACTGTCTCCTCTAATTCTCCCATAATCCCAATACATGACTCTCAACCGACTCAATCATATTGTTACAAGAATTGGGAGAGTTGTTGGGGCCTGCGAAACATCATTACTCTGGGAAGTCTGTTGCTACACATAGCGGGCCTACGATTCGGGTCACCATTGCCCCTGGTAAAGCCACACAGCCTGCCCCTCTAGGCAAAAAGAGAACTAAAAAACACAAGCATTTGATAGTTGATAAGCCTGCCTCAAGTAATAAGAGTAACTCTTTGCCTACAGTGGCAGACAGGCCTAGGGTCTTCCTTCCCGAGGAATTTGATTTGTTTTGAAACTGCAAAAGGATATGAAATGTTTCCATCTACGTCCCAATTACCCAAGTCTGTGAAACCACTGATCTATATCCCTGGGTTACGGATGGATAGTAACAACTCCCCTGTTAGAGCTTATTTTGCTAACACTGTTGCACCTACACAAAGTCCAATTGATGCTTTAAGTGAGAATGTGGGAAACTCACATGAATTCTGCCGCAACAATAAATTATTACATTTAGAGCAATTATCCTATGAAGCCATTTATGAAACATTATGTATCATAAAAATAGCTGACCTTTATGCAACTACATCCAGCTATTTTTTAAATAGATCTAATGTTTTCAAACTATTACATCAGATACCGACTCTACAAATGATTACTATCCATGATCTAAGTCTGGTTGAGATCCCACAAATGGGTTGGGATCTCAATTAGTCAGTGACACACTTTGTTTCTCCTATTGTTGTGGAACTTATGTCTCAGGGGCCTAGTTTTTTAAAACTAGGCTACGAATTTACAAAAGAAATAAAGTTTGTGAGCAACCCACAAGGAAAAAATAATTCTGGGGAAATTCCTGCTACATTGTCTGATGCTGAGATTAAGGAGACTGTCAGCCAGATTTGTTCTATTTTACAAAATCAGGCAAAAAAAGCCCAATAATTCCCACTATAATCATTTGGCGGGGTCTATGCTCGATCAGGTCGAATGACAGCAGCAAGATATGGTCCCCAGATCCTAATTAGATCATGGAATACGAGGGGATTTAAATATTTTCTAGAGAAACCTGTGGGGCTATTTTATTTTCTGTCCTCAGACATGGTGTTATTACAGGAGACATGGCTAACACATGACTTGTATATAGATGGCTATGTGGTGTTCCAAAGGAAGGCCAAACAACATTCAACTGGGCGACCTTTTGAAGGCTTGATTGTTGCTGTTGTCAATCGCCATGAAGTTCAAGAATTTCTACCTAGCCTTCAATCTGAAATTTGTATTGGCTATCAGCGTGGAGATGTTGATTATGGGGAAACAAGCAGCCATACATTTAATAAATCTTTGGTATCTGCCTGGAAATGGAAAGTCAGAAATGGTAATTGCACATATAGAATCATTGCTGGAGGTCTCGGGAAAGTACTCATCCTAAGGGTCTATTTTGTATTGCAGGCAACCTTAATTTCCATCGCCTTCCATTCCCACATAAATAGATTATCATCTTAAAACATTGTTCATATATGAAAAACAACTATGGGAAGTGGGCTATTGAGTGTGATGAGGACGAAGTAAGAAAGGACTCCAATGCTTGGCTATCTTTTATATATATCTATCAATTTCTACAAATGATTAATGTTAATAGCAGTGATATTTTCTATACTTGGACTAATGGTTCACAATCTTCATGGATTGATTTTGTATTGACAGATGCCGAAGGATTTGAGATTATAAATAATTTTGTTCTTATACCAAATTGCCTTAGTGACCACGTGATCATTGAGGAGTTCTCTCTTGCAGGTGAGCTGCCTCAATCGCATGGTCACTTAAAGGGTGTTTTTATTATGAATGAAGGGGGAAATAGGATAAGATGGACTCAGAGTAATGTACAACAAATTAGCTCCATCTTATTGCCACAGTTAGTTGAGGATGTCCCCGCTTTTTGTGATATTGGAAGGTTTTATTAGATTACTCAGGCATCTATGAGCAAAATTAAGAATGCCCAAAATAAGGTTGTGCTACGTAAACGTCCAGAGCATAATAATTAAGATCATGTAATTGCAACAAAAAAAAGTAACTAAATGTTGATATTCGTTGGGCTTCAGAAAATTCTCCTGACCCCGTCAGACAACAAAATAAAAAAGTTGTGTGTATGTTTTAAGAATTTGTTACCAACTCATAAAGGTATCAGTGCCTCTGTTCAATGGAAATATATGTACAATGCTCTGAAGAATAAAGACTCGTAAATGTTGGTACATTTTTTATAAACATAACGTGGGAGTCACAGTTAAGAGAGAAATTAACCCTATACCCAAAATTGCTGGAAAGACTATATACTGTCTTCATATCGTGAGAATACCATAAACTTAATGAATAACTACCAAAATATACTGGAGAAGGGACTATTTTAAGTTGTGGAGAACATCATTAAAAGTTTCAAATCTTCTCGGGCACCAGGCCTCGATGGTCTTCCGAATATTTTATTAAAAGAACATTCAAAGACTTGTGCTTGTGTACTGTTTATAATATTCCAAGAAATCTTGGAAACTGGACATATCCTGATTTCTTGGACTAAATCCCTTCTAATTCTGATATATTAGCAATGATTCACTCAAGTGCAAAAATCTTTTGCAAATTACTGCTGAGCTATATCAATAAATGGACAAAAGACAAGGGGATTTTTTAGTATTTTACAAACTGGTTTTAGAAAGGGTTACAGCACACTTTCCAATTTATGGACGTTCATGTATTTTATTTGATCAACTTTGAAGCTCATCTCTAATTCTCTGTATATTTGTTTTATCGATTTGTCCAAATCATTTGATAGGGTCAACCGACACACACTATGGAAAAGATGCAGAAATGGGAACTGCATTCCGAGATTTTATATTTTCTCCAAATATTCTATACGGATAATGGTGTTAAAATCAGAATCATTCAGGAAGGTGCCCTGAGTGAGCATTTTGGGGTTAACTATGGTTTAAAACAGGGGTGTATTTTGGCCCCGGTTTTATTTATTATCTATGTATCAGATTTGCACATTGCACTGGAAAACTGTAACAACTATCCTGTGCATATTTCACAACACCCTGTTGCTTGGTTATCTTACACGGATGATATTGTACTGTTGGCTCTCACTGATATAGGTTTATAATGTAGCCTTACTGCCCTGGAGAAATATTTTTCTGAACTTGGTTTAAAGATTAATCTGAATAAAACTAAGATCATGACATTCAAGGCAAATAGAAGAGGAATTAAAAAATGTAATTGGGCTATCCAAGGTACACGATTGGAAGATGTGTTGGGCTAACAATACTTAGGAGCACTCATTACAAATAATATGGATAAAGATATTCTATCCAGAAGTATCACTACTAAGCCAAGCACAACATTTAAGGCTATTAGATCCTTTATTCAGAGATCTGGAGGTCATTCTATTGAGGGATTATTAGAACTGTATAGGGCATGTATCCTTCTTTCTATTTGATATGGGTTAGAGGTTTACACAGCAAAAGAAACTGCCTGGTTAAGAGTGTTAGAAGGAAAATTGTGGCATTCAGCCTTGGGCCTCTCTCAATCTGTACCGATGGAAGCCATCTGTAATGAGCTCTGTCTTTTATCACTTTCCACTAGAAAAATGATCACATCCTCTGTATTTTATGTAAAACTTCTTATGACTCAGAACAATCCCAATTCTATATATTTGTCAGGTTGCGACCACCGACACCGGTCCCTCGCTCACCTGGTAGTTCCTCTAAGAATCCAGTAGGCAGTAAACAAACAACCTTCCCTGCGGGCATCCGGGTACACAAGAGACTATTTCGGAAGCGTTGGGGTTGCCGTGGTGATGTTGGCACCTGATGCGGCTACAGTCACATGTCCCGTTTGTTTTCCGCTCACGTGACTCCCGCGTTGCTATGACGCCGATATAGTCACGCCCCTTTCTTTTCTCTGGCGCTTCTGATTGTTTTTTCCACGGATTACAACAGTAGCGTTTCTTGCGATATTGAATCCACGTTGTTTGACCCTTGCCTGCTTTACGGACCTTCGTTTGTCTTGCCCTTCAAAACCTTGCCTTTGAACTGCTACCACCCAGACTGCGTTATTGACTATGCTTTTGTCTTATGTTTTCACTACTTCTTGCTGGATTTGGATATGTGACTCGGACTGCCTACGGACTGCTTTGCTTCATGGATATTGCTTGAACTCCTCTACAAGGTACTGCGCTGGAAGAAAACCACTCCTAGGTGTACTTGTGCCGGCGGGAATAGGGAGATTACTGTGCTTGACTAGAGACTGCCTGCAGCACTTCTGGAACATTACTGTGCTGGACTAGAGACTGCCTGCAGCACTTGGGGAACATTTGGCGTCCTCGTTTCAGCAGTGTAGGTGGAGTGTTGTTTTCTTCTTGGATTTCTGAAGCCACTTTTGTTCATCAAGGTTTTTGTCTTGCTGTTTTGGTATCTGCAATAAGTGATTCTGCTCTTGGACACACGGGTAAGCAAAGACCACTAGAACCTGGTATTACTATGAACTCCCAGTCTAGTCCTAGTCTTACTTGTCTTATGTTGTTTTTTCTTTAGAGCTGTTTCCATTCCCATTGCTGTCTATTCTATACCTGGTATCTTATGAGCATCTTGGTTATAGTGAGGTGGGTTACCATTTCACATTTTTTGATACTTGTACCATTCCCTAAGACTGTTGTTAACCCAGTGTTTTCTTTGCAGCCATTTGGGGTTCCAGTGTGTTCAGCCATCTTCAAATCATCTTTCAACCAATTAAACGCTCAGTCTGTTCTTAAGTACACCTGAGTATTGCATTGGTGGGAAGAACTTGTTTACAGCACTACGAGTTCAAGAGCATCTTCGTGGTTTCAAGGCCCTTAGTACTGACAGAATCAGAAGCCTTAAAATGGACACAGCTGGTGGTCCCTTGGCTACTCTGGTCCAATTGGTGGCTGATTTACTGATATGCAGACAGCACATGACACCACTCATTGCCGCATTGATGATATTCAGGCAGGATTGAGGATCGTCATCACTGAGCCTCCATCTATTGCTGCAGCATCCGGTTCAGGTACATCCGGAGCCCAGGCCAGGCCAGAGACGGTACCTGTATATATGGCAGCACAGTTCCCATTGGCCCCTCCTGAACACTTTTTAGGCGATCCCAAAGCCTTTAGAACGTTTATAAACCAATGCAGACTGCAATTTTTATGTAGACCGACATCATTTCCCGACTCGACTACCATGGCTGTGTTTGTCTTGTCTAATTTGGGTGGTACGGCGGCAGTCTGGGCCATTCCCCTTTTGGAACAGGGAAGTCATTTGTTATTTGATTGCGATGCCCTTATAGAGGCACTCACACGGGTCTTTGACACCAGATACAAGTCTCAAGCCACCGACTTAGAGCTACTTAACCTACAGCAAGGTGATACCTCCCTGTTGACATACCATGCTAAATTCAACCAGCTCGTGGCTGAGACCAACTGGCCAGATGAGAAGAAGGCGGCTTTGTTTTACAAGGGCCTATCAGATTCACTCAAAGACACCATAGCCATGGTACCTGTGGTACCAGCCTCTCCCTGATTTTTTGGATCTGGTCCTCCAGATTGATGCTTGAAAATCTGAAAGGAAGGGAGATAAAAGGACTCTGCCTCCTGTCCCAGTTAACCTTGTGAGTTCTGTCCCTGGGAATGGGGAACCTATGCAAATTGGGGCGGTCAGGGGACCATTGTCCAGAGATGAAAGAGAAAACTGCAAGAAAAACAATTTATGTTTTTACTGCGGTTCCTCTGAGCATTTTTTACGTTCTTGTCCCAAGAAGCCAGTGAAATCGGGAAATGCCAAGGCCCGGCAATAGAAGGAGCCCCTATGCCGAGCACTGACGTTCAGGGCTCCAGCCTTTCCGTCCCATTCATGATTAGGGTCACCCTTGCATGTCCTGAAGGACAGCCCTGGTCTACCGAAGCTGTTTTGGATTCCGGAGCAACTGGAAATTATATAGATAGCCAGTATGTCAGGGATTGGCAAATACCACTTGTTTCCAAGGAACATCCTGAAGTGGTCAATGCGGTTGATGGTACCATGCTTCTTTCAGGTCTGGTAACCAAATCTACTGTGTCTTTGACCTTGATTATTGACAGTTTCCATAGCAAACTTATTTCGTTTGATGTTATTTCTGCACCCCAGTTTCCACTTATTTTAGGCCTACCTTGGCTTAGAGTCCATAACCCTATTGTTAACAGGGTTACCGGATCCGTTTCCTTTGTTTCACCGCATTGTCTGGGTCATTGTGGTTCCTCAGGCAATTTGCAGGATAACCCATGTCAAGCGCTATTGAGAGCTGCTTTGGTGGTTGGTGGCATCCTCAATACCACCAAACCTCCAGAATATATGGCATTTAAGGATGTTTCTGACAAGGGGGAAGCAGAAAAGCTTCCACCCCATCGCCCTTATGATTGTCCAATAGATCTTAAGGAGGGAGTGAAGATTCCTTCAGGAAGGATTTACTCCCTTACTATGAAAGAGGATGCGTTATTGAAAGAATACTTGGATAAGGCCTTGGCCTCTGGCTTCATTCGCCCCTCCCGTTCCCCTGCGGCCTCTCCTTTGTTTTTCATCCCTAAAAAGGAGGGAGACCTAAGACCATGTATAGATTATCGGGATCTTAATGCAGTAACTATACGGAATCAGTATCCCTTACCGCTGATTTCTGTTCTTTTGGATCAGTTGCGGTCCTAAGTGATTTACACTAAGCTGGACCTTAGGGGTGCCTATAATCTTGTGAGAATACGAGAGGGGGACGAATGGAAGAAGGCCTTCAAAACCAAGTATGGCCTTTTTGAATATTTGGTCATGCCGTTCGGGCTATGTAATGCCCCTGCCACGTTCCAACATTTTATCAGTGACATCTTCCAGGACATGATCGATCGTTTTGTGATCGTCTATTTAGACGATATTTTGATCTATTCCCCCTCTCACAAACTTCACGTACAACGTGTTACTGAAGTCCTACAACGTTTGCATGATAACAAGTTATTCGCAAATCTGGAGAAGTGCATATTCCATACTTACGAAGTGGAGTTTCTGGGGTATGACATCACTAACCAGGGTGTGCAGATGAGCCAAGCGAAAATCAAGGCAGTCTTGGATTGGCCAGTACCCACTACAGTAAAAGCCTTGCAGTCCTTCCTGGGATTTGCAAACTTTTATCATCGCTTTATCAGACACTTCTCTAACATTGTAGCCCCACTCACAGCACTAACGAGCAACAAGCGTCTATTCCTATGCAAACCAGAAGGACAAAGATCTTTTGATATCCTTAAGGAAGTGTTTACCTCAGCTCCAGCGCTACAGCACCCTAATGTCAAACAACCGTTTGTTGTGGAGGCAGATGCTTCGGACGTAGCGATAGGGCAGTTCTGTCTCAACCTTGTCCAGATACCGGGGTTTTTCACCCGGTTGCCTTCCACTCACGTAAACTCACTCCTTATGAGATGAATTATACCATTACAGAGCGTGAACTTGTGGCTGTTCGTGAAGCATTTAAAGTCTGGAGGCATCATCTTTTGGGAGCAGAAACACCGATTCAGGTTTACACCGATCATACGAACCTTCTAGCTCTCCAATCATTGAAATGCACCACAGCATGTCATGCCCGTTGGCGTGAGTTTTTCTCTATGTACAACTTTGTGCTGTCTTACCGTCCGGGGGTTTTGCACTCCAAGGCGGACGCTTTATCTCGGTTACATCGACAACCAGAACCCCGGGTGCAGGGAGGTAACTTGCTTCTACCCAACCAGGTAATATGTGGCTGCACATTGCAACCCTCATTGAAAACCGCCATCCAACAGTGGGTACTAGGGGGTCCTCCGGAACTGGACCACTATAATATGGATGTGGTTCAGTCTTTGCCATATGTTCAGGGCAAGATTTACATAACAGATTCAAATACACAATGTATTGCCATGTCCTGGTGTCACAACTCCATGTTGGTGGCTCACCCTGGCCCTAGAAAGACTTTGGAATTACTTAAACGGTGGTGTTGGTGGCCTTCCATGTCTAAAGACATCATTCAGTACATTGCGACTTGCACTGTCTGTGCTCAATGTAAGACCACCCCAGACAAACCAATGGGCCTAGTGAAACCCCTACCCATACCTGCACCACCATGGGCTATGATCACCATGGACTTTGTAGTAGAATTGAATTGCCTCTGGTTGGGGGTTTTGACACCATTTGGGTAGTGGTGGACAGTTTCACAAAGTTGGCACTCTTTTTGCTGTGTCGGGGGCTTCCCGTTCTGGCTGATTTGTTTTTGCGGAATGTTTTCCGTTTCTTTGGCCTACCTGACATTATAGTATCAGATAGGGGTGCACAGTTTACCTCTCGTTTTTGGAGACATCTTACACAATCTATGGGAATCGATGAGAGGTACTGTACTGCATACCATCCCTAGAGTATTGGTCAAACAGAGCGGCTCAATGCCACGATGGAACAGTATTTAAGGTGCCTTATTTTGCAACATCAGGAGACCTGGCTCTCAGTGTTGTCCATGGCAAGGTTCGCCTACAACTCTGTTTGTTCTTCCACTGGGGTCTCTCCTTTTTATGCTATGTATGGACAACATCCTCGCTCTTTACCATTGGACATTAACTCGTCCCGGATTGTCCTGCGGTTCAGTCCTGTCTCAGGGACCTAACCTCATTACGCACCAGTGTCATGGAGCATTTGTCACATGCCCAGGGGCAGGCAAAGAAATATTCAGATCATCATCGCAGGCCAGCCCCACTTTACAATCCTGGTATGCGTTTCTAGCTTTCTGCCAAACATCTCCCTATCCCCGGTCGCAAGAGCCTGTTGCCTCCTTTTGTAGGACCCTATGTCATTAAAGAGGTACTTAGTCCTCTTGTGGTCAAATTGGAGTTGCCCCAGGCATGGAAAATACATCCCGTTGTTCATATTTCCTTGGTCAAGCCATGTTCTGAGCAGACCAGACTGCCTGTCCGTCCTCCTCCTTTGTTAGTTCAGGGGGTCGATGAATATGAGGTCAACGCAATCCTAGACTCCAAACTCTCTCGTGGTGTTCGTTTGTTCTTGGTGGATTGGAAAGGCTATGGTCCTGAAGACCGCACCTGGGAACCAGAGTCCAACATCCATGCTCCCGCTTTGTTGTCCCGCTTCCTCGCCTCCCGGGGCCTGGGGGTGCCTTTGGGGGAGGATACTGTCAGGTTGCGACCGCCGACACTGCTCCCTCGCTCACCTGGTAATTCCTCTAAGAATCCAGTAGGCAGTAAACAAACAACCTTCCCTGCGGGCATCCGGGTACACAAGAGACTATTTCGGAAGCATTGGGGGTTGCCGTGGCGACGTTGGTACCTGACGCAGCTACAGTCACGTGTCCCATTTGTTTTCCGCTCACGTGACTCCCGCGTTGCTACGACGCTGATATAGTCACGCCCCTTTCTTTCCTCCGGCGCTTCTGATTGTTTTTTCCACGGATTACAACAGTAGCGTTTCTTGCGATATTGAATCCACGTTGTTTGACCCTTGCCTGCTTTACAGACCTTCGTTTGTCTTGCCCTTCAAAACCTTGCCTTTGAACTGCTACGACCCGGACTGCGTTATTAACTCTCCTTTTGTCTTATGTTTTCACTACTTCTTGCTGGATTTGGATATGTGACCCGGACTGCCTACGGACTGCTTTGCTTCATGGATATTGCTTGAACTCCTCTACAAGATACTGCGCATGAAGAAAACCACTCCTAGGCGTACTCGTGCCAGTGGGAATAGGGAGATTACTGTGCTGGACTAGAGACTGCCTGCCGCACTTGTGGAACATTACTGTGCTGGACTAGAGACTGCCTGCAGCACTTGGGGAACATTAGGCATCCTCGTTTCGGCGGTGTAGATGGAGTGTTGTTTTCTTCTTGGTTTTCTGGAGCCACTTTTGTTCATTGAGGTTTTCGTCTTGCTGTTTTGGTATCTGCAATAAGTGATTCTGCTCTTGGACACACGGGTAAGCAAAGACCACTAGAACCATTCCTATGAACTCCCAGTTTAGTCCTAGTCTTACTTGTCTTATGTTGATTTTTCTTTAGACCTGTTTCCATTCCCATTGCTGTCTATTCCATACCTGGTGTCTTATGAGTATCTTGGTTATAGTCAGGGGGGTTACCATTTGACATTTTTTTATACTTGTACCGTTCCCTAAGACTGTTGTTAACCCAGTGTTTTCTTTGCAGCATTTGGGGTTCCAGTGTGTCCAGCCATCTTCAAATCATCTTTCAACCAATTAAACGCTCAGTCTGTTCTTAAGTACAATTGAGTATTGCATTGGTGGGAAGAACTTGTTTACAGCACTACGAGTTCAAGAGCACCTGTGTGGTTTCAAGGTCCTTAGTTCTGACAATATTCTTATTTTGCAGAGAAAAATAAACCCATCACACAGAACGTATTAAGAACTTGGTTCGAAGAGATCACTGTTGCTTTAGATGAGATTGGATGCTGTTGTAATGCTGACGAGAATTTGGCTACAGAATATAAGTAGATAAAACAAAAAGCTGAGATCTGGGATAGAAATGCTCATTCTGCGTGGTTGTCGACTAAGAGTAGCTACTCGGAATATAACAGACAGTCTTTCCCTGTTAGATCTCTTTGTGATTTCATCAAGAATTTGCATAACACTAAGGTCAGAAGATTCATTATGTGTCTTAGGTTGAACCAACTGCCTAGGTTGCATAAAATTGGTGGCTGGTATAGCATGCTTATTGAAGAACGACTTATCAGACTATGCACAATCAAGGTTGAGACCTCCAAGCATCTTCTGACAGATTGTAACAATGCATTATAAAAAGGGGTATGAGAGTTTAGAATATGAATTGAATTTTATTGATAGTGATTAGTTTTGGGAACATTTATATTTTCGAAAGAAATCTAGTGATGAATTTTACATTGTTTTTTGTATGGCAAGAGTTTTTAAAGAATGTAACCCAAATAGTTTTATTTCTCTTATTTGAATTATGAAAATTGTACAATAGGTGATTGGTAATGTGTTTTCATCTTATGCACCGCCATTCTCTTCTATTTTTTAATCTATGTGTGTATAAGATTTTATTTAACCAATAAACATAATACATTTTAAAAAAAAATAATAAGTGAGGGCTAATGCCAGCATTTAGTAATCTAATGAAGATCCCCTGGGCCACTCAGAATTCCATAGGTATTTTCTCGCTGCAAAAGAGAATCACACATGATCTCCGCCCCCCCCCCCCCTGGAAATGTCCCCTAGTGCCTACAAACTGAACCCTTGGGGGAATTGCACATAGATCATCTATACACAACAGCATCCTGAAAAATACAAACAACGCCAATTTATATCGGTTTGAATTGAGAGCTCATCAGCAGGACTACTCTTCTAGCATGACAGAGAATGGGGTGGTGCCAAAAAACACAGTGTATATGACTGGGGCACCCAAATTATACAAGTGAACATATGAAAGAGGATGCCCTACTTAATAAAACCATCCACTGAATTAGACATAAAATGGGTTACTACTCATTTTTATTGGAGGACATTGATAACAGAGAAAAAAGATGCTCTATACAAAGGATATGAACTGTGACATGAATGGATTAGAGCTAGCAAATGATTTCCTACTATCATTTGAATTGAGGTCACACATCATCATGCGACACAACATTGTTATGCAAAGAGGCGTGTTTTCAGTTTCCATCTAAGAGTGCTTTTACCTTGATTGAATAGTGTCCTGCTTGACCAATCCATCATGAATAAAATAGTGGTGGAAACCTATGCTGCTAATTTAGATTGTGTTTTTCCTAATGTCTTCAAACCATTTTATGTAAATAAAAAGCAAACCAGGGAGAGGGGAATGTAGTTTGACAAAGAGTGTAGGAAGGCCAAGGACACTTTACTGAGGCAATCAAATTCCAAGGGAGGGAATGAATGATGTTAATAGGCCAATATCCAACTACAAAAGACTCATTGCCAGAAGAGTATCCAGGATTGTCTAACAAGTCGGGCCGGAAGCTAATGTAGGTGGGGCCCACTGAAGTGACACTAACATCTATAAATGCACACAGAGGGCAGCTGAATGGGCATTTACAGAATTTGGGTGGGCCTTGCCCACTCAGGCCCTACGCTGTCTACGCCTATGCTCATAGCCCAAAAGAAGCAGTGCGGAAGTAAGAAGTTTGGAGGCACTACAATCTGCTATTTCGTATAAAGATCACAAGACGTTTTGGAAAATAGGAGCATTGAGGTCAAAGTACATTAATCTGAAATTGAAATGATTATCTCGGATGGTATTTGCCATGATTATTTTACAGGCATCTACAATCCCAGTGCATCCACCTGCTAAACTGACCATACGTCTCCCACTGAAGGAACTTTAATGTGCACAGAGAACCTTGTATTTACTGAGGCAGAGGTCAGTATAGTACTGGAGAGGCAGAAATCAGGGAAGGCTCTGGGCTCTGATAAGCTTCTAATCAAGCGGTTTTTGTCAAAACCCTTGATCTGGATCCCCTTGCTGAGGAATCTTGTCCATGCAGTTTGCCCCCAAGGCTGTCTGCCACATACATAGAGTGCAGAATAGGCCCCATTTTTACAAAAGGGGCAAAAGAAGATCCAGGCAACTGCTGACCAATATGATTGATCAATGACCTTGAGAAGATGTATAGGAAGGTACCCCTTCATTGACTCAAAAGGCGGACAAACAAGAATAATGTCTGTCCACATTTGCAGTCAGGCTTTAGGAAAAGAATAGAAACCATGGGACAGGTGTTCCACCTTCATGTAATAGTCCACAAGTATATAATCAGGAGAAAGGAGGGGATATATGCCGTCTTTGTCAATATCAAAGCAGTGCTTGACAGTTTCCATACGAACATTTGTAGACAATGTCCTGCTGAAATGTACCCACCCCAGTGCTATCCACTGTTGTGTATTTTCACTTGCATAACTGTGAAGTGACATGGTGAGGGGAAGTAATCAGCCACTTTTTAGTGGAAGTCAGGTATGCCAAGGATATGTCCTGGCACCGTACTCTTTTCCCTCTTCATAAAAGACTTGGCAACTTACATTTTGCCTGTAGAGGCCGTTGCATCCAGACAGGCTGGAGAGGGAGAGTGTGAATTCTGCTATTTGGAGATGATGCAGTACGGGCCTCGAGGACCCATATGGGCCTTTCCGAAACAGCTGTCAACATTTCATCTGGTATGCATTCAGAAAGGGTTAGTTGTCAAGATCAAAAATAAATACCCAGTCCCGGGCTTGCCACCCTACAAAGCTCCTCAGACTATATCCCAAGCTAGAACGCATGAAGTTCATCCAGGTGGACCACTTTATATAGCGGAAATGGCACCTTGAAGCAGCAGCTAGTTAATAGCGATCTTACATTGAAGAAATGATACAATGAATTTAACAAAATGTTTTGGTGGACGAGCAATACAGCAAGCTATCAAAGCATAGAGGGGCAAGGTGGAATTTGATTTTTTTTCTGGTGCGGAGCTGTGGAGCCATACCAATCAATATCACTTTGCTGTCGGGAAAAAATAGATTTTTAAAGCAAGTACTCCCTTTATTTAGAAAGACTACCAATATCCCCATCCTTATGCAGGCAGAGCTGAGGCCTGTTGTATCATGTTTAAGACTCTAGTATAGCAATGAGTTGGATGTCTACAAAGGACCTATGAGGAATTTACAGCAAGAGTGTCAACAACCTGCAACAGATATTCAAGACCAATAGTGGACAAATTAAATGTGCGATTTCTGTCAGGAAATTGAGCTGTTATTGTAAGGCAATCCATTGGCTACAGTTAGGAAATCCTGCTTTGAGTGGGCTTTGCAAGATATCATTCTCAACAGCTCACCCTGTGCCCTTAGAGAAAGATATTTGGCCAATTGACATCTGTGTGGTCCAGATGAATAATGATATGACATTACAGCATTTTTAAGAAGCCACTTTATCTCAGGTGTTGACTAAATATACTTCCTTTGGCCAGTTGTACTACCAAATTGCATAATGGAAACCTCAATGTATGACGCTATTTTCTTTTTTTTTTTTTTTTTTCTTTTTTTTTTTTAAAACTCTTTTTTATTAGGCAGCGTGGCAGCGAAACAACAGGCGAACAGCGCCCAGCAGGTACAAATTGACAATACATATCATGATACAGTCATGCGGAGATTGCACATTAAATGATTAGAAAAGCAGAGTTTACAAACGACATGTGGGGAGGGGAGGCTGACCAAAGTAATATGGGAAGTGCTCTCAGACTAGTGAGAAGAAGCAGGTGGAGGAGAAGTAACCGGAGTCATATCAAGGTCGGACAAGTAGGAGCGAAATCTAAGCCAGATGTCCCTGGGCCTGGAATGGGTAGGTTGCATGCGGAACCACATTTCCTCGGAGTCAGAGGCCCATGTAACCGCCTCTAACCATTGGGCATGTGTGGGGGGGAAGGGGCGAAGCCAGCAGAGCAGGATGGACCGAACCGCTAAGAGCATGCAGAGGCCAGTCAGTTTTTTGGAATCACGAGGGAGACCAGGGAGGTCATGGAAGAGACACAGTGCTGGAGAAGGATCAATGGGGTGATCGAGCATAGCAGATACCGTCGAGCAAACCGCTCCCCAGAATTGTGAGAGGCGGGGGCAGGACCAGATCATGTGGATGTAGTCCGCATCATCCTGCCCGCATCGAGGGCAACTAGATGGGTGCTCACTGGACATGCGATGCAATCTAACCGGGGTATAGTGGAACCTATGCAGCACTTTTAACTGAATGAGCTTAAATCGGGAATTAAAGGACACCCGGTGAGTGCGGTCGCAGATATGTGCCCAGCGGTCATCCGATATTTCCACCCCAAGTCCCTCTCCCAAGACCCCCTGAGTTTAGAAAATTCTGGAGAGGATCTGGACTGCAGCATGGAGTATAGCCTGGAGATTTTACCTTTCATGGGTGAGGGGGAAGTGAGTTCCTCAATGGCCGGGTCGTCCGGTGGTAGCGCAGGGAATGTCGGATAATTACGCTTAAGGGTCTTACGGAGAGACGCGTACTGGAGCCAGACACTCCGGTCACTCCTCAGGGGTAGGGGAAGATCAGACCACTCGATGAATATGCCCTGGTCAAACACGTCTCGCAGTAGCTCATAGCCTGCCTCGGCCCAGCGACGAACAGTAAGTGGTGTGACCTGGGGGACCCCCGGGAGAAAGTTCCAGAGGGGAAGGTTGCCGTGGAAGGCGCGGGCTATGCCAAGCAGCTTCCATGTTTTGGCTAATGCAAGGGATGTGCAGGCGACCGGACTCTGTGAGTCCAGCACCTGGGGAGCGGGTTGTATAACCAGAGAGCGGATATCGCGATCAAAGGCCGCAAGTTTCTCGAGTCGGACATGGGGGGGGGGGGTCAGCTGTATTAAACCAATGGGAGACATATTGGATCTGGGATACTAGCCAATATTTGTGAAAGTCAGGGGCGCCAAAGCCCCCCCTGGTCATGGGGGTGGATAGGGTCTCATATTTAAGCCGGACCGCTCCCGAGTGCCAAAGGAAGGTGTTAATTGTACGAGTCAGGTCACGAAAAAAATCTGCACCTGGCCACAAGGGTACGTTGGCAAACTTATAAAGCAGCTGAGGTAACACCACCATTTTCAATAGGCCCATTCTGCCCGCGAGAGAAATCGGGAGCTTGTCCCAGGCTAGGACCTTGGCGGACAGAAGTGTAAGGTATTTCCGGAAATTCTCTTCGAGGGTTAGTGCCTGTTGGCGCGTTACTGCTATCCCTAGGTACGTGAATGTGGATTGAGCCCATGTGAATCCCAGAGTATCAGGGGGGGGGGAGTGCATTCCGTGAGTGGGAAAAGGGTGGATTTCGAGCAATTCACCCTAAGGCCCGAGACCCGGCCAAAATAAATGATATCCTCCAGCACCGGAGGCAAGTTGAGGGATGGAGAGCGAATGAACAACAACGCGTCATCCGCATATAGGGAAACTATGTCCGCTCTCCCGGCAGTACGGAGGCCTCTGTGGGCATGGCGATGGCGAAGCAAGTCTGCGAAGGGCTCTATGGCAATTGCAAAGACCAAGGGAGAGAATGGGCACCCCTGCCTTGTCCCCCTGGCAATCCCGAAAGTAGGAGAGCAATGGTCACCTGTACGGACCCTAGCCACGGGGGACGAATAAAGTAGCTTGACCCAAGAGAGAAAGGAGGGACCAAATTTACAGCTCTCGAGAACCCGCCAAAGGAACTGCCATGAGACCGAGTCGAAGGCCTTTTGCATGTCCAGCGTAGCCGCCACGGCCTGAGTCTCTGGGCTAATCCTGTCAATTATATTAAATATGCGCCTTAAGTTCAGGGAGGTGGACCTCCCCGGGACAAAGCCCGCTTGGTCGGAATGAATGATGGCCGGAAGAATGGGAGCCAGCCTGAGAGCCAGGGCCTTTGCGTATATTTTGGCGTCGCAGTTTATAAGGGAAAGCGGGCGATACGATCCACAATGCGAGGGCGGTTTGCCAGCCTTTAGCAATACTGTAATCGTGGCCTCCCGCAGTGAAGGGGGGAACACACCTGTCTCGACCGACTCCTCCCATACAGCCAACAGGTGGGGAAGGAGAAGTGACTTATAGGATTTGTAAAATTCGACTGGGATACCATCGGAGCCGGGAGCTTTCCCCGAGGATAGGGAATCGATAGCATCGGAAAGCTCTTCCAGTGTAAGTGGGGAATCAAGAGAGCCCGCAGCCTCAGGGGATAAAGTTGACAAGGGGAGGGATTCGAGAAAGGAGTCGATTTCTTCCACTGATACCTCATCCGTGTTGGAGTATAGGGACTTGTAAAAATAAAAGAATTCCGTGGTGATGTCCCGGGAGGTGACGGCCAAAGAGCCATCCAGTCTCTGGATCCCGAGAATGTGTGGGGAACCGGTCTCGTATCGGATCAACCTCGCGAGGAATCGGCCAGGGCGCTCGCCCTCCCCGTATTTCCGCGCGATACCAGGGTTGTCCAGAAACTTCTGTTCACGATCAGCCAGGGAGCGGAATGCATCCAATTCCACCCCAATGGCCGCTAGGTTACCCGGAGAAGAGTGAAGCAAACATGCGGCCTCCAGGGTCGAAAGCCTGGACTCACTCTCGGCCAGGCCTCTCCTGATCGATTTGAGGACTCCGTTTTCCTTGGAGATCGCAATCCCTCTAATATAGGCCTTGAAAGATTCCCATAGTATGGCTATTGATGGTACCGAGCCTGCGTTTATCTCGAAGAACTCTTCAATAGAGTCCTCGAGCTCGGAGTGAAACTCTGGGTCAAGAAGGGCGAGGGGTTTCAGTTTCCAACAGCGGGATCGGCCAGGATCAGGGGCCCAACCAACGGTGATGGTCACTGGGGAGTGGTCCGACAAGGTTCTGGGTAAAATCATTAACTGTTTCACGTCTTTAACCAAGACATTGGAGATCACCCAGCGGTCAATTCGGGAGTATGAATCGTGGACTGAAGAGTAAAATGAGTAAACGCGGGAGTCGGGATAGAAGAACCTCCATGCGTCCACCATGGCCAACCAGGGTAGAGATGATAATGCAGCATAGGCTGCCCTGGAGAGATGACGGGGCCTGGTCCCAGATCTATCCAGGGCCACATCGAAGATAGTATTAAAGTCCCCCCCCCCGAGAATTGGAACAAGGGGGAAGCCATCTAGAAGGGACGTGATCTGTCTATAGAACTCGGGATCATCAAGGTTGGGACCATAAATGTTCAGCAAAACCACTTCTTTCCCTTGAAGTGTGGAATGTAACAGCACATACCTGCCCAGGGGGTCAATATGCGAAGAGATGAGGGTGAACCGGAGACTCTTGTGAATAAGGGTCATGACCCCACGACTCTGCGTAGAAAATTCTGTGAAGAACCTATGGGGGCCCCAGGTTTTGGCAAAACGCACACATTGTTCCGTGCGAGCGTGTGTCTCCTGCAGAAACAGGATCTTGGAGCCGTGGCGCTCAGCCTGCAGCTGGAGCTGCCTCATCTTTCTATAGTTCCCCAGCCCCCGGACATTCCAACTCATAAAGGTTAAGTCCCCCTCCGCCATAGATGTGGTAGTGGTATAGTCAAGAAAAGTGTCCAAGACCAATGGGTGAGTGCTGCACCCCCGTTCGCCCACGCCGCCAGTGCCAATTTTCTGAGAATAACACCCCAAACATGTCCCACCCCCACCCACATTCCCCTCCCAAACAGAGGAATGACAATGCCAAACCCCTTCAACCAGAACCAAACTAGAGGCATCATCGCCTGGGGGCCTGTAGGCCGGGCTGACCGCTGCGCTCCGGGCCGCAGCAGGACCAGTAGAGCTCAAGGTGCAACTGCAAACATTGAATGTAACTTAGAGAAGGTGTCTTGCACTCAGCAGTATGGCACATTATTGAGATAAAAGGGGAACTTGAGCAAGCCGAATCCGGGAGGGAGGATCAATGCGGTGCCGGTGTCGGGGAAGGGCCGAACTCGGCCGCGCCCCGCAGGGCCCGAGGGGGAAACTGCTGAGTTGTGTACAAGAGAAGGAAGTCAGCCCGGGAAGTGTTCGTCAATAAACTTGGAGGCCTCTTCCGGGATCGTGAAGAAGAACACCTGATTAGCATGTTCTATGCGCAGTTTGGCGGGGTAAAGCATGGCATATTTAATGGAATGATCTCGCAGTCTCCGCTTCACATCCTGGAAAGTCTTGCGTTCACGTTGGACGGCAGCCGAGAAGTCGGGGTAAAGATGAATCCTCGCGCCCCCCAATAAGAGCTCGCCCTTGACCCTTGCAGCTCTGAGTAG
Source organism: Ambystoma mexicanum (assembly GCF_040938575.1). Taxonomy (NCBI): domain Eukaryota; kingdom Metazoa; phylum Chordata; class Amphibia; order Caudata; family Ambystomatidae; genus Ambystoma; species Ambystoma mexicanum. The sequence continues at coordinate 263,967,048 of NC_090922.1, forward strand.
AGTATCGCGATCCCGGTAGTTCAGGACCCGGGCGATGATGGGACGAGGCGGGGCTCCGGGTCTGGGTTTTGCGGTAAGGGCACGGTGCGCCCGCTCAATAGCGAAGTGTGGGGAGAGCTTGGGCGAATCCAGGAGAGACATTAATGTGTGTTCAACGAAGTCCTCCATTGGCTCGTGCACCTCGTTCTCAGGGACCCCGATGATGCGAAGGTTATTGCGTCGTGAGCGGGACTCCAAGTCCTCGTTCTTCTTCTCCACCGCGAGGACTCGGTTCGAGAGAGCGACAACCTCGGAGCGCAGTACCCCAAGTGCGTCCTCGGCGGAGCCGACCCGTGTCTCGACCTCAGACACGCGGCTATCGGTCCTCTCGATGTGGGCTTTGATTGAGGATATTGTGCCGTTCATATCATCCAGTTTCGAGTGTAGGGCAGTGAAACCCTCCCTGATAAAGTCCATCATGCCCTGGGCTTCAGGTGCCACTGCGGGTGAAGACGCCACAGGGGCCTGTTCAATGGGGTCCTCTGGGGATCTCGCAGCTGCTTTCGCGAACATGTTGATGGAGCACTGCTTCCTCGCGCCCCCCTTGGTCATTTTGACAGTGGTGATGGTTGAGTAGAGTGAAGGGGAGCCTCCAGTGGTCCCAAGAGGGAGACAGGGGGGATCCCAGGCCGTGCAAGTCAATAATCCAAGTAGGGTGCGTGACAAGTGAGGGGAGCAGGGAGTATCGTGTCCACGAGGCTATGCCGGAGAAGTATAGGCTGCGGGCTCCCAGCCAAACAGGAAAGTGTGGAAGATACCCAGAGATGGAAGAGTAAGGACCAACGGTATTGACGGAACCCTTCTGCAGAGTATCGCTACGGGTGGAGCGGCAATAGCCTCAAGAGAAGTGAGAGGGGGGGAGGCCAGCTCCCAGTGCACAGTAGGGCCAAACAGAACGAGGGATTCCAGCCGAGGTAGACACAGTATGAAGCTGGTATGAGGCCCCCCAAGGGGGGGGGGGGAGCAGGAGCCGAGGCCCAGAGCAGGAGAGCCAGGAAGGGCAGGGCTCACCGGGCAGAGCTGGTCGTCGTTGCCTGTGGGTCTCAGAGCCCCTCGCCGCAGAGAGTAAGACCCGCCATGGAGGGGCGGTCCCAGAGTCTCGGGGGAGGGTGGCAGCAGGTCCGGTAGATCAGTGGAGCCTCCCTGGCCCGCACCCGAGGGCCACGCCGCTCCAGCCGCGCGGGGTGCGCAAGCAGTGGGGGGGAAGGTCCCCGCGATCCTCCTGCTGGGTCCCCCGGGAGAAGAGTAGAAGATCCACGAGCCGGCCGAGGGCTCAGTCCAGGCAGTCCACCAGGCACGGCGGGGGCGGCGCACCCCAGCCCGCCCAGCACTAGGGGGAACGAGAGCCCGGTCCCCCCAGCCGACCGCGGCGGCAGGCGGAACTCAGCGCGGCCCCCAGGCGGCCCGCCCGGCCGTGGAACACAAGATCACCCCCACAAGGGGGGGCGGCCCAGCGGGGCCCAAGGACCGGAGGAGCACCAAGGCAGCGACCGCAGGATCGCCTCCGGGGGCAGCGAGGACCCGCGTGGCCCGTATCTGGACGCCGGAGGGGAGAGGCTCCAGCGACCCCCCCACAGGCCGAGGAAGCGCTCCGGGAAGGGCGAGGAGGGCCCCAGATGTAGTAGAGGGGGGGGGAGTGTCACAGGCCCGACGTCCCTCCAGGGACACGGGAGCAGCCCGCCTCAGACCTCTCCGTCCCAGTCGGAGCAGCAGCAAAGCCGGCGGGTCACAATCCCGGGCCTCCGACGGCCCCGCCGCCGAAAGGGATGAGGCACACCGGCCCCAGCCGATGCCCGGCAGATGTGGAAGGCGGCGCTGCAGGACCCCGGGCGGGTACGATCACCCTCCGCCCGGGCCCAGTCTTAGGCGCGCGGGAGCTCCGCAGGCGGGGGGATGGGTATTACGGAGCCGGGGAATGTCTTTCCTGACTCCGATTCGAAACAGGATCGGGGCCGCAGGATCCCCGGAGCCGCAGCAACAGAATCGTGTGCCCCGTACACGGCTGCAGATAGGGAAGGTGCCAGATATCAGGATTATGAGGTCCGCTCGCCGCGGAGCTCACGCATCAGGAGGCCATCTTGCTCGGCGCACAACAGCGCCCCCTCTATGACGCTATTTTCTGACATCTAAGGAATATGTGGCAAATTATGCCACTACAAGGAAAACCTGCCTGCGGCCTGGTTGAGAGAAAGTGGCATTAGATAATTGCAAATAGCTCTTACATGTTAGATATCCAACGCCCAGAGACATGTGGCTTTTGCAGCAGATAGTTTTGTAAAAGGATCATGAAAAAGGAGAGTTTGATATTTGGAATGTGTGCAGTAATTAAACTTGGAGGAGTGTAGGGTTATGGTGTGTACTCATTTTAACTGTGTACTTATTTCAACGGTGCCACTGATTTCAACAGAGACGGTGTGTACCAGCTTTCAACTGATGCTAACATTGGAGGAAGGGCTGTGTGTGTGATTTGTTATTTCTGTACTAATGTGTAGCATTGAGGGTAAAAGCAGGGGGGTTGTTGTAGCAAGAGGAAATGAAATGCAGGCTACTTTGAACATAGAGGTTCTGCGGGTATTAACATATTAACATTACAGCATGTGCATGGACCACTTTGATTGCTTAAAACAGCTTATTTTGCAAGGGTTAGAAACAAATTAGACTGAATTTGAACAGTCACCACACAAGTCATTTGATGAAGAAGGGTGCAGAAATCTCCCAACTGTGTATATGGATGGAAGTGCACCCACGTGGGGGGTGATCCTGAAAAAGATCTGGTGGCGGGAACAGGAGACCGCTTTGATTGCTTAAAAGAGCTTATTTTGCAAGGGTTGGAAACAAATTAGACTGAATTTGAACAGTCACCACACAAGCCATTTGATGAAGAAGGGTGCAGAAATCTCCCAACTGTGTATATGGATGGAAGTGCACCCACATGGGGGGTGATCCTGAAAAGGATCTGGTGGCAGGAATAGGAAATGTTTAGGTCAAATGTGAAGGAATCCCACAGTGAGCATGAGAATAGGTCCCAAAAGTAGTCAGGTGGCGGAATTGGTTGCAATTAACAAAGCAATATCTACAGCGGTAGAAAACAAATTAAAATAAATAGATTTGGTTACCGAATCGGATTATGCCGGAACAGTTTTGTAGAATACTTACCGCTGTGGAACCTGAGTGGGAATGGGAACTTCTAACATAAAGACACTCAAACATGGAAAACTGATTCAGGCCATTGACAATCTTGTTTCAGTGAATGAGATGAAGATTCATTGAAGGAAGATACGTGGGCACTCCAGAATAACAGGGGAAGATATGTAAGGAAATGACAATACTGATCAATTAGCCAAAATTGGAGCAGTGATGGGGGAATTGTTTCCTATTGAACACTTGTTCTGTGAGATCCAAGTGAACGTAGTAACACTTTCCAAATCTCAGGGAGCAAATGATCAACCAGTGGTGCAGTGGAGCTTTGATACCCTCGATCAGGACTTGATCAAGGCACAGAAAGAAGAGAAAGAAGACCCAATCATAGGCATGTTGTACAATCATTTGTCAGAGGCAGAACAACATCCTTTAACAGAGGAGGACTGCAAAAGAAGAGAGGAATTGAGGGTGATGTTAAAGAATAAAAAAGATTTAAATTGCAAGATGGACTGTTTGTTTGAGAATCTTTTTCAGGTCAGCTCCAATGGGAGGTCCCTATGTCATTTCGGGGGTCTACATCATAATATGCTTATTGGCCACATATGTCCCAGGATGTGGAGTTATATACCGGAGGGGTGTTTGGTATGTGCACAGTTCCAGCCCGCCTCCCCAACACACAGAGCAACATTAATGAAAAGAGGTCTGACACTCCACTGGTCAGATATGCAGATAGATTTCATTGGCCCAGTCCAAAGGTCATCACAGGGAAACAAAGATATGCTAACAGTTACCTGTTTAATGTCAAAGTGGTTGAAATGCACACCAGCGCCCAACTGTAGTGTACAGACGGCAGCTACTTTATTAGTGAATCACATATTTTCTAGGTTTGGTTAACCTGAGAGAGTAGAATCAGGCAGTGGAAGTCATTTTACCAGTGCAGCAATGACCAAGATGTGGCCAATTCTGGGAGTAAAAAGGAAGCTATATATTTCATACCAGCATTCCTAAAGTGGTGGTGTGGAACGATGCAATCAACGAATAATTGATATTCTTAAAAAATGTGTGGCTGATGCAGGATCTAGTTGGGATTTGCAACTCCCTTTGGTACAGATGGCAATTAGGGTGACATCATCGAAGTCTACAAACCTTAGTCCACATGCAATTATCACAGGCAGGAAAATGGTACTGCCCCAACACCTGTTGTATAGAACCAATGAACAAGACCTGGTAAATGTATCCACAATTCATGAATATGTGAACGGATTGAGAAACATTTGCAGCATGCATTTGCATTTACCCAGAAAAATCTGGAAAGGGCAGCTGAAGGTGCCAAATCATGTTATGACAGGAAGTCATCTGCTAATGGCAACAGTAAAAATGCCAACTTTATGGCATCCTGGCATGGTCTATTCAAATTTGTGGACAGGATTTTGCCAGTTGTGTTCAGAATAATGACCAAGAAACTGGATCTGGCTGTGGAACAATTTGTCCACTTGAATCAAATCAAGCCATTTCACCCAAAACAGGATGTTCAGGGGTTAGAGCAGTCTGGGGAAACCAGCAATGAGTAAAAAGTGTAACAGTCACATTAAAATCAAGGTGAGTAAGTCAGTGAGGTGAATGGCAGTAAGATGAGTAGCTCACACAAGTGGTAAAAGAGGTTCATCGGATTAGGTAAGTAGGTGTATTGGATGTGCTGTGCCTGAAGGAATGAATTAAAAGTAATGATATATACCTGTAATACAAATGTAAAAGGTTTATGCCAGACAGTTAAAAAACAAGGGAATCCTAAAGAAAAAAGGTATCATTACTTGGTACTTAACCTGTCTTTCTCTCTCTTCTGGTTTAGATTCTGTGAGAAACCAAAGTTTGTCTCACCTACTAGTCCCCGGGATCTCTCTCTCAGGTGGCCAGGGCATGGCCATCGCCTTGGTAGCCAGGCCCTGATGCTGGACCAGTGTGGGAGGATCACCTGGATGAGGAGTCTTGGGGTGTGGGGGTGAGGATATCGATGATGAGATGTGGTATGCCCCCCTTTCCTGTACCCATGCCCCATCTTATTCTATAGGATTCTCCAAGGTCCCAACTCCCCCTTTCTACACAAACACTGGGCAGATGAAAAGGGTGACTGAGAGTGAAGAGGCTAACCCTTACATATCTCATTGGACACGCCCCACTAATCATTCAGGCAAGGTCAGGTACTTAACTTTAATTACATGCATCTGAAACCCATTAGCTCTCCCCACATGGATAAAGGCGGAACATAGAGACACACTCTGAGCAAGGTGGAACATGATAAGGAACAGATCTTCCAGAGTGAAGGTGAACCTACTGGAGCAGGATGACCGATCGAGGGACTAGAGCAAAGGGTAGGGAAACTCTGAAAATCCCTGCAGAAGGTTGTTGCTTCTGGGAAACTGTGAAGGAGACACAGAGAAAGCCAAATCGCAGACAAGAAGAAACCTGCATTGTGTTTCAAGGATGCCATTGACCCCCCCCGGGTGAACGACACAGTTGGGGAGGTGAGGCCAAGCCTGTAGTATTAACCTGACTCGTGAATCAAAGCCGCAGAGACAAGAAAGAAACGCGTACAACCAGTGAGTTAGTGAAAGACATGAAAGGGCGGTTTGTGTCAAGGAAAGATTGAAGCTTCAACAGTATATCTCACAAGTGAACATTGCGCACATGCTGATGAGACACGAAAGAAAGCTAACCAGTGTTTAGGAGGTGCCAACCCCTGTTGCCTCAACTTAGTATAGATAACATGATAGGCTGATCAAATGGTTCTATTATTGCAGAAATCAGGATTAAAGTGCCTTTATTTAAGGTAAAAAGTGTACATGGCAGTGCACATATTTGGGTTAGAATGACCCAGGAAGTGAAAGATGCTTTAAATATCACACACAGACCATGAGTATATAAAGATATATCATAAATAAGGGATACAAATTGAGAAATGCTGAAATAGATAAATAATAGCTCTCTGAAGAAATTAATACGACAGACAAAAATATATTTAAAAATGGATGACTCAAGTACAAAATAGTGTCCACTTCTAAAGCCAGGTGTAAAAAACTATGACTCACACAGACAAGCAACAGAGTCTGATACATTATAGAGTCTTTGGCAGCATCTCACAGTGAGGTAATTGGTTTTGTTAGCCAAAAATGGAACTTGGCAGGAAAAGCAGACAAGATTCATAATGAGAAGGGCACGATGTGCTTTCTGCTGACTATTTTGAGAGACCAGCTGTATTAATTGGCACCATATAATAGAGCATATCTATATTTCCACAGTATAAGACACTAACTAACCTGGCAGGACCTCGAAAATCAGATAAGGGGTAGACATTGGTGTAATGAAGGGGTTTTGGCAGGAGTTGAGAACTGTCATAGTGTGTCCAGGCAAGTCTAAAAATAAGCTTATCAGATTTGTGAGTCAGAGAAAATAGTGTCTGCCAAATGGGCTTTGTGTGCATCAGATAAGCCATCCAATCATAGTACAGTGATCTTTTTTCCCTGTGGCTGAGAGGACCTATCAGAAGCATACTCTAACCAAAGTAGTCATTTGCATAAAGATGTTGCATCATCCAAATAGCCTATATAAGCGGGTTGAAGGCAAAATGTGCTGAGTGCTTTTTCGAGAGTGTTTATTTTAACTGCACCTAATAAAGACTGCTGAGCAAAACCCCTGGGCGCCTGATTATTTGTTCCTGTCGCTGAGAAAGGATTCTTGGATGCCTGGTGTTTTATGGGGGCCAAGGGCCTCTATTCATTTGGCACCCCAGATATGGGACAATTAGGTCTGCTTCATAAGATCCCGGGACAAGGACCCAGGCTCCATGGTGGAGTGCTGGCAGACAGGGGGTGATGCCTGCAGAAAAAAATATATAAGGTGAGTGACAAAACTGCAGTATGATTTCATTTTTGCCTGGGGCATCTACTCATGACCATCAACATGGCACATCTGGCATCTGTTCATTATGGTATGTATTATGAGAGACAGGGGCAACAGAAAATAAATAAAATAATTTTATGTACATGTTAAGGGAATGGGGTTGTGGTAATTTTAAGCAACAGGAAATATTGTGTGGAGATTGAGATAGAGATAGCGCCTGAGAAACCTGACCCAAGGGGCTTCAGAAGAAGTCATCTCACACCCTAGCGGGGGTCACTAGGCTACGCGTGAAAAGGTTCACATAAGGAGATGTGTTAAACTCTGTGATCAGAGTATTGATTAGAGGCAAGAGGAAAAAAGGGTGATCACCGTGTTTTTTTGTATGTGCAAAGTCGACTAGTTTGTGTGTGCATTTATGTGTTAAATAGAGTTGTCAAAGAGCGATACACAAGGTTGTGAAAGAATTGAGATATAGTCAAGGAGTTATGCTACATATCTAAGGAAGTGGTTAGTGCCAATCCAGAGGTAGACACCGATAATTGAAAAGTAGAGGTCTGAGTGGCGATTGTTGGAGCACGCTCATATTTGTTGTTTTGAAATGTTTGAAGGTTTAATTTGAGGATCTGGTCAAAAATACACAGTCAATTGTGACCCTCTACACTTTTAAACAAGCGAGTGAAATAAAGTAAAGGGTTAAAGTCAAATCAAATTATATACTCACAAAGATAAGGCTCTTGATAAATTGCAAAACATTTAACAGTAGAAATCTGACAGGGGGAACACATAAACAAAGCATGATTAAGATAGACACTCGGCACTTTTTCTGATTAGGAAAATGTGCACATTGAAAACATTCCTTAAAGCTTGGGTTGGGAGCTAAAACCGACAGTAGTTTTATGTTCTGTTTAAACAAATGAAGATAGTGTGTACATGACATGCTCTAAAGTAAACAGAAGGCCTAAATATATTTATTTTAAAAAGTGCGCAGTTGATAAAAGCCACGCACAGACGGCATGCACAGTGAGATCTACGTTTCAAAACCATGCCTTTGAAGTTAGCCAAGGCTCTTTTTCAGAACTAAGATAAGGACTGACACAGAGCTAGGAAGTGATTAATAGTTGTAGAAAATCAATGCTGGGTGCCTTCGAAAGCCCTGCGAGTTAAAGCAGCTATGAAACAGGTTTGCATGGAGGAAGAGAAATATGTTGTTTTTGTTTTAATAAGAGTGACAATATTTTTTATAAAACACTAGCAGAATTATGGGAAACTTAGAGAAATGACCAAATGCATGTATGTGTGGAACGAGGAGTGATTTATTTGTGTATTTTTAAAATATTTGTATTTGTTGTCCAAAGGCTGTAAGTGAGCCAGGGCTGACTCACACCCTTATGGAAATATATCTTTGAACCAGAACTCATTGAATTGACTTTCGTTATTTAGGGATTTATGTGATGCACACATGTAATGCTTGTGTTTTTGAGAAGGGAAGCTCAGTTGTAGGTACAAATGACAAACACCAGCTGAAGAAATTGACAATTGAGTATGTTTTAAGAACGGCATTTTTTTCATGGTATTCATGCATGTTTTGTTGAAGTCAGGTGCTAAAGAAGCATTTGATTGAATTTTATGACATTATGGGACAGTTAAGCCCCTGGTTGTTTAGTTAAGCCAGGTATATATTTTGAAAGACTGTTGTTTTGCCAAGGAAAATTATATGTGACTTTACCATATTGTGAGTTTACTGTTTTATGCTAGAAATTGTCTCCAGTCATTGCACATATGTGAACTAACGTGGTCCCATTAGGGCACTGTTTAAAGTCATACAAGTCACTTCCCATTTTTAAGTGGTTGTTAGTTATGTTGGAGTTAATGCTAGATATGTTCTCTGTTAAGCACACACTAGATCGTGCCTGATTTGTTAACTTCATTAGGCATTTCTTATTGGTGATAAATGGGACATTTTGAAAGAGCATATGTCATAAAGCATGCATTGGCAAATCACACAGATGACAGAAAAGAGGAAAGGTGCTTCGCTAGAAAGTTTCAGTCAACTACCAAAAAGGAAGAGCAGATGCACACAGTTTACTTCCATGGAATTTGTAGTGGAAGGCAAGGAAGGATGTCATCAGAGGGAAATGGAAAATGGTTTACAGAAGGAGAATGAGAAAAGGATACAAAATGATTGGGAGAGCGAAAAGAAGGTAGAGATTGCAAATGGAATCACAGGAGAGTGCTATAAATACCCAGAACAGTGATAATATTCGCAATAAAGGACAGAGAGGGGAGGCCTGGGATATGCACCATAATACATTAGAGTCATAAGGATATTATACATGCAGACTCAAACATATGCATCAAAGCCACAGAAAATCTGACCAGCTTCAAGAGGGGTGACAGTGTCTCCCCACTGCAGCAAAAAAAAAGAATGTGCCTAAGATCACACAATTTGTGAAAACATGTTGCCGAGAATAAAAATATAATTATGAGTGCAAATTACATTAAAAAGCAGATTAATGCAATATTAAATGATACTAGATTAAGCACAGTTAACATTTGTGGAGAATAGCAACAATTAAAGGAATAGTGCGCTCATAAATATTGTCATCCCCTCTTATATCTGTCCTATTTCCCTTCTCCCATTTCTATCTAAACTCTTGAAATGTATTCTTCATTCCCAAGAGTCTTCATTTTTACATCTTCATTCTCTCCTTCCTCCTCTACAATCTGGTTCCCGGTCTGCCCATTTGACCGAAACTGCAATCTTTTATGTCTCTGACTCTCGTTTGGGCATGTGTTTTTAAGCATTCGTTGATCGATCGTACAAACATTTCCTATGCACCTTACCATAGTTTTCCTCATTTTTACACATGCAAAATCAGGCAGCAGGGTGCAGCCATCTTGTGCTAATCTTATCCGTTGCCGCATCGCCCTAAGGTGAACTGCCTTGGCAGCACTACATCATATCCCCCGCCCCTGAAGCTGAAATCAATAGACCTGTACCGCCCATTTCACAATGCCAATGCACGTCTTATGTCAACATTCTCTGCGCTTCAGCTAATGACGCGTCTCCATGGAAATGGCTGGACGCCTCTTTCCTCAATAAGCATAAACAGACCGCTTCTCATCAGACAACATCAGATTTGCTTTTCCAATCGTTTCACTGTCTTTTTTTTAGTATTCTGTGACCCGTTTCTGTGCTCTGGCCAGCTACCTTCATTGACCGTATTCTGTGAGATCAGATACTAGTACCATTACTATCCATTTTTATTTGTCCCATAATGGCAACAATACAATACAACCCAACCAGTACGAGCCGGAGTATTCCGAGGCAGAATTACTCAAAAGAGAAAGATGCGGAAATGATGGGGCTTCGGACGACAGTTGGGAGGACGAATCAACAGATCAAGAGCCTGAGCCTAGTCGCATGGATGACGTTTCCACCTTGTGTACCTGCAATCTGTGCGCGCTAATGCCAACGGTGGAGGAGAACTGCTGCTGCCGAGAAAACTCTGGATGCTTGTCCTACATATTGGAAGGCGAGACACGGCCGCAATGCGTTACTGAGCTGCATGACTTCAGGGCAGCCTGCCTCACACGATCCGTGTTGAGGATTATGATGGTGCTTATGCACGAACTTCGCGCAACAGTTTGCCCTCAAATCCAAGTAACGAGTAAGTGCACTCTAGTTGTGATGTCACTTAGGCCACTGCCATTTCATGGTTATCTCCTATAATGTTGTAACTTTGATCTATCACTGCCAAATGAATGTAGTTTTGCAATTCTATACATCACTCGCAATTTGGGGAAATCATATTGGTCTTCCTATGTTTATTTCATGTACAACCATGAAGCAATATTTCTTTGTGTCCCAAATGTAATGGAATGCATAGTCGTTCAATATTGTAATGTGTTCAATATTGTAATGTGTCTACACTTTAAAGCATAAGTGGATCGATCTATGAAGTAAAATTTGTACTGGCAATAATGCCATTGGATACAAGATTGCATTTTCAACTAAGGTTTAATACACTTATCTTGTTAATTTAAAAACAGTTTGTATCTTTCTCTTCCAAAGGTGGTACAGGCTGGTGGCCTATCGTTCATTTACATGGTGGCTTCATGGGAGGCTTGGACACCGCGTTCAACTAGTAATACCCGCCTGTGTCGTTGGTGTCATTAGAGACACATTCCCCAATGACAGCGGTCAGTACAGCGGATTTTCCCAAACTGTGCTGCAACCCGAAGTTTATAACGTGTAGTATATTTGTGCCATCCAAATCAGCAACAAAATAAAATACAACTGAACTTTTATGAATGGTTGTTTCGATTTTTCAGTGAATCAAGTGTGTCTCCATTCAGCAGTGTTCTGCCCCTTTGCTGCATGCCTCATGCCCCTCGATCCCCCCTCCAGAATCAATGACTGTTAGCACCTGTGGCCGTGCCCTCCCAAGGTGGCTGGCAGGATGGAAACGGCCAAGGTGCCACACACTGTGTACACTTCAAATGTATCTTACGCGCTCCTGCATTCCACATAAGTGTGTCTCCATTCAGCAGTGTTCCGGCCTTTTCCTGCATGCCTCTTGGCCGCCCCCCCCTACCCTATCAATGCCTGTTAGCACCTGTGGCCGTGCCCTCCCAAGGTGGCTGGCAGGATGGTAACAGCTAAGGCGCCACACACCATGTACACTTCAAAGGTATCCTATGCGCAGGGGCCATTGTTCACATGCCCTGCTCAGACCCAGTGTCTCCAGGCAGGCTCCCCTGAAGCAGACTGTGCCCCTGCAATCCACATAAGTGTGTCTCCATTCAGCAGTCTTCCTACCCTTTCCTGCATGCCTCATGCCCTCCGTCCACCCCTCCAGAATCAATGACTGTTAGCACCAGTGGCCATGCCCTCCCAAGGTGGCTGGCTGGGTGGGAACGGCCAAGGTGTCACACACTATGTACACTTAAAAGGTAGCTTACGCGCAGGGGCCATTATTCACATGCCCTCCTCAGACCCAGTGTCACCAGACAGGCTCCCCTGAAGCAGGCCGTGCCCCTGCAATCCACATAAGTGTGTCTCCATTCAGCAGTGTTCCGGACCTTTCCTGCATGCCTCATGCCCTTGTTCACCAATCCAGAATCAATGACTGTTAGCACCTGTGGCCATGCCCTCCCAAGGTGGCTGGCTGGGTGGAAACGGCCAAGGTGCCACACACCATGTACACTTCAAAGGTATCTTATGGGCAGGGGGGCCATTGCTCACATGCCCTCCTCAGACCCAGTGTCTCCAGGCAGGCTCCCCTGAAGCAGGTCGTGTCCCTGCAATTGACATAAGTGTGTCTCCATTCAGCAGTGTTCCAGCCCTTTCCTGTATGCCTCATACCCCTCTGCCCACCCCTCCCGAATCAATGACTGGTAGCACCTGTGGCCGTGCCCTCCCAAGGTGACTGGCAGGGTGGGAACGGGCAAGGTTCCACACACCATGTACACTTCAAAGGAATCCTACGCGCAGTGGCCATTGTTCACATGCCCTCCTCAGACCCAGTGTCTCCAGGCAGGCTCCCCTGAAGCAGGCCGCGCCCCTGCAATCCACATAAGTGTGTCTCCATTCAGCAGTGTTCCGGGCCGTTTCCTGCACGCCTCATGCCCATCCATCCCCCCACCAGAATCAACGGCATTTCGCACCAGTGGATGTGCGCTGCCAAAGGGGTCTGGCAAGGGTGATAACGGCAAAGGTGCCAAACACTATGTACACTTGAAAGGTATCTTACCCGCAGGGGCCATTGTTCACATGCCCTCCTCAGACCAGTGTCTCCAGGCAGGCTCCCCTGAAGCAGGCCGTGCCCTACAATCCACATAAGTGTGTCTATCCCTTCAGCGCTGTTCCAGGCCTTGTCTGCACGCCTCATGCCCATCCATCCCCCCTCCATTATCAACGGCAGTTCACACCAGTGGATGTGCGCTGCCAAAGGGGGCCTGCAGGGGTATGAACGGCCATGGTGCCACACACCATGTACACTTCAAAGGTATCTTACATGCAGGGGCCAGTGTACACATAGCCTAGCCAGACCCCGTGTCTCGATGCAGGCTCGCCTGAAGCAGGCCGTGCCCCTACAATCCACATAAGTGTGTCTCTCCCTTCAGCGCTATTCTAGGCCTTGTCTGCACGCCTCATGCCCATCCATCCCCCCTCCATTACCAACGGCAGTTCGCACCAGTGGATGTGTGCTGCCAAAGGGGGCTTGTAGGGGTGGGAACGGCCAAAGTGTCAAACACCATGTACACTTCAAAGGTATCTTAAGCGCAGGGGCCATTGTTCACTTGCCCTCCTCAGACCCAGTGTATCCAGGCAGGCTCCCCTGAAGCAGGCCGTGCCCCTACAAGCCGAGTGTGCAAGGAAATCATTTAATTTCAAATACGACTGACTTTTTTAAAATCAATATTCTACTCTAGGCATGTATACAAGATCGGGAAATAGAACAGGAGGCACGTGGATCTAAGGTCGCGGACCAACTTGCTGGTGCAGTCGTTACAGGGAAGAACACGGTTTCAAAGAAAATCAAGAAAGCAAGGGTAACTAGCAAACAATTGTGATTACAAGAAGTGTTTTGGGCTGGTGTCTTCATAACATGCTTTTTAAGAAATCTAAAGTGCTATATACTGTATGTTGGTTTTCCCAAACCATCTCCTAGAGGCCCAGATGTAAACGAACTTTGATGACACAGACAGCTTCTAAAACCAGAGATGCTGCTTGCCAAACTGATTTCACCATGGAGCAACTATTATTTGAGGCACAGTATGTTCAAATCCATAAGCAGACTCGAGATGCTTATACCCAATGGCCAGAAAATGAATCAAATGTGACTGGCGAAGCCAGCAAAGTGTTGTTCGACCATTGCTACAATGCGAGAACTCCACAAGATGAAGACAAAACTGAATATAATGATGATGCTTTTGAATTACTCGCAGACCAGTACAATCGCCGTCGATGTTTTCTCTGATTCGTGTTCAAATAGCACAAACTGAAATAACAGAGACTGAAGCCTCAACACAATTGACAGAGGGAACAAAAGATCTTGACTACATTGCGTACTGTTCGGCCGATATATGTCCACCAGAGTTGAGTCACAAACCACATTCATGCAGGATGATAGTCTAATAAAGGAGCACAAATACTTTGTATTCGACCGCTGCCTGATGGAGATTATACTGATGCTGAAATGTGTCCATCCAGTGAGGGGGGAAGTATGCGGGGAAGCCATTAATGAATGTGACTCGTGTATCACAAGGCACTAACTTGAAAATACAAGCCACCTGTGATCTGCTCCATGCAAAATTTTCATGATTCACTCAACCGATGCTGGGGAAAGTGGCAGCTGGAAATCTACTGTGTGCAGCAGCTTTACTTTTCAGTGGCTCTACTTTTAATAAATTGTCCAGTTTCTGTCAATTTGTGGGACTCCAGTTCCTTTCTAAAATGTAGTACTGCAAATATCAACGCAGATATTTATTCCCTGCTATTAGTGAAGCATGGAAAATTGAACAAATGTCAATTGAAAGGACATTCTCTGACAAACGGTTCAGACTAGCTGGCGATGAACAGTGTGACAACCCTGGATTTTCAGCAAAGTACTGCACATGCCACTTTCAGGACATGGAAACTAAACAAATTGTGAGTTCGGTGGTAGTGCAGGTGTCCGAATGTAAATACTCAGTGGCCATGAAGAAACATGGTTTCATCAAATCCCTGGAAGATCTCAAATCAAGGGGAATGCAAATTGACCTCATAGTCATGGACAGACATGTTTCAATAGCCAAGACCACAAGAGAGCAGTTTCCAAATATTCGCCATCAATTTGATATATGGCACGTTGCCAAATCAATCAATAAAAAAATCTCAGCTGCTGGAAAAAAAAGGTTCTGAAAATATTTTACAGTGGTCTGAGTCTTTCAGCAACCATCTTTGGTGGAGCTCCAAAACTTGAGGTGGGTCTGTGGAAATTCTACTAGACAAATGGCAGTCACTAATGCACCAGTGTTCCAATGCTCACTCTTGGACAGAAAGCCAACATTTCCACCAATGTGCACATGGACTTTTGTCGCCGCAGCAGGAACACAAGAAGAAGTGGTTGATTCCATCTTCACCTCCACACAAAGCTCTTGAGAAGATTGTGTTTGATAAAACTCTATCAAGAGATCTCAAGGGACTCACAGAATTCTGTCACACGGGAGAATAGGAGGTGTTCCACAATATGTGCCTAAAGTACAGGCACAAGAGATTGCATTTTGGCATAGACGGGATGGAATATAGGACATTACTAGCGGTATTAGCGCATAATGAGAACCAAGGGCGTGAACAATCGAGGACTGCGGGAAACTTTGGGATGCTTTGTTACACAATGGCCTTTACGAAAAGAAGCAAAAAATGGGTAGCCAAGCCAATATACCAGGAAATGGAATTCGATTTTATGAAAGATCTTATTATGACTGTCTTGGACATACATACTCATGGAATCGCGCACGATTTTGTTCCGAGGACACATACATTGCCATAAAACATTGCAAACGTGCCCTGTCCACCGTAAGCAGAGCTTGTGGAACAGTTCACTTCCCGGTTCAAATGATTAGCATCTATTTCTTTGTTCAACAATGTTTATATAAAGTGTCCAAATAAAGCGTCCAATTTGTCTTTTGAAATCTATCCTCTTTGTTTTTCAACAAGTGCCTTTTTGAGAATGCCATACAGTGTAATGCTGTGCTTTCATACTTCCCAGTTTTGTCAAGCTCTTGTGGGTCCTTCACTGATCGTGGGAGGGTCAGATGGATAACAGCATGAAAGCAACTTTGGGGTTCTGCAGTTGCCTCACCAAACACTTGCCCAAATAGCAGAATAACTATGCGTCCCCCAAAAGGAATGAGACCTAGGCTAGGTAAGATACTTGGCATGCAAGAACTACTGACTGTAAGCAAAACAGTGCATAAAAGGCGGTTGTTTTGTGAGAAATAGGTGCACTCTGATGTATATTTTCATGGGGGCATGTGTTGGGGGTCGTTACTAATGTAAGGAAGGAGTGGGTCATTGAGCCCCCACTCCCCATACATTCTACGCGAAAAGGACCCCTTGCTCTTGCACTCGTGGAGGACGCCTCCTTTGTCCTTCTGCAGCCATGGGGAAAAAGGCCCTGACATAAGCAGAGGTGGGGCTGTTGCTAGACACACTTGGACTTCATTTTGCGTACCCTCGACTCCAACTTTGGACTAGGCCGCATTCTGGCATTGCAAAGTCTCCACTCGCATCAGCAGCGCTGCGCACAGCGAGCACTGACAGCCCCCACCTTTTTCCTCCTGCGCCTGTGCCTCCCAAGTCCCTTTCTCACGGATGCGCTGAGACAAGATGTTTCGAGCATAGAATGTATTAATTTCATTATTTATTTATTTATTCAGATTTGTAGAGCGCACGTCAGCCCGGGGGCATCGTGGCGCTTGTTACAGACATATCTTGGTTACAAATAATACAATACAAATAATACAATATTGACAAAGAATACATTATTTACAGTGGGAAATATGGTATATGTACAAATAGCAATGCAGTATATTTACATGGATTCGCAGGGGTCACATTATTGTGCAAGGAAAGAGGTCTTCAGTTTCCTACGAAAAATCGGGAGCGAGTTTTCCGCTCTAAAATCTGCAGGAAGAGCGTTCCAAGTCTTGGCGGCAATACAGGGGAAGCTTAGGCCACCGGCTTTGGCTTTTTTGATGCGTGGGATGCAGAGTAGGTTGGTGTATTCCGTCCTGGTGGGACGGGCGGAGGAGGGTTTGGAGATGGTCTCTGATAGATAGGACGGGGCGGAGAGAGAGAGGCATTGGTGAGTGAGGGTGAGGATTTTGAGTGTGATCCGTTCTTTGACCGGTAGCCATTGGGCTGAATGTCTGGCATGGGAGATATCCTCTTTTCTTGGGATGCTGAGAGCGGCCCGGAGAGCATTGTTCTGTGTGACTTGGAGTCTGTTTAGGTTTTTTGCTGATGTGCCCGCTAGGAGGGCATTGCAATAGTCCAGTTTGGCTCCAATGGTTGCTCTGGCTATGGAGAGGCAGTTGGGTTTGGAGAGGTAAGGCTTGATGGCGTTTATGAGTTTAGTGGTATGCGCAGATGAGGAGGTGATTGCTCTGACTTGTCTGTTCATAGATAGAGAGGAGTCTATGTATACTCCCAGTGTCTTTACCGCTGTGGAGACGGGGATGATGGAGTTGTCAATGGAGAAGTTAGCGTACAGTATGTCCAGTTTGTCTAGGGTGCTCTATTGACCTAATATCATGATTTCCGTCTTTTCTCCATTTAGGCAGAGGCCATTTACTGCCATGCAGGCCTGGATGATGGCGTAGATCGAGTGGAGTGCCTTTGCGTCGTCGTGGTATGAACCTGAAAGGGGTAGAAGTACTTGTGTGTCATCCGCGTAGTTCGTGTATGTGATGCCGTAGGAGTCGAGTTTGTCAAAAAGAGGTTTAGTGAACAAGTTGTAAAGTGTGGGTGCAGTGCAGGAACCTTGAGGGACCCCGCAGTGGATTGTTGTGGGGGTGGTGTTGGCGATGTCTGAGAAGACTTTCATGGCTCTTCCCTCTAGGAAGGAGGTGACCCATAGAGCTGATTCTTTAGAAAAGTTGGCAGAGTGTGTGAGGTGTGAGGTGAGGGTCTTGTGGTCAACTAGATCGAAAGCGGCTGAGAGATCTAGACGGAGCAGGAGAGCTTGCTTGCCCTTGTCCATGATTTGGGTGATCTGATTCTTTAGGTCCACCAGGGCTGTTTCTGTGCCGTGTCCTTTCCGGAAGCCTCATTGCCTTGTCCCAAGGATGGAGTGGGTTTCCAGAAAGTGCTGGATTTGGCAATGTGCGGCTTTGTCCAGTAATTTCAGGAGGAATGGCACTGGGGTTATTGGTCTGTAGTTGTTGGGTAGTAAGGGGTCGAGGGTAGGTTTTTTTAGGAGGGGCCCGACCCAAGCCTCTTTGAGACTAGCAGGGATAATGCCTGTTTTAAAAGACGCATTGATGAAAGCCGTAAAGAGCGGCACAAAGCAATCTGCGCAGTCTTTGACGAGTTTTGGTGGGCAGATATCGTCTTTACATGGGGAGGGTTTGAGATTTTTTAGTAGATTGATAACTTCTGTTTCAGTGACGTCCCTGAAAGAGAAGTCAGGTATGGTGGGCTTGGACGAGGAGGGTGAGGCGTTAGAAAGCTTGGTACCTGTCTGTTGAGGTAGTGCTTTGCAATGGTCTTTGATTTTCTTTTGGAGAAGGTCAATTTTGTGTAGCATGGCCGTTTGAATGCTGGCACACCATGCTTCATCGTTGATTATTTCATCTGGTGTATTGGGGGGGGAGATGAGCTTGTTGAAGATGGCGAAGATCTCTTTAGTGTGCGATTTGGCATTAGAGATTCATGTGTTGAATGCGTTGGCTTTAGCAGCAGTGATAGCTGTTTTGTATTGGTCAGCGATTAAGTTGAAATCGTTTTTGGTGCTGTTGCATGGGTTGGATTGCCAGTTTTTTAGAGCTGCTCTTTTGTGGGATCGCATTGAGTGCAGTTCTTCAGTGAACCAGGAATTGGTATGCAGTGATTTATTTTCTTTTTTCCATTCGAGTGGTGCTATTTCATTGATAGCTTTAGTGACAATATCTTTGTAGATGTCTGCCAGAATATTGGGGTCATTAGCGAAAGGGGGTGCTAGTTTGGGGGTGTTGAGGTAGGGGCGCAGGTTGTCCTCCTTGAGTTTTTTAGAACTTCTGACTTGTGCAGCGATAGCAGGGGTCAGAGTTTTGTGATTTTTGGTGATAGGAATCGAGAATTTGATGCAGTTGTGGTCGGTCCATGGCAGTGATGAGATCGAGGTGATAGTGGAGAGACAATTATGGTCTGCGACCCAGTCTAGAATATGGCCTTTGGCGTGAGTGGGATTTTCTACTTTTTGGGTAAAGCCTAGGTCACTAAATTCTATGGAGAGGGTGACTGCAGATTTGTCTTTAGCATCATTAAATCCCAGGTTGAGGTCTCCTAGAAGAAGGGTTTTGGTGGAGCTTTTGATATTATTGCTGAGGATGTGGATCATGCTTGCCTGAGAGTCAGGCGTGAGGCCCGGGGGGCGATATAGTAGGTGAATGTTGATAGTGCTGTTTGGTGACAGTGTGAGTTTGGTCGATAAGAGGTCAGAGTTGTTGGTCGAGGAGTGGCTAACAAGTCGGAGCTGAAGATTCTCCTTGTAGATGAGGGCTACTGCGCCACCTATTCGTTCAGGTCTGTCTTGTCTGAGTATGGTGAAGCCAGGTGGTAGTGTAAGAGTGATTGCTGGGCTGGATACTTCATGTAACCATGTTTCTGTGATGGCTAGTAGGTCAATGTTATTATTGGTTATGAGGTCATGAATATCAGATGCGTGAGCTGGGAGGGAGCGTACATTGAGGAGGGCTCATTTGATGTGAGGTGTGTGGGGTTTGTTAGTGGATGTGAGGGTGTTGGACGTGACTGATGTGTTGTGTGTGGTGATATTGTGGGGTGTGGTTTGGTTAGTGGGTGGTTGTTTGTGGGTGAATGGGGGTCCAATGTGGGGGATGTGTTTGGAGAGGGTGCGGGAGCTCAATCTGTAGTTTCTGAATTCAATGGGTGGGGGTTGTGTGCTGAATTTAGTGGTCTGTGTGCGAGCTCTGAGTCTATCCAATCTATACATTCTAGCGGTGCAGGGGGTGTGTCTGTGCGATGTGAGTGAGTTTGTGAGATATCCAGGGCAGCGGGTTGTGTGGGATTGGGGGGTGGGCTGTGTAGCGTGAGTGCGAGGGGGCAGATTGAAGTGTAGGGTTGGTGAGCAGTGAGTGTAGCAAGGAACGTGAGCAGTGTGGTGGTGGTGCCGGCGAGCTTGCAGATGGCTATGGCATGATTGTGTGCTGGGTGGGGCACAGGAAGTTAGCAGGTGGTCAATAAGCGACCATAAGGCACAACAAGATTGCAGAGTGGTCAATGAGCAACCATAGGGCACAACAAAATTGCAGCGTGGTCAATAAGCGACCATAAGGCACAACAAAATGACAGGGTGGTCAATAAGCGACCATAAGGCACAACAAAATGGCAGGGTGGTCAATAAGCGACCATAAGGCACAACAAAATTGCAATGTGGTCAATAAGCGACCATAAGGCACAACAAAATTGCAGAGTGGTCAATGAGCGACCATAAGGCACAACAAAATTGCAGTGTGGTCAATAAGCGACCATAAAGCACAACAAAGTTGCACAGTGTTCAATGTGCGACCATAAGGCACTAACTGTTGCACTTGCAGTAGAGGGTCACCTAAATTCGAATAATTCACAATGATGGCTTGAATGGCATTTTTCAAACAGATGCATCAAAGCTCTAGCCCACCTAAAATCGAAAATTCACAATGAGGGCTTGATTGGCATTTTTCAAACAGATGCATCAAAGCACTAGGCCACCTGAATTCGAAAATTCACAATGAGGGCTTGAATGGCATTTTTCAGACAGATGCATCAAAGCCCTAGGCCACCTAAATTCGAAAATTCACAATGAGGGCTTGAATGGCATTTTCAAACAGATGCATCAAAGCACTAGGCCACCTAAATTCGAAAAATCACAATGAGGGCTTGAATGGCATTTTCAAACAGATGCATCAAAGCACTAGACCACCTAAATTCGAAAATTCACAATGAGGGCTTGATTGGCATTTTTCAGACAGTTGCCATAGTTCGTCTAGATACATGCGTCGCAAAAAGATTAGAATGCAGTATGCAGACAGAGGTGCTGAGCAGAACAAGGGTTCACTTAGCAGGTATGTTAGTTTAGCAGTTTGGTGGCAAAGCAAGTCACTGTGGCAACGAGTACGTACTAGGTGAATATGCAGAGTGACTCCCGCAGGTAATGGAGGGCAGCCCCAGCGGGTGGTGGGAATACAAATAAGGTAGTGATAGGGGTCGGAATGGCGCAGGAAACGCCGGGTTAGACAGGATAAGCACTGAATGCGGTCAGAGTGCGATAGGGCGTAGGGTAATCCCCAGTGGAAGGTAGTAGTTCTTAGCTTCTTACCGCTTGTCTGGAATGTAGCTGGAGAGATCAGAGTAGTTGTAGGCAAACGAGCAGAGGTCCTGGCCCTTGGCACTGTCGGTACTGGACAGGCTCAGGACAGAAAGGAGCCTTTGTGTTTCCAGCCTTCGTGTTGGAGGCCGGCTCGGAGCCTGCCCGCTCGCAATAGGTGCAGAAAAGGCACCGGATAGCCAAACAGGAGTTGGCTGCAGACAATCAGGAAGGAGGTGCAGCTCGGATTCTTCCTCTGAGATCACTGTCCTGTGTGTGACCGGGCCAAACCATGACTTGTAGTTCATCCATCTCAACAAATGAGCTCCTGCACATCTCAACCTCTCTGCTGGAAAATTACTGCTTGTTCAACCTTGTACCCCTCCAAAGCTATTCTTTTGATGTACCAGAAGTGTGACCCTTCTTGCTGACCACCCCAGAGGGCCTCTTAATAAAACAAGACCCCAGTCACAGTATATTCCGTCCTAAACTAACATGTGTCACTCCACCCCCTTTCTCCCTCTGATATGCCAGACCTGTCAGCTATCAAGCCCGGCCCCCGCAGGTTACCTCAGGGGCAAGACCGCCACAGCCTTCACCTCGTTAGTGACCCAAAGTGGGATAGTACAAACACACGTTTGCAATTTTTAGGCCTCTAACATATACTTAAAAGGTATAGTGATGATCATTATTTAATGCAAGTGTAGGATAAGTGTGTAGATCAGTGTGCGGAGTGAGCACCTTCACTATCAGATGTCTTATCACAGGGGCTGATCTCTAATTTGCAGCCCTCGGAGTCTTACGATTTCAAACGCAGTAGGGGTAGGTGTCAGCGTTACCAGAATATATGACCAATCCAGAATAGGTATATGGAGGGGTGAGGTTGAGGTGGTGCGGGGTTAGGAAACTAGATGCGTTCCAGGAGAACTTGGGTCATGGTTTCAGGGGACCGCGGCCTGGCAGGAGGGGGTTGCAGCAGGGCTTGCTCGGACATTCTCGTACGATCACATTTTGTCAGGGCTCGAGACTCGGTCCTTGCAAAAAATGTTTACGTGATTTGCCGTGTGAACAGGAGACGGGCTGAGCTGACAGGTGGTGTGGACTGGCTGCGGGAGTCGCTGGGAGAGTGCAAAGTTCTCCAGAGCAAAATATAAATAAGGCTTTTGGAAGTAAAATAACTAACTGTTTTCATTAAAAAAAAGTACATTACTAGAAATTTCGTGCGGCATTGGTGGATGGCAGCAATTCATTTGTTCTTCAAAAATATTTCTAATGCCACTATGGTCCGAAGGGCTATTCGCTCGCATTCAGAGTGAAGGTCAGCGGCTTCGAATTTTGCTTGCAAGCTGAGCAAACCCACGCATCATACATAGTATAAGGTTCAAGTGTTTTTCGACCTTGGAAGAAAGGGAGGATTCCAAAAGGAATGAATGAAGGGTGGGGTGTAATACTGTCAAATATGATAAGGTTCACCATTCCAAAACTGTACAAAGGAACATGTAAATTCATTTCATGAAAATGTGTTGATCTGAACGGAGTCTCTGCGTTACGCCGAGAGAATGGAAATGCCGAATATGATGTACGTTTTACTGTAGACAATTTTATAGATCAACGAGTCAACGTATCATTAGCCAACCGTTATTGCTGACTTACATTGTACTTGGTTGTTCTTTGTGGCATATTGCAACGACACGTAAATACAACCTGAGTGTGTACTTCTCTTTGTCCCGGGCACATGGGCAGTCCAGCATCGAAATGCATGTGGTTCACATCTGGGTTCCCCCATAATCCACAAACACCAAATTCTAATCTAATATTTAGTTAAAATGCTGTCTATGTGTTCTTCGAATTGTATCATCAGCTTCCACGTCCCATTGCGAGCTGAACATACTCCATAGCACTAACCTCTCAAGCAAATTCTAGACTACTTTTCACATTGTTTTCTCTGTGTTCCCATTGTTTCACGTTTGTGTTCATCATTAGTTTTCACACAGTGCAGAATTAATGGGTAAAATGATCAATTATAATAAAGAACAGCTACTCAGACACATTTCTGTCATGTTTTTCAAACAGCTACATCCTGCCTTTCTGCGATTGTCATCGATTCCAGATACCAATTGACAGCTTTTTTAACAGGCAGCTGCAGATACACTTAAATGACTGGATCACCATGACGCTGTTTTGGGACGATCACCACGGGCCGATATGCCTTACTTACCAGCGATAAGGAGCAACCTCACATCGTTTACGGTGGCCTAGCGTCAAGCTGATGCCAAAGCCTTGTGATTCATGTTGCGTCCAATGCGCTTCTTATACCCAAAAGGAAAACCATGTGACTGACGATAAACATTTGTGGATCAAGAACAAAGAAAAATATTACTCATTTGCTTGAATATGGCAATCGGTGGATGTTCTCAGAGCATTTATTGTGAAATAAAAGTACTTTACATATTGTAGAGTTTTGCTATTTCCTTTAAAAGTATAGTTTTATATTCAAAATTGGGATGCGCTGTGTTGTGAGATGATGTGTGTTGATATTTCGGGTTCTGCGTCAACTGATGTTAACACGTAGTGATGACTGGGCGTGTTTGGCTACGCTGCCCAGTAACATCATGGAGATAGGCAGAGAATATTCCTAGGAATGGTGATGTCAACTTCAGGGCCAGGGGATATGATTTAGTGCCACCAGGGCAGTTCACCTTAGGGCGATGCGGCAATGGATAAGATTAGCACAAGATGGCCGTACCCTGCTGCCTGATTTCGCATGTGTAAAAATGAGGAAAACTACAGTAAGGTGCATAGGAAATGTTTGTACGATCGATCAACGTAAGCTTAAAAACACGTGTCCGAACCCTCAGGACAATAATATTTTTGAGCGCATTATTCCTTTAAGGAGAACTTTAAGGAGATAAAACACCCTTTTGCAGCAACAATGTTAAAGGTGCTTTTATGGATGCAAACATTTGTATTTAGAATGGGGAAGCAGTAAGTAATGAGAGGAAGTACTCTCAAACGCACCAAGGCTAAGGTTATACACTATATAGATAAAAAAGCATGATATATTTAACAGTTGTATTGAGGAGAGATCTTAGTAAAAAACTAGGAGATAACGTGCACTAGTTTAGGGATTAGTTATGAAGACAAATGAGAAACCACACTAGTTTTTTTAAGGCGTGAACACATAAAGGAGTGTGCCATTAGGTTAAAGGAGTATTTTTTAGAGCACACACCCCGATTAGTATAATGTTCAAGAATAAGATTTCTTGCAGGGTTTGTTTAAATGAAACAAATACATGAATAGGTACAAGTAGGCTGGGAGCTGACAACGAAAAAAGGAAGGCTTGTCACAGTTATTGAGCACAAGATGAATTACTGTTAGGCATGAGGAATTGATTTATTGGGAGAAGTAGAATTTGGAGTTATAAACAGAGAAGACACTTTTTATGAGATAGGGGAAGTCAATTGGTTAGTAGAATCCCTGTCATGATATGCTTATAAGGAGACTGGGAGTGAAACACACATATACATGCACACACGCATGCACATACACACACATACATGCACACACACACACACACACACACACAAACATGCACACACACACACATGCACACACACATGCAAGCACACACACAGACACACACACACACACATGCACACACATGCACAATCTTGTGGGCATACAGGCAATCAATGTGTTACGTTCCAGTGCTGCCCCAAGACAACAATAGGAGCCATGGCACGGTATGGGGAACATGGCCAGGTCAGCAGCTCCCTCAAGCATGGAAAAGGGCCCACCTGGACCCAGTCCTAGCGCCTTTGGCACCAGGCTCATGAGAAATGCTCAGGTGCTTCAGTACAGCTCTCTAGGTAATTCAACATGGCGGGAGCAGTCAGGTTCTGAACCCCTGCATGCGGCCCAGTGTTTAGGGTGTGGTTGTATCCTTGGGCGGGGCCGGCTATATAAGCCGCGCCTTTCCAGCAACCCGTGCTTCGCATTGTTCTGCTTCCAAGCCAGCAGCACACGCTCACCGGCGTTCAGCATCCAAGGCCCATCTGCATAACTCTGGACCAGCTCACGCTTACCTGCAACGCCTGCTCCACCGCCTCTTACCTGGACCAACTCATCGTTGTCAGCAACGCCCACTGGAACGACCGGTACATCTCCGCTTACCTGGACCAAGTCATCCTTGTCAGCAACGGCCGCTGCAACGACCGCTACATCTCTGCTTACCTGGATAGCTCATCCTTGTCAGCAATACCCGCTGCAACACCCTCTGCGTCTCCTCTTACCTGGACCAACTTACACTTACCTGCTAGGAAGGTCCTCTTCCACCACTCGCAGTGGGAATCTCACTGCTTCCTTCTATACGTACGGTCCGGCTCAGAACAGCGGCTCCGCATCCGGCATCTGAAAAAACAGAAAGAACAAGGTCAGTTTACCTCTGAGCAATGCCACCTTAAATTACCTGATAACGCTCGGGCTAGGAACAAATTACATACTTACCTAACATTGAAACCTCGCAGTGGTGTACTTCACACATGTTGGTACCGCAATTAAACAACTGTCAAAGGAAAGGAAAGAAGACATTAGTAAAATTAGTACAACAAAGGACTTCAAGGGAAAGACTTTTAGAGAAAGACTTGCAACTTCCAACCCGAGGAAGGAACGTAAGAGCGTTTAAGAGCAAGAGAAAACAGACACATGACAGGAGTCACAACAGGTCTGGGCACCTCACACTGCACAAAGGACCAGTGAAGTAACTGGACATAGAGCACCCCTGCTGAGTCAAGCAGGATGGAGAGTTCGCCAAAACTAAGAAGAAGGAAAGAAGAATCCCTGACAACAAGAACCACGTACAGGGGGCACAGCGGAGGTGGGTCCAGGACTACAGCAGTGGCCCGAACTTATCGTGACCCTCTCATTACAGGCATACCTTCCTCTGCTAGAGAACCATAAGCAGCAGTGAATTCCCAGACTACCCAGCAGAAGTCGCCCTCGTGACGGAATCAGCGCCCCCGCGGAGACAAGGTGGGCGTAACAAAATGCGAAGCCTCATTGAATCTCCGCCTGGATGCCATGGATCCATCAGACACCGAGCAGTTAGCCCAATTATTGGGTGAGCTACGGGCTGAAGTGCATGCCGCTCGGCAGGAAACAAGCGCCCTAAGAAGAGAACTAATCGTGAACAGAGACTGTACAGAGGAGTTAGCCAAGCAGCTGCTTCAGACCCAAGCCAGGCAGGCACCTCTACTGGTACTGTACCAGCAGTAGCACCATCAACATCCACACCAGTGCAAGTGGTTTTACCTGGAACGATCCCATTGGCCCCACCCAAATGCTTTTCAGGTGATCCTGCTAAGTTTGCTGTGTTCATGAACCAGTGTCGTCTACAATTCCTCTGTAGAACAGGAGCATTCCCAAATGACCAGTCCAGAGTCGCTTTTGTTTTATCGTACCTTGGGGGCTGTGCAGCTGACTGGTCAATACCTCTGGTGAACCAGGATGGCCCTTTGCTGCGCGACTTCTGGGGGTTTCAACAAGAATTTGAAAAGCTGTTTGCTCGTCACACCCGAGGACACGCCTGGATAACAAACTCATATCCCTCAGACAGGGCAATCAAGATCTGCTGTCATACATAGCAACGTTCAACCAACTTGTGGCCGAAACCAGTTGGCCGGAAGAGAAAAGGACCACGCTCTTTTACCGCGGGTTGTGAGGAGAGTTAAAGGGCGTCCTGGCCCAAGTAGTGAATCCGCCGGAAGGGTGTGCAGAGTTCATAGACTAGTCGTCCAGCTGGACCACAGATTGCAAGATCGCAAGACCGACCGGGCTAAGTTCGAGGGTTGAGCAGTGTATGTACGCCCAAAACAGACTCCAGCCCGACCATTAGATACCCATCGAGAACCCATGCAAATCAGGGGCTTGAGAAGCCTGCTCACTAAGGCAGAGAGAGAAAAGAGGAGACAGCAGCGGCTGTGTTTGTATTGCGGTAAGTCTGGTCATTTCCTCCGTGAATGTCCAGTGAAACCTCCCAGAAACACAGTGGGGCCCTCCCCAAACTCGACTTGGAAAACTCCCAGGCCCGGCAAGCATAGAGGTCTGCTTGCTGAGCAGTAAGAAGGAACCACAGGCCTCACACTTAGTCATACCAGTGATCTTGGTTAGCCCTAGACAACTGTCTAAATTACATGCTTTAGAAGCATACATAGACAGTGGGGCAACCAGTAACTATATCGACCAGGACCTGGCAAGTAGGATTGGTCTCTCCCTCCAGCAAAAGACAACTACAGACAAAGTTACGGCAGTAGATGGTACCCTGTTAGTCTCTGGCCCGGTGACACATTGTACTGAAGAAGTGACCCTTCTTTGTCAGGACGGCCATCGGGAAGACATCGTCGTCGACTTGATTGGAGCTCCCCAGTTTTGGTTGATCCTGGGAATCCCATGGTTGGAGACACACAATCCACAAATCGACTGGCGCACCAAGAGGATAACCTTCTCCGCCGAATGTCTCGATTCCTGCTTTAAGGCAAACTCGCTTTTGGGACAACAGGCTGAAACAGGTTCAAAGAAAGAAAAGATGTTGGGTTTGACTGACACGCTACCACAGGAATACCATGATTACCAGGACGTCTTTGAGAAAGAACAAGCAAACACCTTACCCCCACACAGGCCATACGACTGCCAGTTTGAGCTCATTCCAGTGCACAGTTACCCTGCTGTCATATTTACACCCTTACGGAACAAGAGAATTCACACCTGAAAACCTATTTGGACCAATACCTGGCCAACAGTTTCATCCGTCCATCAAAATCACCAGTATCATCTCCTCTATTCTTTGTACACAAGAAGGAGGGGGATTTGAGGACATACATCGATTACCGGGCATTAAATCAGATCACAGTAAAAAAACGGTATCCAGTGCCACTTATCCCAGAACTTCTGCATCAGATCAAGGACGTCCAAATTTACACCAAACTGGACCTCCGTGGGGCATACCACCTACTGCGGGTTAAAAAGGGAGTTGAATGGAAAACTACCTTTCGTACAAAGTATAGGCTCTACGAGTACCAGGTCATGCCCTTTGGGCTCTGTAATGCCCCAGCCGCATTCCAATTTTTCATGAACGATGTTCTTCGAGAATTACTGGACGTTTGTGCATTGGTATATATCGATGACATTTTGATATACTCAGCCACAAAGGAGGACCATATCATCCACATTCGAGTGGTTTTGGAAAAACTCCGGCAACACCGGCTATACGCCAAATTAGAGAAATGTTTTTCCATGTTTCGGAGGTCGAGTTTTTGGGCTTCATCACACCACAAGGAATCAGAATGGAAACTTCTAAAGTGGATGCTATACCCAATTGGCTGTCACCTTCGTCAGTAAAAGGAGTTCAAAGTGAACTAGGTTTCGTGAACTTTTATCAGCGCTTTATCCCCGGGTTTTCCCAGATCGTCCACCCGATAACAACTTTGTTATGAAAGAACAAACGCTTCAGCTGGTCTGCTGAGGCGGAAGAAGCCTTCCAGTGCTTAAAACAAGAATTCACTACAGCACCAATCCTGCGACATCCCCGGCCAGACTTGCCATATATAATAGAAACCGACACCTCCACCATCGCCATGGGAGCAGTCCTCTCACAACGCAACCCTGTTACCGGTCAGTTACACCCGGTGGCATTCTGGTCATGCAAGTTTTCAGCACCAGAGCTCAACTACGCAATTACAGATAAGGAACTTCTGGCATTAAAATCAGCATTCAAGGCATGGAGGACCTACCTCCTAGGGGCCAGACATACAATCACGGTAATTACCGACCACCGCAACTTGCAGTACTTAAAATCAGCCAAGGCCCAGCCATCTCGCCAACTTCGCTGGGCCTTGTTTTTTGCGGAGTATGATTATATAATCACTTACCAACCAGGAATTCGTAATGGAAAGGCAGACGATCTCTCTTGTATGGGAGAAGGGGAAGAGGCGTATGCAACTCCCGACCCAGTGTTAATTATCCCGGAAGAGAAAATTCTAGGGGTCCTCGATAAAACATCGGCCTTAGAAAATCTACAAACCACAGTGTGACAATGTTTCGACAAGAAAACACGTCAAACATGGGCAATTAAGAGTGTTCATCATATGATCTCCAGTGGGCTTCCGTATTTTCAAGGATGCCTCTACCTGCCAAGTAAAGAACTACAAAAACAAGTCATCACCAGTTACCACGACTCCCTGGTAGAAGGTCATCCGGGAATCGTCAAAACCTTGGCTAAGGTAAAAAGATGCTACGGGTGGCCTACTTGGGGAAAAGACGTGATCCAACATATATTAACGTGCGGGATCTGTGCCCAAAATAAATCTCAGAAGCAAAGACCGGCAGGACTACTACGTCCATTAATGGTGCCACCTGCACCCTGGTACACGTTATCTCTTGATTTCATCACAGATCTTCTTTCCTGTAATGGCTACAATACCATTCTCGTCATGGTGGACTTATTCTCTAAAATGGCCCACTTCATTCCGTTAAAAGGCTTACCCACTGCTCTCACGTTGGCCAAGGTCTTTCTTGAGCAGATTGTCCGGTTGCATGGATTCCCGTCAATCTTGATTTCCGATCGAGGCGGCCAGTTCATCCAAAAGTTCTAGAAAAAGAGCTGTGAGCTGGCTCAAATTGACATCCAGCTATCAAGTAGTCATCACCCACAGACTGATGGTCAGACAGAAAGGACGAACCAGACGCTGGAACAGTACTTGACATGCATGCTACACCAAACAGAAGACAACTGGAAGGACATATTATGGATAGGGGAGTATGCATACAACTCAATCCATACTAGCACAGAACAGAGCCCATTCTATGTAATTTATGGACATCATTCACGCACCTCCACCTTTGATCCACCCAAGGTTCTAGATATGCCGGTAGTGACAACTATACACGCTACAATCGCTCGAGCTTTAAAGGAAGCAACTGCACAGTTGATTCAGGCTAAAGAAAGACATAAGAAATGTTCAGATCAACAATGAAAAGAAGCACCTGTGTATCAAGTCGGGGATGCAGTCTGGTTGGCACCCAGACATATTGCGTTAAAAAGGCCATGAACCTTTCGTCCCAGATACCTGGGACCGTATACCATCAAGGAAATTGTTAATCCAGTTGCAATGAGGCTGGCCTTACCTCCAAATATGTGAATTCACCCGGTGTTCCATGTTTCCCTTCTAAAGCCAGTAAAACCTGGAACTCGTGTCCGAATACCCCCTGCACCGATGATTGTGGATGGCAAACCCAAATAGGAGGTTAAAGACATCCTGGATTCAAAAATCGTCAGGAACAAAGTATTTTATCCCATGGATTGGAATGGATACGGACCTCAAGACAGGTCCTGGGAGCCCAACGACCATATTCATGCACCACGGTTAATCAAGCGCCACCACCACAATAACCTATCTAAACCCTGGCCTGAGAAGAGACCACCCTTGAGAGGGACCTTGGGGGTGAGTGCTGTCACAGTCCACTGTTGCTCCAAGACAACAATAGGAGCCATGGCACGGTATGGGGAACATGGCCAGGTCAGCAGCTCCCTCAAGCATGGAAAAGGGCTCACCTGGACCCAGTCCTGGCGCCTTTGGCACCATGCTCATGAGAAATGCTCAGGTGCTTCAGTACAGCTCTCTAGGTGATTCAACATGGCGGGGAGCCGTCAGGATCAGAGCCAAAGCATGCAGCCCAGTGTTCAGGGTGTGGTTGTATCCTTGCGAGGGGCCGGCTGTATAAGCTACACCTTTCCGGCAACCCTTGCTTCGCGTTGTTCTGCTTCCAAGCCAGCAGAACACGTTCACTGGCGTTCAGCATCCAAGGCCCATCTGCATAACTCCAGACCAGCTCACGCTTATCTGCAACGCCTGCTCCACTGCTGCGTACCTGGACCAGCTCATCTCTGCCAGCAACGCCCGCTACATCTCCGCTTACCTTGACCAACTCATCCTTGTCAGCAACGCCCGCTGCAACAACTGCTACATCTCCGCTTACCTGGACAGCTCATCCTTGTCAGCAACTCCCGCTGCGACACCCGCTACATCTCCGCTTAGCTGGACCAGTTTACACTTACCTGCTAGGAAGGTCCTCATCTGTCACTCGCAGCTGGAATCTCGCTGCATCCATCTATACGTGCAGTCTGGCTCAGAACAGCGGCTCTGCATCCGGCATATGAAAATACAAAAAGAACAAGGTCTGTTTACCTCTGAGCAACGCCACCTTAAATTACCAGATAAAGCCCGTGCTAGGAACAAATTCCATACTTACCTAACATTGGAGCCTTGCAGCGGTGAACTTCACACGTGTTGGTACCGCAATTAAACAACTGTTAAAGGAAAGGAAATAAGACATTAGGAAAATAAGTACAACAAAGGACTTCAAGGGAAAGACTTTCAGAGAAAGACTTGCAACGTACAACACGAGGAAAGAACGTAAGAGCGTTCAAGAGCAAGAGAAAGACAACACAGGAAAGACTTCATAAGGAGAAAACAGACACATGAGAGGAGTCACAGCAGGTCTGGGCAACTCACCCTGCACAAAGGACCAGTGAAGTAATTGGACATAAAGCACCCCTGCTGAGTCAAGCAGGACAGAGAGTTTGCCAATACTATAAAGAAGGTAAGAAGAATCCCTGACAACAAGAACCATGTACAGTGGGCACATGGGAGGCGGGTCCAGGACTACAGCAGTGGCCCAAACTTATCGTGACCCTCTCACTGCAGGCATACCTTCCTCTGCTAGGGAGCCATAAGCAGCAGTGAATTCCCGGACTACCCAGCAGAAGTCACCCTCCTGACGGAATCAGCACCCCTGCGGAGACAAGGTAAGCGTAACACAATGGATCACAGGCTTATTTTACATAAAAACACATTTAGGTAGTTAGAAAAGGAATTCAATCCTACAATGAGAACACCCACCCATATAGGCTTCTTTTGCTTTACATTAGGGATACCAGTTAGGAATATTATGTCTTGCTGAAACACAAGATAAGAGTAGCTGGATTTTGGGAGACTATAAATAGAAGTGAGATAGGGCTACCTTGAATTTACATGCTAAAGAAGAGACAGGAAGGGTACACACTATAAAGCTTCATGAAAGAGTGGTAAGGATTCCTACTGGCAAGGGGTAACAAAAAGAGAAGACAAGGCATCCACTAAGAAAGTGGAGGAAAAATGTACATAAGGGAACAAAATAAAAGTACACACATATAAGGGATTATAATATGAGAAGTATAAAAGTTTGTGTTGTGTTTAAACCAATTAATATAAAATAACAATGAGCAGTTAAAACCAAAAGCAATGAAGTAAGAAGTTTATATCCAAACGATTGACATCATTCCAGGGGGTGAAACAAATAAATAAAAAATAAAAAATTATGGATATCAAAGCAACAAAAACACAAGTTGACAGAAGATGTGAATAAAGGAATAAAAAATAATATTGTGAGACAAGGGTGATGGAGGAAGGTGTGGATACAAGATTCGGAGTTTCAAACAATGTGCATAATGGATGGTGCTTGTTTAAATAGATTAGTGTAGTATACTTGATAAAAAATAAAATGCGATTAATGAGAGCCCAAGAAGGTATGGATGGCCAAGATTGATCCAACAGTATGAGACAACCTTTAGTAGAATTGCACAAAAGAACATATGAGAGTAACAAAAACATTGTTTATATTTATAAGAAGATGTTGATTTATTTATTACAGATCAAAATAAATGGTCTTTTTTGAAGCACGGGGGGGTGGGGCGTGAATGTCTATATGGCCTTATTGTAGTACAGCAACAATGGGGAAAAACATTATGACAAAAGTAAGTACTAGTGGACAAGTAGAGAATGAAAAGAAAGTACCAGATGACACAGTAAGTGTGTGAACAACCTTATTGATCATTATTATTATTATTAGAAGACCCAGGTGAGTACAGAAAAAAGGCAGTAAGGAATACAGTCCTTTTACATAGGTAGCATTTTTCCCAAGAAAGGTGTAAAGAGGTGTGACCCTAGGATAGTACCTGCGTGCGAGTAGGGCCATATCTAATGAGGAGAATGAAGAAGACCTTTGCATAAAAGGTGGAGTAACCTTTTTGTAATCCTGGTGATAAGGAATGCCAAATATGAACATTTGGCAAATGCATGAAACCTGAAGGATACAGTTGTCAGGGTACCAGAGGTGCCAGGCAGAAGTACAGACTACCCAGCGTGCGAGGGAATAGTGTTTTGCCCTACAGAAGGCTTCTTCATCCTTTCCATAGGAAGAAACCTTCCAGGACCACATTTCCCAGCACACCCGGCGGCAAGAACTACACTTCACAGGCCACATGGGGTGTGGCGAGCCAGCCCGCATGCGCGAAGCTCCGAGCACGGGGCTTGTGCTCAGAACTTCATCGTGAGCGGTCGCGTGTTCCGCAGCTCCAGCCTGAGGGGACTACGCGAGGGGCCATGCCCCACGGATCATTCAACCCGGCCCCTCGAGACACTCGGATAAGTGGCGCGTGCATGCCCAGCTGGGGGAGAGACGAGTTAAAGGGGAATCACGCGCAGGGGGTTAACGCCCACACCCTTAAGCCCCCCTAGGCGCGGCTAAGTTAAGTACTGTGCACAGTTGCACTGGATGGCTTTTAATTCAGGAGGCAACGTTTACTTTCGAGTTTCACATTAACCCATGCGAGTGTGAATTAACAGCGCTTGCGGTTAATCTTCGTAGGCCACGTGCGGCTCCTGCATGTCACGCCCAGAACCCAAAAACAATGCTGGAGCGTCTTTAACCACGTGCGGTTCTTTTAAACGCACAGATTGACGATCAGGAAACACTGCCGGCTCAAAACAGTACTAGTTGAGGCGTGAGGACGTTCCAGCCTTATGAGCCCTATTCTGGTGTGAGAGTCGGGGGGACAAAGACACGGCAGGGGCCCCGCGTGGCTTACACACTAATCTCTGTGTTCTGGAGAATGGGACAATGAGCATGCATGTGTGAATGATTGCTGTGTCACTGTAATTCAGAGCTATAGGGAGCATTGCCTAATTCTTGCTCTTTTTGCAGCGATCGATCGCTTCTGATACAGACCGGACCTGGAGTGCGCAGGCAGGTGGCCAGCACTCAAACCCAGAGCTAAGTGCCCTATTGTTTTGTTTGGAATCACTCCCCAAATGGGTGGGGCAATGCATGAGTGAATGTAATGTCATAACTTGGTTTTGAATGACTTTTTCCCTATTTTTCCCGTGTCCTATCCAATACTGTACCCTGCAACCTCAATCCGGTATTCCTACTTCCCCGTACCCATCCAACCAGCGTTCCCTAACCCTCTTTCCCCGCTGGGGTTGCGGATGTCTGCGTAAGCCCTCGCTTGCGGGCGCCAAAACCTTAGAGGGGGTGGTTGGTTCGTGCTACTCCTGCGCCTGGACTCCTGGAGCCCTGACAACAGTGTATACCTCTATGCCACACTTGCATGCACTTAATATAATAAGGGCTTGTTTCCAAATGCCATGGGTAGGTAAGACTAGTGTAGGAAGGGCAACAAAAAAGTAAATTGTGTCTCAACAGAATAAATACAGCACAGAAAGAAGAGACCTCAGTCCCACGCTATCAGGAGGAGGACTTCAAAAGTACAGAGAAAGTTTTCAGCATAGCAGAAGAGACTAAAAAAGCAGGCCTGTCACTACACTTATGAGAATTCAAAAGAAATTAAAAGTGCACCATCATTTTTATATTTCAGAAAAAGAATCCTGCATTTTTATTGGGCTGAGGATACTAATAGATGACCTCAGCAATATTGTGTTAAAGGAAATACAAAGGTCTATTTTAAGGAAGTAATTGATTGCTTGGCCAGCTTATCATGACTTTGCCTCTATTTCTGTCTTCTACAGGTAGCAGGAAACCACGTTAACTGCGGATACTCGAAGAACGAAGACAGGGAGCGGCTGAAGAAGACACATCCTTTTTTAAAAAAAAATGTTTTGAATTTGTTATGTTGTTTGATTTGTCTTTTATTATTTTTATCATAAAGAAAGAGACCGCAGAAACTCTATTGGGGTGAAGAATGACACAACCATAGAGAAAATGTTTCCTTTGTCACTTAGAAAATAAGCACACAATTTTGGGAATGAAAGCCCATGAAAAAAATGGGGCAAGTCAAGGAAAAAGCAAAATATGTATGTGCTTTATGGTCTCATATGATAGACACACACAGGTATCAGCCAGTATATATAAACCATTGTTGAAAGTAAGATATGCAGGAAAGGGAGAAAGAAGCAGCCATTCTATTATATTAGAAAAAATAGAAAATTCAGTAGCAATTGTTTTTAGGAGGTAGGAGTGCCTAACGCATTTGGTTTAGGTTTGAGGAGGCAGTACTGATGATAAAAATGTACTTATTCTTCAAGAGACTCATCCAGTTTTTATATTACAGATGGACGGGAGGTATCTGCACTCCAGGTGATTGACGGCAACCGATCCTGCGAGTAGGGAGAAAAACCCATATTGTTGTGAAAAGGGGTTTGAGGGACCCAGTCAGATGCCCAATTGCAACTAAAATTGAAGATTTTTCTTTATGACACTCCCCGATCCTTGTGTTCCCCAGAAACAATCTAATGCCCCCAACTGACTATTTTATTTCGAATCAGACGATTGAGAGTTTGAATCTTCCGTGGTCACAAAACAGTAAATCCAAAAAGACTGGCCTATGAATTAAGGGGCCCTTGAACTTGCTGCAAGGCAGCCTAATGCACAAATACAAATGAAATATGGACTGAATGAAAAGGGTCTTTTGACATGGAATAAGGAAAATAAGAATCGGGTGGAAGATATCCAGATGGAAAACAAATAAGAAGACAAAGATGAATGTGTTTCGGGAGAGGGCAGGGGCCAAGCAAGTGTCGTGGGGTGGGAGGAAGAAGAAAAGGTATATGAATAGTAAAATGTTGCACGTGGAAGGAACAGTAGAAAATGGGCTGGTGGGTTCCCTCAGGGAATTAGTAAATGTCCTCAATGATCACTCTCGATTCTCGTGGTGGCTGAAATCACTTGTTGTGCATGTTATTTTATTATTTAATTGAGTAACAGGGGTGGGAACAAGACAGGAGCAAACAAAGTCATTGTTTGGGGATACATACGTACAAAGATTAAAAGAGGGTGAAACATATGCAATGATATTTTGACAGAAAATAGTGTCACACTCCTAGAGTATCACACAATTCCTTCCTAGCCACGGAAGTCAAATGCAGTTGACCCCTTCCACCTTGGTTGGAACCGGCTCCTGACTTAGATAGCAACAGGCACCTCAGGGCACCCAAAGGGGGGGAAGAGGGTTAGCAAAAGGTTGTGGATCGGTAGGGGGTGGTTAGGGTAACCGAAAAAGGTTTAGGGAACTTGCAATAGGATAGGACTGGGGAACACAGGGAGAAACACCTAACCTGACCATGTAGCAAACACTTCACTCAACCCTTGATTCTTGGATAATCAGTACCCTTATTGGTTAGGATACAGACTTCTGTGTCTTACATTCATACACCTTCACTGAATGAGCGACAAACATAAAAGCATGAATGACCTGAAGCCATGAATGACTGACACATACACATGTGAACAAAATATTGACCACAATACTCTTCTTAACTGGCAATGCCTCAAGAGTTGACTTGAAAATATAATGGATTGCTACAAACATGAA
This sequence comes from Ambystoma mexicanum, assembly GCF_040938575.1. Classification (NCBI taxonomy): domain Eukaryota; kingdom Metazoa; phylum Chordata; class Amphibia; order Caudata; family Ambystomatidae; genus Ambystoma; species Ambystoma mexicanum. The sequence continues at coordinate 264,003,889 of NC_090922.1, forward strand.
ATCGACTCAATGAGCAGCCACAAACAAACATAGCGTTACTTCACGACATGCATTGAATGCTTCTCCGGTATGAGTGCAAACTCCTCGAAAAGCTGGCCATCTCCCAGCTCAATCTCCACACTGAATCTTTTGGTTGTCTTCATGATCATCAGTATGGTTTCAGAGCTGCCTCTCCTGAACATCCGTGAAGACCTGCTCTCCAACCTAGTTTCCAACACCTCCTGTGTCCGCATCTTGCTTGATCTCACTTCTGCCTTTGACACAGTCAACCATGCCATACTGCTCAACCGTCTCCGTGATAACCTGGGTATCACCGGTCAGGCCCTGGCATGGCTGGCTTCCTTCCTCTCTGATCGACCCTCCAAGGTCCAACTCGGCTCCTTCCTCTCCTCTATCTCTACCTGTGGTGTTCCTCAGGGGTCTAACCTCTCTCCCTGGCTGTTCAACCAATACCTGGCACTTCTTGCCCACCGCATTGCCGCTCTCTGCCCCAAACATCCAGTGCTATGCAGATGACACTCAGCTCATTTTCAGGCTACCCTCAGCAACCTCTTCTCCTTCACTCATCTCTTACCGTCTGTCTCCTATCTAGGAGTGGTGCGCCACCAATGATCTCTGCCTTAATACCAGTAAGACTGAGATTCTCCTCACCGGCACACCCACTCCCTCCTTTCCTGCCACTCTCTGGCCGGCCTCTCTTGGCCCTCCTGTTGCCCCCACCTGCAAGGCTAAAAAACTTGGGTCATCTTTGATTCCACACTCTCCTTCTCTCCTCACATCTCTGACATCTCTAAAAAGTCACACTACCAGCTGCACCTCCTCAGAGGTATTCTTCCTTTCCTCTCCTTCCCCCAGAAGCTCAAAGTCTCCAGAGCTCTGGTTCTCTCTAGGTTGGACTATTGCAACAGTCTCTTTCTAAATCTGCCTGCTTCTACTTTCCGCCCTCTGCCACTCATCCAGAACAGGACTGCAAGACTTGTCCTTAGCCTCAAGCCCAGGGATCGCATCGCTCCAGGACTGAAATCTCTGCACTGGCTCCCAGTGGCTGCGAGGATTAAGTTCAAAACCCTCTGCATTGTCCACAAGGCTTTTGGGGCCCAAGGCCTCAATACCTTCAACTGTCTCTTCCTAAATATCTTCCTCCTTGAGCTCTTTATTCATTCACCTCCAACTCCCTCAGGGTCATTCGCTTCTCCAAGCAACGCGTTGGTGGTAGATTTCTCTCTTCGGCGGGGGCCTCCCTCTGGAACAGCCTCCCTGAAACTTGAGGAGAACCATCTTCAGTTCTGGAAGCATCTTAAAACCTTCTTCTTGGCTTCTGCTTTCTCTCCCCCTCTCCCCTGCTGAATTCTTGGTTGAAAATGTGATTGCACTGGTTACCTGGCCACCTTCTGATCTCGGGCCCAGGCCCTGCCAGTTGCACACCTGCACTGCCTCCCTGGCAACCCCCGAACTTGGTGACTGTTTCTGTATCCCTACCGTCCCCCTACCAGCACTTATGTCTGCATTTACCTTCCACTTGCCCCAGTTGGCCGTATTTTCATTTCTCTATTTATTCTTTATCCCATGTACTGCACTGTCCCCTGCCACATCCCGTCGCTCTTTTCCCCTTCCCCCTTCCTAGGCACTTGTGCGATCTGAATGACACTGGGCCCAGTAAGATCATGTCTGTCTTCCCTCTGTTACCCATCCCTTGCCTCGTCGCAGCTTGAAACACTTGTGTATAAGTGCGTTATAAATGCCGTATCTTATCATATCATATAATTCTGAACGCTATGTGAAACATTTATATGCCTCTTATGGTTCACACTAGGCACTAACACTGCATTCGTTTGAGAAAGGCATGCAAATTCACACAGTGGAACACGATAAGTTCAGCAATGATTTCAAGAAACAACAATATTGCATATTCAAAGTTCCCAACCACTTAACTGAGGCCTGGAGGGGGGGCTCTCTGGCACCTCCCCAGGCAGAGATTCTCCTGTGTTGTACGGACTTGTGCCGTGCTCCTGCTCCACTGCGAGTACAAACGGAACACGGCTTGGAATGCAGTATTTCACCGCCGGGCCCTGGTCTTGTCAAGTTCACTGCCTGGCCCGGGTTTTGTACATATGCCTCCTACATTCGCTATGTCTCTGCACCTGCTCCCCCCAGCCCGTGCCTGCCACACCAACAATCACCAACAGGCAGCACGGGCCAAGGGATGCCTTAAATAGCAAATGCAACACACCTGTATCTCTCTGGATCAACGGCATCCCTGAGGCTCATGGGAACTGTACTTTCTTGCCTGATTTCACCCAAAACAACCTCCCAGGACTGCATTTCAGGCCCCCTTTCCTCGCAAATAGATACATACATATCTTAGATTAAGAGAATACAATATGATTCGAGACACTGTTGATTTTTTTTTAAATGTCTTTTATGATACCTCCCATGTTGAGATAAAGCAGTACATTGAGGCGGGTGACTGAGATAGGGATGCATGGGTACACTACACATGGGGGAGGGTGGACACTGGGTATAGTGGTAAAATATTAACCACTGTTAGAATATCTATCAGATGGGGAAATGTATAGGAGATGCCAAAGTTGGGAAAGGATTCCTGGATGCGTGGTGTTTGATGGGCCCAAAGGCTTCTTTTCACCAGTGATTAACTTTTAAGTTGCTGATAATTGTGAAGCCACTGATACAGAGTAGCGGAGTGGTCCGGTGAAAGGAAGTAGAACAGTGGATGGTCTCAGCGAAATGTGAAATTTTTGTTATAAAGCGGCAAAGTGAACGAACTGTGAAATGTGTAATGGTCAAGATTACTCCGGCAAAAGAGGAAGTGAAAAGGTGAATGCTTGAATAGGAAGATTTCTCTGAAAGGTTTTGCTTATGGTACTGAACTACCAAGACCAAGAGACACTGGTGCAAATAACAGAAGAGTGTGAGCTGAAGAGAAAGTCAAAGTGGTCCTGCGGAGGTCTATAGTAAAAGCCTTGCACATTTGAAAGACTTTGACATCAGGAAAAGGTCTGAGCCCGACTGAGGGAAACTGGAAGTGTGATAGGTTAGGTGAAGGGAAACCCTAACAAATGTGAATTAAGCTTGGGGAAGAAACCCCTGCAAGCACTTCGACTGAGAAGTCCAAGCCCGGCTGACAGAGACCTATGTGAAATGTCAAAGCTTTGAGAGGTCCAGCCCTTTGGAGGGAGACCTATGTGAACTATTTGTTGAACTATGAAAGAAATTTTGGAACGCTAGAATAAGTGACTTTAACAGCGAAAGCCAGACGGGCATCGATCCATGTTTTGAACTGACTTTGTTTTGAGAACCTGAGCCGGAGTGTGTCATCCTGTCTATGGGGGCCGCCTTACTCTGTGCTTTCCAACATGGGGAGGAGAGCTGACTCAGCCATCTTGATCTTTTATGGTATAACACTGATTTTCCTTGTCAGATGTATTCCCCTTTGCACACTTTTTGTATAAGAGATAGGGCAGGCATTAGGTTTTGCTAGTATAGGCCATTTTGATTTGACAAAAACTGACTAGGACTGTGTTTTCCTTATTATTTGATGTTAGAGACTACTCCCATCATAGCTATTGGACAAAGTAGGACTTTTTCCAAACACCACAAATCTAAGGTTTTGAAATTGTATCTCTTGTGTCAGTGTCATACATGTGATACCATTAAGACAATGTAGGGAACACTAAAATGCCAGAAACATAGTCACAGAGCCTCAGACCTCTCTACCGCCACAAAAGAACCCATACGCTTCGATATTTGTAGCAGCAGAGAAACCACTATCCCTCACGGGAAAAGAGGGATGGTTCCCACTGACTTAGTTCTAATACCCCCTGCGGGTTATAGTTCTAATAACCCCTGTGGGTTGTTATATAAGATTAGCCCCACATCTAGTCTAGCCTGGAAATGTGGTCTACATGTCCTAGCAGGCGTTTTTATGTCTTCCCGAAGGTCTGGATCTATAAGTTCTCTTGCAGAACAATGGCGAGACCCCATTTGAAATACATCCTCGGGACAAAATTACACAGGGAATTCTTGAGAAAGCTCTATTTCCTCATGTTGAGGAAGATATTGAAGCAGAGGAAACTCAGAGAGGTAACTTAGGCTTTGGAGAGGCCAATGAGATACGTACCACCAGAGCAAAAAGGGTGGTAAAGAATTTCAATCAGACATGTGAGATATGCCAATAAACCAGCTCACATATTCCCCTACCTGCCCCTCTTAAGCCATTACCGATAATAGAAGTCCCTTTCTCTAGAAACGGGATGGATATCATTGGACCATTGGAAACTTCTAAACTGGCTAGTAGGTTCTCGTAACTTTTGATTACATTACCTGTGTAACACTCACCTGATTCCCGCAGAGGCGCCGGTCTTGACTGGGTGAATGCCGTATCTTCAAAGGTGATGTGTAACACATGGTTGGCTCTTTGGGCTGGACCTCTGTGCACTGTATGTCTGACTCGAAGAGTAATATGTCTGCAGATAGAAAATATGGGATTAATGAACTGGGGTTATTGGGTGCCTCTCTCCTCTTACCTTTCTCTTCTCCTGTAGAACCCCAAAGGTTAACACCCTCACCTTAGGTAAGTGAACGCCGAGCTCTCCATCTGCCTCGGGGCAGGGTGCCGTAACCAGTTTCTTCACTGGATAAGGGTGCAGGCCTCTTGACCTCAGAGGACTGCTGTCCATCGTTAACTGCACGAACGGTAAGTTCTGGGCACTTCAAATGTCTTAAAAGTCTTTTGTAATGATATCTCTTGTTTTGCAGGGTTCCGGCGATGGCGGATGGCGGGCTGATGAGAGTTGAGGATCGAACCCGCGTGAGGAATAGAAGCGCCTGGAAGCACGTAAGTAAGCGCTTGTAGCCTGCTTCACGATGCGCACTAACTGTCCCTTTTATCTTGCAGGTACAAGTTCGGAGCTTTAGAGAAGCTGAAGGGTGCTGGAATACCCACTGGATTCGGCGTGGGAAGGAGTAATGGCACGTGAGTAATACAGTTGCCCAATGTCTTTAAACGCACCTTCTTTTGTCTTTCAGATGCGGGATGCAGCGCCGAAGGCCTCCGGAGCGTGCGAAGAGCTGGTAAGCTTTTGTCTTTCAGATGCCAGAATGCAGTGCGAAGACCTCCGGAGCATGCGAAGAGTAGGTAAGCCTTTGTCTTTCAGATGCCGGAATGCAGCGTGAGGCGTTGGTGACAGCCGATGGACCAGGTAAGAGATGCGCTGCCACTGAAGACCGTAGTGCTAACCTGTTCTTTCTTTGTCTTTACAGGTGCTGCTGAAGACTGGATTCCAGGATGGTAAGCCTTTGTTCCCTTAGGCCCAGGATCAGAAGCAGAAGACACGATGAGCGTTCTGCTGCAGAGAATGCAGAATAACGCAAAGCAAGATTCATCCATCGGGTGTGGTTTAAATAGCCTCCTGTAGTGCTTAGGTGTCTCCTTTCACAGCCACGCCTAGGTAAGAAAAGAGTTCCTGCTTTCCAGAAGAGTTCCAGTGTTCTGAACCTAGGGAGTGGCTCCTGCCCCACCCAACAGGAAAAGTAGTCCCAAACAGAAGAGGATCAGGGGTTCAACTGGCAGGTAAGTAAGCAGCATGGTCTGCTGCAGGTAAGTCCACCCAAGCATTATGAGCCCGGCGCTTCCAGCGCTGGGACTGGGCATCTTTATGAGCCTGGTGCCAGGACAGGGTCCAAAAGGTCCCAATTGGGACTGGCTGGCACTCGGAACCGGGGTTATGGGTCTGCTTCCAAGGGAGTCGGGCCAGTCCTGATCTTTTGGAAGCAGAGATCATGACAGCACCCCCCCTCAAGGCCCCTCCCAAACCGGGCTTCTCCAGGGGTTTGGGCTTGTTAGGAAATGTTCGATGAAATCTTTTGATTAGACGAGGCGCGTGGACATATTCTGCAGGTTCCCAGGATCTTTCTTGGGGACCGTAGCCTTTCCAGTCAATCAGGTAAAATAGTTTAGATTTGGAGATCTTGGAATCCAGGATGCTTTTGACTTCAAACTCGAGTTCTCCATCAACTAGAATAGGTTTCGGGTTTGAGGTTGCACGGGTTTTAATAGAGAGACGTGGAAGACCGGATGTATCTTCATGTGAGGGGGCAAGTCCAACTTGACCGCTACTGGATTTACTATGGTAGTGATGGAATAGGGACCAAGGTGTCTTGGGTTGAATGTGCGTGGTCCTTTTAGAGGTAGATATTTGGTGGATAACCAGACTTGATCTCCTACTTGATATTGGGGGGCTTCCTTCCGATGTTGGTCTGCTCCTTTCTTGTATTGTTCTTTAGCCCTTTGAAGGTGAGAAACGGCTTCCTTAAAGGCTTGGGTGATTGTAGAATGCAGGTGGTCTACTGCTGGTGTTCCAAGATCTTGGAGTGGATCCAACTCCGAGGTTCGAGGGTGACTACCGTATAAAAGAAAAAACGGGGTCTTCCCAGTTCCCGAGTGGACAGAGTTATTGTAGGCATATTCGGCTATCCAAAGGATATCTTTCCAAGTTTTTTCAGTTTGTTGTAGCATGCAGCGCAAATACTGTTCCAGAGTTTGATTGGTCCTCTCGGTTTGTCCGTCGGTTTGAGGGTGGTGGCTGGTCGAAAGTCTCACATCAATTTGAGCCGACCGACAGCAACTTGGCCAAAAATGAGAAATAAATTGACTACCTCGATCCGAAATTAGAACTGAAGGAAAGCCGTGCAGTCGGACAATGTTTTCGAGAAATTCTCGGGCCAGAGTTGCTGCTGTTGGTAAGCCTTTGAGTGGAATGAAATGCGCCATCTTGGAGAATAGGTCCACGATTACTAGGATCGTATTGTATCCGGAGCATGGAGGTAGATCGGTGATGAAGTCCATAGAAAGCGTATGCCAAGGGCGAGGCGGGATGTCAATAGGGCGTAAGAGGCCGGCTGGTTTTTCCTTTTGACTCTTGTTTTGGGCGCATACTCCACAGGACATTATAAAGTCTCTGATATCTTTTTTCCAAGACGGCCACCAGAAGTAGCCCTTGATCTTTTCCGAGGTCTTGGTCATACCGGGATGTCCTTCCATTAAAGAATCGTGATAACAAGAGATTACCTTTTTCTGTAAATCTGTGCTGGGCAGGTATAACCGTTCTTGGAAATATAATAGGTTGTCCTTCACCGTAAAGTCCTTTCCCTGCAGATGCCAATTCTGTATGTCTGCTGGAGTTACCAGTAGCCTGGCTTTATCCTTAACTTCCTCTATGGATTGTGTGGCGATTACACCTAGAATTCTTTGTTCGGGAAAGATAGGTACAGGTTTAGGATTGATCAAATGTTCTTCCACTCCCATCCGAGAAAGGGCATCAGCTTTACCGTTTTTTGTACCAGGTCGATAGGTAATTATGAAGTCAAACTCGGCAAAGAATAGTGCCCAACGGAGTTGCCTAGAGGATTGAGCTTTTGCGGTTTTCAAATATTGCAGGTTTCGGTGATCTGTAATCACAGTAACGGTGTGTCGGGCCCCCAGAAGATAATGCCGCCAAGCCTTAAAGGCGGACTTGATAGCTAGAAGTTCCTTATCAGTAATAGTGTAATTGATTTCAGGAGGCGAGAATTTGCGGGACCAAAATGCCACGGGATGCAACTGATTGGTTACTGGGTCCTTTTGTGATAGAACTGCCCCCATGGCAAGGCTCGAAGCATCAGTTTCAACGATGTAGGGGAGTTCTGGGCGAGGATGTTTTAAGATCGGTGCAGAGATAAATCTAGTCTTCAAATTCTGGAAAGCTTGTTCCGCCTCGGTAGACCATTCAAAACGTTTGTTTTTCTTTAACAAGGCGGTGATGGGCTGGACTATTCCAGAGAATTCGGGGATAAACCTGCGGTAAAAGTTAGCGAAGCCTAACATGCTTTGAACACCTTTTACGGAGGATGGCGATGGCCATTTGAGAATTGCATCGACCTTCTTTGAATCCATACGCACTCCGCTAGGTGATAATATGAATCCCAAGAATTCAACTTCAGTCACGTTGAAAACACATTTTTCCAATTTAGCGAAAAGTTTGTGTTGACGCAATCTCTCGAGGACCATTTTCACGTGTTTCCGATGTTCAGTTTCCGATGAAGAATAAACGAGGATGTCGTCAATGTAAACAACAACACACACATCTATGAGCTCTCTGAGGACATCGTTCATAAAATATTGAAAGGCGGCCGGGGCATTGCAAAGTCCGAAGGGCATAACCTGATATTCAAATAGCCCATACTTGGTGCGGAAGGCCGTCTTCCATTCATCGCCCTCTTTTACTCGTACCAAGTGGTAGGCTCCTCTAAGATCCAGCTTTGTATATATGCATGCTTTTCTGACTTGGTCCAGGAGTTCAGGGATCAAAGGTAACGGATATCTATTCTTAACAGTGATCTGGTTCAGGGCGCGATAATCTATACAAGTTCTAAGGTCCCCTTCTTTTTTTGGAACGAAGAACAAAGCTGAGGAAGCAGGGGACTTGGAAGGACGAATAAACCCATTCGCTAGGTATTGATCCAGGTATTGTCGGAGGTTAAGATTCTCAGGCTCGGTGAGGGCATAAATTCTACTACAAGGAGGAGTAGATCCAGGTATCAGGTCTATCTGGCAGTCATAAGACCTATGAGGAGGTAGAGAGTTAGCCTGATCCTTCCGGAAAACATCTTGGAATTCTAGGTATTCAGGAGGTAACTGGGGAGCCTCCGAGGAAATTGCTGCCAGTGCAACACCAGGTCGAGGGTGACAAGTAGAGACACATTCTGGAAACTGAACCGTTCTTGCTCGCCAATCGATCTGAGGATTGTGCTTCTCTAACCAAGGAATTCCTAGAATAATCTGGAACTGAGGGGCCTTGATCACATCGAACACGATCATCTCATGGTGTCCATCTTGACTTACTAGCGTCACTTCTTGGGTGGTATGCGTTACTGGTCCGGAGGCTATCTCCGTACCATCCACGTAGTAATGACGTCCTTTACAGCCTTTGGACAAAGAGTCAGATTCATCCTCAAAACCATTTCATGATCCACATAATTGCCGATGGCACCGCTGTCGACGTAAGCTTCAATCGCATGTAATCGATCCGGATGTTCAGGGCTAATGAGGACCATAGGTATCACGAAATGCGAGGTCACGGAACTGGTTTTAACGCTCGGCAAGAGGACCTCTATTCTTGTCGGGCGAAGTCGTTTCCCTGCTCAGAGTTTGTGACCCTGGTAACTGCAGCTCCTACTGCCTTCTTGGCTGGTTTCACAGGACAGTCTCGAAGAAAGTGCCCCGAGTTTCCGCAATAGAGGCATAATTGCAGCTGTTTTCTCCTTTCCCGCTCCTTTTGTGTTAGTGGTCCTTTCAGGCCCCCTATTTGCATGGGTTCCCCGGAGTCTACTCCTTTGGTAGGAGTTGGTGGTTTGGAAAATACTCGAGCATCAAACTTGGAACGATCGGCCTTCCTGTTCTGCAGTCTGTGGTCAATTTGAACGACTAAGTCAATATAGTCCGAACAGTCTTGCGGGGGATTCACTACTTGGGCTAACACATCTTTGAGCTCTCCACGTAGACCTCTACAAAACAGCGTAATCCTTTTGTCCTCAGGCCATCGAGTTTCCACTATCAGTCTGTTGAAAGACGCAATATAAGCCAAAAGGTCTTGATTACCCTGTCGCAATGAAAGGAGCTCATTGTCCAAGGCCTGCCCCTGTGAATGTCTTGCAAACAGTTTTTCCATACTGAGCTGAAAAGCTTGAAAATCATGGAGAACCGGATTATCTTGATTAACTAGAGGGATCGACCAGTCTGCTGCATAGCCACTAAGGTACGAAAGCACGAAAGCTACCTTAGCTTGATCAGTTGGAAAGGCTGCTGGCCGGCATAAGAAGTGCAACCGGCACTGATTAATAAATACTGCAAACCTCTTTGGGTCACCAGAAAATCATTCGGGCGGAGCCAGAGGTACATTCCCAGGTAGGTTGATCTGCACTGGATTCGTAGAGGATGTTGAAGGAAGATTTGCCCCTGATGCGGGTAACGGAGTTTGTCCGGCTTGTGACTGTAGCAATTGTCTAGCGAGATCGTCTGTTCGCTCCTTGGAAATAATCAGTTCCCTTCTTAGAGCATTCGTTTCCTGACGGGCTGCATGCACTTCTGCTCTTAGTTCCCCAAGTAACTGGGCTAGCTGGTCGGTATCCGAGGTTTCCATAGCGCCTGGGTGGGAGTTTTGCGATAGGCTTTGCGTTCTGTAACGCTCACCTGATTCCCGCAGAGGCGCCGGTCTTGACTGGGTGAATGCCGTATCTTCAAAGGTGATGTGTAACACACGGTTGGCTCTTTGGGCTGGACCTCTGTGCACTGTATGTCTGACTCGAAGAGTAATATGTCTGCAGATAGAAAATATGGGATTAATGAACTGGGGTTATTGGGTGCCTCTCTCCTCTTCCCTTTCTCTTCTCCTGTAGAACCCCAAAGGTTAACACCCTCACCTTAGGTAAGTGAACGCCGAGCTCTCCATCTGCCTCGGGGCAGGGTGCCGTAACCAGTTTCTTCACTGGATAAGGGTGCAGGCCTCTTGACCTCAGAGGACTGCTGTCCGTCGTTAACTGCACGAACTGTAAGTTCTGGGCACTTCAAATGTCTTAAAAGTCTTTTGTAATGATATCTCTTGTTTTACAGGGTTCCGGCGATGGCGGATGGCGGGCTGATGAGAGTTGAGGATCGAACCCGCGTGAGGAATAGAAGCGCCTGGAAGCACATAAGTAAGCGCTTGTAGCCTGCTTCACGATGCGCACTAACTGTCCCTTTTATCTTGCAGGTACAAGTTCAGAGCTTTAGAGAAGCTGAAGGGTGCTGGAATACCCACTGGATTCGGCGTGGGAAGGAGTAATGGCACGTGAGTAATACAGTTGCCCAATGTCTTTAAACGCACCTTCTTTTGTCTTTCAGATGCGGGATGCAGCGCCGAAGGCCTCCGGAGCGTGCGAAGAGCTGGTAAGCTTTTGTCTTTCAGATGCCGGAATGCAGTGCGAAGACCTCCGGAGCATGCGAAGAGTAGGTAAGCCTTTGTCTTTCAGATGCCGGAATGCAGCGCGAGGCGTTGGTGACAGCCGATGGACCAGGTAAGAGATGCGCTGCCACTGAAGACCGTAGTGCTAACCTGTTCTTTCTTTGTCTTTACAGGTGCTGCTGAAGACTGGATTCCAGGATGGTAAGCCTTTGTTCCCTTAGGCCCAGGATCAGAAGCAGAAGACACGATGAGCGTTCTGCTGCAGAGAATGCAGAATAACGCAAAGCAAGATTCATCCATCGGGTGTGGTTTAAATAGCCTCCTGTAGTGCTTAGGTGTCTCCTTCCACAGCCACGCCTAGGTAAGAAAAGAGTTCCTGCTTTCCAGAAGAGTTCCAGTGTTCTGAACCTAGGGGGTGGCTCCTGCCCCACCCAACAGGAAAAGTAGTCCCAAACAGAAGAGGATCAGGGGTTCAACTGGCAGGTAAGTAAGCAGCATGGTCTGCTGCAGGTAAGTCCACCCAAGCATTATGAGCCCGGCGCTTCCAGCGCTGGGACTGGGCATCTTTATGAGCCTGGTGCCACTGGCACCAGGACAGGGTCCAAAAGGTCCCAATTGGGACTGGCTGGCACTCGGAACCGGGGTTATGGGTCTGCTTCCAAGGGAGTCGGGCAAGTCCTGATCTTTTGGAAGCAGAGATCATGACAACCTGGTACCCAGAAACCTTCCCCGTGCGGAACAACACAACCCAGCACATTTTAAAACACCTGTTGCCATGTATTTCTAGGGTTGGTTTCTCCAATTAAATTCTAATGGATCAGGGATCCCATTTCATGAGTAAGTTCATGGGTGAAGTTAAGGAACTGCCACACATTAGCACCTTAATAACCTCAGTTTGCCACCCCATATGGACGGTTTGGTAGAGAGATTTAATAAGACCCTCGAAATTATTCTGAGAAAGTTAGTAGATGAAGATGGGAAGGACTGGGATCATATCATCCTATGGGCCCTATTTGCAGTGAGAAAGACCCCTCATGCATCCACCGGTTCCTCCAGAGATGTTTTAGACATGCTCCAGGAGACCTGGGAAGAAAGAGACGAGGCCCCAATCCCCCTCTCACAGACAGCTTTCCGAATGCAAGAGCACATTAAACTCGTCCGAAGTCTAGTCCACACTCATATTGAGAAGACTCAAGCACAACAAAAATGTACCTATGACAAGTAGGTAAATCAATAGTCATTTCCAGTGGGACACAAGTGTTAGTCCTTTTACCTACCTCTTAAAATAAACTTGTCTCAAAGTGGTATGGGCCCTATGAGGTACTAGGGCAAAAAGGAACCTGTACTTATGAAATAGCCCAACCCGATAGGCGGCAAAAGACCCACCTCTACCACATAAATCTCCTGAAAGAGTGGAAAGAAAATCCTTCTGCTACTACCTCCTCTATATTGTCTTGTTTGGTACCTGAGTAGATAGACAACTCCAAACGTATTCCCCAAGAACTATCCCCGATGTATTTTGTGAGAAACCATGGGGAGTACATGGTACTTACCACTATATCAAAACTCCAAAGGGGGAAGTTGTCCATTTGAAGCCATACAGACTCCCAGAAGCACGAAAACAGGTGGTGATTGATGAGATTTAAAAGATGTCAAAGGCAAACATCATCGAGCCCTCTTCGAGTCCATGGTCCTCCCCTATTGTGTTGGTGACTGAACCTGATCACTCTTGGAGGTTTTGCATAGACTTTAGGCAGGTCAACGCCATCTACGCCTTTGATGCCTATCCTATGCCACGTATCGATGATTTAATAAATAAACTTGGAAATGCCACATTCGCGTCCACCCTAGATTTAACCAAAGGATATTGACAGGTCCCTGTGCAAGGACCTGATAAGGAAAAAACAGCTCTCTCAATGCCAATAGGGTTATTCCAATTCAAAGTCCTTCCTTTTGGATTGCATTGGGCCCAGCAACTTTCCAACGACTCGTGGACAGGATATTACAGCCTTATTCCAATTTCTGTGGGGCCTATTTTGACGACATAGTCATTTATAGTAAAACTTGGGAAGACCATCTTTTCCATCTTTCTACTACAATGAGAACCCTCAGAGAGGCCGGCTTAACTGCCTAGCCAACAAAATGTAAGCTGGCTCAGTCAGCAGTGAAATATCCTATTTATGTATTTATTTGCATTTATAAAGCGCAATAGCAGCCCAAGGGCATTGAGGCACTGTTACAATAGAGTAACTTTGTTACATGTTACATGTTGCTTAGTGATTACATATGGCGTAGCAAGTTAGTTAGGGTTACATGGGTAGCAGCATTTACAAACAACTTGGTTACAAGAAAAGTGGCAGTGTTACAGGCATGATATTTCTAAACATTTGGGGGGTAATTCATAGAATTTAGCGCACAAGTGTGCGCGTGCGAATCTCTGCGCCAGCCGCGTGCGCTAAAATCCATTTCTGGATTTCATGGATTTTAGCTACCAAAACGAGCCGTGGTGCACAGTGGCGCAGCGACCCTGCAGCAGCGCCAGTTACGCACCCAAGAACGCCCCTCGCGCAGGGAAAAGCCATCAAAATCCCCAATCCAGCGCAAAGGGCTGCTCTAACCCTGTACCAGTATACATGGCCGCCACACAGCACACGGCAAGTGGGGAACGTGTATTACTGGGGTGTGCGGGAAGTTTCACACGCGATTGGCCCTGTGCGAGTGGGGTACGTGTATTACTGGGGTGTGCGGGAAGTTTCACACGTGATTGGCCCTGTGTGAGTGGGATACGTGTATTACTGGGGTTCGCGGGAAGTTTCACACGCGATTGGCCCTGTGCGAGTGGGGTAAGTGTATTACTGGGGTTCGCGGGAAGTTTCACACGCTATTGGCCCTGTGCGAGTGGGGTACGTGTATTACTGGGGTTTGCGGGAAGTTTCACTCACGATTGGCCCTGTGCAAGTGGGGTACGTGTATTACTGGGGTTCGCGGGAAGTTTCACATGCGATAGGCCCTGTGCGAGTGGGGTATGTGTATTACTGGGGTTCGCGGGAAGTTTCACAAACGATAGGCCCTGTGCGAGTGGGGTACATGTATTACTGGGGTTCGCGGGAAGTTTCACACGCGATAGGCCCTGTGCAAGTGGGGTACATGTATTACTGGGGTTCGCGGGAAGTTTCACACGCGATTGGCCCTGTGTGAGTGGGGTACGTGTATTACTGGGGTTCGCGGGAAGTTTAACACGCGATTGGCCCTGTGCGAGCAGGGTACGTGTATTACCTGGGTTCGCGGGAAGTTTCACACGCGATTATGCTGTCAGAGCGGGGTACGTGTATCCAGTGTGGTGCGCGGGGAGTCCTACATGTGAATTGGCAGTGTGGGTCCTCCCAGGTGTCCCCTCTACCCCCTCCATGGCCCCTGCAGGCAGCCCACACCACAGGGGACTACTCTGCACCCCTGGTCATGTCCCGCAGGCAGCCCATCCACCATGGGCATGCCCCCGAGCCAAGCCACATGTCACCTTGCAATATGATCACCAACTCATGTCCCCCTGCACCTCCACCCCCCAGCAGTGAGGGGCACCTGCCAGCAGGCCCCCACTCATGTCCCCCTGCACCCCCACCCCCCAGCAGTGAGGGGCACCTGCCAGCAGGCCCCCACTCATGTCCCCCAGCACCCCCACCCCCCAGCAGTACGGGGCACCTGCCAGCAGGCCCCCACTCATGTCCCGCTGCACCCCCACCCCCCAGCAGTGAGGGGCACCTGCCAGCAGGCCCCCACTCATGTCTCCCTGCACCCCCAGCAGTGAGGGGCACCTGCCAGCAGGCCCCCACTCATTTCCCCCTGCACCCCCACCCCCCCCAGCAGTGAGGGGCACCTGCCAGCAGGCCCCCACTTATGTCCCCTTGCACCCCCACCCCCCAGCAGTGAGGGGCACCTGCCACCAGGCCCCCACTCATGTCCCCCCTGCACCCCACACCCCAGCAGTGAGGGGCACCTGCCAGCAGGCCCCCACTCATGTCCCACACATGTCCCCCAGCACCCCCAGCACCCCCGCCCCCCAGCAGTAAGGGGCACCTGCCAGCAGGCCCCCACTCATGTCCCACTCATGTCCCCCCACCCACTCACCCACCCAGCAGTGACATGCCCATCTCATGACACAAACCAAAAGTCAACTATGTAAATCAACACATGTCCGTTACACAGACACACACACAGGTTGCCATTGATTGAGTAAACCCACATGTCAACATGCATGAACCCAATGAGTGAATCCCACACATTGAAATAAAAGATCAAAATGTATTAACATGAAAACCAATTGAAAGTACTTAAAGCATAAAATAATGGCAGACATGAAATGAAATGCATGTCCAAATAAAAAAAAAGAAAATCCTCAACAAAAAAAACAAGTAATCTAAAAGAAAAATGGCCAAAACTCTGTCCACCAAACCAAATCCAAATGAAACGCAAAAAGGTAAATCCATTGATCCATGGTGAAATGAAATAAAAATGTCCAAATAAATCCAACGTCCAACTTTGTACAATACAATTTTCAAGGGTCTATGAGCCCAACGAAACAAATGAAACCTATCTAATAACCTACCTAACAAAAAAACTATTTACAAAAGTGTGGGGCATAGTCCAAAAGCCCCAAACCTAAAAAAAAAAAGAAACCTAACACTATAAACTATTTACAATGGCGACGGGCAAGTCCTGCGGGTCACTCATTGATGTTTTTCGGCCAGGGCATCATGAAACTCCATGTCTATTTGCTGGAGGCGGGTCTCTGTCCTGGCCCCGAGGTTTCGCAGGGAGGCACTCATGGCCTGTTCCAACTCCCTGAGAGTCGCCTCGAGGCACTCTGCCCGCCTCAACGCCCGACGCATGTAGAACTCCGCCCTGATCATGGTGAGCCACGCCTCTTCCGCCTGCCGCCGCTGCGCACCTATACGCTGCCCCAACCGCAGCCACATGGAAGACACATCCATTCCAGGGTCCTCCTGCCCTCTGGCCGATGCCTGCCCCCCTGATGTCGATGGCCCCGAGCCAGCACTGCTCCCACCTAGAGCCTGCTCCTGCTGCTGCTGCTGCTGTCCATGTGCCCTGTCCGATGATGCCTGCACATCCTCCATCAGCTGGTCTCCAGTTGTGGTGTCCACCCCTGCTGGACCGCCGACTCCCGACTGTGGCAGGGATGGGATCTCCACCAAGCTGGCTGTGTTGGTCAGGCCAGGTCCACAGGGGGCCCTGGTGGAATATGGGCCGGAAGACGGCAGGGAGAACAACTGGCGCATAGTCTCCACAGAGGAGGAGAGGTCTGCCAGAGTGTGCGTCACATGTAGGAACCCACCAACCAAGGCCCCTTCCAACAATGCCACATCACGACGCTGCTGTTCGTGATGGCATGCGTTCTCTGCCCAGGAAGAACGCACATCATCACGAATGACACGCGTGCGCAACGTGACACCAATCAGGACAGAGCCCATACGTTCATGGGACCCCTCGTCCGCAGGTAGGGGAGAGGCAGATGACATGGCACTCTCCCCTACCTGCGGACGGGCCTGGGACGGGGCATCCCTGCTGGTGCATGGTGGTGCAGTCACAGGGTCAAGGACAGGGACATGCACAGGCCCCTCCGCGGTGACCTGTGCTGCCTCCTGACCCTGGCCCTGGACTGCACCACTTGCACCAGTGGTACTACCCCCACCAGGCCCCATGTGCGGCTCAGTAGCGGGCTCCTCCTTTTCTGTGGAGACCACCAACCTGGATGTCTCCGTACCGTCTTCCGCCATTGCAAGCCCCTGTGGGGGCTCACCCGGCCCTTCCGCCACAGCTGTAGTGGCAGACACGGCACCAGCCCCCTCGCTCCCGGATGATGGCAAGTCCTGGGAGGGTGGCTGGGCCTTGCGTCGCCGCCCAGTGGAGGCATCCCCAGCGCTTGGCTCCACAGCGCCGTCTCCGCCCCCTTCTTCACTTGACGCTGCGTAGAGGGAGACATAGAACACAAGCATCAGGGTACAGTACAATATTCCCCTAGACAGGAAGCAATAACACATGAGTGGCAGTGTCTAACGTCACTTCCATCCTATCCTTCCACAACACATGGGTGAATGCACGCAACACACATGCATAAACAGGCATGGCGCCTGCAATCAACATCACCCTCCATGTACAAGGGCCTCTATTAATCAAAATGTTGCCTTCAAACTCACATGCATCATGGCTCACACTGATCCCATGCACACACATCACCGGAGGGTCATGCATCATGCCTTGTACACCACAGACACAGTGGATAGACACAGTGCATACAACGGTGACCGCACTGCATGAGTGAATCTACACATCATCACGGACATGTGTCATGAATCCATGGCGTATCAAAGTCACAGACACACTTCTCAGACACACACACATGTGCACCATACATGTACATGACAGCAGCACCCATCCCTGACAACCCCACCATGTGCAAGAACAGACACTGGCATGCTTTCATGTGTGCATTTGCCATACAGCTCCCCATGTAGCATTGGAACTCATGCACCAACCATGTGGTTCGCACATTACTGGTCTCACATGCATGACCATGATGTCCCTGCACACACACATCCATACATGGCCCATGTCACACATACAGGCAAGTATCAGACTACCAGCACACTGCAACATGCCCTGTCTCACACACCAATGCTTGGCCACTTACTGCTCAACTCCAGACGGGTCTTCCTCTGAAGGATCTGGGCGTGGAGCACTGGGCATACGTGTTCCAGGACCCTCATCTGGATGTCACTCATGCTGACCGGGCCCCCCTCCGCGAGGCGCCGGGCCTTGTGGAGGGTCCTGGACCTGAAGTCCTCCCAGCGCTTCTTGACATGCTTGATGTCGCGGGTTGCCACCTCCTCCGCGTTGATGGCAACCACTACGTCGTCCCAGATCCTCTCCCGTCCTTCCTTGTTGGCGCGTGATGTTCTGAAGAGGGCATCATAATGCCCCAGGACATGCTCCACCAGGACACCAACTTCCTTCACACTGAAGCTGGTGGCCCTCTGCCTCTCTGGCTGGGGGTCGCCAGTGGTCTCAGATGGTGTTTGCCCCGACATGGCGACCCCCGAGGCAGGCGTGGGTGGGTAACTGGGTCCTGGGGCTGGGCTGTGGAGAGATGGTATCCCAGTCAGGAGTCTTCTGTTCCAGCAGGGGTGGACACAGCAACTGGTACCCTGGCTGACGTGCAGGCTCCAAATAGCAGGGCACGTGGGCAGCAGGCAGTCAGGCAGCAGCAGATTGCAGGTGGGAGCATGCTCGGGGCTCTGGAGGGCAGTAATTCGGCCTTCTGGGCAGGAGCGTGGTCTTCCGTGTGTTTTCGCGTGGCCAGCTTGATACGGAGTAATTTGGCACGTGAAAAAATTGCATGTCAGCATGTAATTGGAGGAAAGGCCCTTAGCGCGTAAGCGCGTCAGCACACGTACGCGTTTTCATTGGACCAAAGGCCCTTAGCGCGTAAGCGCTTCTCTGACGTTACGCGTGAGGGCGTTTCCCTCGTGACGTGGGCATAGTGGTTCAGCGCACGTGAAAAAACTGTACGTCCGAGTGTGAATGCGTGTAATCCGAGGAAAGGGCATACGCCTGTAAGTGACGTGACGCGCATGGGCGTTTCCCTCAGCACGGGTTAAAGGTGAGCGGGGCCAGCAGTTCGCTGTACGTGCCTTTCGTGCAGACCGACGTGTGTAGCTGCTTCGTGTTGTTTCGTGCGCCATCACATCTTCACAGCGATCGAGGACGTACCTCTTCTTTTGGCAGGAGTATTGGCTATGCGTGTTTTTCATTATCACGTTAGTCAGACGGTGAGTCGCGCACGCTATTTTTCCCACTGCGGGTGTCCCTGTGTATCGCACCCGTTTTTGCGGTCATAGTAGCCTGCGTGTCCCACGCGTTTTTTGTGTTACTGGGTGCCACCGCGTACTGCGGGAGATTGATTCAACGCACGTAGGCTGCAGGGTTGCGTGCACTGTTTTACTGCAGTTTTGGGGTGCCTGAGCGTAGCGTGACCCTTCACTACATCACCGGGGTCACATACAGCCTTGCAGGTGCAGGGGGGCTGTTAACATCTTGCATCCCACCTCCTTCACCCCAATTGCCCAGGTCAATTGTGGTGTACACCTCCCATTGGCACTACTCCATCTGTGCCGGCACTACTACATCTGTGCCATGGTTGGGAGGCCACCAAAGGTGAGGGGTGCCTCAGCTGGGCGTACTCCTCGTGGCGGGCGTGGTCAGGGACGTGGCCGGGGTGACCAGGGAGTCGGGGGACTCCAGGGTGTCCAGGGTGGCCGCAGAGGGGGAAGAGACAGGGGTGCGCCACTTGAGCACGATGTTGTGCCATGTGTCGGTGCAGTCATGCCACCACCCCCTGTGGTTCCGGGAGATGCAGCTTCTGCATCTGGCACTGGCGCCCGTATGACCCGGCAGTTCGTTTCATCGACTGCCACGGGCACAAGGGTAGTGGTAGCTGCAGGTGCAGCTGTGGACACCACCACCCAGGCTCAGGATCTGCCAGCGCAGGCTGCGTTGGCGATTGAAGAGCCCTTGGAAGATTTCCAACAGGACCGGAGGGAAACCGTAGGGGCGCGCAGGGCTGTCCTGACCAAGACAAGTGTCCCTGGGGCAGTAATGTCATCTGCTGCTCCGAACAGCCGGGTGTTGGCAAGTGCAGGTGCAGATGCAGCCAACAACACCCTGGTTGTGAGTCTGCCAACCAGGACAGTTGCGGTCAATGACCCTGCCTCAGCGGATGTTGATGTGCAGGGTCCATTAGAGGGCACCCAGCTGCCACTGACACAAGTCAGCCCTTTGGTCGTCCCTCCACCTGCCACTCTCTTGGCTCAATCCACCAGTCCCACTGGCCATACTGATCAGGGCGGCATCAGCCAGCCAGGGTCTGCGTCACAATCCAAGAGGAGGAAGGTTGCACCTGCAGCACAGGCTGGGACCACACACACAGCCACGACCTCCTGCACGTCGAGGAAGAAGCCTTTCAGCAACCAGGAACTGGACTTCCTCGTGGGCTACGTGCGGAAACACAGCCGTGACATGCTAGTGGGTGCTAATTGTCAGACTACGGCTGCCCACCGTGATACCCACTGGAAGCAAGTTGCGGAACATGTGAGTGCATTCGGCCATGAGGTGCGCACGGCGCAAGAGTGAAAAAAGCGTTGGAATGACCTCAAACGTAGCGCTAAGGCTAAGTGTGCCTCAAATTACAACTTGACTCTGGTGACTGGCGGTGGGCCTGCACCGGAGGAGGAAGACCTCACTCCGCATGAGTCAATCGTTGCGGAGTTCATACCATCTGAATTGGTCGAAGGAGTGGGAGAGATGCCGGACTTTGATGCCCAGTCCGGTGAGCGTTGATGCGTGTTTGTCGAGGACGTGTGTGTTTTACTTGTGTGATGTGTTGTGCATGACTGCCACTACATGTCACGTGTACATGGTTATGATGTGTGAGTAATGCAATGCTTCCCTGATGCATGTCTACTCTGCTGGATAGTGGACATGTGGAGCAGACACGGACTGTCCACATCACCACTTTTGCACCGTAGTCACATGCTGGTTACCAGTATGCCCCTCCGGTCCATGTTCCATCTAACTGGCACTTCTGCATGTAGCGTGGGGTGAGCTTCCTCTCAGCCCAGGAACTATGCATAGCATAACTGACGTGCATGTGTCCTCTGCCTGCAAGGGGGTAGCCAATGTAGGCATGCTCCCTTGCCCCTCAACCCCCTGCTCTGCACCCCAATTCCATTTTAGCACTGGTCTGCTACAATATTGCCGTTGGTTACTTCCCTGGTCATGCCTCCTGTGTACATTCTAACATCGAGCAGCCAATCTGCCAGACATATCCATTGTGGTACTTCCTTAGTACTTGATGCAGGGTGTCTCACTTGGACTGTGCAGAGGTCAGATGCCCCGCAGGGACATGAGTGCTCATTCATGCTCCATGTGCATTCCACGCATGCCCATATTGTTTGTTTGTTTGTTTGTTTTATTCACTTTTTATGCGCGCCAGACCCAAGGGTAGCAGGGCGCAGTGGCAAGAAAATGCAAAGCTTACAAGTTACATCAAAGCATAACGTACAATATAAAATACAGTGAATACAAAGTATACGGATTTGAGAAAGGTCAATCCAATTACAGGTAACATCCTAGCAAATGTACAGTAGAGAAAACTGTGAAGTCATGGGGCACAAGTATTTACAAAATATAAGTGGGACACAGATAGTACAATATATACAAGGTTCGAGTGCGGGCAATCGGGTTGAAGGTGACAACAGTCGAGTGAGATCAGCTGAGGTTAGTCGAGGTGAGGAGTTGGATGACATTTTTTCTAAAGTGAGGGTAGGGTAAGTCAGCTCTCAGGTCTTGTGGTAGAGAGTTCCAAATCTTTGCAGCCTTTACCTGAAAGCTATTACCACCTATCGTCTGAAGTCTAAAGTTCGGTATTGTCAGGCAGTTGGAATTGACAGCTCTAGTCGGTCTGGAGGATGTTCTCCTATGGAATTTGTCAATCAGGTATTTGGGGGCGGAGTTATTGAGGGCTTTATGGGTCAGGGATAACATCTTAAGTGTTATTTTGTTCTCAGTGGTCAGCCAGTTATGATGGCGTCTAGTGGCAGAGATGTGGGATCTTTTGTTTATGCCTAGTGCTGCTCTCAGGGCATTATTTTGTAATATTTGTAGTCTTTGCGTTATAGTTTTATTTGCTCCGGCGTAGAGAGCGTTGCAATAGTCAATCCTAGAGAGTGTTAAGGCTCTAGCCAGGATTAAGCAGCTCTTGTTGGATAGGAACGGTTTACCGGCTCTTATCAGTTTGCACGTGTAAGCCGTGGAGGAGGCAAGGGATTTTAGCTGTTTGTCAAGAGATAGGGTGGAGTCAAGATAGAATCCCAGGGTTTTTACGTCCTTGGACACTTGGATGATATTCCCATCTATGTTAAATGAGGAGAATTCCTGACCTAATTTTTTGATATTAGTTTGAGTGCCCAGGATAATCAACTCTGTCTGATAATCATATGTGTCCATGACTGGATGATCACTTTACACAAGTCCATGAAGACCCAAATTGCATGGCATTTCATCTGCCTTCCCGTGTCAACTGTGGCTCAGTACTGCGTTGCACACATGTTTAGGGTCTGACAATCTGTGAGGGTCACAGGCCTCAGCCTGTTTAATTGCCAATGACTCTGTCCAACTGGTGTAGTGTCTTCTTCACACGTGGGTGGACTCCAGAGGTTTCATCATGTGTCCTGTTTACTGTCCCATCATCATTTGCAGTGTTGTCACTTGACTCACATGAAGCTGTTGATGCTAGTCAACACTGTCTGTCAATACACAGGTCTATGGTCAGCCTTTTGATACCATGCTAGGCATCCCTGCTTTTGCACTTGGGTGGAGGGGTGCTTTGCTTGTAGATATGCTACCCATTGAATGCACATTGCACGTGATGCCTGAAGTTGACCTTGCACTGCCTTCACATTTTCTGACACACACCATGGAGTCCTTGTACATGTAGGTAGTGAGTAACATACATATTTGCTGCACTGCATAGACCCACTTCAATGCAGACTGCCACCTTTCAACAGGTCTGATCACAAAAGCAATTCCAAGTTGACCCAGCATGCATGGCAGGTTTTATTTTGTGTGTCACATGTCTGCCTGATGTGTTTGTTGTCCGTGTGTGTGTGTATTGTGTGCTTCGAACATGTGTAGTGACCTTTTTTCTCTCTATTTTTCAGATAATGACACAATGGAGACGGAGGATGGTGTTATCATGCCAGGCACAGTGTTGTTATCACTACATCAACCCAGCACAAGTGGGGGCAGTGGGGTGGTAGGCCACGAAAACCCCCAAGTGCTACAGTCCATCTTGTCTCTGGCTGCCTATGAGTCCAGCCCTGAAGAACACTCTGACGACCATGTCGAGTTGGATGAGCATCAGGTCCATATGTCAGGGGTGAGTGATTCTGATGTGGACACTCCTCTGTCCGCGACACCTGCACTGAGGGGTCAGACAGTCTTGGAACCTCTGCCCTTGGTGGATCGGGACACAGGGTCACCCTCCACACCAGTCACTGATGTGCCTGGGACATCACGGCGACGGGGGTATGTAGTCGTGCAGCCGCGGGCGGTGCCAACACAACAAGGACACGCGATCCTTGGGTCCCGCAGGGGTCAAGCCCAGCAACGTGGTTGCTGCGCGCAACCACAGTATACTGAGTGGGAGCAAGACATGACTGCCAATTCTGAACGGCAGGGGGCAGCAATGGAGAACATCGCTGTGAGCATGGAGCTTGTGGCCCAATCTGTGCTCCCCCCTGCTAGGCAGGTGCTTCTCCAGCAGCAGGAGGCACGGTCCACGGCCCGCTCGCTCAGGCTGGGCATGGCGGCCTCAGACAGGGCACGCCAGGCTGAAATGTCATCTCTGCGTCAAGCAATTGCTGCTCACGCAGAGGCACACATGAAGGCCCTGAGGGAGGAGCATGCTTCCCTCAGATCCACTCTGGGTGTCCTTCTGATGTCCCAGAGAGAGCGGGCAGAGGAGAGGTTTGCACAGCTTGAGCGTACCATCTCGGCTGAGCTACATGCTTGCCGGGAGGTGCAGCGGTTGTCCAGCCAGGCCTTGCAGGAGGAACTCCGTGTTACACGTGCTACCTTGCAAGAGGAAGCACGTGTATCACGGGAGGTTCTGCATGCAGACCTACGTGTCATCGCCACACAGAACCAGGCTCACCCGTCCAGCAGACCTGCTGCCGACAAGGGGCAAGCTGTAGCTAGGCGTGGTCATGCTGCTGTGCTACGACCTCCTTTCCAGAAAGAGCCAGACTCGGACGACAATCTATCTCCCACATAGGTCGGGCTGTGCAGGCGTTGAGCCCATGGAGGTTTTTTTTTTCCTCAGCATCATCGCATGTGGGTGTTGAGCAGCACCCTGTACCTCCCCCCTCCTGGGTGCCTCCCCACCGGGTCGTATGTGGCCATTTTTGATTTTTCTTTTAGTTTAGTTAGTTAAGTTTTTGTTTGATAGTTAGTTTAAATCGGTAAAGTAGGGTTTTCATAGTGTAATTAGTTAATATAGTTTAAAATTGCTAGTCTATTGTGCTTTCATGTGACAGTGTGGTGCTTTGTGGCTTTTGAAAGCATCCACTGTCTGTTCCAGCGGGGCCCTTCAAGCTTGTCTTGTGTATGTGTTTGCTGATTGGGGTCCTTGACTCACATATGCCACTCCTGCTTCCCTTATCCATGGGCTCGCAAGAATGGTTCGGTGTAACAGCCTATTACACAAGGGCAATGGACTGTCATATCTGTGGCATGTCTGCTGCAGTGGAACTGGTGTTAACACCCCTAGTGGGGATGATTGGGGTGTAATTGACCATTGTTCTTCTTTTGCTAGATGGGGTGTTTAATGATTCATGTGTACATTCATTGCTATGCATTGTGTAGTATGTTTTTTATCTTTAATGAAGATGCGCTTGTTGAAAATCATGCCGTAGATAGTGTGTTCCACACTGTTGCTGTGAAAGACGGATTGATGGTGTGATTTCTGATGTACGTCTCTGACATGGTCCAGTCATGTAATGCCTGAAGAGACACACACAGATGAATATTAAGCATTAATCATGTGTTTCATGGACTTTCTGCAGGGGGATGAGCCTCAAGACCACCTTTGCCAGCAGACATGGGCCATTGAACGTCTGGAATCTGGACACGTTTGGTGGTGCCAACATGCGCATGTGTGCGCAAGCAGAGGCACAGGGATTGCGATCGTACATCCAAAAATGATGATGTGTTTCAAGGGACTCCAGACAAGGTGAGCAGCACAGGGGGGTCACAACACAGCAAACCTTCCACCTGGCCAGTTGAACATGCATGCTAGTAGCAGCACTGACGGTGAGCTTGGACAAATATTGGTGTTGAAGCGCACAATACAGCTCAGATGTTTTGGTGGACTGATGGCTAGTTGATGGGAAAGTTGTCTGGGGCACCTGCACGGGCAGTGGCACATACCCTCCGTTCTACCATGGTCCATTGAGGCACTTGTATTAGCCATGTAGCGGTGCAAGACATGGAATGAAGCAGCTCACAGGGACAGACAGCAAGGGACAGACTCGGGTGCAGTGCATTTCATTTCCAAGTAGAATTTGATACATGCACTGGCTACTTTATTTTGGTCATGGTGGTACAGGACTTGTTCTGAAGTCAGACCTTGCTATATGCGTCTGTCTGCTTACCCAGGGAACATTGCATGTTGTGTGAATCGTGACACATTGG
This sequence comes from Ambystoma mexicanum, assembly GCF_040938575.1. Taxonomy (NCBI): domain Eukaryota; kingdom Metazoa; phylum Chordata; class Amphibia; order Caudata; family Ambystomatidae; genus Ambystoma; species Ambystoma mexicanum. The sequence continues at coordinate 264,029,211 of NC_090922.1, forward strand.
TGTTCCATTTGCCACGCACCCACCGGTGCCTGACTTAATGCATTGACTGTGTATGAACCATCACAGGGGTAATGTTACGTATGGGTATGAAGCATCCACACAGGATTGTCTGTTTGTAGAGTATTTTGTTACTTTGGGGCATATTTGGTGGTGTGTCTATGTGTTTTAGGCATGCACAGATTATTAACTGCTCTCTTTGCAGCATTGAACTGCTCCTGTTACCGGACCGGAGAGTGCGCAGGCAGGAGGCCAGCACTCACCCCAGAGATAAGTTTCTCTTTGACTTCCATTTCAGTAATTTGCTGCTATGTGCATGTGAGCAAGTTTGGTCTATTTGTGTATGTGTTAATGTGTGTACTACATTTTGGTGCATTCCCTACTTTCCCGTGTCAATCCTACTCCCCTCTCCTGCCCCTCATTCCGGTTATCCAGTATGCCAATGCCTGTGCCGACTGCATATCCCTGACCCTCCTTCCCCACCAGGGTCTCAGAGGCCTGTGTGAGTTAGACCTTGCAGGTACCCAGACCACGGTGGGGGTGGTTGTTTTGTGCCACTCCTGCACCTGGAAACGGGAGCTGTGACAGTAGACATCCGTTTGTGTTGCATCATCCTATGTTATGTACCACACATGGTTCAGATCCTGTTGTGACATTGTTTTACTGTGCTACCTTGGTTGTTAACATCATTGTGGTAGTACTTGGCCTTTGTGGCGTACTGCTACTTGAAGTCATCTACTGGAGGCTGTTCTGGTTTGTTTTACTGCCTGCTGGGTATTTGCTTGCCTTCTGTGTTGTCCTGCTTTGAGTTCTCTTGGATTTTGTGCTTTTGCAAATCTAGGTGGACTCCGAGTGTGCTGCCAACTTTTTACACACAAGGTGGGAGATGGTGACAAAGGGGAAGGGTGATCCTGTGGCCAAGTGGAATTCAAAGATGTCGGATGAATAACCCACATGCAGTTGTTCAGTGGGTCGTGGTGATTTGTGAGGGGGGGGGGGGGTGTTTTGTTGTTGATAGTTGCCTTGCCCTGCAGTGTGATGGGCACCCTGAAATTGTAATTGTGCTTTACTATGTACATGATGTATTCTGCTCATCAATGCCTGTTCATGTGTTGTGTTTACCTTTCAGGTGTGAGGGGATAGTTGTGGTTTGACATGCTGGGGTATACACATGGTGAATGTTCACATGTGATGTGTAGAGGACAGTGATTGTCACTTGATTTCACATGCATATGTTGAGTGCATGTCCCTACTGACCCACACACTCACACTATGATCCACTACATATACAACCACCCTTACATGTCCATGTGTACACTCTGTTTGCCTTCTGGTGCCCACTGTGTCCCTGCAGCAAATGTTCTATGACCATTTGTGGATCCTGTACATGCCTAATTCTGTTATTTTATGTAATTTGTCGCTTAGATGTGATGCTCAGGGTGTGCATCACACACAATGGCTGTTCACTGTGCTGTGCGCTGAGCAGTGTGTTGCAGGAGGTGGACATGGCACACAGTAGCTGCAGTGTTGATTATGCAATGCACATTGTGCATGTGGACAGGCATTCATTGTTATGTTTCAAATACGACTTTTGGAATGCATTTGGGTATGACATATTTTGGGTGGGAGGTTGTTGGTCAGTCATTTCATCTGATTCCATGTCAGGCATCATTGTCTGATGCCCGTTTACATTTTTCACATGGCAATGTGTACCTTATTGGTACTGTGTTGGTGTATGGCTATTGCTTGCCATGTCATGTTGTGGTTTGGGAGGGTTTGAGTGACATACCAGTGATAGTCATGGCCTGTTTTGCAGTTCTGTGTGATTCACACCTTGCATGTGTGCCTTTTGGTCACACAGGATTGCTTGTGTTTAAGTAGCTAGGGATGCACACAATGTGGCAATTCCATGGCAACAATCTCAGGGTGGTAAGGTTGTGACAGTTGACTGTCTCTTTGTCATCATCGATTGTCACCTGATATGTGCCAGGCCTGTGTGCACTCCGCAGGGTTGGGAGTTTAGGTGAAAAATCTGGCCACAAGCTGGGACCGGGCTTCCTCGCCACGTGCCCTATCCCCTCCCATGGGCAGTGCCTGTGGTTGGGGATGTGGGGGCACCACCATGTCCACCGGTACGCCCTGCCGTGTTGCAACATTGTGCAGGGCACATGCTTCCACAATGATCCTGCACACTACTGGGGGTGCATAGAGTAGCTGCCCGCCAGAGCGGTCAAGGGAGTGGAAGCGTGACTTGAGCACTCCGAATGTGCGCTCCACTATGGCCCTGGTTGCAATATGGGCCGCCTTGTATCTTACCTGGGGTGGTGTGGTGGGGTTGCGGATTGGCGTCATCATGTGGTTGCTCAGAGGGTAGGCACTGTCCCCATGGAGAGGTGATAATGGTTGTGATTATTGGGGTTTGTGTATTTGTGTGTGTGTGACATGCATGCATGTCCACGGGCATTTGTACTCACCTAGGAGCCATGTGTTGCCATGCTGCCCAGCTTCCAGGGCCTGGCTCAGGGCGGACATTCTGTATTTGAAACTGTCATGGGTTGAGCCAGGGTAGTTTGCATAGACAGAGGCGATGATTCCCTTTGCATCGCATACCACCTGTACGTTGATGGAATGCCAGTGCTTGCGGTTTCGGTAGATGTGCTCAGTGGCCCTAGGTGGACGTAGGGCCACATGGGTGCAATCTATGGCACCGAGCACTTTGGGGAAGTGTGCCACCCTGTAAAAGTCCTGGACAACGGCCTGCCTTTCTGCGGGTGTTCTGGGCATGTATATGTGCCTGCGGACTGAGGGGAGCACTGTCATGATTCCCAATACCTGGTGTAGGCAGCGTGACTGCGTGGCCTGTGAGACCCCACCCACTATGGCAGTAGTCCTCTGAAAAGACCCAGTGGCCAAAAAATGCAGGACATTGAGCACCTTCTCCAAGGGGCTCAATGCTTGGGAGCAGAGGGTGGGGGATGTTAGGACATCCTCCCACTCCCTGACCAGGTCTAGGATGATATGGGGTGGAAACCTATACCTGCCACAGACCTGGTCGTCAGGCATCCCAAAAAGGCTTGACCGTGGTGAATAAATGCATGCCCTGGCTATTCTCCTCCTCCTGCGGTGTCCCACGATCAGTGCTGCGACAAATGGGGCATTCATCGTAGCTGTATATACGTGTTTGTTGTTTGCGCGCACTTTTATGCTGTGCGTGGGGACGCTTCTGCCTGCCTTCATTTGGCGGACGCATTGACGCCTGTGTGCGTCCTTTGCCGTGCGCGGGTTTCCCGTATTCGAATCCATGAATACGGGTTGTTCGCGTGCGAGTGGGTGTTCCGTGTAGTTCCCTGCAGTACTTCCCCAGTTACGCCTTCTTTTTCACGCGTTGTTCCCCATTCCACGTGTTACGCCCACTGTTCCACCCACTTTTGTTGTGTGCGCTGCGCTATGTGCGCTTTTGCTGTGTGCGAAGCGCACGCCGTTTGATGACGTGTGTGCCCGCGTGCGCCATGCATGGATTTGGCGCACAACCAGTGGGAAAGTAGCGCAGCGCCTTCCTTGAATCGCACGCATGCTCGTGCGCTTGCTTTCTCACGCTTGCGCCTCCTTGCGCCCGCTTGCGCTGGGATTTTCGGTGCACGTTTGTTCCATGAATCGACCCCTTGGTGTCCTGTAAAGTCGACACTAACAGGTTCAGACAAACATCATATGTGGGATGATATTCCTTTGAGGTTGGATAGCAAGGAGTTCCACTGGGTCACAGCAATGACAATTTGAAGTTTTTCAATATTCTTTGTGGAGGTGCCGACCAGGGGGGTGTTGCAGTAGTCGAGTCGGGCCCAGATTATTGCTCTGGTTATGGTCAGGCAGTTTTGCTTAGTCAGAAAGTGTCTAGCTGCGTTGAGTAGTTTAGAGTTGTAGGCTGCTGAAGAGGCAATGGCATTTACCTGTCTCGTCATAGAGAGGTTGGAATCTAGGTAAACTCCAAGGGTTTTAACTGCCTGGGAAACTGGGATTTGTGTGTTGTCAATGGTGAAGACATTGTATTGGCTGTTGAGTTTCTTTAGTTTTTCAGATGAACCAATTAGGAGTAGTTCAGTTTTGTCTCCATTTAGACAGAGCCAGTTCTCTGCCATCCAGGTTTGGATAGTGAAAAAGGTGGCATTTAGGGTTTTTAAGCCGGACTCATAGTCCCCCGATAGTGCCAGGATGACCTGCGTGTCGTCAGAGTAGTTTGTATATGTGATGCCTAGCGAGTCAAGGATGTGGAAGAGTGGCCTGGTAAAAATGTTATATAGAGTAGGGGATATACAATAGCCCTGTGAGACTCCACCATGGATAGTGGTAGGGTGCGTACATGCTTGGTCTGAAAAAACTCTCATGGCTCTCCCTTGGAGTAATGAGGCGATCCATGCTGTAGCGTTGGGGAAACGTATGTAGATGATGAAAGGTGGTGACATAGGGTTTTGTGATCAACAAGACCTAGGCTTCTTTGTAGGGAATGGCAGTGCCCAGCCCCAGCAAGAAAAAGTGAAAGCCATCCTAGATTCTGTGATACCCAAGACCAAGAGAGATCAGAGGGCATTCCTAACATTGATTTGTTATTAATAGGTTTATCCCAAATGTGTCAGCTAGAACAGCCAGACTGACAGACAAACTAAGAAATGCGGAACCCCAGAAAAATCATTGGACTAATGAGGACGATGCTGGTTACAATAACCTGAAACAAACCTTATGCCAAAATCCTATGTTAAAAGTAGTAGACTTCACAAAGGAATTCGTATTACAGACTGATGCCTCTCTCACAGGGTTACGAGCCGTACTACCGCAATACATGATGCATTAGCACACCCCATCCTATTCACTAGTCATAAACTCTTCCCCCGAGAGAAGAACTACTCTCTGTTGGAAGTGGGAGCTCTTGCCATCAAATGGGCAACTGTCCATCTTAGATACTACCTTCTACGGAGAAAATTCACACTCATCACTGACCACTTACCTTTGGTATGGATAAGTCAATGAAAGGACTCTAACCCTTGAGTGATGCAGTGGTTCTTAGACCTGCAACCCCACAGTTTCACTGTGGAACACCGAAAAGGTAAAGAACAGGGGACTGTTGATTTCCTTTCCAGGTGTCCCTGCAAAAAAGATGTGGCTACATCGCACAGGGGAAGGGTATGTGAGAAACCAAAGGTAGTCTCACCTTCTAGTCCCGGGGATCTCACTATCAGGTGGCCAGGGTACGGCCATCCCCTTTGGATACAGACCCCGGGGGTTGACCAGTGTGGGAGGAACACCTGGGTGAGGGGTCTTCGGGGAGTGGGGGTGAGGCAAACGATCGTGAGACACAGTATTCCCCCCTTTCCCATACCCGTGCCCCATCCTATTTTATAGCATTCTCCAAGGTCCTTACTCCGCGCCTTTCTGCACAAACACTGGGCCAAGGAAGAGGGCGACTGAGAGTAAAGAGGCTAACCCTCACATATCTCATTGGGCATGTCCCGCTAATCGGGTCAGGCAAAGTCAGGCACATGCCTTTTTTAACTTACATCTGATACCATTAGCTCTCCCCACATGGATAAAAGGCAGAACATAGAGACACACTCTGAGCAAGGAGGAACACGAGAAGGGACAGATCTTGCAGGGCAAAGGCAAACCTACTGGAGCAGGACGACTAATCGAGGGACTAGAGCAAAGGTTAGGGAAACCATGAAGATCCCTGCAGAAGGTTGTTGCTTCGGGGAAACTGTGAAGGAGATGCGGAGAAAGCCAAATCGCAAACAAGAAACAACCTGTATTGTGTTTCAAGGAGGCCAGCGACCCTCCTGGGTGAACGACAGAGTTGGGGAGGCGAGTCCAAGCCTTTGGTATTAACCTTGACTCATGAATCAAAACCACAGAGACAAGAATGGAACCCACACAACCGGTGAGTTAGTGAAAGACTTGTGTCAAGGAAAGATTGAAGCCGCAACAGTAAATCTCACAGATGAAGGTTGTGGACATGCTGATAAGATGCAAAAGAAAGCTAACCAGTGATGAACTTTTTTAAGTTGCTGATAACTGTGAAGCCAGTGATACAGAGTAGCGGAGTGACCCGCCGAAAGGAAATAGCCCAATTTAAAGTGCACTAATTTCAATCGTACCACTGATTTCAATCAACAGAGACGGTGTGTACCAGCTTTCAACTGTTGCTAACATTACAGAATTTGGTATTTTAGTACTTTTTTGTAGCATTGAGGGTAATGCCAGGGGGTAATTCTATCAATAGCAATTAAAATGTTGTGATTTTGAACATATGGGTTATGCATGCATTAACCAATTAACATTACAGCTTGTACGTGGACAGCTTTGCTTCCTCAAAACAGTTTTGTTTGAGAAGGTTAGATTCAGAAAATAAAATTAGAAAAACAGAAAATTAAAGGGTAAACTGCCTGCTTTATGCGGTATAACAAGATGACAGGCCTTGGAAATAAACATGGGTATTGTTCAGAAGCGCAGGAAGAGGATGGCATGTTTAATTTTCTTCCAAGCACAGTTAAAGACGTTAGAAGGGGCACACAGTTTGCCAAAAGCCAAAGGGGGTTACATGGGTGTCAGAAGGCTCTGGAATATTCCAGAAGGCCCTGTCATGTGTACGTGGGGAGTATCACAGAGGGCTGGAGTTGAAGGAAGTGACATTGGCAAATAGTTGGGTAAAATGTGCAGAATCCATGTGTCCTGGGCTGGGTTCTGAGAAAGGCATAAAATGGACTGCGAGCTGGGAGGCAGGACCTTTTGGGCCAGTGTTTTTGTGTGAACTCTCTGCATGGGGCTTTTGACCTGGGCTTTCCACGTGAGTCTGTGACCTGAGTTGGAGACTGCTCTGGGCCTGGTGACAGAGTAACTTTTGAAAAACTAGGCATCAGATTTAACAAGCCCTGATTTTGAGCAAAGACCTGGGATTGTGTTCTATGAATTTTGGAAGACTTTGCTCAAGTGTGAGAGCTGAGCTGTGCTATCTGAGCATAAGGCATTTTGCCAAGCCTTGCTGGGCCTTGAGGGCATCTAAGAGCAGAGTGGTTATCTGTGTGCCTGCCAGCATGACAGGACAGCGTAAGTTGTGATCCCGAGCCAGAAAGACCTGAGGTTTATGTGAGCTGGTGCGGAGAGAGGTCTCATGAACTTCAGATCATGCCCCTTTTGGACCTCCTGGTCCTTGTCTCAACAGGGCTTACATTCCGTACTACTTCCAACATGGCCATCCAGCGCTGAAGCCCTTGCTCGCTCCATGCTCTGAACGCGGTGTGATCTATTTATAGACCACGCCTTCCGCGGCTCTGCGCATCTCAATGCTTTTGTAGAGTAGCTTCAGACGTGTGTTCATAGCTCGCGGTATTGTTTCCTTGTCCCAGTGCTATTACCCGCTCCTGACCCTTTCCCCCTTCCTGATTCCGAGCATTACTAACTTTTCCCAGACTCCCAGATTCCTGGACTCCGTGCTCCCAGAACTAAACGCAACCTGGAACCAGACGAGACTCGAGCAGCGCTGTTTAAGACCAGGAGCGTTCGCAAGAAGGCAGCGATCGAAGACACCGGCAAACACCGTACCCAGGTGAGAAGGGGGGAACTCCTTGACAGTTTGAGACGCCACCCGATCGAACCTAAAAACGAGATGGAAGCCGCCGTGCAGGACTTAATGCGACACATGCAAGAACGATCAACCGAGGTCCAAAATCTTAAGGCGGAAAACACAGCGCTCAAACAATTGGTCTTATCCCGGGATTCTGCTACAAAGGAGGGTGCCCTGTTGGACGGTATTGTTGACAAGTATGATGGTTCGGCAAAAACACTTCACGGATTCCTGGATTCGTGCCTCGTCCACTTTACCTTTAAGCCCTATTATTTCTCGACTCCTAGGGCTAAGGTGGGTTTCATCATATCCCACCTTTCCGGCAACGCCTTAACTTGGGCAACATCCCTTGTTAACTCCGGCGATGCCCTCCTAGACGACTATGAAAGGCATGTTTGACCGTCCAGAGCAGGTCTATACTGCCCAAGAACGCTTGCTGGACTTTCAACAGGGCTCCCAAGATATGCTCACTTATGTGACCAGATTTAAACAATTGGCTAAGGAAGCAGACTGGTCCTCTGAGGCTAGTTTTACCCTGTTCAGGAGAGGCCTGAACAATGAGATCAAGGATGAACTGGCCAGGGTGGCCCGACCAAATTCATTCCAAGCACTAATGGACCTGGCCTTGCAAATAGACTTTTGCATCCAGGAAAGGGAGGCTGAAAGGAAGAAATCCAAGGGAAACCCACCCAAGACTTCCTTTGAGAGCACAGCCAGAACGGACGTAAATCCAAGTCCAGCCCCAGAACCTGAACGCATGCATTTGGAGCCTTTCGTGGACCCATATCACCTCAAGAAAGGTTGAGAAGGATCCATACGGGTTTGTGTATGTATTGTGCTTCAGACAAACATTTGGTCAGGGAATGTCCTCTGGCACCTCCTCGGCGTTCAGGAAACGCCAGCTCCCGATCTTAAATGGAGCAGAGATTTGGGAGAGAGATGTTTTCTCCACATCAATTCCATCCTTGAACTCTCCTGGACAAAACAGACTGGTCGTTCCCCAGGCATTTCTTTCACCCTCAAAGAATAAGATCTGCCCCATTCTGGCCTTGGTTGACTGTGGAGCTATGGGAACCTTCATAGATCAGGAATGGGTTGTCAGTCATCAAATCCCATATGAGGCACGAGGCACCATGCAGCCTGTGGAAGCCCTTGATGGAGGACCCCTCATTTCAGGGCCCATAAGCCTACAGACCAAGGAAATCCAGCTCTCAATAAACCACCATCAAGAGCTAATCAGATTCGATATCATTAAGTCCGCCAACTACCCCATTCTATTGGGTATGCCCTGGTTACAAAAACACAATCCGTATGTAAACTGGACAGCAGGATCATTATTCCTAGGCTCTGAGTTTTGTATGTCTCATTGTCTATCCCTGGAACTTCCTTTAACACCCCTGAGGAACCACCTAAGGAGCAAGAAACCCCACTCATGGTTTCCAATATAATACAGGTCCCAGAGGCCTACCAAGGATTTGCCGATGTCTTTTCCACTGCCATAGTCCAGGCTTTACCTCCACACAGACCCAAAGACTGCGCAATTGAAATGGAACCCTCGGCAGTGATCCCTTTCGGAAGGATGCTTATCCTTTCCGAACCTGAGAAAAAGGCCCTCAAAGAATATCTTGATTCAAACCTTGAAAACGGTACCATAAGACCTTCAAAGTCACCAGCAGGCGCATCATTGTTCTTTGTTCCTAAGAAAGACACCCAGGAACTTAGACCTTGCCTCGATTATCATGGCCTAAATCAATGCACTCTTAAGGACCGATACCCACTACCCTTGATATCGGATATCCTGGAGGCAGTGAGGGGTGCAGTATTATTCACCAAATTGGCTCTCAGGGGTGCCTACCATTTGATCCGTATCCGGGAAGGAGACGAGTGGAAGACCGCCTTTAGAACACCCTTTGGCCACTACGAGTACCTGGTCATGCCCTTTGGACTAGCCAATGCCCCAGCAGTATTCCAACGTTTTATGGATAGGGTGTTCTCTGATATGTTGTTTCTCTTCTTCATTGTCTATCTGGACGACATATTGATTTTTTCCAAGGACCCTCTGAAGCATGAAGGACATGTTAAGGCAGTTCTACAAAGACTCCGGGAACATCACCTCTTAGCCAAGCCTGAAAAATGTTTGTTTCACGTTACCTCTGTGCACTATCTGGGATTTATCCTTAGTCCAGAGGGGATTGGCATGAACCCTTCAAAAGTAAAGGCCATTCTCGCCTGGCCTACTCCCACGTCCGTGAAACAAATCCAATCCTTCCTAGGACTAGCCAATTTCTACCGAAAGTTCATAGCCACCTTTTCCGAGATTGTACAACCTATAGTGGCTCTGCTAAAGAAGGATACCCCATTTGTCTGGTCAACATTACAAGAAACTGCATTCCAGCGTTTGAAGACCGAGTTCACACAAGCTCCCATTTTGGCTCAACCCGATACAAGTCGACCCTTTTTAGTGGAAACGGATGCCTCTAATTACGCTATAGGAGCAGTGTTGAAGCAGAAGATGGAGGACGATTTGGAACACCCCGTTGCTTATCTTTCAAGAACCTTAACTCCGAGTGAAACACACTACTCCGTCCTGGAAAAGGAACTCTTAGCCATTCGCCAAGCCTTCACTGAATGGCAACACCTACTGCTGTCCAAGTCCGTACTGATCATCGAAACCTTCAGATTCTACAGTCACTGGAGTGCAGGAATAGTCATCAGGCACGTTGGGCCTACTTTTTGGCCCAGTATCAGTTCCACATTACTCATGACCCTGGATCACAGAACCTGATCGCTGACGCCTTTTCTCGCCGTCCTGACTACATGACCACTGAAGATAAGGCATTTCCTAAAATGTTTTCTCCCACGATCTTCGTAGCCCAAGCAGTTGATCTCCTGGAAGAAGTCCGATCGCAAACCCAATCCTCGGAAATATGGAAGGACATTTCAACAAGAAATCACTGGAAATTAAGAGCCAAGGAAGGCTACTTATTCAAGGACAATGCACTACTCATTCCTACACAGAAGTTACAGTAAAAAATAATAAACCTTTGTCATGACACACTCCATTCCGGGCACCGAGGTATCACCAACACCCTCTGTCTTATACAGAGACAGTTCTGGTGGCCTAAAATGAAGTCTGACGTACAGCAATACATCCAGGCTTGTATAACCTGTGCCCAAAATAAACATGATAACAAAAGACCGGCGGGTCTTCTTCTGCAGCCCACTCTACCCTCCAAACCATGGGAAATCATCGCTACAGACTTCATAGTGGAGTTACCACCTTCCCGAGGATATACTACCATCATGGTCACCATAGATTTGTTTACCCATATAGCCCATTTTACGCCACTGATGAAACTACCCTCCTCTTCAGAGCTAGCTGGAATATTTCTGGAACAAACATTCCGACTACATGGGCTTCCTTCCAAGATCATATCTGACCGGGGTCCACAATACATTTCACAATTCTGGAAACACCTCTGTCGGGTACTAGGAATCCAACGTGCCCTCTCTTCAGGATAACACCCCCAAACCAACAGAGCCACAGAACGTGCAAATCAGACCCTGGAACAATATCTCTGATGTTTCGCCACCAAGGTCCAGGATGACTGGTCTCTCCTGATACCCGTTGTGGAATTCGCTGACAACAACTCCGAACATTCAGCGTTACAGACCAGCCATTTTTATTGTAGTCAGGGGTTCCATCCATCGGTTTTACCCTCAGTTCTTCCTTACCCTACACCAGTACCTACTGTTGACTCCTGGATCGAAACTCTTATCAACATTCATCGGGAGGCTAAAGAATACTTAGAGAAAGCCAGATTACAGAGCAAGAGGTATGCGGATTCCAAGAGAAGACCAGGTCCTTCCTATATGGTCGGAGGCTGAGTGTGGTTGTCATCAAAACTACTCCCCTGACACTTGCGACCAAACAAGCTGGCTCCCCGCTACTATGGTCCATTTCCCATCAAGGAGATTATCAATCCTGTCTCATATCGAATCAAGCTACCTGACTCCTGGAAAAGAATTCATCCAGTTTTTCATACATCCCTATTGAAGCCCTACATCCAATCCTCTCGAAGATCCAATAGACCTCCTCCTCTACTGGTTGACAACCAACTGGAATATGCGGTGTACCGGATTTGTGACTCCAGGTATAAGCGGGGCCATCTTCAATACCTAGTGGAGTGGAAAGGATATCCTCCTAGCGAAAGGACCTGGGAACCTGTTTCAAATATCACGGCTCCTCGGTTGCTCAGAAGATTTCACCTAATACACCCGGGCAAACCTGGAGGAAAAAGCCTTCGGAGGAGGCATGCTGTCATGAACTTCAGATCACGCCCATTTTGGACCGCCTGGTCCTTGTCTCAACGGGACTTACATTCCGTACTACTTCCAACATGGCCGTCCAGCACTGAAGCCCTTGCTCGCTCCATGCGCTGAACGCGGCGTGATCTATTTATAGACCACGCCTTGCGCGGCTCCGCGCGTCTCAATGCTATTGTAGAGTAGCCTCAGACGTGTGTTCGTAGCTCGCGGTATTGTTTACTTGTCCCAGTGCTATTACCCGCTCCTGACCCTTTCCCCCTTCCTGATTCCGAGCATTACTAGCTTTTCCCAGACTCCCGGATTTCTGGACTCCGCGCTCCCAGAACTAAATGCAACCTGGAACCAGATGAGACTCGAGCAGCGCTGTTTAAGACCAGGAGCGTTCGCAAGAAGGCAGCGATCGAAGACACCGGCAAACACCGTACCCAGGTGAGAAGGGGGGAACTCCTTGACAAGAGGTGCTGAAACTGCAGAAAGGCTGGAGGAGCTGGGGGTCGCAAAGGGTCTCAAGTGAAGTTAAAGTTAGTATTAATAGGGATCAAAAGAATTGGTATTTCCTGCAAGGGGTGATTTGGTCAGGTCGAACTGACCTAAAGGGCAACTCCCTCTTGCTCCATGGTACCCAGAGACCAAGGAAGTTGACTGAATCTAAATTGATTATGTGAATAATGCTGCTATGTAACAGAGTGCATTATCACTAACATCAGACTATCCCGGTCTTAGTTAAGGGTAAATGAGGGTTGAGGCTGTTTCTAAAATACGTTTACTCTCATAAACCAACTAAAGTGCTTGCCAAGGTGTGTCCTGATTTCATCCTCAACCTACTAATAGTAAACAAGGGGGAAATAGCAAAGTATTTAAGATAAGCACCCCTATGTAAGATAAGCACCCAGATGCCCCAGGGCTTGGTGCCCTCTACAAATAAATAAACTAAACTATGTCAATCCATGATACAGGTGCTGATTAGGGCATTTTTAAGAACCCAAAGAAAACTGTGAGTGTGAAATCACATGTTCTGCTTTCCTTTCTCTAATAACATGCATGGTTGAATTTATGTTTTGCTGATTGGTTTGGTAATATGGCTTTGAATATGTTAAATTTGTTCATGTCTATAATCAATGCAAATTGAATAAATGCCCATTGTATTGTTGTTTGAGCTGAGAAGTGTTCATATAAAGTATATGGAATTATAAGCCTACATGGTAGTCTGTTATTGTGTGGCCTAGTGAATTTACAATATGCAGTGTGAAAATGTAGGTTGTGTCTAGTGAGATACTTAGTCTTCCTAGTGTCTAGCCTAGCCTGTGGAATCTAAGTGGTAACAGAAAGTGACAAGGGAATATATCTTACATGACTAGCCCCAAATGTTTTAAATTAAAGACATACAGTCATTTCCATGGTTGTTGACTTAGTGTCTAATGTATAGTTTCAAGTGCTATCCCACTTTACTCAATGCTGTAAAATGCACCCGTTTAACACATTATTTAAAAATCTTCTAGGGTTAGAACTCACCTTCTGGCCCGAGTTTCCGTTATTTTGTTTGGGCTCCCTCACTATTATTTGTCGCCTCTGCATATTCATGGGAAATGTTTACGCCCCTCTAGTTAAAAAATGTACCAGCTACCACTGGTCTCCAACCTCTTTTGCCACCGCTCATTCATTATAGTGACTTTTTGTCATCAACCCTCTTTTTTCCTTGCCATCTCCCATTGAGCTCTCTGCCTTCCCACTGCTCCTCCTTTCCCTCATTTTCCATTCTCTAAATGGAGGGGTCCTCCCAATATCTGCCTCAACCCCCCCAGATTCCTCCACCTGCATCAGCCTTCACACTCTCTTTCTGTTTACTCCCCCAATCCACCTGAACAAACCAGCCCTGACTTCCTCCAGTCTGTATTTAGTATCCTCTCTCCTGTGTCCTTCCTGCCTGTCCTGTCACCCATCCGCTATGCAATGATATGTGTAATGCGTTCTATGGTCAATCGCAAAGAAGACAGTCAATCAAACTTCACGTTGACTGTACATCTTAATGCCACAACATAATCAATGGTGCACGGGGAACCACGTGACACACATATAGACACAAAGCCACACTTTATTTAAGAATTCTGTTGACAGATATGAATGTCACTAATGTATTTAGCTGAATTAATATCACTTGGTGTGGTGCATTTGCTTTTTCAATTTAGATACAATCTCAATGTACCAATCACTGCGTCAGAAATTCATGGTCTCTGTATTTAGTCAGTGTCCTATTAAGAAAATGGCTAATTCTTGGATAAACTCATTACTACTCTGGATTGGAAAATAACATGAATTGTGAATGAATGGTAGCCTAATTTTCAAAACTAATTGAAAATATTTTATCCTGATGAACAATACCTTGGTGAAGAGAGGAAATTAACACACACAAAAGGAAGGAGACTAATAAGAGAAAATTAGAAGAGGCGGGGAGAAAGTGGGGAGAGAGGGCATAGTGAAACTCCTGGACCAGCCAATAATGAGGATGAGGGAGAAGTTGACCTAGTGGATATTTAATAATGAGCCCAATATAGGTTACACAGATGCACTGAGAATGGTTTTAGGAAGAGTGTTAGGCTTATAGGTGATTTATCAAAGAATAAAGATTGTTACATACAACCAGATACACCCTTATCATGCCATTTTAAATCGATTCACTGAATAGTGTGGGTAATCCGCTGCATGCATTGCCCCGCTCCATCAACATCTCACACACATCAAATTATGATGCGGCTGGAAAGGCTTTGATCACTGTGTATTCTGCATGCTTTTTGTGTAACAAAAGAGCAGAAAGAGCCTGTAATGGTGGGGCGCCATGTTTTTACACAGCAGCCGCCATTGCCGATCGCGACATTGCGCACATGCATGCATATCTGCCATCGCTGCGCTTTGGCGCTGGTGCATGGTTCAGCACAGGCACTGGGGAAAGACATTTCTGCGGAAATGCTTGATAAGCAACCAAGAAGCATGTTTCCTCGAGAAAGTGGAAATTGGGCCAAGGTAATTGCACATATCAGTGATCAGTGCTGTGCTCACATGCATGCACAGCTGCGATCACTGGCCATTGGCCGCATGATGAGGAGTAAAGCACAGGAGGTGTTGAAAGACATTTTTGTTGACATGCGGGATAAGTGACCAAGAAAAATGTTTCCTAGAGAGTGTAAAATGAGCAATAATAACTGTGCCTATTCTCTCCCAAACATCTTTTCAAAAGATGGAGGGACATTTGCATAGGCAGAGCATTTGAGAGCGGGAGCCCAGCAGAAACACTGGAGCAGTAGCAGAGACAACTTTTAGTGCCATGGGGGGCGGATAATAGGGCGCACGCGGGAGGCTTGGGGTCCTCCTGCCCCCTCCTCCCCACGTGGCTGTCCCACTGCATTGGAGCATGCTGGCAGTCCAGGTTCAGGGAACTTGCAAGTTTGTACACACTGGCTAAACAGGGATCGAGAAAAATATCAGGGAGAACATTATAGAGCATATGTTTAAACGTGGCCAAAATACCAAAAGTCAGACAATATTTCTTTGGGCAATAAAGCCAAGAGAGGGGCCAAAATGGAGAACCTGTGCTCGGTGGTGTTCGCCGCACCGATATCAGCATTCGACATGGAAATTGAAGCAGCTATGACAAATAACATCCCTGGACATTAGTTGAATTCCTATCGATATGGAACTTCATGCATTATCTAATCTTGCAAGCATAGAATAATGGTAGGACGCTGTTAAGAGCCACAATGTAAAACACCAGTACAATCATACTAGCCAGCAGGTTAATGGCACATCTGTTAAAGTATTCCGAATTGGTCATTAGCAGTCAATATCATTAAAGTGGAATAAATACACCAATAACAACAGCAACTTTCCATGTACTCTATATATAAAAGGCACCAGATGTGTATTCAGCATCGATGCTGTAGGGAATTCAGTGTTATGAGCTAGAAAATAGACGGGGTAATTAGAAACATCGTTACATGAAAACCACTGTTGTCAATAAGTCGGTAACCTAGGGACAATTTCCATTCTGAACATGTGCTGAAACCAACAATACGCCCAGGGGATGCTCCACATCACCTGTTCAGCAGCATTAAGTTTTCAGATGATCTCATCTCATTTCTCTTCACTGGTTTTGTGCCTCTTGTGAGTGACCTCCAGGAAAGGATGGAGGGAGTGAACCATCTCCAGGATCCTTTCCAGCAGAGGATCAGGGGCGAGACTTGATCAGAGCGGGAGGATCACTCTTGGCTCTCTGATGATCGGTCATTCCGAAGGCTTAGTATACATCTGTCCTCCACAGTGGTTTTGTACTATTTGAGACATAGTGACTACATGTTTGTGCACTGTGAGACATTTTGCATGCTTTACGTATGTTACACAGGATTCCTTCAGCAACGGTTGTATATCCAGAGTAGGTGGATATAGGCGCTACCGCGGGATCATGCATGTAGATGTTAATGTTATAGGATATTTATACCATGCACTAGCACTACCCAAGTGGTCCCCTATATCTTGTGCAAACGCATACACCAGTACATCTCTGTAAATGGTATTCCAGGAATCGGGAAAACAGATTAGTCCACCCTTATTTAACTGTGAAATGCTAGAGGATCACTTACCTAAACGGGATCTGCAAACAGGAACTGGATCATATATGCAGTGGTGGTGCGGGCTGGTCTCCAGTACTAAGGCGGCAATGCATAGAAATTGGAGGACACTGAGAAAGACCCAAGATCTGGGCTCAAACACACTGGTGGTTACATTCCAGCTGAAGTGGATCAGTGAAATTGGCATAAAACAATGTTTTTGCCACTTTTACCAATCCACATGATTTTTGTGCACTTGCAATACAGAGATGGGGAGTGGATGGGGCATAACGTATCATCCTCCAATTCACGCTCTGACTTACAAATGCGGCTCCATTGGCGCCAGAATAGATTTTCATGCTGGCGTTGATGCAATGGATTCCTACGGAATCCACCTGAAATTACCACCTGGTAAAAGCAGGTGGACCCTGGATTCCATTGCAATTGTCGCCTGAAAAGTGTACTTTGCAGGCAGCGTTTCCATTTTGCTTCCACTTTGTGGAAAATTGAAGAGTAAATGAAGACATAGCCTTTGTTTCACGAAAGGGTCCTTTTGCACAGCAATGCTAATGAAGCCGTTCTCCACCCAATTAGTTAAAGTGTGAGAGGAACAGGACCCCTACTGATTGCATTGGTGTTACATTCTGTTCCACTATTACAGACACAGTCCACCAAAGATAACTATCTCCAAAACGTATCAAGTAGGCATGGAAAAACTTCAAAGAAGAGGGACTCGCAAGGCTTTATAACACAGTGTATCATGCTCATATATGTTTGACATACATTCGGTGCATTGCTGGCCCCCCATCCTCTCTGCCAAAGTATCATGGCTGCCACCACACATGTTCAGAAGCAACAGGACCCAAGGCCTCCCGCTTACTCTATACTCAGAAGGAAAACCTATTCTATGCAGTGTTTTTGTTAATAAGGAAGAAATGATGTGCCACAGATTCAGTAACTCTGGCTCATTAGCTCCACGGAACACTGCCAACACACCATAGGCTCTCGCTCTCTTCAAACCAGGGGTCAAAGTGGGCGGGAACTAAAGGGTATGGCGTTCCCTTATGGGGAAATCAGTCATCACCAGAGCACAGTTCCAGGACCGCAGTGAAGGGAACCTTTATTTATTTAACATTTCCCCTACTGGAGATTTGAAGCTGGGCCGTGCTGGTATCACAGCAGTGTCACACCATGCTGCGCTACCTTGTAGGTGCTGGGTAGCACTTACTCATTTGTATAGACTGCCTGGGACATAACCCTCATTGCCAAGCAGTCACAAAGCACCAAACCTGTGGCTTCTGCAATTAATCATGGATTGCTGCAGACACAGTGGGCCTCATTCCGAGTACGGCGCTAACCAATGGCGCTATTAACGCCTTGGTTGACGCCGTACCCGGACCGGCAGCGCCTTGGTGGATGGCGGAATTACCGCCCCATTCCAAGGTTGGCAGGGCGGTAATTCCCCATTCACCAAGGCTCTTCCCCATTCCCAAATGAGCCCCCATAGGGCTCAATGGGAATGGGGAAGATGCAAATAACGGTGACCGTTCATTACGGTCACCGTTATTGGCTTGGAGGCCCCTTTGCGCCCTCGACTTTAACACCTGCTCAAAGCAGGCGTTAAGGGCGAGGGCGCAAAGGGAACTCGGAGTATGGCGGTAAGGGATTACCGCCACCGGTCTCGTTACCGGTGGCCGCTATCCCTTACCGCCATACTCGGAATGAGGCCCAGTGTGTGTACAGGTAATGGGTGGGTTGGTGTTTGGCTATAACCCTAGGATTGTCCCTTGAGAGGTGGGAATGGTGGGTCATTGGAAGGGGAATGTTGCTGAAAGCTTCTTGCTGTGGGGGGAGGGCAATGACCAACTAATGGTGGCCATTTAAATGCATTTTATTTCTGTTGGGTTTTGTAGGTCTTGATAGTACTTTTGTAAACAGAGCATTGTGGGGTGGAGTAGAGAAAGGGAAAGCATGGTGTTTGATTTGTGGGGGGTTGAGAATGGGGTTGGTGGGGAGCGTTGGGGTTGGAAGGGGTGGAGAGGGAGTCAAAGGGGGTGGGGCAGAAGACACAGAGTTCCACTACTTTATTTTTTGTTACACTTCGACGACTGCTTCAATCAGTACTGATTGTTCATTGTATGTCTGGTCAGACAGAAAAGCTAGAAGATGTCATGGCTCTTCTTTTCATGTTTGGAAACTGACACAGAGCCAAGTGGATAGTATGAAGCAGTGGTTGCAGCAGAGTGGCAGGAACAAACCATTCACCACTCACCCTGTACCCGCCAGAGATCAAAGTGTATTTTTGAAGTTCTAATTCCTTTCGGAATCTGCTCCACCACCTTTCAACAATTGGAGAAAAGATTGAAACCTGCATCATTTTATTTCAGGGAGATTGGGTCACAGATCATCGGGATCTGGCTGCCATCTTGATCGATAATAACCCCCATGCCATAGTTTTTTAGACTGTCTTTGCCAGAAGTTGCCCAGCCATTTGCAAGTCGGTCTTGGTCCTGCCACCAATGGGATCAATCCAGTCGAACTGTTAGGCCATGTCCCGTCTGCCTGGAGGCACATGCTACCCAGACATGTTTTGTCCTTGTTGGGCCTCATCTGTGGGGTACTCTACCAAAATAGCACCCACACCGCCCGTATGAAGATGAGGGAAAGCGCCTACACATAGAACATAAAGTGTTGCTTGAGGGCAGCAACCCTAATGAGTATATCCTTCAATGCATTGAGCAGGTCCTGGAGGTTTCTGCAAAAGACGGCTGCACTAGCAGACAGATAGTTGATAGGGGCTCAGAATGATGCTTTGACGTCTATGTTGGCCGGTTATTTCCAATAGAAAAGTATTACATATCACCAATGGACTTTTAATGCCAAACTGGAGCCTTGTTTGAGAAATGGTTCAGACTAGATGGCGGTTGTTGAAGCCCTTCCAGCAGCATCCACAGACGAATTGCAGTTGCCCCAAAAACATTTCAGCAACCAAAAGCAGCGGTGACGTACGCTGTGCACAGTACCCATATGAATTTTCCACCTGGCTGACATGTTGACGGCACAGCTATTCACAAACCCTCTTTTATGATGGGTTTTGGACCTCTCTCCTTTCCCCCTCGAGAAGTAACACAACCATTATTTTGTCATTAGATTTTAGATTTTGTTTCTACCATGGTAGAAATGGTAGATTTGTTTCTACCATCCCTTATCCTCCCACTGCTTTGTGAAGAAATATATTCCCGTAGTCCCCTTGTGTGTGTGTGTTGGTTTAGTCCAATGCCTGATTGACCTACAGGCATATCTGGAGTTTTCCCGGTCGGCCTTTTTACCATAGGCTACACATTTCTACAAATCTTCGACCCAGATACTACCAACCATGGCTCTTCTGGAAGAGAATAATACTGAGATAAATAGAACAGTAGACATCCCAGCACGAGGTCTGCTTAAGATACCCAAACCACAACATTAAAATGGCGATCAAATGGTTTGAAAATTGCAAACCGTGTCCCAAATTTCGCTGTACTTTTCTGTACTTTGTTTTTCCATTCTGCCGCCTGTAACATTTGTCAACTGTGGTAATCCTTTTTGCTGCTGACTTGTGGCCCCATTGCAGCTGGTTCCCTTCCCCAGCCCTCATCCTCCTCATGCTCCCTCCCTCTGCCCTCCTCGACCTTGATTGGGCATTTGGCACTACTTTACCCTTACTCCCAGGGCAGTGCTTCTGCCCGCTGCAGCCTCCTGCTTGCAAAGGTCCCGAGGCTAAGGGCAGTTCCAGCTGAAGCAGCTTCAGTTGGTGTATGCCGGTGTCCACCAGAGAATTAATTAGCCTGCATCCGTCAACCTGCTGCAACCATTTCAGGTGGATGGTCGGGGGGTTTTGACCCACCCCCCCACTTATCATTCCAGTATTCTGTATTGTTTCAGTCTCGATGCATATCACCCCTGTATAGTCTCTTACTTTGCATTGCTGTTGTGTTTAAATCTAAGCCTTTTTTAATCTTTCTAGGAAAACTGATTTCAGGTTTTTCATTGTGGTAACTGTGTTACTGTTTATTGTGCCACACTTGGCTTTCCCCACCCTCTAGGTCCCCACCCTGTGGGAGTACCTTTGTACTGTGAATGTACCTCTCTGCTCCTTCTGTGTGATGCCTACTGTGTGACCCCGCCCTCTGTGCATCCATGCGGTGCAGCACTGGCCTGTGCATCCCTCCTCTCTCTTCCACTCCATCCTCCTCCTACTGTCCCTCGCACCCTCTATGGTGCTCTCCGTTTCCCCATCTTCTCGAACTGCTACTCTAGCTCCTATCCTATCAATCTCACTAAGTCTGGTAGGAAGACATTGAAGAGGGACACCCTCATCTCCAATGCCAGCCTCCCTATCACTGATACCTACATCAGTGCTTCATCCAGACAAACCCTCACCAACATCCTCTTTGTCGTTCCATCACCAGACCTATGGACCCTGCATATGGTCGTGGCTCTCTCTATCTCTTCCTCTCCCATTAATGGTGGTACTCAGTGAGGGGCTCTCTATGTCTCCTGTCACTACTCCAAGGTCATCATGAATGTCTATCTGAATGACACCATCTGCATCTAATCAACTTCCTTCCTTCTCCTGCTACTCCTACTAGAACCTCGCTGGTTCCTCTGCAAGCCCTCGCTTCCACCTCTGCCCACTCTTGGGCCCCTCTTCCACTTACACTGGGCGCACCTCAAGCCTGTGACCCTCCCTGGAAGTCTGTCAAATGTGGCAACCTGCTCCACATCACTACTCTTAACTTTCACTCTGCTGTTAAACACTCCTATGATGTCTGTCACTTCCTCGAAGAACTTCACCTAGCTTTCCTCGCTCTCACCAAGACATGGTTCATGTCAAGCACTGAAACACAATACAAAACAGTGTCCTGACAGGTTCACTAGACATACATATACATTCTATTTATAGTAGTCTCCTCAATGCCAAGAGTCTGGCACAAACTATCTGAAATAGTTCCTAGGTATGATTTTTATAACTTTATGGACACATATCATCTCCTCAGACATCACCCTCTCTAACCCTCTCAATGCTCCTCTCTCATGGACGGCCCACTTTCTACTTTCCTCTCACATGAAACTATCTATCCCTCAGGCAAAGGCCACCCCAGAACTGCCACCTACCTTCATGGTCATTTGGAATCTGAAGCATCTGTCAGTGGATGCCTTTGCTTCTTCTTTCTCTGTTCCTCCTACTCCTGCGGCTGACACACACTCTGACACACCCCTCTCTAATCTGCATCTTTCTCTCTCCAACACTCTTGATATCCTTGCCCCTGTCATGAGAATCCGGCTGACGCCTACCTCCAAGTGTAACTCTTGGTATGACTCTGACCTCTCCGCCCTGAAACGCAAGTGTAGGGAGGTCGAGAGCAAGGGGAGGGCTTTGGGTGCATCCTCTGACAAACTGGCCTGCTGCCTGCTCCAAATGGAATACAGACGTTCTGCCCTGTCCAAGAAGAGAGCTCATATTCAAGCCTGCATTGCTGCGCTCTCTTACAACACGGCCAAACTCTTAAAATCTTCAAGGAACTGGCCAATCCTGCTGAAGTCTCTTCCTCTCCTGTTCCCTCCCAGGCCCTTCACCACTAAAACTCAGGACATCCTGCCCTCTAGCTCCTCTTCCTCTCCCTCTCCCTATCTCGGCCCCCCTTTGGCCGACTCACCCTCTCCTCCTCCTTTCTCCTCTTTCTCTCTGACACCTGATGAGGTTTCTAGACAAGTCTGATCTATGAATGTGTCATCCACACAGGTGCTCCCCTGCTTCTCCAGAACCATCATGGACCATATTGACCCCCTCACTCCTGCCTTAGCCGATTTCTGTAATCACTCGTTGGCGACTGTAACTCCCCCCTCTCTCCTCAAGCACTCCCTTCTGCACCCTCTTCTCAAGATGCCATCTGCCGATCCTACCGGTCGGGCTAACTGTCGCCTGATCTCTATCACTCCTTTCATCGGCAATCTCCAGGAAAAGCTGGCCATCTCTCAGCTTCCTCTCCACACTGAATATGTTGGTTGTCTCCATGACCATCAGTCTGGCTTCAGGGCTGCCAGAGGCACGGAAACTGCTCTCCTGAACACCCATAAAGATCTGCTCTGTAACCTTGATTCCATCATTCCTTCCGTCTCATCCTCATTGATCTTTCCTCTGCCTTTGACACGGTCAACCACGCCATACTGATCAATCGACTACGTGAGAACCTGGACATCACGGATAAGACCCTGGAGTTGTTGACCTCCTTCTTCCTGGACCGCCCCGCCCAGGTCCAACTCGGCTCCTGTCTCTCTGCCACTTCTCTACCTACATGTGGCATTCCCCAGGGTTCTTTAGTGGGGCAATTGTTGACTAGAGAGCATGTGCCCCCACCTTCCTCACGAGAAACAAAATTATAAAATCAGAAAGGACACATTTCAAACTGCACTTTAAATTCTCCTGGAAATGCAGCTGGCATAAAGTATAGTAAGTTTCACCAAACAAGTTGGGTCAGATGAGGCTTTAGCTTGCACAATTAGTTTTTCTAAATAAAATAGACTAGGTGGCAGGTAGGCGTGTACCCAGGATAAGGCCTCACTACACATGTAGGGCAACATGGCTATAATAGGTAGGGTCATATTGCAGCATACCCATAGGTAGAAATATCATGTGCCAGGTCTGCTTCGGGACTCGGTAGATAGCAAATAAATGCAGAGCAAATGCGTCCTGCAGAGAAACATAACGTGACAAGCTGCCATTTTAAAACAAGCAGAGCATTCAGCTTTGCAGTTTTAAGAAAAAGCCCAGTTGAGCACGCTTGAGCAAATCAGAGGAAATGCTGTGGCCAGTTAGATGGTAGCTACATTAAAAGCAATGTCAAAAGTCCAAGGCTTCTTGGGGGAGTGTTGTATAGCAGAACAAGATATTATTGTATCCGTTCAGCTGTCGAGATAAATTACGTTATGACAACACAGCAGACCATTTCAAGTCCATGAGATGAACTGGACATCCCAGGAAGTTATAATGAGTTGGCAGATTAATGTCTCTGCGATCGGCTAGGCGTGAGAGAGAGAGACGCAAAATGCAACTAGAAAAAAGCAACGTATTGCTGCGATGAAATCTTAGCAGGATGAAAGCAGAATGACTCACAAAATAGGTATTCATAAATGTGTCAAGAGCAGAATGGCGATCACTATTGCGAGAATAAGTCCTTGAGGCCCGGTGACCACGGGCAGAGATAACATGGGCTGTTTAATTTAATTAAAAAACAAAAGCGATATGCTTGTTCTCTCTCTCTCATCCACGCAGACATTTCAGCATGCAGCATGTTCATGGACAGTGTGACCGTCTGTTAACTGATGAGCTCATGTCTATTTTCACTGCAGAAGTAATTCAGGGCCTACCAACAATCAAATATGAGTAACAGTTTTTTATGGGAATGTTCATGGGTGGGATCTTAGATAACGATTGTCAGTCCCTAGTTGTACATATATAGGATTCCACACGTAGCTTAGCAGAGGGAGCCAATGACTATATAATCTCCTGTTGTCTGTTCAAACAGAGGAGAATGTTGGAGTGAGAGCTTGGCTTTTGATCTTGCTTTTTCCCCAGGCTATTGCTATAAACTGGGTTACCTTCCATTTGGCATACCACAATCACTCTGTGTTGTTTCTTCTTTTTGACAAATACCAGTCAGAGGGCTATTTGGCTTTGTGACCTCTTTAACATCTGGTAGCAGAGTCCGGTTGGGGCAGTGGATGTTGGGGTGCCATGCCACCCTCCTTTTGAGCAGTGGATCAGTCGGAGGTACAGATTTTAAAAGTGTGAGAAAATTGTCAAAAACTATTTATGTTCTAAATTATCAGTAAACTGACCAATATTTTGCATTGTTTATTCTGTGTAAGTGCCAAGCTGCACACTGCTTAAAAGTTGACACCATGTCAGATACCCCAGTAACTCACCTATGCAAAACATTCCCTAGATATAGTGGCAAAATCATTAAGTATCATGCTGAGTGGTTGAAAGGGACTTCTGGGAAGATGTACCTGTCATGGCCACAAGAGGGCACTCATTGTAAAAATGTACTCAACACATGTGCACACACTTACATGTCACACACAAGGGCAGGAAGCTCAAGAACATGCTAGGGGTTTTAGAACTCTGGGAGGCTTTTGAGGAAGAAACAGAGGGGCCTAAGAAGGAATGGATACTTAATATGTCTCAGGGGGAGTGCGAGAAGCCAATAGCACCGCTGCCTCCTCCCTCTGAGGAAAGCGCTTACACACAGCCAACAGCTCCACCACCACCAGGAGGCAGGTAGCCACACACAATTCACAGTACCTCCTCCGTATGAGGAGCACACCAGCCTCGACCATCCCAGGAATATACCCAGTACAAGCAGCAGCTGTAGGGTATAGTAACCCCAGGTATGAATACCCTGATGAGGAAGGTGATGATAGTAGGACAAGGGTGGAAGTGGTAAAAGGAAAGGCGCCATTAGTGCCAATGGAGAATGAAGCATTGCACAGCTCAGAGACACAGTTAAGGGATGAGGCTATTTTGCAGTAACAGAACATAACACCACTAAATATGACCGTCACCATTTAATAATTGCAGAGCTAATGTATGGAAGGTAATGAGGGTGCTATTTGCGGATCAATCTGACATGAGTGCCATAATGACTAGGAAGAGAGGGCCTACTGAAGACCCCACTGCCTATATTCAAGACATTAAAAAATGTTGGTGTTTAGGCACTAAACACCACTGGGATAAAAATATACCAGTGTTTTATGATATTCTATGTCAGGGCCTACCTGAAGAAGTACAGAGACAGTTAAAAAAGATTGTGGGGATTGAAATGAGACCATGGCCAGTGATTATTATTTATTCATTTGTAACGTGCCAAAGCCTGCATGCATCAAGGCGCGGAGAAAACAAAACTTGAATAGTGCAGCATTGAGGTCCCATCAGGAGCCATCAAGTACTAAATTAGCAGAAAAGATTGGTTTTCATAGCTTTTGTAAAGGCCATTAAATTTCTCTCGCATCATAGCTCCGTAGGCAACTTATTCCAAGCCGCAAAACTTGGGGGGATAACTGGCGTGGTGCACTCAACTTTCTATGGTCTTGTCTGAGTGCAGCAGAAAGTACACAAAAGGTTCCCCTTAGAACCTCGAAGGTGATGAATACTAAAGGGTATGGAGTGTACTTGAGATGCGCACGTAGACCTAAATTGAAGTAGATAATACTTGAATTTTCAATTCAGAATCCATGACAACATCAGAAAATATACATGGAAAAAGCCATTGCATATGTGTGAGAAGATTTTAATCCAAGCACAGCCGACACGTGTTTCAACCACTGGGTCGTTATCAAGGTAAACTAGTAATACTGGGCAAATTCCCTAGTAGGTTATTAATTCTTGAATAGAATAACTGAGTACTGCGCTGCAGGCATATATCCTCAGTCACAGATACCCGTGCAGTAGGTCATCAGAGTTCATGGCATGGGTGCCTGATTACAAATATGTAGTAGGGCACAATGGCCAGTCTGTCAGTCTATTTCTATCGTCTACATTTTTTATATTTTTCATGTTTTTATCAGTACTATTTTTATATTTTTATATTTTTCAATGAACCACATAATAGTGGAAGTGGTTTGAAAATCGTCAATCAAATATGTTATTATTGTCATTATATGTGGATGTAAAATGTTTTGAAAAAGGTGTAACCGGTTCGCCTCAATCACTTGAAAAATAATAACCCCCTATTGTCCGGTACTAAGCAAACTGTAGAAATGTTTTCATATCCTTACGTTCCTGATATGTCATTATACCTGACCAATACGTCGCAAGACATATCTACAAATAACAGACATCGTGGCTATTGCAGTACTTCTGTTTTCCTTTCTCTTTTGTTGTTTTTATTTCTAATTTTATCTCACACTTCTTTTAACTGATTATGATAAGATACATGTGTCCCTATGGCATAATGTTAGTGAAGAAATTAAAAAGCAAGTAGAGTTCCAGTTAGAGCAGGAAATTGAATTCCGCCCAGTTTTGGAGACAGTAAGGGCTAGGGGAAGTATTGCAGATGAGTATTTCATGAGAAGGTATTTTGATAATTCCATAAATATTGAACACAGCTCTTGCTATAGGTCAATAGAGAAGGTGGGGAGAGAAAGAACAAGGGAAAGCTGCTTTGTTTGCTCACTTATACCCTATGCCCTGACAGCCTCTCAAGTATTTATACCTCAAGAAGTACCTGAGTACAGAGCACACTGCTTGGTACATCTTGCAGTATGCCAGACCAGAGGACAATTTCAGGGACAATCGGTCATGATAAAGTATGTCACAGGATCAGAATTCCCATACGTAGACAACTATGTAAAAGAAGCACACATGATGGAGAATATAAGAATGAAAAGTAAGGTACTCAAGTCTATATTATCAGGTCCAAAAAGAGGAGATGTTTAAGTAGTGGATCACCAAATATAGGTGTACAGATGTCCAATTTAATTTGATACCTCATTCTGCCGTCAGACCATAATTACAAACAAAAGGGAAAGTATATTCCTAAGGAGGATGGGTTGGTAGAATAATAGGATGCAAAGCAGAGACAGTATGGACTGCACCAATAGAAGTGATAAAAAAATCAGACAGAGTGTGCCGTGAGGAATTGAAAGAAACTGTAAAATGTTTAACATGGGTGGAAGATGAAGCAGGCCACTATCCATAACCAAACAACAAGCACCGACATTATGCTTTAGAAATAATGGTTCAGTAAAATTTGGTGACAATGAAGGATGGAAACGCATTATGAATTTACCAGGAATGAAAGTTGGCACAGCTGTACTAATGGACCATTACTGGGCTTGCGGTGCGAGAGCTTATATGCAGCTTTCTCCCAACTGGGGTGGCATATGTACAATAGTGTTACTCAATGCATCAGCATTAGTAATACCTCAAAGTGAGGTTGACATTGGGGATTTTCCTTCAATGGCATACAACAGGATGAAAATATCCCTAGGCTTAAAACGCACAAAGAGAACTAACTATTTTTCCAAGGAGGTCAATGCTGCATTCGATGAAATCCCAGAGAGTCATAGGTTATTTGGTAAAACTACGTCCTTCACATCCTTTCTAATGCCTGGCCTGCATGCAGCAGATAATGCACATTGGATCCAGATAATTAAGGTGGGAACTGTTACAAACAATGAATGCCACAATAAAAGGCTTTAATGCCATCAAGGAGGAGTTAAGAGTGGTCAGATTGATGACCCTACAGAACAGATATGTTCTGTACCTCCTCACAGCCATGGAGGGAGAAGTGTGTGCAAAGATAGGGCCACGATGCTGTACGTATGTACCCACACATGATGACGAGAATGGGACCTTGACAGAGGCCATATACTCCCTGAAAGAGCTGCATGATAAAATGGAGGAGGAAGTAACTGACATTGAGGATGATAACTGGTTCAGTTATCTATTCTCCTGGATGCCTACCTGGCTGACAGAAACATTCAAATTTCCATTGGCAATTTTGGTACTGGTTCTAATGGCTTTTTGAATCTTGAGAATAGCAATAAGCCAATGTAAAAAGACTGGCAAGAAGGCACTGCAAATGACAGTAATGGTTAACATGGCTGACACCCTACATCAGTGCACTAAAACTGGTGATGAAGTTTACTGTCCCATGTACCCACTGGGGCCACCAACTAGATAACCTGGAGCATTGTGTACATGCCCAAAGGATACCCATAACTACAATGAGCACTGGATGAAATGTGAAGACAATGGTGAGTGCTGGTTTATGACATGCAGTCCAGCAGAATACGTAGCACAAGGAGGAAACTTGAGGGGGTCACCAGAGTGTGGCTGCCCAAGGATGGCTATAATATGATGAGACAAAATGAAGGTGTGGCCGATGACTCGCCAAGAGGGGGAATGTAGTGGGGCAATTGTTGACTAGAGAGCATGTGCCCCCCTCCCTTCCTCAGAAGAAACACAATTATAAAATCTGAAAGGACACATTTGAAACTGCACTTCTCCTGGAAATGCAGCTGGCATAAACATTGGTTAATTTTGCTACACAAGTAGGGACAGGTGAGGCATTAGCTTGCACAATTAGTGTGTTTCTAAATAGAATAGACTAGATGACAGGAAGGCGTGTACCCAGGATAGGGCCTCTCTAGACATGTAGGGAGGCATGGCTATAATAGGTAGGGTCATGCTGCAGCGCACCCATAAGTAGAAATATCATGTACCAGGACTC
Organism: Ambystoma mexicanum; assembly: GCF_040938575.1. NCBI lineage: Eukaryota > Metazoa > Chordata > Amphibia > Caudata > Ambystomatidae > Ambystoma > Ambystoma mexicanum. The sequence continues at coordinate 264,058,022 of NC_090922.1, forward strand.
GGTAGATAGCAAATAAATGCAGAGTAAATGTGTCCTGCAGAGAAACATAACGTGACAAGCTGCTATTTTAAAACCAGCAGAGAATTCAGCTTTGTGGCTTTAAGAAAAAGCCCAGTTGGGGCGCTGTTGAGCAGCCGACAAAATGGCTGCTTAGCTTCATAGCTCCGAGCACAGCCGCACCTTATCTGCTGACCTCTGCAGTAATCTTCATCATCCTGCCTCTACACTTGTTCCCCTGCATGGCTGACATTGAGGGCGACCTACACGTGTAATTTGGGCTGAAATCGGTGTCCCGTGGCCGTTTCCCGGTCCGTCTTGTTGTCCCCTGGCGCCGGCCGGGCCTTGGCCTTGACATCGGCTGCTGTGGAGGCGCACGGCGCGCTGCTGGGCGCCGCCCACTGATGCTGCCAAGTGCTCCTGCCATACTGGCTGGCGTCGGGGCTGGAGCCGTGTGCCTGCCGTGACGGCCTGCCGGCTACTATCCTGTTTGCTGCCCGCTTGGGGCCTGGACCCGGCATCCTGCGGAGTGGCGTTCGGAGCGGGTCTCAGACCGGGGCTGCCCTGGGTGGAACGCTGTCTTGAGCCGGAGCGGCTCCTGTACATGTGAGCGGCCAGCGACCCATGCTGGGGGCTGCGTCGGCTGACTGCGCGGCCCGGGCCTGCTGTAATACGCGCTGCCTCACCTTCCCTCCTCGCTTGTCCTGGGTGACGCCTGGCTTCTTGCGGCCTTCTGGCCAGCCGCGGCGCTGCTGCTGGGGGGACTCACCCTCAGGCCCCAGCGGGAAGACACACTAGCGGAGACAGGATGTGGTGCCCCGTCCCTCTGGAGCTCCACTGCAGTGCGCGGCTGCACTCCCTCCCTGCGCCTGCCGCAAAGTCTTCTCGGGCCCCCTGTGGGCCATCCACTACCAGACATCCGGACAAGCCACTGCACATCAGGTGAGGAGCTGGTGGGAAAAAAACACATAGAGGGCCCCTCCACCGCCCTCCAGCACTGCCTATTTGCTTCCCTGCGACACCTGGTCCCTGTGTCTTCGTGGCCCTTGCCACTTTTGCCAATACTGTGCTGTGCTTGGTGCAGCCCTTGATGTAGGCCAACTAGACTGTTCTCTTCCCTGGCCTACCTGCATTGCTCCTCTCAAATACTCACTTGTGACATTGGTAGCCCCCACCTGGCGGAGTTGAGGACCCCCATGGACAATTGCAGCGAGAACGCTGCTCTCCACATTGAGGTGCCCCCCTGGGGATTGGTGGCCTGCCTTACCATCCGCAACTTATCCAGGACTCTGGAGAGAGACCCCTCACCCAGTTGAGTGATCAACGGTCCTGCCTTGCTCTCATTTCCCTGCGCCACGCATCTACCCCGCTGCTTGACACCCCATTCTGGCATCTGGAGACTCGGCCACTATCTTGCACAATGTCAAACAGATCCAGGAATTTGAATAAGACCGGCGCCATGGACAAATTCGCCCAGGCAGCCCCGAGGCCGGATGCAGCCCAATCATCGGGTGATGAGATGGATGAGACGGCTCCTGCTGAGGTACCAACCACGGATTTAACTGTCATGATGGAGTCAATGGCCAAAAATGCTGTGTCCTTCCATGAAAAATTTGATGACATTAACGCAAATGTCGCATCACTCAAAGCCAAACTGGACCATCACGGTTTGAGAATCACTGAAGCTGAAACCAGGATAGGTACCAATGAGGACAACATAGCTACGCTACAGGACACAGTGACCATGCTGGAACGTGATATGAAGTCAGTCAAAGCCAAGTGTGATGATCTCGAATCCAGATCCCGCAGGAACAATATACGCATTATTGGGGTCCTGGAAAATGCACTTAAGGGCCGGCTCGAACTGGCAACCGAAAATCTTCTTAAGGAACTTTTGGGCAATTCCGACCTGTCCCCTTTTTTTACTGATGAGAGAGCTCACAGAGTGCTTACTCCGCACCCCAAGCCAGGGGATTTCTCAAGGCCCATTATTGCGAAAATCCTAAGCTTTAAAGACCGCGACCAGATTCTCCGACTGGCGCGGGAAAAGGGAGAGCTCAGACTAGAGTCACAAGTGATCAGAATATTTCCGGATTTTTCAGCTGGAGTGCAACAAGAGCGCCGCCAATTCCTTGGGGTTAAACAATTGCTCAGAGAAAGGAACATTCCTTATGCCATATTGTTCCCTGCACGTCTGAAGTTTACATTCAACAATAAACTATACTTCTTCATGGTACCGGCGGAGGCGGTAAAATTCGTAGAAGCGCATATCCCCTTGCACGCTCCTGCTGGCGACCGCATGGACAATGATTGAGCTCTACTCTCCCCTCGTACCTTCTGAGCCTCCTACTCATATGGGGATCGAGCATCATCCTCTTCATTGGCATTTTGCCTGCGACTAGGCTCAGCCCCGCAATGTACCCTGACACTCTGATCGGGCTGTTCACATGACAATCAGTCCCCTAGGGGTACACGCTGCTGTGCTAACGTTACACTGGCTTATATACCCTGCTTATCCCTGTTGTTCACCAGCGATTAAATTGCACTACTTCTGTGTCCCGTATCCTCCAAGTGCCCACTCACATGCGAATTGAGAGTCTCTCTGTGCATTGGCCTTGCCTACACTCGACTCTGCCGCCTTATTTGCCCGGTTACACGGCTCTGGCTACGCTCATGTCACCTAGCATTTTTGGGATACTCACCATTGAGCCAGTGCAATGCTGAACTGTTTATCTTGATCATATTTACTGTATATTTGTGTTCAAACTGTAACGCTCCAATGCTTCATATGCAGATCCCTGTTTCCCACTTAGTAATGTAGGGGCATGCACTATACGACCACTAACACTGCTGGTTTTGTAACGGACCCATTCGGTTCCAAGCGTGCTAGTGCACGGCAATGGCGTACCCCACTGCGATTGCATTGTTCTTAGATACACATTTGTTGTGGGTCAGCCCCAGTTGGGCTTTCGTACAGGTTGGGCCAAGTTGGGGACGGCTCAGCTGTGTACAGCTAAGGGTGGGTGATGTTCACACTGCTAATCTCGGGTTGGTGGTGAGGGAGGTGGGAGGTAATGGGGTGTTATTTAAAAAAGGCACACGAGGTTGCACGGCACACGCATTAAAGGGTCACGAGCGCACTTTCAATTCCAACTTTGGGAGCTCACACAATTGCTGGATCTGGGATGTTCACTAAACATGTATTATGGGATTAGATGTCTGTCATTGAAATGCCTACAGTCATGATGTCCTGGAACGTCCGGGAATTAAGCAATCATACCAAGGCCCGTAAGATCATGGCCTATGCTAATAGGCATAGCTCCAAGATACTATTTCTACAGGAAACACACTCCAAAGTTCATATGCCAAGGACCATGGCCCCAGCATGGGGCCCCGCTAGAATCTTCACTTCCTATTCCACCCAATCCAGGGGCGTCCTCACGATGGTCCATAAATCAATTAAATTTATATTACACAAAAGCTACATAGACCCTGAAGGACGCTATGTTATACCACACTGCATGCTGGTCAACAAAGAGTATCTGCTTGTTAACACCTACTGCTCCAACGTAGACTCTCCTGAGTTCTTTGACACTGTAACCACCATACTGCTAGGCTACGTAGGAATTCTGGTTATATGGGGAGGGGGCTTGAATCTTATTCTAGATACTGTTCTGGACAGAACTGGTACTACTGCCCATGTCCTGTTCAGTGCTGCCTGCAGGTTACATGGCCACATTAAGACACTTAACATCTGTGATGTCTGGAGGACTCTACACCCCCAGTGGCAGGAGTATACTTATTACTCGTCGGTGCACAACAGCTCATCCAGGATAGACCTGTTCTTTGTGTCAAGTGAAATTATGGGCAGGGTGGAGGGGTCCCGGATCTTACCTCGCACATTGTCAGACCATGCCCCAATTACATTATCTGTGGAGCTGGGAACACCTATTCTGACATTCAGCACCTGGCGCTTTAAATCCGAAGCCCTCAAAGATATTGGGCCTCATTACACGGTAGGCGGTAGGGATTTAACGTTAACGGTAATGTAATACTGGTAACGTTAAATCCCCTTACGAATTACGACCCGACTCACCGCTATTAGCGGCACCGCTAAGTACGGTGCCACTAATAGCGGGCAGTCCGCGTGCGCGCGACCCACCATCCCGTAAATTACGCCATGCCGCTATTAGCACAGCATCACAAGGTGAGCGGACATGCCAATAGCGGCATGATAAAGCCCCCAAAATCCCTTACCGCCATGGCACAAATAGCGGCATCGCGAACCACACGTTAAGAGAACTGAGCAGTGTTCCCACCTGCCACAGGTGGACACAATCAGCACAGGTGGAGGCAATGGAGACTGTGGCAGCTCAAAAGGAGCACACCACACCCCTTCACACACCCCTTCCCACACCAAGATGGTTCCAATACTAGCAGTATTACATGGGCTAGAGGACACGATTGCAGCACAGCTGCAACAACAAAAGGCAGCACAAAGGAGACGCAGGGGGAGGAAGAGGAGGGCAAGACAGGCACAGCAAGCACCACCACGGCACCTAATCATACCACAGAGGCACCCACCAATCCCCAGGATCAGAGCCTGTCCATTTAACCTAACCCCTGAGCAGATACACACCCTGTACCGTCTGGACCGGGATACCATCACCAGCATCGTGGACATGATACACGACGACATTGTGAGCCTCATAGACATCAGAACTGCCATCCCCCCTCTACTCAAGGTGGTGACTGTGCTCCACTTCCTGGCCACAGGCACCTACCAGGATACAGTGGGCCAGATGCATAGCATCTCCCAAGCAGTATTTTCACGCACGCTGAATTAGGTACTCAATGCCCTCCTGAAGCATGCACCTGAACACATATCCATGCCAGGGACTGCCCAGGAGATTGCAAACACCAAAGTTGGCTTCTATTCACTGGCAGGAATCCCAAGTTGCATCGGGGCCATCGACTGCACACATGTGGAATTGGTGGTCCCACATCGCAATGAAGTGGTCTACCGAATAAGGAAGTAATTCCACTCAATCAATGTCCAAATGGTATGTGACGCCAACAAGATAATCACACATTGCTGTGCCCGATTTCCCGGATCAACCCATGATTCCATGGTCCTGCGGAACTCAACTATCCCACGCTACATGGAGCGACAAACCGCACAACGTTTGTGGCTACTTGGTGAGTAGCAGGGCAAGCACATGGCAGTGTGATTGGGGGGGAGATACATACTCCAACCGGGTGTGATTGGGGGGGGAGATACATACTCCAACTGGGTGTGATTGGGGGGGGAGATACATACTCCAACTGGGTGTGATTGCGGGGGGGAGATACATACTCCAACTGGGTGTGATTGGGGGGGGAGATACATAATCCAACTGGGTGTGATTGGGGGGGGAGATACATACTCCAACTGGGTGTGATTGGGGGGGGGAGATACATACTCCAACTGGGTGTAGCTTGTCGTCTGTCTGCAAAATACACATACAGATGTACGCCAATGTCCATCTGGGAAGGCCGCAACGTACTTGAGATGAACCGACAGGCAAGTATGAGCTACACAACACAGATGACATTTCAGGTCTAGTAACATCAAACATCCATCCACATACACATTGCACAACATTCCACGCCAAAAAATACCCAGATTTCATACGTGCCATCAAGATAGTCATCCGGAATCAGTCCAGCACAACATCAATAATGCAATGTCCCCTATGATGCATGCAAAGGGATCAGCCCTAGCCATAGCCATAGCATTTCACCACGCACCTTTACCAATACTGAAGTGATGCCTCACTGCATGGCAGCATCTATGTTGGAATGGCAGTACAACAACAGTGAGGAAACAAATCTGCCTGGGCCCAGGGATACCTAAGACCTCGCCTCACCCAGGACATTTCAATTACTGTTGGAGGCAATAATGGGGCATGTCTACTTGCAGGGTCGAGCTCACCCTTGCACATTGCTGTCAAACGGACCATCTGCATGTGTGCTGTAGTCATGATGCATACTCCCGGAGAGCCAGTCCAAGACCAGCAGCCCCGTAAGCACACATCAGGTACCCAAGGGAAGGTCCAGCAACCCCAAATAGGGGCCCTTTGGACACAGTCCTGGCGCCGTAGGCGCCAGGCTCATTTTGGACATCAGTCCTGGCGCCATAGGCGCCAGGCTCATAAAGGGAGTGCTTTTGGTGGACTTACCTGATGCAGACCATGCTGCCAGATCCAGATCTCTTTGAGGCCTGAAAGGAACTACTTTACCTGTGGGACTATTTTGCCACTCGGGCGTGGTCAGGGAAGGATACATACCTGATTGGGGAAGGATACATACCTGGGACTTCTTTGGAGGCTATTTAAGCCACGCCCAGACAGCAGCTCACGCTTTGCGTTGCTCTGCTCCTAGCAGCTGGACGCTCACCGTGTCTGCTCCTGCATCCTGACTCCAGCCACGCCTGCTTCAGTCCTGGAACACCTAAAAGGAAGAAGAGAGGAAGAGAAGGTGAATAAAGGACATTACCTGATATTGCATGGGATCCGGAGCCAACACGGCGACCATCCTAAAGGAAAAGACATTATTTTTGGATTCCTCGCGTTGCTCGTTGCAGTGCTGCGCTCAACTCACCTGTCCACAAGGAATTCCGTACTCCTACGACCATCCGCACGTTCCGCTGCATTCCAGCACCTAGGAAGGAAAAGAGAAGAACAAAAGGTGAGCCAGAGAAAACATTGGAAAAAAACTGATTTGCCAGAAGGCTTACCTGGCGATTGGTGGGGGAGAATCCTTCCTCATCTCGGGTCGGCACGCCTTTTGGCAGTACCGCGCCCCGGCCCCTATGGTGAAAAAAGAACACGCGCATTAGTGGGTGAACATACAGACATTAGAAAAACCACCCCAACATAAGCTCACCTGAATTATCCACAGCGAATTGTCTTCTCTACGTGGAATCTTCGCTCTGCACCTGCGCTAAAAGACTAAAAGCAGTCCATTGAAAATAAAGGCCAAAAAGGAAGGAAGAACAACCCTTGAACTTGATAAGTCATATACTTACGAAAGCGCCTTATTCATCCAAAAGAACCAGTGACGCAACTGGACCTGAATGCCCGTCCGATAACCAGTGAAGTAACTGGATTCTACCGCACCCCTGTACCAGAAGCAGGATGGAGAGCTCGTCATTTCAAATCTTAAGGTGAGAATTAACGGGAAGGTTCAGAGGTGGTTTGAAGAGAGAGTAAAGGGGGAAAGGAGGGGTTCGACTCGTCACTCCGCAGGTGATTAAAATCCTTTTCCCCATCTACAGAAAGATCTTCCTATGCATCAGACAGGCGAGGTTTGGTGGTCCGGCCCAGTCGGTGTTCTGAGTCCTGCGCATCACCTTAGAAGAGGCCGCAGCTGCCCAGGCCTGGTCAGCCTCTCCGTGGGAGTCAGGTGAGCATTACAGAACGCGAAGCCTTCCTACAATTTCCCACCCGGACGCTATGGAGACTTCCGAAACCGATCAGCTGGTCCACCTATTGGGGGAATTACGGGCCGAAGTGCATTCCGCACGTCAGGAGACAAATGCTCTCAGGAGGGAACTAATTGTATCTAAGGAACAAACTGATGACCTTGACAGGCAGTTGTTGCAAGGTCAAGCTGGACAAACTCCTCTACCAGGTTCGGGGGGTATTCCCGCCCCAATGGTTTCAAGCAACCCTGTGCAAATTAATCTACCGGGAAATATGCCATTGGCCCCACCCGAACGTTTTGCGGGGGACCCCAGAAGATTTGCTGTATTCATGAATCAATGCCGATTACACTTCCTTTGCAGACCGGGGGCCTTTCCTAACAACCAAACCAAAGTAGCCTTCGTATTATCATATCTCAGCGGCTGCGCTGCAGATTGGTCGGTTCCACTGGTCACTCAAGACTACCCGATACTCAGAGACTTTCAAGGTTTTCAGACACGCATGGAAAGATTATTTGCTCGGCACTCTCAGGGACAGGCCCTGGACAACGAACTTCTGTCCTTACGACAAGGTAACCAGGATCTATTAGCCTATATCGTAACCTTCAATAGGTTGATAGTGGAGACTGGGTGGCCAGAGGATAAGAGAATCACGTTATTTCATCGAGGTCTACGTGGGGAGCTTAAAGATGTTTTAGCCCAAGTTGTAAATCCACCCCAAGACTGTATGGAATATATAGACTTAGTGGTCCAATTAGACCATAGGCTTCAAAATAGAAAAGCAGATCGGTCCAAGTTTGAGACTCGCGTGTTATTCAAGACCCACGTTAACCCCAAGAATGCCGATGTTACCGAACCTATGCAAATTGGAGGGGTTAAAGGACCGTTATCTCAAAAGGAACGTGAAAGAAGACGACAGATGCAATAGTGTCTTTATTGTGGGGCTTCTGGACACTTTTTACGAGATTGCCCGGTGAAACCACCCAAGAAAACGGTAGGAGACGCGGATAAGAATCATAAGGAACCGGATTCGGGAAAAGACCACGCCCGACAAGCGTAAAGGTCCACTTGTCGAGCCTGAAAACTGACTCTCAGACCTCACACTTCATCATGCCAATGATCCTTGTGAATCCGGAACAGCCTGGACAGTTGCATGCTATAAAGGCATACATCGACAGTGGAGCTATTGGGAACTATGTGGATCATGAATTGGCTTCTAGGATCAACCTCCCTCTTCGTCCAAAAACCACTAAAGAAGTAATCACCACAGTCGATGGATCCGAAATTGCCTCTGGGCCAGTAACACATTCCACTGCAGAGGTGACACTAGTAGGTCAGGACGAGCATCGGGAGTCTGTTGTGTTTGACGTAATCAAGGCCCCGCAGTTTCAAGTAATTCTAGGAATCCCTTGGTTAGAAACACACAATCCTCGAATTGATTGGCGAGCGAAGAGGATAACCTTTCCTGATTGCGCACAAACCTGTTATCCAAAGATAGGCCTGGCTACAGTAACCCCTGTCACTTTACAGCTACCGCCGGAGTACATGGAGTTTCAAGACGTCTTCCAGAAGGAACAGGCCAACACGCTACCCCCTCACAGGTCATATGATTGCCAAATTGATCTGATGCCGGGTGCGCAACCCCCGTGTAGCAGAATTGATGCTCTTACAGAACCTGAAAATCTTCATTTGCGACAATATTTAGATCAGTACCTAGCCAATGGTTTCATTCGCCCGTCAAAGTCTCCTGCATCCTCGGCCCTGTTCTTCGTGCCAAAAAAAGAAGGCGACCTCAGAACTTGTATCGACTATCGCGCATTGAACCAGATAACTGTCAAAAACCGTTACCCTCTGCCCCTGATCCCCGAACTTCTTGACCAAGTAAAGGAGGCCTGCATATATACCAAGTTAGATCTCCGGGGGGCTTAACATCTGGTGCAAATAAAAGAAGGCGACGAATGGAAGACCACCTTCCGTACCAAATATGGACTATTCGAGTACCAAGTAATGCCTTTCGGATTGTGCAACGCCCCTGCTGCCTTCCATAACTTCATGAACGATGTCCTTCGAGAACTCCTAGATGTTTGTGTCGTCGTATATATCGATGACATTCTGATATACTCCTCTTCGGAATCTGAACATATAAGGCATGTTAAGGCAGTTCTCAAGAAACTGCGCTAACACAAACTATTTGCGAAAATTGAAAAGTGTGTTTTCCATACCACAGAAGTTGAGTTTCTTGGTTTCATCCTGACACCTAAAGGAGTCCGAATGGATTCACGAAAAGTGGATGCCATCCTCCAATGGCCATCGCCTAGCTCTGTGAAAGGCGTACAAAGCATGCTTGGCTTTGCCAACTTTTACCGCAGATTTATCCCGGAATTTTCGTGGATCGTTCAACCCATCACTGCACTCTTGAAGAAAAATAAACGCTTCGAATGGTCTGGGGAAGCCGAACAGGCTTTTCAGGAGCTGAAAGCCAAATTTACCTCCACACCAGTACTGAAACACCCGCGCCCGGATCTTCCATACATACTTGAGACCGACGCATCCAGTTTAGCCATGGGGGCTGTTCTGTCTCAAAGAGATCCCGAATCTAATCAACTACACCCCGTAGCCTTTTGGTCCAGAAAAAACTCAGCACCTGAAGTTAACTATGCAATCACCGATAAGGAGTTATTGGCCATTAAATCCACTTTTAAGGCTTGGAGGCACTATCTTCTTGGCGCTAGACATACCATCACGGTGATCACAGACCACCGGAACTTGCAATATTTGAAAACTGCCAAAGCTCAGTCATCACATCAGCTCCGATGGGCTTTGTTCTTTGCTGAATTCGATTTTGTAATCACCTATCGTCCTGGCAGCAAGAACGGTAAAGCTGATGCCCTTTCCGGAATAGGAATGGGTGAAATAGATACAAGCGCAGAACCAGTACCAATAATTCCCGAACAAAAAATTCTGGGTATGATTACCTTACAAACTCTGGAGGACATTCAAACTAGAGTTAAGCAACTCCTGGACCCTACAGCCTTGCAAGATTGGATTTTAAAGGGATCTAACTTTACTTTTAAGGATGACCTACCTTACTTCCAAGGGCGCCTATTTTTGCCACACAAAGAACTACAAGAGCTAGTTATTTCTCGTTATCATGATACCCTGCTAGAAGGACACCCAGGGATTGCCAAAACGGAAGAAAAGGTAAAACGACAATTCTGGTGGCCCTCTTGGCGAAAGGACATTAAATCTTTTGTGATGTCATGTGGTATTTGCGCCCAAAACAAAGGACTAAAGAGGAGACCAGCTGGTCTTCTTCAACCCTTAGACATTACACCAGCACCTTGGCACACCTTGTCACTGGATTTTATTACGGACCTGCCTCCTTACTGTGGATATAACTCTATCCTTGTTATAGTGGATTTATTTTCTAAAATGGCCCACTTCATTCCATTAAAAGGCTTGCCTTCAGCTTCAGTCCTAGCTAAGGAATTTCTGGAAAACATTGTTCGCTTACATGGATTCCCATCCATACTAGTCTCTGACCGAGGAAGCCAATTCATTTCCCATTTTTGGAGAAAGTGCTGTCAGCTGGCGCAGATTGACGTAAGATTGTCGACCAGTCACCATCCTCAGACCGATGGTCAAACTGAGAGAACAAATCAGACCCTTGAACAATATCTACGGTGTATGTTGCATCAATCCGAAAGTAATTGGAAAGATATCCTTTGGATTGCTGAATACGCATACAATAATTCGATACACTCGGGAACTGGACAAAGTCCTTTTTATACCATATATGGACATCATCCTCGGACCTCAGACCTTGATTCACCTCAAAAGCCTCAAAATGCCCGCCGTAAACCATCTACATTCTACAATAACTGAAGCCTACAAGGAAGCAACTGCGCATTTACTGCAAGCCAAGAGAAAATACAAGCAGAATGCTGATCTACATCGAAGTGAAGCACCTCAATACCAAGTAGGAGACCAAGTATGGTTAGCTACCAGACACTTATCGCTCAAGGGACCTCGAACTTTTAACCCAAGATATGTGGGGCCCTACTCAGTTACGGCCATCGTCAACCCGGTGGCCGTCAAACTCGACCTACCAGCTAAAATGCGTATTCATCCTGTTTTTCATGTATCAATTTTGAAACCGGTGCAACCTGGAACCCGACTAATCAAGCCACCAGAACCTATCCGTATAAATGGAGAACCCGAGTTCGAGGTGAAGAACATTTTGTATTCCAAGGTGTCAAAGTCCAAATTGTACTATTTAATAGATTGGAAAGGATACGGGCCTCAAGAAAGATCCTGGGAGCCTAGTGACCATGTGCACGCACCTCGGTTAGTCAATAGGTTCCACTGGAATTTCCCAAACAAACCGAGACCCCCGGAGAGAACGATCTTGGGAGGGGCCTTGGGGGGGGAGGGGAGTGCTGTCATGATGCATACTCCCGGAGAGCCAGTCCCCGTAAGCACACATCAGGTACCCAAGGGAAGGTCCAGCAACCCCAAATAGGGGCCCTTTGGACATCAGTCCTGGCGCCGTAGGTGCCAGGATCATAAAGGGAGTGCTTTTGGTGGACTTACCTGATGCAGACCATGCTGCCAGATCCAGACCTCTTTGAGGCCTGAAAGGAACTACTTTACCTGTGGGACTATTTTGCCACTCGGGCGTGGTCAGGGAAGGATACATACCTGATTGGGGAAGGATACATACCTGGGACTTCTTTGGAGGCTATTCAAGCCACGCCCAGACATCAGCTCACGCTTCGTGTTGCTCTGCTCCTAGCAGCTGGACGCTCACCGTGTCTGCTCCTGCATCCTGACTCCAGCCACGCCTGCTTCAGTCCTGGAACACCTAAAAGGAAGAAGAGAGGAAGAGAAGGTGAATAAAGGACATTACCTGATATTGCATGGGATCCGGAGCCAACACGCCGACGATCCTAAAGGAAAAGACATTATTTTTGGATTCCTCGCGTTGCTCGTTGCAGCGCTGCGCTCAACTCACCTGGCCACAAGGAATTCCGTACTCCTACGACCATCTGCATGTTTCGCCGCATTCCAGCACCTAGGAAGGAAAAGAGAAGAACAAAAGGTGAGCCAGAGAAAACATTGGGAAAAAACTGATTTGCCAGAAGGCTTACCTGGCGATTGGTGGGGGAGAATCCTTCCTCATCTCGGGTCGGCACGCCTTTTGGCAGTACCGCGCCCCGGCCCCTATGGGGAAAAAAGAACACGCGCATTGGTGGGTGAAGATACAGACATTAGAAAAACCACCCCAACATAAGCTCACCTGAATTAGCCACAGCGAATTGTCTTCTCTACGTGGAATCTTCGCTCTGCACCTGTGCTAAAAGACTAAAAGCAGTCCATTGAAAATAAAGGCCAAAAAGGAAGGAAGAACAACCCTTGAACTTGATAAGTCATATACTTACGAAAGCACCTTATTCATCCAAAAAAACCAGTGAAGCAACTGGACCTGAATGCCCGTCCGATAACCAGTGAAGTAACTGGATTCTACCGCACCCCTGCACCAGAAGCAGGATGGAGAGCTCGTCATTTCAAATCTTAAGGTGAGAATTAACGGGAAGGTTCAGAGGTGGTTTGAAGAGAGAGTAAAGGGGGAAAAGAGGGGTTCGACTCGTCACTCCGCAGGTGATTAAAATCCTTTTCCCCATCTACAGAAAGATCTTCCGACGCATCAGACAGGCGAGGTTTGGGGGTCCGGCCCAGTCGGTGTTCCGAGTCCTGCGCATCTGTTAAAGATTGCGTCTCTTGGGCGCTGAGTACCTGGGCTTCCGGTAGTTGTTCTTGGTGAGGTCGCCAGGCTGTCCGACAGGTGATTGAAGAATATGAGACGCGAGAAACCAGCACACCCCTTCCCCTAGAGTCAACAGGGTTAGAGGTGGACCAGCTCCCAACGCCACTAAAGTGCACCTTCTTGGTTCTTGCAGTGTTGGAGCAGTGTAACAAGATAGAATTGCTGACGGAATGCCGTGGTGTTCCCAGAGGATGCAAATAACTGGAGGAGGCAGGCAAGTCTTGGAAGGTGAGGCAGTTGAGCAAGACTGTAGCGGGCACAACAGTAGAACAAGGCTGGAGCAGGCTGGAGCAGGCAAGGAATGGAGGGCAGGCTGGAGCAGGTGAGGACTGAAGGGCTGGCTGGAGCAGGCAAGGACTGAAAGGCAGGCTGTAGCAGGCAAGGAATGGAGGGCAGGCTGGAGCAGGTGAGGACTGAAGGGCTGGCTGAGCAGGCAAGGGCTGAAGGGCAGGCTGTAGCAGGTGAGGACTGAAGGGCAGGCAGAAGCAGGCAAGGACAGGAGAGCAGGCTGGAGCTGGCAAGGACTGGAGCTAAAGCAGCGAGGCTTCAGGAGCGAAGACACGATCCGTGAAACAAACCGCATTGAGACGCGGTGAGTTTCAGGATCATGCGCCTTAAATAAGACCGGCAGCACTCGGGAGGCTTGGAACGCAAGCCGTGTTATCCCCGAGTGCTGCCGCGTCCGAAACGAGGCTTGGGAAGCAAGCTTGTGGCTTCCCAAGCGTCTCGAGGACTGCGCATGCGCGAAGACCAAGACGCGGTCTTCCGCGCATGCGCAGGCCCCGGGACACAGAAATCCCGGAAGCGCCGGGTGTCGCGGACAACCGCGAACCCCCCAACCGGTATCGGGGATAACAGCGCCAGGATGGGGCGCGTCGGAATCCATAACCGCGCCCCCTCCGACAGGTAAGTGAGGTGGAGGTGGTGACACTATGCCCCCTCCCAGAAGGCCCAGGAGCCCCTGGTTTCCACGGAAAGCGGCGATAGAAATCACGGATCAGGCGGGGGGCATGCACATAACTGCGTGGTTCCCAAGTTCTATCACAGGCTGGGTAACCCTTCCAGTCCACCAAATACTGGAGCACTCCTCGCCTGAAGCGAGAATCGCAAATTTCCCGTACCTCGAATTCGGGAGACCCCTGGACAACAACAGGTGCGGGACGAGGGGCAGAACGGCCAAACGTGTCCACCACATATGGCTTCAACAGGGAGACGTGAAAAACCGGATGCACCCGCCAAGTTTGAGGCAATTGCAAACGGAAAGCCACAGAAGACAGGCGTTTAGTGATCCTGAAAGGGCCAAAGTATCGGGGAGCCAATTCGGTGGGTAAATTACGAATGGGGAGATGTTTGGAGGACAACCATACTAGATCCCCAACCTGGAAAGCAGGTTCAGGTGTCCTTCCCTTATCAGCCTGTCGCTTCATCCGTGCCTGTACTTCCGCCAAAGTACTGTGAGCCAAGGAGTGTTGATCCTGAATGGAAGTGACGAGCCAATCAGCGGAGGGAACCGTACTAGAAGGTACAGGACAAAAGGGTACCAATTTAGGATGTAAGCCAGACAAACAGAAAAACGGACTCAGGCCCGTAGCTGAATGAACGGTATTGTTATAGGAGACCTCGGCAAAAACCAGATGGGACTTCCAGTTAGATTGAGTGGCATTGGCAAAACAGCGAAGATATTGTTCCAGAGTCTGGTTAGTCCTCTCAGTCTGGCCGTTGGTATGAGGATGATAACCAGAACTGAGTGCACGATGGATGCCGAGATGACTGCACAATTGACTCCAAAAAGATGATAGGAATTGAGACCCTCGGTCGGATATAATCTTTTGCGGCAGTCCGTGTAACCTGTATATCTCCAGAAGAAATGCCGATGCCATCTGAGTAGCGGTTGGTATTTTAAGGAACGGAATAAAATGTGCTGCTTTGGAAAAGCAGTCCACCACAACCATAATGCAGGTATATTCTTCAGACGGAGGGAGTTCTACGATGAAATCAACTGCTATGGTGTGCCAAGGGTAAGGAGGAATCTCGGTGGGATGAAGCAACCCTAGGGGCCTCTTCCTAGGAATCTTCACCTGGGCACACACAGGACAACTCTTTACGTAACGTTCAATATCATGGGCCCAACCTGGCCACCAGAACTGTCTGGATATTAATTCTCGAGTTGCTCCGATACCACGATGGCCACCAACTCGGGAGTCGTGAAACCCCTGAAGCACAAGGGCTCGAAGAGAGGTTGTGGGAACATATAGCCTGTTCCGGAAGAAAAGTAGTCCATTCTCTTCAGTAACCTGAGGATTCCTCATGAGGCCTTCCCGATCAGGATCGGTACTAGTGTCTTGTAGAACCTTCTGGAGATAAGGTGATAAGGTGTATAAGAAATGCTTTGGGGATATAATTGGCTCCTCCCTGTACTGCTTTCCAGCTTCTACCTCCAAGGATCGGGACAAGGCATCGGCCTTTACATTGCGAGCACTGGGGATGTATGTGATATGGAAGTCATAGTGGGAGAAAAAAAAGGCCCATCGGGCTTGGCGAGAGGTGCGGCACTGAAGAGACTTTAAGTACTGTAAATTTCGGTGGTCTGTACGTACTTCCACAGAATGCCGGCCTCCAAGGAGATGATGTCTCCACTCTTCGAATGCAGCTTTTATTGCCAATAGTTCTTTCTCGATTACTGCATAATTCTGTTCGCTAGGCGTGAGCTTGCGGGAAAAGTATGCCACAGGGTGTTCCACACCGGTTTCTGGTTCCATTTGCAAAAGGACAGCACCCACGGCAAGATCGGAAGCGTCGGCTTCTACTATGTAAGGCACTTCGTCATTAGGATGACGCAAAATGGGAGCAGTACTGAAGGCTTGTTTCAAGACGTTGAAAGCCTTGGTTGCTTGTGTATTCCAGACAAATAGCGTCTTACTGCTAGTTAGACGAGTTAAGGGAGCCGTGAGTTGAGAAAAATGGGGTATAAATTGCCGATAAAAATTAGCAAACCCCAAAAATCGTTGTAGGGACTTTATATCAGAAGGTTGAGTCCAAACTTGAATGGCTTGTACCTTGGCCGGATCCATGAATATTCCAGTGCCACTGATCACATAGCCCAGGAATTCCATCCTTTTCTGGTGAAAAGAGCACTTCTCAAGCTTAACGTACAGGTGGTTCTGGGACAAACGTCGAAGTACCTCTCGAACGTGTTCTACATGTTGCTTCAGGGAGACAGAAAAAATGAGGATATCATCGAGATACACCCAAACTGATATCCCGATTAGATCACAAAAAACGCTATCCATAAAACGCTGAAAGACAGCCGGGGCATTGCACAAACCGAATGGCATTACCCGGTATTCGTAATGCCCGAAAGGAGTCTTAAAGGCCGTCTTCCATTCATCTACCTCTTTGATTCGTATTAAGTGATAAGCGCCTCGTAGATCCAACTTAGTGAACACCTGGGCAGTTCGAAGGGACTCCATGATGCTTCGAATCAATGGCAATGGATACCTGTCTTTTCTTGTAATGTCATTTAATTGACGGTAGTCAATACAGGGTCGTAAGGTTCCTTCCTTCTTCTTCACGAAGAATAGCGGGAATCCAGCTGGTGATTTCGAGGGAGTGATATAACCCTTCCTAATACAGTCTGACAAGTATTCTTGAAGAACTGCCTTCTCAGTAAGGGACAGGGCGTATACCTTCCCATGAGGTATCACTGAACCAGGTGCTAATTCGATAGTACAGTCAAACGTTCGATGAGGTGGCAGTGGAATGTCTTCGGGTTCAGAAAATACTGGCTGGAATTCGGCATATTCCTGAGGGACAGACAACAGGTCACAAAATTCAGGAGAGCCAGTACCCCTCGTGAGGGGTATGGTTGAGATCTCCCTTCCTAACACACCGGCCGAACAGCAATCTTGGAGACAGAGAGCGGAGGTGAAATCCAAAAGACGAGCTCCCCAATTGATGGTAGGATTATGGTGAAGAAGCCAAGGTAAACCCAAGACCACGGGATAGGAGGGTGATTTGATGACATCCAAGGCGATCTCTTCCCCATGTTCTTTAATCTGCATATGGAGACACATGGTTTGTTGGCTGATTGGACCGGAAGATAAAGGGGTTCCATCGATGACCTCGACTGGCAAGACACTTCTCCGGGGTAGCAAGGGTATTCCTTGGCTAATTGCAAATGTCTCGTCTATGTAATTCCCAGATGCTCCACAATCCAGTAAGCCCAGCACCTCTGTCTTCTTGTTAAACCATGACAACTTGATCCTCACCACCAGTAAAACAGCCGGTTGTATGGGCTGAAATGAAAAAGCGGAACTGGAAAGGACTGAATACGGATATAGACCTGTCGTTGCCCTTCCAACTGACGACAGGCCAACTAGTTTTCCGGCTTTCTTTGTGGGCGTAAAGGACAAGTACCCAAGAAATGCCCAGCAGCCCCACAGTACAGGCAAAGTCTTAGATTCCGTCTGCGTTTCCGTTCAGCTTCCGAAAGCGGGCCCCTAACGGCTCCCAACTGCATGGGTTCGGGGCCGGAATCCGAAAGTCCGGAATTACCAGTTTGAACGTTGGGTGGTCTTGTGAACAGTCGTTCAGCTCGTCGTCTCTCACCCTTCCGTTCCGCCAATCGATGGTCTATTCACAACACTTGTTCAATTAATTGTTGCAAGGTATCAGGTTCAGGAATGTGGAGCAATTCATCTTTGTACTCCTCTCGTAGACCTCTTCGGAACAAAGTCTTTTGAGTTATCTCAGGCCACTGGGAGTCAGTTGCCAACTGACGGAAATGGCCGATGTAAGCTATAATATCCATAACACCCTGTTTTAGTTCCATCAACTGATTCTGAGCTGCGGAGGCTAGATTGGGTGACTGAAAGACCTCCAGAAATGCCTTTTCAAAAGCTGCAAAGTCATTGAGTATAGGGCTATTGGCAGACACCAATGGAGCGGCCCAGGCCAGGGCGTTTCCCGTCAAATTCCCCAGGATGTATCCTATCTTGGCTTTATCGGAATTGAAATGAGAGGTCCTGAACAGGAAATGTATTCTGCAATGGTTGCAAAACTCTGCCACTCGTCTCGGGTCGCCGTCGAACTTGATGGGCGTAGTCTGGGACATAGCCCCTTCTCCCTGGGACGCTACCCCAGAGGCTTGTGACACCATCTGTCTTAGACCGATGTTCTCTTGACGGAGTGCTGTCATTTCAGCCCGAAGAACACGCATCTCTTCCCGGAGATCTTGAGCCTCGTCCATCTCGAAGTCGGAAGGTAGGCGTCTCAATCTGTTAAAGATTGCGTCTCTTGGGCGCTGAGTACCTGGGCTTCCGGTAGTTGTACTTGGTGAGGTCGCCAGGCTGTCCGACAGGTGATTGAAGAATATGAGACGCGAGAAACCAGCACACCCCTTCCCCTAGAGTCAACAGGGTTAGAGGTGGACCAGCTCCCAACGCCACTAAAGTGCACCTTCTTGGTTCTTGCAGTGTTGGAGCAGTGTAACAAGATAGAATTGCTGACGGAATGCCGTGGTGTTCCCAGAGGATGCAAATAACTGGAGGAGGCAGGCAAGTCTTGGAAGGTGAGGCAGTTGAGCAAGACTGTAGCGGGCACAACAGTAGAACAAGGCTGGAGCAGGCTGGAGCAGGCAAGGAATGGAGGGCAGGCTGGAGCAGGTGAGGACTGAAGGGCTGGCTGGAGCAGGCAAGGACTGAAAGGCAGGCTGTAGCAGGCAAGGAATGGAGGGCAGGCTGGAGCAGGTGAGGACTGAAGGGCTGGCTGAGCAGGCAAGGGCTGAAGGGCAGGCTGTAGCAGGTGAGGACTGAAGGGCAGGCAGAAGCAGGCAAGGACAGGAGAGCAGGCTGGAGCTGGCAAGGACTGGAGCTGAAGCAGCGAGGCTTCAGGAGCGAAGACACGATCCGTGAAACAAACCGCATTGAGACGCGGTGAGTTTCAGGATCATGCGCCTTAAATAAGACCGGCAGCACTCGGGAGGCTTGGAACGCAAGCCGTGTTATCCCCGAGTGCTGCCGCGTCCGAAACGAGGCTTGGGAAGCAAGCTTGTGGCTTCCCAAGCGTCTCGAGGACTGCGCATGCGCGAAGACCAAGACGCGGTCTTCCGCGCATGCGCAGGCCCCGGGACACAGAAATCCCGGAAGCGCCGGGTGTCGCCGACAACCGCAAACCCCCAACCGGTATCGGGGATAACAGCGCCGGGATGGGGCGCGTCGGAATCCATAACCGCGCCCCCTCCGACAGGTAAGTGAGGTGGAGGTGGTGACAGCATCACCTTAGAAGAGGCCGCAGCAGCCCAGGCCTGGTCAGCGTCTCTGTGGGAGTCAGGTGAGCATTACAGCTGTTGACTGTGTACTTGAATCACTATGCAATTTCAATTTGTATGATATGAACAGGCCGCTCTTGAGGTGAACAGTAACAGCACCCCATTCGTTCCCCCATACAGGTGATGCGGGCTATCCCCTGAAGAGCTGGCTCCTCACACCTGTACGGAACCCACAGAACAGGCACGAAGAGGAATACAATCGTGCACATACCCGTACCCGCAGGTCTGGTGGCGCTCTCCTGTATGGCCATGAGAAGGTGGCCAAGATCACCATGGCATGTGTCATGCTGCACAATATGTGTATCAGACGGAATGTGCTACTGCCCCCTGACGTTGAAATAGAAGCACCTGATGAGGATGATGATGGTGATGAGGACGGAGGTGAAGGGGATGCAGCTCTTGCAAGAGGGGATGGGCAGGAGGGACGTGCTGTGAGACAGCATCTGATCAACCAAATATTCTGAGGAACATGTTTTGGTACTGTCACATGGATATGGGTATTAATGCACTGGTGTATGTTTAGAAGCATGCAATGAATCCTGTCTCCAATAAAGTACACAAACACAATGAAGATGTCCAAGCCTGTGTTTTGATCAGACACCAGTGTATTAAGTAACGGAAAGATGAAAAAGTGCATGTCCCCAAACATCCCACCACCCTTCCACCCACCCCCAAAACAGACCCATAACACCCTTCCACCCACCCCCCACAACAGACCCATAACACCCTTCCGCCCACCCCCACAACAGACCCATAACACCCTTCCACCCACCCCCCACAACAGACCCATAACACCCTTCCACCCACCCCCCACAACAGTTCATCATATGTCTGCCATGTTTGCCTTGGCCCATGCACGCAGAAGAATCGCCATTAACCCCCTATTGGCCATTGTCTGCAGCAGCATTTGGAGGATGGCCAGACATGCGCCTGGTGGTGCGTGTTGAGCGGCGGAGGGGGTTTGTCTGCGTTGAACCGGCGGATTACGACGTGGCAGACTGTCCTGGTGGTGTGAAGTGGCGGTCCATTGTGTCAGCTATTCGAGTGAGGACCTCCCTAAGTCTGGTTATCTCCTCACACAGCCTGTCAGTACAGGCCTCCATCCTCTCACTGGAGTGCCTAGCCGTCTCCACAATATCCTCCCTGAGATGGGCAGCCTCCTCAAAATGCTGGCCAACCAGCACAGTTAGTTCCTGTTGACGCTGCCGGATGGTGGCCAGCTCGAGGGCAGTGCTGGGTGATGGTGTAGTGGCTGCTGTGCCCTCAGATGCATCCATGACAGCAGGTGAAGCCACCATGGGGGACATTATGGCTAGAATGTTGTCCTCACCAGTAACATCAGACCCAGGTGTCTGGAATGGTGATGGCTCAGGCGTTCTAGGGGGGCTTGGGGTGTGCATCTCCATTGTGCCAACTGTTGTGTCCTCAAGATCCGATAGGGGGGCAGTGGCGGCTGCCTCTCCTGCGGAGCTTGGCGCAGCTGATGGTGGGCCCTCGGTGGCTGGTATTGGTGGTTGTGGGTTCACCTCCGGTGGTGGGGCTGTAGTTAGTGGTGTGGCTACTTCTATCCTGGCAGTGGCACTCCTCCGATGCTTGACACTCATCAGGTGGAACCTTCCCCCCTTGCCCCTTGATGTCGTGGGGGTGACCTCAGAGTCCTGCGCCCTTGGTCTCTTACTTGTAGGCGGTGTCTGGGATGCATTTGCGGCATCCTCAACGTCTGTATGTGAGCCTGTCAGGGACAAGCAGGGGGATGGCATTTGTTACATTTCTATGTACTTCATGCAGAAAACATCAATAATGCAGTTGTGGCCATTGGGACTTAATAGTTGTGGATGCAGGTGATGTGTCAGTTCAGTGCCTCATCCATGCATGGTTGTGTTTGGCACTTGTCTCTGGTGATGTATGCATGTGTGTGTGTTTGGGTCTGACAATGACATGGGCAGGGATGGATGCATGTGTGGATGTGTGTCCATGCATGAGAGGATTCTGGGCTCACATTTGGGGGGAACAGTACATTCACATAGCATCCTGTCATGTGTACACTCACCTCCATCCGAAGTGGTTCCCACGCCTTGCTCCACAGTGCCTACTCCCTCAAAGGATTCCACTGCGATTAGGTTTCCACAGGTCTCCTCCCATTCCTTTAATTTGATGGGTGAACCGGCTCCACCTGCAGTGGCTATTTGGTGGTTTTCGGCAAGGATGCCCCTCACCCGTAGTCTGAGGTCGTCCCACATTTTCCTGCACTCACGCAAGTGCGGGTGCTGGTGCCCACTGCACTGTCTTTCACCGCAACTTCATCCCAGATGGCCTTTTTTTTAGTAGTGTCGGCCGCCGCATGTCGTTGGCAAAGACAACCTCGGCATTGTCAGCCAGGGTCTGGGTCAGCATGTTCAACTCCTCTGATGTCAATTTTTCTTTGCGCTGCCTGTCAGTACTTTTTTTAAATGCCCTGATGATTTGCAACTGCAACCTACTCCAAACAGGTCCAGGGGGCAGAGGATGGCAATGGATTGTGTTTTTAAAGACGGCCGCCGTGCTCTTACCCGTTCCTGGGCGATGACGCTATTTCCGGTTCCGCAATTTAACTATTTGCATGCAGCATGAGGGCAGAGGTGCAATCTGCACTTTCGTCGAGGGCGGTAAGTGACTTTTTTGGGTCTTTAACGGCATGGCGGTAGGGTCTTTACCGGCATGGCGCTATGCTTGTGTCCGCGTACTCGTAATGGTACACTATTAGCTCCCTCTTGCGAGGGCGGCACGTTAAGAGCACCATGCCGGTAATTTGAGGTTTTTACCGCACAACGTGTAATGAGGCCCATAGTGTTCAAGGCTGAAATACTGGTTGACATTGAATCTTTCTTTCAACACAACTCTCTCCAGGCCACGTCGGCTGCGGTTATGTGGGAGGCCTTGAAAGTGTATATTAGGGGAATGTCTATCTCCCGGGAAGCTGGAGTACTGAAAGCAATCAGCGCCGCCATCGCCAGCTCCAAAGCCAAACTGAGGCAATTGGAGCTGCAATGCTCCACTGGTGCTGACCCCGCCATACTCGCCCAAATCAGCGAAAAACTCCAGACGTACAACGCACTTGCTACCAACAAAGTCCAATACTTTAGCTGTTAAAATGGATTTCTGAACTCTGTCCTGGAGGGGCAGAGGTTCAGAAGGACAGCCTAGTTTCTTAGAACAGGGTAACCTCTGGACAAGCCAGGCCAATCAAGGTAACAATCGCGGCGGTCAAGACTAGGTCTCAAGAGGGGTGAGGGTGACTGAAAGCCCGCAATGAGCACACAAAGCAAGGACACTTACAAATTACTCCAAGCAGGTGTTATATTAAAAATATAGACACAATTATTACAAGGCCTTTGTAACATTGACCGTAGTGAGAAATCACAATAAAACTCAAGTAAACCAACACATCACAATCAAATACAATATATATACAATTACCAACGAGTCTAACGAGTTAGACGCACGAAATGTGCAGACCACCTAGATGGGGAGGAAAACAGGCAGTGCGAATAATAGTTAGACCCAGTCTGCCTTCAGAGGCACCTAACAAGAAGGAGGTCCGAGCCCTACGAAGAGTGGAGCCTTGTGCTCAAAAGTACCTGCACACGCGGGTGCCAACGGGCAAAGGGGAGTCTCCTCGAGGGAATCAGGCAGTTCAGTTTGGTGAACAAATGAAGATGAACAGAGCTCCGCGACTCAAGCGCAGCCTCCACTGTGGGCAGAAGCAGAGCGCGAGTACGGAAAGGCGTGTTGTTTGACATAGCGGGGAAAAGCTATGGGCTACTGCAGGAGGGCGACCAGTTCCTAGCGATGCTACTCACCGGTCCCCGATGCAGGCAGACCCAGGCTTCTCCGCATCAGTTTCAGTGCTGGCAGGTTCAGATACGAGCAGGGGACGTCTCGGCGTCGTGTAGATTCCACAGCAGCAGAAGTTATAGTTGAGGAGGTCCCAAACGCAGCGAACCCACACAGATTGTCACCACAGCAGGGCGACGGAGCGGCCGTGTGTATTTCAGCCCAATGTACACTTCTCACATCAGACCTGGGAATGCCAAGTGTACGAATCGTGTGAGAGTGGCAAAGACTCGTAATACAACACAACCTGACGCCGGTTACAGAGCAAAACTCCTGGGTAGGCTGGTCAGTCCACTGGATGGCCTAAAGACACTTCCGAAAGCTTACGTGTAGGAGATGGTGAAGATGCCGAGAATAGTTGTTCCCACTATTCCAAGGGGTCGAAGTACCAGTACAGGCCTTCTCGTTCGATCAGAAGTAGAAAGGGTTTCACAAAGCGACAGCAGTGCAGAGGAGCAGTCCTTCAGCAGGTCACCAGTGATTCCTCGGTTCAGCCTCGTAGTTGCAGGATACTTGGCTCCTGTATTCCTTCGTTCGTGAGAACTCAGGAGATCGACATGGTAGTGGAGCTCCACGCCAAAACGGAGGGGACCCAATGGGAGATCTGCTCACAAAACACTCACACCATACGTGGACCTATCACGGACCACGGTGGTCCCAGGCATTCACGACACACTAGACTCTCTGGCACCCAGGATGTATATTGGGACCAGACATCCCAGCCCACATCCTGGAGGCACACACAAGGCCTGTAGAAGCCTGCGAAAGCATATGTGTTTCGCGGGAAAGTACATGCCCAAATAAGGAAGGCCCCGGGTCGGCTCGACCTGGGGAAGGTGAAGGGGGCAAGACGGTCAGCGGGCAGGATAAAGAGCCTCGTGGTCTGGCCATTTCGGAAGCCATGCCACCATTTTGGGCTAAGCGCGAGAAACGCGCTTAAACAGCCAAAAGGAGCTCAAAATACAAAGAACTGATCGCTGCCACCAGTCCCGTCCGTGATTCACTTGCACCGTTCGTTAACAATCCAAAGAGAGTGTCTAGGGCCTGTAGAAGACTAGAGACCCAAGAGAGCAGTAACTTAGCTTACAGTGCCCTCTTGTGCCATGTTGCGCGACAGCTGCAACATGATAAAAGAACTAAGGAAGACAATGTTTCCCGGTACTGACTGTCTTAAGGGCAGGTCAGTTTCCCCGTAAGAATGGAGCGAAAGCCTAGAGGAGTGCAGCAGAAGGCTGCACTTCGCTGGCAAAGTCTAGATCATGGTGAAAACAACAGCAAAAAGTTTAGGGGTTGCCACATGGAAGGAAAATTACCCACAATTAAGAAATCTTTCCTAACATTAGCCGCCCACAGGCCACCAGCAAATATGGTGAGGGGGACAGGCTGGGGGAAAACATTAGCGACACTTGTAAGAAGGGAATCTGGCCGGACCTAGATTGCCTCCATCAAAGATGAGCATGGCAACGCACAGTGGGCGGACCAACAAATCTTAGATATATTCACTGAGTTTTACAGGTCCCTCTACTCCCAGCCTGCTGAACACACCGAACAACACATGCGTGTGCTTCTTGACCAGATCCCACCACAGTAATTTCCCGCCCTACCCGGGACCAACTAGACTCCCCAATTACATTGGACGAGATAGTTATGGCCATCTCAGACCTGCCCATAGGTAAGGCGCCGGGCCCTGATGGGCTCACCACCGAATTCTACCAAGAACACATCGCCATATTAGCCCCCAGGCTGCTTGAGGTCTGGGACGAATCACTCTGTGTTTCTATCCTTCCCCCCTCCATGCGTGAAGCTGTCATCACGGTATTGCTCAAGCCTGGTAAGCCCGACGACAAATGTAGGTCATATAGACCTCTCTCTCTCATGAACCTTGATACAAAAATCTTTGCCAAAATCATAGCGAATCGTTTTCTGCCCATCATGACATATTTGGTCCATGAGGACCAGGCAGGCTTCGTCCCTGGGAGGTCCACATCCCACAATATCAGGAGATTGTTTAATGTAATGTCCCGTATTGACCAAGACGCGCAAGCTGTGGCGGTCACGCTAGATGCTCAGAAGGCCTTCGATATGGTCTCTTGGAGATATATGTGGCTGGTGCTGGAGACAATGGCCATCGGCCCAAACATGATTGGGTTCATTAAATTACTATACACTTCCCCTGTGGCGCTAGTACAAGCTAACTCATTGACATCTGACCTGTTCACACTCTTCAGGGGTACCCGACAAGGAAATCCCTTCTCCCCAATTCTCTTTGCCCTAGTAACGATTGTCCTTGCACACCACACCCGCAAGGGAATAAGACTGAAAGATAACCCCGAAATTATATTCTTATATGCGGACGATGTACTACTATACATCAGAGATCCTACAACCCATCTTGACCCCATACTGAGAGATATCACTCGCATTGGCACCCACTCCGGATTCACAATTAACTACTCAAAGTTTGAGATGTGTCCGCTCACTAGATCTACCCAACAACCAACCACCGAATATCCTCTCCGCTGGTCCCCGGATGGTGTCAGATATTTGGGTGTTCAGATATCCCTAACCAAATCCACCTTGCTTGCTGATAATTATTTGGCGCTAGCACAAACAGTTGAGACTAAAATCTCACAGTGGCGTACTCTTCCATTATCCATGGCCGGTCGGCTTTCCCTCATTAAAATGATTCTACTTCCCAATCTCCTTTACACTTTCATTAACATACCTGTATGGCCTGGGAGGGAATACTTTGCCAAACTAAACACATTATGTGCACATATGTGCACAGTTCCTCTGGCACTCTGGTGCGGTGCGCAAGAAGTGGACTGACATGGTGTTTCCATACAAACAAGGGGGACTCACGGCTATGGATCTGACACTTTATTGGACTGCGGCCCCGGCCCAAAACGCCACTCATTGGTACCCTGGCTCTCCAGCGCATCCGCATGTCAAATTGGAGGGACTGGCAGCTGCTGGCATCAACATAATGTCCCTTATACTGCATCAGCATTACACACCTGACTCTCCTATTGATCCAATCAACACGACCCTTCGTGCTTGGACACGCTTGCTACACCCGACAACTGAGTCCTCTCCATACTACAAATGGCTCCCTGTGTGGGCCTTCCCCAGTATGGAACCCACGCATGACACCGCTTTGGCCCAACACTGGGGGGCCTGGGGATACCAGGCACTGGCCAACTTCTACCCCGATGGCAGGTTCATTGACCCCCCAAACATGGAAACCAGGGCACACCAGATCCGCCTTAGAGACCCTCCAATATTATAGACTCCGGGCCGCGTTTCGCACTAAATGGCCCTCCTTTCCAGACGAGCCCCAAGATAATCCGGCGATCGCAGACATTGCTAACTCTGGTGTCTCCTCACTATATAAGATCCTACAGGACACTGTCCCGACTCAGGCTCTTGGGACACGCAATGAATGGGCAGCTGAACTGGGCCTAGAAATATCCGACAAGGTCTGGGGGGAAATGCACCTACACAGAAAAAAGGTCTCCCTCAACTTTCGCTACCGCGCCATGCAGTACAAACTTCTAAACAGGCTTTATTATACCCCACATAGGACTTCGAGGTTCACCCACACCACGGCGCACCCCCACCCCCGTTGATCACTTACATATGTTCAGGACCTGTAACAAACTGCTTGACTTTTGGAAAAGCATTTTAGAAACACTCACTGTAATTACGGAAACTGTGTTGATCCTGATCCTCTAGCAGTCCTGTTTGGAGCGTGGAGAACGGATGACACTAGACGTGTGGCTACATTTCTGAACATAAGTTGTATAATAGCTAAAAAATGTATACTCCAGAGCTGAAAAAGCTCCTCCCCCCTGGTCTTCCAGAAATGGCTGCGCTTGCTCACTTGGTCACGAAACTGTGAGGAAGAATACCTGACCATGCTCCCCTCCCACTCTCGCCGCAAGAACATTTGGGTCGAATTCAACACTTATCTTAACAATCAAAGTGAAGGTACACCCGGGTCTGGCTTGTCCCCTGCCCCATCAGGAACTACTCCTACATCATTAACTCCTATATCCTCTCCTCTCATGTGATGCTCTGCTGACATTGCTGTGATTAATGTATTGTGATCAATGTGTTGCTCCCGTGTATACTTGCTATATACATTCTTTGCCTTAATGTATGTGCCTATTGGGAACCTCTGCGATCAAAACAAAAAGTAAAAAATAAAAGGAAAAGCCCAGTTGAGCATGCTTGAACAACTCAGTGAAAATGCTGTGGCCAGCTAAATGGTAGCTCCATTAGAAGCAATGTCAAAATCCCAAGGCATTGTAGGGGAGTGTTGCATAGCGGAACAAGATATTATTGTGTGCGTTCAGCTGTCAAGATAAATTAAGTTACAGCAGACCATTTCAAGTCCATGGGACAAACTGGACATCCCAGAAAATCGGAAGGAGTTGTTTATTGAATCTGCGATCGGCTAGGCGTGACAGAGGGACGCAAAATGTGATTAGAAAAAAACAACTAATTGCTGCGATGAAATCTTAGCAGGATGAAAGCAGAATGACTCACAAAATAGGTATTCATAAATGTGTCAAGAGCAGGATGGCGATCACTGTTGTGAGAATAAGTCCTTGAGACCCGGCAACCACGGCTAGATATAGCATGTGCTGCTTAATTTAATTTAAAAAACAAAGGTGATAGGCTTGTTCTCTCTCTCTCATCCACGTAGACATTCTGCATGCAGCCAGTTCATGGACGGTGTGACCACCTGTTAACCGATGAGCTCATGTCTTTTTTCACTGCAGAAGTAATTCATTGCCTACCAACAATCAAATATGATGAGTCACACACTTTTTATGGGAAGGTTCATAGGGATTTTAGATAACGATTGTCCAATCCCTAGTTGTGCACATAGAGGATTCCATATGTAGCTTAGTAGAGGGAGCCAATGACACAGAGCGATAGGTTTTCATAACTCAGTGATCATGATGACATCAGAATGACTCATTTGTACTATATCAACTTCTGTTGTCTGTTCAAACAGAGGAGAATGTTGGAGTGAGAGGTTGGCTTTTGATCTTGCCTTTCCCCCAGTATATTGCAATAAACTGGGTTACCTTGCATTTGTCATACTACAATCACACTGTGTTGTCTCCTTTTTTTTTTTACAAATGCCAGTTAGAGGGATATTTGGATTTGTGACCTCTGTAACATCTCTATCCTCTCACCCTGGTTTTCAAACTCTACTTGGCCCCTTTGGCCCACCTGATCTCTACCGTCTCCTCTAACTTTTAGTGTTATGCCGATGACACTCCGCTCTCCTTCAGGCTCCCCTCAGCCTCCTCTCCTCTCTCGCCCATTCCTGATCGATCCTTGATTCAGGATTGGTGCATCTCAAATAATCTCTGCCTTAAGGCCAGTAAGACAGAGATCCTTCTCATTGGGGGCCCCTGCTCCCACTACTTTCCCTCTCTCCTTGGGCCCTCTTTATTCGCTTTCCTGTGAGCCAAAAAACCTTGGTCTCATCTTCGACTCCACTCTTTCTCTCCTCACATCTCGGACGTTGCCAAGAAGTCCCACCATCAGCTGCACCTCCTCAGAGGTACTCTACCTTTTCTCACCTTCCCCCAGAAGCTCACCGTCTCCAGAGCCCTGGTTCTCTCTAGACTGGACTACTACAATGGCCTCTTTCTCATTCTGCCTTCCACTACTCTCTGCCCTTTGAAACTAATCCAGAACAGGTCTTTGAAACTTATCCTTGGCCTCAAGCCCAGGGACCGTATCTCTTCAGCTCTGAGATCTCTCCACTGGCTCCCAGTGGCTGCAATAATCAAGTTCAAGACCCTTTGCATTGTCCACAAGGCATTCTAGGGATGGGGCCTGCACTACATGTGACATTCTCTTCAAAAATACCTTCCTTCTTGAGTCCTTAGATCAGCCATCTTCAACTCTCTAAGGGTCAGGCGGAGAGTAGAGGTAGATCTCTCTCCACTGCAAGTTCCTCCCTCTGGAGTGGTGACCCTGCCCCTCTCAAACTTGAGCTGGAGAACCTGAAGTTCCGGAAGAAGCTAAAAACATTCTTCTTCTCCTCTCCTTTCTCTCTCTCCCTCCCCTGCTGACCTACCTGTCTGCTGCACCGACTGGTTGCTTGGCAACCCTCAGAAGTCTCACTGGGTACTAGGCTCTTCTTGATCAGTCACCCATGCACTGCCTCCGGGCCTACCATGCATTTAGGACCGGTAACTAATCTCTACAGTCCCTTGCTTCCCTGCACTTACCCAGAGTCTGCAGTGCCCTGGCTGAACTTTCTCAGAGCAATGCTGCCCTGTTTCCCTTCCCTCTCCCTGGCACTTTCCCTCCCCCTTCCCCTTGCACTTCTAGTTCTCGCACTTACACGATCAGACAGGGTAGGCTGTGAAGAGTTGGGGAGCATGTGTGCACTTAGTTCCCGTTCATCTCAGGAAGTCCCCAAGGCTGTGGAGGTGTGCGAGAGGAAGAATTGGGGCAGGCTTGCCAGCCACAGCACAGGTGCGTAGCTGTGGGACAAGTGGGCCACAGCCACTGGAGTCCCCTTCGAGCAGGATTGTGTGAGGAAATGCCAC
The DNA here is from genome assembly GCF_040938575.1 of Ambystoma mexicanum. Lineage (NCBI taxonomy): Eukaryota > Metazoa > Chordata > Amphibia > Caudata > Ambystomatidae > Ambystoma > Ambystoma mexicanum. The sequence goes on from NC_090922.1 coordinate 264,088,096, forward strand.
CCACAGAGTAGCAGTGATGGAAGGAGGTGCCACTGGGATGAGCATAATTGGTGTCGCTCAGGCATGGAAGAAAGAGACTGATAGCCCAGCATCTTACCTTGGGATAGAGTGGGACTTTGGTGGAGCCGCAGCAAGGATTGAAAGTTTATTGAGGTTGGCCACCTCACAGCAGGGAACCTTGCAACAAAACAGAGCCTGCAGGCTGCAGCTGCCGGGAAGGGAATTGTTAATTGTACAAGTATAAGTATGTTATTAAGCAAATCTAGCCAGGGAGTCCTTGTTTCCAGGATAGTATATGCACCATCTTACCATTTATGGCGACAAAGGCAGTGGATACGTGGAAATAGTAAAGGGAAGGGGATGGCCAGTCAAGGATCTATGAACATTATATGGCAAGTTGTTATTGTTTAGTTTATGTTTGATCCTGGATGTGAGGAGGTAGGGCAGATGGTTCTTGCTCAACACCAGGTCGTTGGCAGGTTCGCAGCCTTACCCAGAGCACTCCCCAATCGCACATCCTTAAGGGCCAGGCAGTGAAGGGAATATAATTCCATGCTGACGCCTGCTAGGCAGATAAACAGGCTTGAGGTGAAGTGTTCACTAAAAGGTGAATCAGGAATTTTAGTACAGAGCAATAGTGAGAATGTTGGATGTGCTTTATTACCTTGTTTACAGACCCCCACATGGCAGCTTTATAGGAAGCCTAGTTGAGGGGTGGGTTGTGGAGCATGGTATCCCCTCTGATTTTTCTTCAAGCACAACAATGCAGGCTGATTCGAGGTGCCTAGTCCTTGCCCCATGTAAGCCAGTGATAGCGTGGCAATCGGGGTGCAGTAATAAATGCGTGTGCTGCTATTAATGCTGCCAATGTTCGAAAATGCTGTTGTCTACATTAATAGAAATCCCCTTTGGGGTCAAACTATTAGAATGGGTTTTGTGTGGTGTTAGGCAGAATTGCATGCAGTACCCTTTGGGACCACCACATACAATTAGGACTACAGGTGTAAGCAAAACCAACCTTTGGTATAAGTCTGTAATACACAGTTTTTGTTAGCGAGCTGAGCAGCCAGGCTTATCTCAAGAGGGAATGTGAGCAGCACAAGGATGTTCCACAGAGGTCTTACAATCACAGTGGTTCAAGTAGACAGGTACGCTCAAGGTTTCTTGGTAAAACACTTATTAATTTATTACACAATCATTTAGAAAACATTCAATAGAAGGAGGCAACTTAATATTATACCCAAACACACTTCAGTTCTGAACCAATAAGTTTCTGAGTAAATTAGGCTCCCCTGAAATAGGAGCAATATGGCATTTCAGTTACTTTAAATGGGAGTAAAAGGCACAAGTTAATAGAATAGATCACAAATACCTTATTAGGCAGTGCAAATAGTTTCAGTTCACTAGAGGACTCGATTCAGTTCAATAGGCCTAGGCCAAAGTCAATGGAATAGTGTCTTGGGTAGGAATGAGTAGTTCTTGTAGTAAACGGTAAAGTCTTTGCCAAAGTTCTCAGAAGTGGTTTGTACGAAAAAGAATCATATGTTGGGTCACAAACTGATTAGGCCTGCTAGTTGGGAAAGTTCCATGAGCTTTCACCGCGAGAGATACGTTCTCTCAATCGGGTTGGCACAATACCTTAATATGAAGAAAAGATGCAGCTGAAGACGTTGGTTCCTGGCAGTTCCTGCAGATCTCACTGTTCCTGAGCCTCAGTCGCCCCCGCGATAAGAGGGAGGACATTGAGTGTCTGCTGTACTGCACGGGATCGTCGGAAAACACTGACAAAATGGAGTTACTTCAGTTCGAGTAGCTGTAGTCAATCACACAAGCAGGTGTCCATCCCCCTGGTTAAACCTAACAAGCTCCGAGAATGGTATCCAGGTGGCTTATGAATTGATAGGTCCCAACAACTCAAAGGAAGAAGTCGTCCTTGAAGGGGCTTCTCTGTCGAGATGAACTTGGCCATTCGGACCTGCAGCAGTGCTTCACCGGGCAAATCAACGGTCCAGGAGTTGCAGCAGCCATCCTCTTCCAGCTCTTCTTCGGTTCTTTCGTTCCAGTGGTCGACTCTGCTTTCCAGTCCAAAAGACTCACCTTTTAAACAATTTTCTCCCTTTCATTCCAGCCTAGCTGTCACTCACCCAGCAACGTATCTGTCCTTGCCAGACAGTCAGCGAGCCAATCACGCACCTCCCTCACTTCCTGCTCACCCCAGACACTCAGGCGCGAGAGACAGTCTTCAGTCCTGAAGACCACCAAAGGTGTACAAACAAAGGAACCAAACCAGGTTTGGCGCGCAGAGACAAACTCCAGAAGGACCTTTCCAAAAAGAAACAGCAAAAAAAGAAGACCGTGACCTGTTTAAACAAAGGTGCCTAGGGCGCCATCTTGAAAAACATGGCTCCTGTGATTTTTAGCTACCGGTTATCACGGTCGGGAAAAATCATGGTAGTTTGTTGTAAAACCACTGCCACCAGCCATTTCGATAGGAAAAGGTAGCATTTGACTGCTACATGAGTATTAAGACACAGGGGATACTAGGTAACCCCTCCAACACTCTATTGTAAGATAGTGTGTGCTGGGTCTAGGAATTTGGAAGGACTAGTAAAGTCAATTTCACTTTACATTCTCTGGGGAACAGTAGTTCATCCCAGAGAAGGTATTTAAACCTTTTGGAAGTGTAAAAGACATCCTTGTGTCACTGCACTGAGGGTTCTGTGTGACACACATAAAAAAGATGATGCCTATGGAGTTGTCTAAAAGTCCATCACCAAAAGAAATAAACACAGAAAACAAACAGAATTAAAAGGTTCAAAGCCGCAAAGTTTAGCAAAAGAGCTGGAGGGCTCCAAGGTAGAGGGAATTAGCACATTTATGAGAATTCTCCCTAACACTCGCCCCCTCCCCCAGACTAAGGGACAGGAGGATCAAATTCTCACCACGATGGATCTCCTGTTGCAAGTCAGTTAAATTGTCATGCACTGCTGTTACAGGTGGGTTTTCGACAAGATCAATGTTCACCTCTCCTTCCTCCTCACCTGAATCCTCTGAGGGGACCTTTCGCCGGTTGAGATTCTTCTTTGATTTCTTCTTTGAGAAGAGAAAGGGTCGTCCTCGGTAAGAAGCCACCCTGATTCCCTGTTAAACAGGGAAGCAGTGGACACCCTTCCCGCGGAGACCAAATGGAGAGGAAAAAAGCAGCCGCTTAAAAAAAAACTCTCAGTAGTGGCAGTGGTAGCAGACTTCCGGGTGGTTCTACTAGTCCAGAACTGGATGGAAGGAGATCCGTAGAGCACAGTGGAGGTTACCAAGGTAGTAGCAGAGATGAAAGGTCCTGGGCTTGAGGCTGAAGGGTGGAGGCTATACTGGAGCCGACACCCGGGATGGAGACGGGCGCGGATAAGGAGCGGAGTCCAGCAATCAGGCCAGGTAAATGCAGAGCACGAAGGGAGGTAGGAGACAGACTGCCGGTGCGTAAAGGAAGAGCACAGAGCGGGAAGGAAAGGAGAGCGAAACAGCGAGGGGAAAAGCGAGAAAAGGAAAGCGGAAGAGGCAAAGAAAGGACGCGAGTGGCGAGGTGCTCGGGTAGCAGGAGAGGGAGCAGGCAGCGAGGCAAGGCAGGCAGAGAAAGCACAAGGAGAAAATACACGGGAGCACAGCAACAAAGTGAAAGTGACCAAGTTGCAACGCGCCAAACCCAGAGATGGGTGGGGCTAAATACTTTACCGGCGCTAAGGAGCAAAAAGACTAGACCGTTGGACCAGGAAGTGAGAAACAAACCTGGAACAATCTAATGGCGCCGCCAATGCCAAGCGTTCCATAGCCGCCAGCAGCCACCGGGAGACGGCGGCGTGACATAAATGGCCTGCTGAGTATACCAGCAACCTTTTGTAACCCTTGCTATGACAATTTTTATCAGGTGTTTTCATTTTCAAGCTATATGACCTACAAACCTTGTTTAGTACATCTTCTTATTTGAGGTAGGGGATCTGATCTAACAGTCCTTCAAAAGTTATAACAACCTCTGAACCTACTATAGGCATTTTCAAGGGGTCCTTAGAAAGGAATCCATTAGGCCGAGAGGGGCCTCCATGGTTCCTCACCACCTCTCTCACAAGAGCAGGGTGGGTCTCAGGTATATTGGTTGGAGGGGCTGTGGTCAAGCAAGGTACATGCTTTGACTTCCTCTGAGATCTGGCCTTACCTGTTTTAGAAGTTTCCCTCCTAACACTAGGATTTACACTGGAGTCTTCAGTAGAAGTTCCAACAGTCTTAAGGTTTTTAGCCTTAAACCTATTTTTCCTGGTTTTCCACCAGCTTTGAGAATGACCAGTTCTGACAGGCCTAGAGAGGGTTCAGATTTGTCTATCCATCTCTTCCTCAGAAGCGGGGGGGGGGGGTGTCAGAGACTTTAAAACTGGATGGGCAATGATGGAGCTTGGTTGGGGCTCCCATTTCCCTACTATTCTAGCCTCAGATTTGCCTTGGTTAGAGGTCAACTTACTAACACCAGGGCTTACAGTGGGGGTCTATGTACAGGTTCCCACAGGCTCGGAGTGGTCTCTTAAGGTTGCCTCTCTAGCCAATTTGGTTTGTTTCTGTTTCCTCTCACTGGATGCCTGGGGGTACTGGGCACTACGACTAGGGTTTTTAAGTCATTTCCCAACAGGACTCTCCCAGGCACCTCACTCTGAATACTGACATGAATCCTCGCTGTCATATTGTTACACTGAATGAGGGCTGGTAGAATTGGAACCAATTGGACAGGGCCTCCAGCAAATTTAGTGGGACCTTTGGGTGCCTTAGCAGCATCCTCAGGCTTGAAAAAGCTTTCATCCACAACTGTTCTGCTGGTCCCCGTGTCTCTCATGGCACGGGTGTCCTGGCCATATACAAGAACACTGTCCATACAATACCCTTTGGAGTTCTCTGGAATTGAGTTATGCACCTCCATATTCTGTTTCTTACCCAGACCCTGGGGCTCTAAGGATACATTGGCTTGAACACCAAGGGTTCTTCAGCCAATAGGTGAAAGTGGGCACTAGCCATTTGTACTTCTCCCTCAGGGATAAAGGCAAAGGAGGCAGTGCTGACACCTGCAGAATTACCCTGGCATCTGGGATCTTCTTTCACATGGTCTACAGACCCACAGGCATTGCATTTACCAAATGCTCTCTGGAATGGGGGTTTCTGCTGACCTCCCTCTGGTTGGACACCAGAGGATTCACTAGACCTAGCAGGTTTCCCATGGTATCTACCCTTGTGTGGTTTGGGGGCCTCTTTTGGTTGGCTGGAATAAGAATTATCTCTATTTTAATCTTTGTGCTGCTTCCCCTCGTCCTTTTTAGGAGTAGCCTCAGAATCCTTATAAGTGGCCCTGTTGGCTACCCATGAGTCAGCTTCTGTTGCAAACTTTTTGGGATCAAGTTCCTTAGAGTCAGCCAAGTGCTGTCTCAGCTCAGGAGGGCAGGCATCAAAAAAAGTTTCCAATAAAACCAGATGTCTCATTCCTTCAAAAGTGTTAACTCTGTAACCCTTTACCCAACCATCTATGTTTTTCAAACATCCACACACGCAGGTAGCCCAAGGGGTACCATCATGCTTTTTGAGGGTCCTAAACCTCTTATGGTACTGGGAAGGAGTTTTCCCAAATCTAGCTATCAAAGCTAGCCTCACATTTTCATACACCAACCTTTCAAGTTCCCCCACCTCCATTACAGCATCAGTTGTAACCCGGGGGAGCCTAGACAAAAGCCAAGGAATCAACTGATTCCCTGTGAAACCCTGAATCCCATAGTTATATTGAAAAGCAGCCAACCAATCCAAAATATCAAGTCTCACCTCATACATACTCACAGCTTGTTTAGGCATGTGAGGTCTCTTAGGACTGGAAGACCTAGAAGACTCTGGGATAGAACCATTTTCAAGAGACAATGGGTCTCATTACGAGTCTGGCGGTAACCGTGTTGGAAAAACAAGCAGGCTACCTACCGCCAGACCCGTATTACCATTCCGCCTCTGTGATTCCCGGAATCACCAGGATGTTACAACCCCGGTGACCCAGGAATTCCGGAGGCGGAATTCTGTAAGTTCCCATTCTCATGGAGTCCCATAGGACCCCATAGGACTCCATGGGGATGGGGAAAATGCAAACACTGGTTCCATCTATGATGGAGCCGGTGTTTCCATTTGCGCCTGCTGGCGGGTGGCGTTACTCCCGCCAGGTTAGACCTGGTGGGAGTGGCACCTCCCGCCTGCAGGACTCTGAATCAGCCGGTCTGGAAAGAACAGTGGCAGCGTTTTTACCGCCACCGTTCTTTCCAGACCGGCAGGGTTGTAATGAGGCCCAATTTCTTCATTTCAAGAGCATGATGCATTTCCATTTCTCTGAGTCTGATTTCTTGATGTTTACTTTCAGTTTGGATTTGGATTCTTTTGAACCCTAACTCAAGTCTCTTTTTTTTCAAGAGAGACAAATTCTGGACTCAGTACTGGACCTGGTGGGGTCCCTGAAGCTATAGGCTGAGGGCCTAAAGCAGGTAGAGGTGCAGTGGTGCTCACATCCTGAGACTCCTCTGACTCTTCTAGCTCCCCAATAACATTAGAGTTAGACTCTGAATCATTATCATCCTCATTAACACTATACAGATTTGCTGATGGGGTAGGGGTTATAGCTCTACCTCCCAGTCTTTGATGATTCAACCATTACTCAATCAGTTCATTTTTCTTGCCTTTAACAGAGAGAGACCTGACCATACACATATCTTTCAGTTGATCTACTGTTAGAATGATAAGGGCTTCCTGTTTGAAGTTATGCATATTTGGCATTATAAAACAGTTGCTTTTCTAGTGGTGCTTAGCCTTGTGAACGTTATTTGAACAAAAGTAAGAACAGCACTCTCAATGTAACAACTATACTTTATCCTCACCTCTTGCCACCAGTGTTAGGCAGAATTGCATGCAGTACCCTATGGGACCACCACATACAATTAGGACTACAGGTGTAAGCAAAACCAACCTTTGGTATAGGTCTGTACTGCACAGGTTTTGGTAGTGTGCTGAGCAGTCAGGCTTATCTCAAGAGGGAATGTGAGCAGTACAAGGATGTTACACGGAGGTCTTACAATCACAGTGGTTCAAGTAGACACTTACACTCAAGGTTTCTTGGTAAAACACTTATTATTTTATTACACAATCATGTAGAAAACATTCACTAGAAGGAGGCAACTTAATATTATACACAAACACACTTCAGTACTGAACCAATACGTTTCTGAGTAAATTAGTCTCCCCTGAAATAGGAGCAAAATGGCATTTCAGTTACTTTAAATGGGAGTAAACGGCACAAGTTAATAGAATATATCACAAATACTTCCTTAGGCAGAGCAAATAGTTACAGTTCACTAGAGGACTCGATACAGTTCAATAGGCCTAGGCCAAAGTCAATCGACTAGTGTCTTGGGTATGAAAGAGCAGTTCTTGTAGTAAACGGTAAAGTCTTTGCCAAAGTTCTCAGAAGTAATTTGTACAAAAAAGAATCATATGTTGGGTCACAAGCTGATTAGGCCTGCAAGTTGGGAAAGTTGCACGAACTTTCACCGCAAGAGAAACGTTCTCTAAATCGGGTTGGCACAGTACCTTAATATGAAGAAAAGATGCAGCTGAAGATGTTGGTTCCTGGCAGTTCCTGCAGATCTCACTGTTCCTGAGCCTCAGTTATGGGGACAAGAGGGAGGATTTCGGGGGACTCCTGCACTGCACGGGATCGGCCAAAAACACTGACAAAATGGAGTTACTTCAGTTTGAGTAGCTGTAGTCAAGCACACAAGCTGGTGTTCTTCCGCCTGGTTAAACCTAACCAGCTCTGAGAATGGTATCCAGGTGGCTTACGAGTTGATTGGTCCCATCAACTCAAAGGAAGAAGTCGTCCTTGAAGGGGCTTCTCTATCGAGATGAACTTGGCAATTCAGACATGCAGCAGGGCTTCATCGGACAAACCAACGGTCCAGGAGTTGCAGCAGCCGTCCTGTTCCAGCTCTTCTTCGGTTCTTTTGTTCCAGTGTTCTACTCTGCTTTCCAGTCCAAGAGACTTGCCTTTTAAACAGTTTTCTCCCTTTTATTCCTGTCTAGTTGTCACTCACCCAGCAGGGTGGCTGTCCTTGCCGGACAGTCAGCCAGCCAATCACGCCAGAATGCATTTGGGTCTGCTAGGAGACTAAGTCCCGGGAGTTTCGGGCACCTCCCTCACTTCCTGCACAGCCCAGACACTCAGGCACCATAGGCGGTCTTCAGTCCTGAAGCCTGCCAAAGGCGTACAAACAAAGAGACCAAACCAGGTTTGGCCCACAGAGACAAACTCCAGAAGGACCTTTCCAAAAAGAAACGGCGAAAAAAGAAGACCAGGACCTATTTAAACAAAGGGGCTTAAGGCGCCATCTTGAAAAACATGGCTCCCACGATTTTTAGATACCGGTTTTCTCGGTAGGGAAAAATCATGGTACTTCGTTGTAAAACCACTGCCACCAGCCATTTCGATAGGAAAGGGTAGCATTTGACTGCTACATGAGTATTTAGACTATTACACAAAAATAGGGTAGCCCCTTGGTGTCAGTGTGGATTTGGGGCAGTACATAATGTTGAACAGGAAAGAAAAAGGGGAATCCACACTGTAATCAGTATAATTTACTGTCCTTATTCATTATGATTCATCAAGAAATATTCTGTGCTCAAGAAAAGAGTCACAAATAAGCAGGGGTCAAGCCCTAAAAATTAAAGTGGCGGGACTCATCAACAAATGAATGGGATGTGACGTAGCCAGAAATGATCATATCAAGTTAAAATATGCATTTCATTAAATTGGGTTTGCATAACTGCTCAAATTGCACAGGACAAATGGCATTTGCATTTCATAAAAAACCAAGAGAGGCTATTTACTTCTAATATTGTTTTTGAAAACGTTAAAAGGTGTGCATGTTTTAAACTTCAAGAACCAATACAAATGTTTTCCCTGGCACTTGCAGTACCGAAATATGACATTTCACCTTTATTTGTTTGTTATTCTGCATCAGGTTACATAGTGCAGTGGTGAAGCGTCTGGTCTATAAACCCAATTACTGCAGTTCGATCCCCGAGGTTGGCTTAAATTCAATGAGCACATTCAATGTTTCTCATTTTAGCTTGGGGGGACTGAGTCCACCGTCTGAATAAAGTGTGGGACTCCATCCCCCCGCATCTACCCGCGACTTGAGCCCTGCAAATAAGAAATACCAAAAGATATGTCTGAAATTTCTCTGAGCATTTAATTGTGATACAATAGATATTCAAAAATAAAACAGCAAGTTGCAATAACAATTTTTTGAAAAGCAACAAACAATCTATATCAGTGGGTTGTCACAATTACATACATATATAACACTAAACACAAAGTGAACAAGAAAAAGAAAACTTTAAGATTCTTGGAAAATAAAAACAAATGAAAGAGTACATAGAATTCAGTGAAAAAATAACATATCAATAATGTTACTCTGAACTCATGTTTCTAACCTGGCAGATTAGAAACACGATCATGTATTGATGTATGATGTATTGATCATGCAACAGAACAGAAAACTAAGTGGGAATATGTATTCTGCTACTGTTTAAAGTAAATGATCAGGTTTACTTCAGAGTAACATTATTGATATGTTATTTTTTCACTGAATTCTATGTACTCGTTTGTTTGTTTTTGTTTTTGTTTTCCAAGAATCTTACATTTTTCTTTTTCTTCTTCACTTTGTGTTCTGTGGTATAAATATATGTAATTGTGACAACCCACCGATATAGATTGTTTGCTGCCTTTTGCAACTTGCTGTTTTATTTTTGAATATCTATTGTATCACAATTAAATGCTCAGAGAAATTTCAGACATATCTTTTGGTATTTCTTATTTGTGACTCTTTTCTTGAGCACAGAATATTTCTTGATGAATCATAATGAATAAGGACACATGCGTATTTAGACACATGGGATACTAGGTAACCCCTCCAGCACTCTATTGTAAAATAGTGGGAAGTCTTTGGAAGTCTAAAAGACATCCTTGTGTCACTGCACTGAGGGTGCTGTGTGACACACATAAAAAAGATGATGCGTATGGAGTTGTCTAAAACTCCATAACCAAAAGAAATAAACACAGAAAACAAACAGAATTAAAAAGTTCAAAGCCCCCAAGTTTAGCAAAAGAGCTGGAGGGCTCTAAGGTAAAGAGAATTAGCACATTTATGAGAATTCTCCCTAACATGTGGTCATTCTGAGGAAACCTATAATTGTAGCCCACATCCTGTTCATGACTTCTTGCAGGTTGCGTAATAGCATACTCTACTCTTCACTGTTGGTCTAGGGATGTGATGACATGGCTCCTTCCTGGGCTAGTGAAAAGGCCAACCAGCGGGCCAGGGAAAAACCACCTGGGCTAACACCCAGAAGAGAACCCTCAGGGACTGAGAACACAACTCGGTAGCAAATAAACTGTCTTTCAAGACCCATACAAGAGGCTACAGAGCCATGACTGAGAGAAAATAGTGGGCAGTTTTTTCCAAGACAGTCACCCCTGCACGGAACCGTTGGGCGGGAGCCTTCATCATTTTCAAGGTGCTTATCGTTCCCTTTCAGGGTGAGTCAGATCTTACCTCTTCCTGGTATCTCATAAACATTTTCTTAGAAAGTTGAAAAAATCCAATCAGACATTAACAAGACAAAGAGTGCCTTGCAAATACCACAAACGTCTTCCTCAAGCAACACACCAATGCTGAATACATTCAAACCTACTATCCACTCTGCCATCACATACATAGGGAGTGACATGAAGTCTTGTGGTGAACAAGGCTTCCCCTGTGCCACCTCCCTTGTCAAAGATCATGTAACCCTTAAGGCTGCTCCAGTATCCATTACCTGTACTGCCTAACCACTTGCAGGCTGCTATTGTACATGTATATGTATAATTGGTTATTTATAACGTGCTTAATACCCAGAGGTCATTACTTGTCTTAAAAACCCCTGCTTAGACAATCACAATCCAAACAACTACTGCCCTATTTCAAATATTCTGTTCCTGGACAGAATCCTACGACAAATCGCAACTAAACAACAAACTGAAGCGATGACCTCTTCCACAACAACCAGCAAGGGTTCAAGTCCAGCAGGAGCACAGTACAGCCCTCATTTTCATGAGGGAAGAGAAACTAAACTCCTTGGTCTCGTCTTTGTCCTCTATACTCATCCAGACAGATATCACACGATTAAATTGGCCAGCAAAGAAATGGTCAACTGGGCTCCAGGCAAAGTCCTGAGTCAAAGGTAACTAACTCTATGTAGACTTAGGTGAGGAACAGATGGGGCAGACGTATGCCCAAGCAAGGAGCGGAGGTGAAAGGCGGGCGAGAGCAGCTGCCAGCTTGCTTGGAATGTGGGCTCTTACTGGTAGGTATAGCCCTGGTTCCAAGTAATCTAAGTGAATGAGGTTCCTGTCCATGTTGCTAACATCTGTTCACTAGCTGTGAACAGCTCAATAGCTTAGCAGGTAACTTGAATGTGGACCAAGGATTTCGTGCATGGTGGTTGAGATGGTGTCCTTATGGGTTTGGCATGCCTAATCGTCTGGAGGCCCAAACTGCCCACGCATCCCTCATTTAATAAGAGTACATTTAACAGGCCATGACGATCAGCATCATGCAGCCCTGACACTATTCAATCTGTCACTATTGGAGTTTGTGCGCGATGGGTGTTGGCACCACGGTGCCATTACGGAGCCAATGCCTACGAAAGTAAACAAATAAGTGTGACATTGTGTAAGGATATGTGCCACAGATGGAGGCTTTAAGCGGTTAACCGAGATGCCCCCTTCCACATATGCTTTGGTGTGGTGATTAATCATGCAAATGTATGCTGTCTATTTTTAGCCCATTTACAAGTGACACAAAATGTGGACAGACCATGCATGTTGTCTACCTAAATCACCTTACCTCTGTGTATATGTGTGATGTTCTGACCATTTTTACCATGACCGCAGTGCAGGAATTGGGGACTAGTTCTTGGTCTGTGTTGTGCATGCATGCTACAGATTGTCATACTACGATGCACGCAACACATGATAAACATGTGCCGTGACTTTTCTGGGGGATATTGTTTCTCCTATGTGTTTTCGTCACTCGGATTGGCTCTTGAGGAGGTGTATAGCTGGCTTAGTGCATAGAATGTGTGAATGTGGACTGAATTGTGTCTGCCCTTCTGTGGTATCGTAGCATGGCTGTCACGCTATCCCCTCATTCTGTCCCTATTTCACAAGCATCTAGGTCAGACAATACTCACACTCTATCTAGGACAGGCAACACTCACAATGCACCAGTTACCCCAGCCAGGTTTCCATTTCCTGTCACTCACAGTGGACGGGTGTCACGTGAGCGGGTTTACCCCAAGGGCCACATATGCAGACTCAAAGGTTCCCCGTTCCTTCACTGGCGTCTGCCATGGCATCTGCAGGAGGGAGCTCGCAGGCGCCGGCTACAGGATGCTGCGCACAGAAAGTCATTTCCGCGATCATGGAAACCATTGAGATCTAAACAGCGCTCACGTGTCACGTTTGCGGGTCACGTGACACGTTCGTACATCTCACTCGCGGATCAGGTGACGCGGAAGCATCCACTACTTAAGCACTGAACTTCCGCACGTCCGTGCTTCACAGCTGTTCTTTGGAGGACTCTGTACGGCGTTTGGGTACTTTGTGTTTCACGGCTCTTGACTCTTGGACTGTTTTCGGATTTGCTTTGCTCACATCTTTTGGCTCTGTTTGCTGGATCATTTTGAACTCGGAACGCCTTTTGGACTGTCTTGGATTACCCTAAATTGGACTTGGCATGTTCCTCTTCACTGCATTACGTTATCAAGTACTTTGGATTTTGGTCCTTTCGTTTCATCAAGTTAGAGGAGGGCAAGGTGGGTTTTAACCCAGCCTACAGTTCTTCTCCCTATTGTCATCGGGGAAACCAGCTCACGTGCCCCTCCACGGAATTATCAACCATCATAGGGTTCTGGGTTTCGTCATACATCAGCTTAGGTAAGCCCTGCTCTTTATTCTGATTGTTTGCTTGTATTGTACTCATTTGATTGCTAATAAAGGTTTTCCTTTACAGCTGCATTGGGTTTCAATATTCCGTGGTTCCGGGCTTTAAGAACTACCCACCTGTGGCCTCAATGATCGCATAGGGAGTAATCTTGTATTCTCTCTCTGTGGTACTTGGGGACGGAGGTTTCATACTCTTCACGACAATCAAGCAACCTGACAGACTGTGAAGCCATTCTTTGTTGTCCAGAGTATGCAGGGTGCCACGGACGACCCCATGGCAGCTATGGTTCAAGCGATCACAGTACTAAGAGCAGACATGGCTGCAGCCACCACAGCCCTTGACCAGCGCTTAGATGCTATTCAGAGTACCCGCAACCCTTTACCTGTAGATGCAGTGTTCAGGGACGCGGCACCACCCGCCCCAGTTCCCCAGGCCCCAGGCCCAGCCACTCCTGCTCCCGTGATTCTACCCACTCCTTTCCCATTGGCTGCACCTGAAAGATTCCAGGGGGATCCCACCAAGTACCGCACATTTATAAATCAGTGCAAGTTACACTTTCTGTGTCGACCTACCTCCTTCCCCGATCCTACTTCTAAGGCTGCCTTTCTGTTATCACATTTATCTGGTACAGCCGCTGCCTGGGCCAACCCACTTCTTGAGAACAATAACCCGGCATTATACGACTTTGACCTCCTGGTGACAGAAATGTCACGTGTCTTTGACACCCGCCACAAAGCCCAATCCAGGGATCTAGAACTGTTAGAATTACATCAAGGCAGGGGAACACTCATTGAATATATCACAAAATTCAACCAACTGTCAGCCGAGACTTCATGGCCCGAGAACAAGAGGGCCGTGGTATTCTACAAGGGTCTGAACAACACTATGAAAGATGCATTATCAGTAGTCCCTTCCTTGCCCACAGCGTTCCCCGATGTACTGGATCTGGCTCTCCAGGTCGATGCCAGATGCTCAGAACGGAAAGCTGAAGCTGGGTTTTCTGGTTCTATCCCTTCTGCAGGATCCTCTCATTCCCAGTCTGCTTCAGAACCTATGCAAGTGGGAGGCCTACGTAGTCCTTTAACTTCCACGGAAAGGGAACACAGGAGGGTGGACAATGCTTGCTATTATTGTGGGTTGATTGGTCATTTTGTGAAAGAATGTCCACGTCGCCCAAAGGCTAAAGCTCAGGGTTTTCGGGCAGCTCGACCATAGATCCGGGGGTGGGTTCGAGCGCTATATGTCACTCCCCGGACCAGGTACCTGCGTTTGACACCATCAGACCCGTGATGGTACATGCATTGTTACAACCCAGTACTGAGGTCTCACATTCAGTAACTGTCATCATCGACTCTGGTGCCACTGGTAATTACATAGATATCAATATGGCCCACACACTCAATCTCCCCCTTATCACCAAGACCCGACCAGAACCAGTGCAAACCATAGACGGGAGTTTGTTAGTTTCTGGCCCAGTTAAACAGCAGACAGCACCTCTCACTTTGGTCATACAAACATCCCACAAAGAAACCATTAGTTTTGACCTGATATCCATGCCCCAATACGGCCTTATTTTAGGCATTCCTTGGTTGCGTCTGCATAACCCTTTGATCAATTGGAAGACAGGTTCTGTGTTTTTTGAGTCAGAAGTTTGCCAGGAGTTTTGCCTTACTACACCTCTTACTGAGAGCACTCCAGCCCAACTTCTCAGTACTGTTTCACAACTCTCCTTGGAACTTTCTTCCGTCCCCTTGGCAAACACGCACATTGTTGGTCCTGTAGCAGATACAATTCCGGAGCCCTACCGGGACTACCTGGACGTCTTTGATAAGGGATCATCGGAAATCCTTCCACCTCATAGGTTGTACGATTGCCCTATTGAATTGCTACCAGGTTCTGTAGACCCGAAGGGTCATATTTATTCGCTATCTCCCACTGAGGAACAAACCTTGAAAGCTTACATTCAAGAATCCCTACGTAAGGGTCACATACGTCCAACTTCGTCTCCAGTGGCCAGCCCCATCTTCTTTGTTCCAAAGAAGGAGGGAGACCTTCGCCCATGTGTTGACTACCAACGCCTAAATGCCATCACCAAAAAGGATAGGTATCCTATACCTCTCATCACGCCCCTATTAGATCGCCTCACGCATGCTTCAGTATACACTAAGTTGGATCTCAGGGGTGCGTATAATCTAATACGTGTGAGAAAGGGTGATGAGTGGAAAACGGCCTTTTGGACTCGTTACGGGTTATACGAATATTTGGTCATCCCCTTCGGCCTTTGAAATGCGCCTGCTACATTCCAGCGCTTCATGAATGAAATATTTAGCAATATTCTTGATGTATTCATGGTGGTCTAATCGGATGACATTCTCATTTTTTCACGTTCTCAAGAGGAACACATCCGACACGTAAGGGAGGTACTAAAACATTTACGCATGTTCTCCCTTTTTGCAAAACCCAAAAAATGTCAATTCCACACCAACAACATAGAGTTTTTAGGGTTCCACATCACTCCTGATGGTCTCACTATGAACCATGCCAAAGTCAAGGCAGTATTGGAGTGGCCGGTTCCCACCAACCTTAAAGCATTGCAGTCTTTTTTGGGTTTTGCAAACTATTATAGAAGATTGATTTCTGGATTTTCCTCCATAGCAGCACCTCTTACTCTTTTGACCAGTCCTCTTGTCCCATTCAATTGGTCCAATGATCAACAGCTTGCATTTGATACCCTAAAAGCTGCGTTTACCACTGCTCCTGTCCTCCAACACCCTGACAGTGATCTCCCTTTCATAGTCGAGGCGGACGCGTCCTCATTCACCTTAGGGGCAATTCTATCTCAAGAGTGTGCCACTACTGGATGCTTGCATCCATCCAGTCGCCTTTCATTCCCGGAAGTTTACACCCACATAGTGTCACTATACAGTGACTGAAAAATAACTTCTGGCTGTTAAAGAAGCTTTCCAAGCCTGGCGTCACCATCTCCTGGGTGCAAAACATCGGGTGACGGTCTTCTCGGACCCTCAGAATCTTCGCGATCTAGCATCTCTAAAATGCTCAAATAGCAGACATGTCAGGTGGCATCTGTTTTTTGTCGCTGACGATTTCCAGATCATGCATCGTCCTGGTACCGTTCATGGAAAGGCTGATGCTTTGTCTCGCTCTCCTGGGGGGGTTTCATTGCCAGTCTATCCCGAGACCTTGCTAGATAAGAAACATGTGATATGTCTTTGTACCCCTTCTCTGACTCTGCTGGATATGGTTCGCAAGTGGGTTTCCACTCACCCGTCCTTACTTCCAGATTGGGATTTGGTATTACAGGACGGTCTGCCTTTCTTTCAGAACAAGTTGTTTCTACCTACCATTGATGTTCGCAATCTGGCTCTTGAATGGTCCCATGATCTCCCTGTTCATGCACATCCTGGTCAGCGAAGAATACTCTCGCTTCTACAGCGTTGGCGTTGGTGGCCTTCCATGAGAAGGGATGTAGAATGCTATGTTAACACTTGCTCTGTTTGTGCCCATTCCAAACATAGGAAAGGACTTCCGTTGGGTCTCCTGCAGCCTCTACCCATACCCCCGAGGCCCTGGCATACCTTGACGGTGGATTTCGTGACAGACCTTCCCAAGGTTCAGGGTTTTGATTCCATCTGGGTTGTGGTAGACTCGTTCACCAAAATGGCACGGTTTATTACATGTTTGGGCATTCCCTCTGCTCCTGTTCTGGCGGGATTGTTTTTTAAGTCCATCGTATGCCTTTTCGGTTTACCATCAGTGTTGGTGTCCGACAGGGGTCCTCAATTCACTTCTCGTTTCTGGCGTGCCTTGACTAGATTAGTGGGGATCGATTCACGTTACTCTTCGGCCTACCATCCTGAGACGGATGGACAGACCGAGAGGGTTAATCAAACCATGGAGCAGTACCTGCGTTGTCTGACTCTCCAGCATCAACAGTCCCGGTTTCGCATCTTGCATATGGCCGAATTCGCCTATAACAACACGGTGCACTCCTCCACTGGTTTCTCTCCCTTCTATGTCTTGTATGGTCAGCACCCTAAAATCCTGACCATCCTGGATTTCTCGCTTTCTGGTAGTCTGGCTGCCTCTTCTTGCATCAGAGACATCTCGGCTGTCCACGCGCAGACCTTGCTGCACCTCGAAGAAGCCCAGGATTCCATGAAGGCTGCCGCGGACCGTAAGTGTTCTGTGGCCCCTTTGTTTGCTGTGGGGGATAGAGTTTAGCTTTCTTCTCGCCATCTACATCTGCAGGGTTGCCGCAAGTTGTTGCCTCGTTTCGTTGGTCCTTTTGTGGTCTCTCGGGTGATCAACTCCGTGGCCTATCGCCTTCGAGTCCCGGTTTTGTGGCGGCTTCACCCTGTCTTTCATGTCTCTCTTCTCAAACCTTGCCCTGGTCCTACCCGTCTTCGTTCCCCTGGGGCCCCGATTTCCCCTTCCTCCCCGGATGTCTTTGAAGTTTCTGCTATTCTGGGTTCTCGTTTCTTCAAAGGGGGCTTACAGTACCTAGTGGATTGGAAGGGTTATGGCCCGGAGGAGCGCTCATGGATTCCCGCGGGTGATGTTCATGCCCCTCGTTTGGTTTCCCTTTTCCATAGGGACAATCCGTTGTGCCCACGGGGTCGTGGGCCTTTGGGGGGGGGCTCTGTCACGCTATCCCCTCATTCTCTTCCTATTTCACAAGCATCTAGGTCAGACAATACTCACACTCTATCTAGGACAGGCAACACTCACAATGCACCAGTTACCCCAGCCAGGTTTCCATTTCCTGTCACTCACAGTGGACGGGTGTCACGTGAGCGGGTTTACCCCAAGGGCCACATATGCAGACTCAAGGGTTCCCCGTTCCTTCACTGGCATCTGCCATGGCGTCTGCAGGAGGGAGCTCGCAGGTGCCGGCTACTGGATGCTGCGCGCAGAAAGTCATTTCTGCGATCATGGAAACCATTGAGATCTAAACAACGCTCACGTGTCACGTTTGCGGGTCACGTGACGCGTTCGTCCGTCTCACTCGCGGATCAGGTGACGCGGAAGCATCCACTACTTAAGCGCTGAACTTCCGCACGTCCGCGCTTCACAGCTGTTCTTTGGAGGACTCTGTACGGCGTTTGAGGGTACTTTGTGTTTCACGGCTATTGACTCTTGGACTGTTTTCGGATTTGCTTTGCTCACGTCTTTTGGCTCTGTTTGCTGGATCATTTTGAACTCGGAACGCCTTTTGGACTGCCTTGGATTACCCTAAATTGGACTTGGCATTTTCCTCTTCACTTCATTACGTTATCAAGTACTTTGGATTTTGGTCCTTTCGTGTCATCAAGTTCCAGGAGGGCAAGTTGGGTTTTAACCCAGCCTACAGTTCTTCTCCCTATTGTCATCGGGGAAACCAGCTCACGTGCCCCTCCACGGAATTATCACCCCTCATAGGGTTCTGGGTTTCGTCACCCATCAGCTTAGGTAAGCCCTGCTCTTTATTCTGATTGTTTGCTTGTACTGTACTCATTTGATTGCTGATAAAGGTTTTCCTTTACAGCTGCCTTGGGTTTCAACATTCCGTGGTTCCGGGCTTCAAGAACTACCCACCTGTGGCCTCAATGATCACATAGGGAGTAATCTAGTATTCTCTCTCTGTGGTACTTGGGGACGGAGGTTTCATACTCTTCATGATAATCAAGCAACCTGACAATGGCAGTGTGGTTTGCTGACGTTAGACTCATGTCTATAGCAGATATCCAGAATCACCTGCATGAAATCACAACAGTCCGTTTTGGTGGTGCATGTGTGTTGCTTGGTTGCCATGGGCCAGCAAAACAATGACAGATATGGCAGGATATATATTAGCAATGGACGCTGCTTAGTGATCTACACAGAGATCCGCTACACATCCAAAGGAACGCGTCCACCAGGAGATCAAGGAATGTAGTATAAGGGGAGCAAAACCAAGCATACTTAGGACCTCCTCCTCAAACACAGCGATGATCCGATAGGTGACCTGTAAATAGGAGGTGTCCCCCTCCACTATCCTACTCCCTATTATTGTCCTAAGGTACGATCTCCTGCCTCTCAATTGTAATTAAGAGGATAGCGTTCGGTCCGGCATAGACGTAGCCCAAATAGTGCACCCACCACGGTCAGGCCCATCTCCCTGTGTGACATTGCAGCAATGCGCGTCATGTGGAGTAAGCCACACACATTTGATATGGATGAACCCTACTCCCTGGGATCCCTGTATACTGCCTCCAGGTAGCACTTCACACAGGGGTGAGAGTACCTGGCCTCAAAGGCTCCTTTAACTGCATGATTACGTGCATAAGAGAACTAATTAGGCCACTCAGGGCTAGCAACTATGACATCAGGTGTCCCATTCAAGAAACGTTTCACCCGTCCAGTGGTATTCTGCACAGGGGCAAGAATTGCCTTGGTGTAAAAAATGATTAAAAAAACAAGCAGGTCATTTTCTATGTAAGACAGTCAAGGCACAAGTGGTTTACACCTTGCTCTTATGCTTGCCTCCGGGAGATGTTAAAGGGGGTTTGCAGGCAGAGTGGGAGACAGGAGGAGAAATGCAATTCCTCATTCTCGTTCCCACCCCGTCTGCTACAGCACTTTGCTTAACACCTGCATGGGATTTTCATGTGGGCTTAAACCGGATGGATTCCTATGGAATCAGTCTTCATTTAGGACCTTCTGAAAGCAAACTGAGTCCTTAGGGAACCATCCAACAAGCTCAGGCTAAAGGTCCTGATAGTGAGGTATTAATGCAAGGCGGAAGCCGTTCACACCCCAATTTTACACTTCAGGACATTTTCATTTTATTTGAAGGCAACGAGGCACGTACCAGAAATAGCACGTATGCTGGGCGTTCATCCTCTGCGTTCAGATGGTACATTTGTCTGCATGAGTTTTGTATGCAGATGTTAAATCAATGGATTCCATCGGCAGAGCATCATTTGCAGGCAGGATTAAAAATGTTTACAAAACAAATGACGCGGATTGGAAAAAGTGGCAGAAATCAGTTTCCAACACTTTTATCGATCCGCCGCATTTTGGTGCCTTTGGGCCTCATACCGAGTTGGGCGGTATCCCGGCTGTAATACCGCCCAACTATAATTGCATTAGCGCCAACCGGTCCGGCGCTATTAGTGCCGGATCATGGGTTAGATGTTAACTCTAAATACCCATTCCCCATTGGACCAAAGAGTTTTTTTCAGCGCAAATACTACACACTAACACAGCCAGCAGTAATTGCACCGAAAACCGGGTGCTAAATGGAATTTTCACCTCCAAAAAATAGCTGGAGGTAAAACAGCCCATTTAGCGCCCAACTCGTGATAGCGCCAGCCCTTAAAAGCAGCGCCAATACAGTTACAGATAATAAGCAGTGCTCTGTTGCCTGAGGGTTCGTAGCGCTATATAAATGCTACATTTTTTTTATTATTAATTTGCAGACCGCATTGATTTTTTTTTACAAAACTACGAGAAAAGATGTTGTCACTCGGGTTTATATTTCACTTTTGCACTCAGTTTTGTAAAATCTGAAAATGGCATGCAAGGGCCCGAACAGCACGTAAGTGCTAACGCTGATGGCCATCTTGCATGCCATTACACCTCGCCTGTAAAATGAGCCCTGGGTTATGTACTCTAGCATCCTGCTGTCGCTGTACGTGATAATTGCTTGCAGGGGACCACCAGTGCTGGCACTCGCGTGCTGTGGGGTCCTCGTGTGTGATTTTAAATGGTCACGAGGCGCAGTGCGCATGGAAAGAGTAACAGTGAGGCACACTCGATTTTACTCCTGCACAGGGGCGTTGCTAGGGGGGGGGCTAAGGGAGCTATAGCCCCTGACCTTTTGGTTGTAGCCCCGGATAGAATCTCAGGAGCTACAGCCAGAAGACTAGCTAGCCCCCAGTCCCGACAGTTCCGGCATCAGCTTAGCCCCGGGTCTTTTCCAGACCTAGCAACTCCCCTGGCAGTTATCGGTCCTTCTCTTGAACTAGTTACGCTTTGCAGGTACCGTTTACTAATGGATTCCTATGGAATACTACTGGTTTTGAGCAGGTGCAACACGGATCCAGATTCCATTGGAACCCATTTGTTTGACACCTTCATAAAAATCTCATGCAAGACGGAGGAGACGGGTATTTTCTCTCCGCTCCGTGCCCCTCCTCCGCCTTGTGTGCGCACGAAAATGGGACAGAGCGACAAATAGAGAAATACATGCACCGTTCCTTGCACTCGCTGCTTTTTTTTTATTTTAATAATTTTTTTGAAATATATTAAACACTGATAATGTCATTGTTTGAACACATAGTGCAGTAATCCTTAGGTGAATCTGTTAACAAAGATAAGAAGAAAAAAAAGAAAATCTGAAGAACATATAGCAAGATACACTTCGAACACATTTTTTGTGCACTCACTTCTTGAACAGATGTAAACTCTTTGCATTGAAGCCCCTAAACGCATGCGTTTTTAGCGTAATTAATATGCCATTTGCGCTTTCCCTGACTCCAAATATGTCTCTATGTGAGTGCTCGCGCAGACACACAGACGTAATCCAATTTCTAAAAATAGATGCACTTATTTCTTTTCATATTTAAGGCATATAACGCTTGAACAATCACGGCTTCCTGGTGCAAAGACAGCATATTGCTGGCACAGTTCACTTAAATGATATAGGGCCGGCTCTGGGGCATGGTCTTTGAAAATGTTACCAGCCTCAGTCCCTGAAGTGCTGTAAACTACACTCACGTAATCATTCTTAACCAATGCATTCGCTTGTTCTAACTGTTGACTCACTTGTTGAGAAACATGTCTCCCTGTGTGTTTGCATGTAGCCCTTGAGAAAAGTCTGAAGCTTTTCTTGGCAGGAAACGCAGCATTTTTGGGGCGGTTGTGACGCCTGTAACGCTCCGTCTGAAGAGTTGTGCAAATGCGTTCCAACATGTCGGCTTTCGAAAGCAGAGAGGCGCCTTTTCGCCGAAGCACTGGAGGACGAATTGTGTGATGTTGCAAGCGGACGCAGCACGGTTTCCACATGCCACTGCTTCTGAGCCACCTTTGGGCTACAGAAACCTTTAACTTACTTACTAGTTCCGCACAATGTTTGCAAGCTTGCAGCACACATTTAAAAAGATAACGTGTGTCTTTTTTAAATAAAAATTCCGCACATACATTGTATGCATATCTTATTTTGTTATACTTATAAATATTCTCCATTAGCACCTTTTAAAACAGCATCAGATGTATGAAATTATCATAATTATGTGTGACAATATTTTCTGTTAAGTTTTGCACTTTCAATATTTGTTTTTAAAACAAAGATCCGCGGGATTCTTGTCAAAAAGTTCCAAAATAGACTTGATTGCAGGAAAAACATTCTCCAAATATGAAGTTCCTTCCTTCCTTCCTTCCTTCCTTCCTTCCTTCCTTCCTTCCTTCCTTCCTTCCTTCCTTCCTTCCTTCCTTCCTTCCTTCCTTCCTTCCTTCCTTCCTTCCTTCCTTCCTTCCTTCCTTCCTTCCTTCCTTCCTTCCTTCCTTCCTTCCTTCCTTCCTTCCTTCCTTCCTTCCTTCCTTCCTTCCTTCCCTTTCCTTCCTTCCTTCCCTTTCCTTCCTTCCTTCCCTTTCCTTCCTTTCCTTCCCCTAATCTGTAATTCTTTCCGGTACTCGCGTGCTTTGACGCATTGTTGGACCCATTCTGGAGTTGTGTTCTTCTTGGCCCAGGTCTCTGCTTCCTACTGACCTTGCGTAGAAGGAAGAGGTGTGATCTATTCACGGATAACAGCAGGGGATGCATGGCAGGCAGTACAGAGGCAGGTCTACCAGCACAGAAGGACAAGCAGGTGACCATGGGTGATCACAACCAGGCGTGCCTTCCTGGCCTCCCTGACCGGCTGATACTGACGACTTACTGGCTCTTCATGGAGAGCCTGAATTCCCCCCATCCAGGTACTCCAGGAAGACCACGAGCCAAGACACCATCCATACAGCCATACCCCCACAGCTGGAATTCCCATAGGCGCTCCACTTCTGTGCCACCAGTTCATTGCAAAATCATTCTTGCCTTTACGCATAGCATTACACATCCTACCTTTTCAAAAATACATATGGAGATCCAAGAAGCCGTTCTGCAACGGGTTGGGAACTATGTCCCCTGCCCACAGGACCGGTGTACAATCGATGATGCCATGTGAGACGTGGCTCCTGGATAAATGTCCTAGAAAGGCAAACAATATGGATAGGCACGCAACAACCACCTGAGTGCTCAATTTACACCTAGTCATCGCGCCTGTCCACAATAAAGACGGCCACCTCACACTTTGCACTTTCCCGACAAATTGTATTAATAGAAATCTTGCACATTGCTGATGGAGCATGACCATCCCCTCCTTGTGCCCATTGGCATACGATGGTCCTCAATGTAGATGGAAGGCAAACCTGGTGGCACTCTGGCAATGATTCTGGGTAACAGAGGAGATGCAACAATTTCCTTCCTCTGCTATGTCTTTAGGTCTTTCCCTTTTACTACTTCATTTTAGGGGACTCTGAATACCCACAAAAACCCTAGCTCATTAGAGCTGATTGGCAACCAGCAACTGGCACTCACCAGCAAAACAACACTGCACGCATCTTGAGTGGAGCATCTGTCTCCACAAGACAGAGTGGGGCCGTCCAACTCTCTCCAAGGCCTCCAGTGCATCACAATCATGAGTTGCCTGCTGCATAATGCTGCCCAAAGTCTCAAGGGTGCCTGCCTAAGTAAATGTGAATTCCATTCTTGCAGAGAGGGGATACGTGTAGGCCCGTCTTCCAGGTGCAACACATTGTAGGCACGGATAGGGACAGATGGGATGATGCCTGGATGCCTGGGAGGGAGAAGACGGGGCAGTGGAGGAGATGGTGCTACCATTTACGCTGTTGGTGGTAGGGAAGAAGAGGGGCTGCTCCTGTCACCCAAGTAACCCAGTCAAGATGGCATCCAGCAGAACCAAAGATAACAACCTCTCAGAAAGAAGAACCCCAATAAACAGTCCAACTTTCAACTAATTTCAACCAATAAGTGGGGACATGTTCAGCAACCTAGAAAAGAAACCACCACACCCAGATCCCCCCGTGACTGAGGCCCATCAGATATTTACAAACAAATATTCACCCATAAAACACCAGCCTTTGACACCCAGCTATTAATGAACCAATCCCTCCACATTGGAATCGTAACAAAAGTATACAAATGAGCAGCACACATCAAATCACTCTTACAAAACGAGATGGAAAAAAGGATGACGCTGCCAACGTCAGACCTATAATTGAACCTACCGTACCCGGACAAAATCTTGGTGGACCACATGTACAAAGAACTGCTGAACCATGTAGAAACAAACAGACCACTGGACCAATCTCAGGTTCGTTTCATACCCACGAGAGGAACCAAATCAGCTCTCCCTTCCAAATGGGATGACCTAAAGATTAATGCAGACAACCACACCCAATATGCTCTCATACTGCCAGACACATCAGCCGCTTTCGATACAATTAAACACTCACCACTAATCAAAAGACTGTAAGAATCTGTTATTCATAAATCTGCATTACAATGGCTGAAATCTTTCCTCACCGACAGAACTGATAGACCCTACCTACCAGTGTTCACATCGAGCACAACGTTCTTTATGTGCAGCATTCCACAACGGTCAATCCTCTACCCACTTCTCCTCAATATTTGCATGGACCCTAATGAAACTCATATAAACACATGGCTGCCTTCCTACAACTACACTGACAACACCATGCTTATCTTCAAGATGGCAAAAAACAACAACCCTGACAATGTCCCAAAAATTGTCTCGGAAGGATAGCTCAATGGCAACGTGCTTGCCTTGGAAGCAAGATGACACGGAGCAACATGGGTTCGATCCCCGGGTCCGCGCTTAGAAACCTCTGGGTATTAAGCGCGTTATAAATAACCTATCCTATCATATCCTATTATAAATGGCTCACTGACATAAACACCTGGATGGTAAATGACAATCTTAAACTAAACCGATGCAAAATGGAAATAATGAGAACCTCACGACACGACAACCTAACACAAACATCTCTTAACTGGCCCTCGAGGATGGGAACCCAACATGAATCCTCAATAGTGATTAAAAACCTGGGAATACTCATTGACAATGATCTTACCCTGGAACCACAGGTCAATGAAATAGTAAATACAATGTTTCTACCACCTTTGTCTAATAAGAGGGATCCTCCCTTACCTCAATTTCCCACACCAAACCACCGTTACCATTTCCTTGGTATTATCAAGAATAGATTACACAAGTAGATTCTACCTAGGAATTCCCAAACACCTCACAAAAAACTAGAAAGAATCCAAAACACAGTGGCAAGACTATTGCTGAGACTAAATGGAAGAGACAGATCATTACACAGCTAAGGAGTGGAATTCTTCCAAGCAGAAATCACCCAATACATAACCAAAAGAACCTTAAGATGTAGCACCAACCTCCAAATAGAAATAAACCACTATGATAAATGCAAAATCGGAGGAAATACCTTCTCCAATCTCATAGCGAAACATGGAGGCCACTTCAACCCATACAAGGCCTGGTTCTCTCTAGCTTGGACTATTGTAACAGCCTCTTTCTTAATCTACCTGCCTCTACTCTCCGCCCTCTGCAACTAATCCAGAACAGGACTGCAAGACTTGTCCTTGGCCTCAAGCCGTGGGATCGTATCTCTCCAGCTCTGATATCTCTTCACTGTCTCCCAGTGGATGCAAGGATTACATTCAAAACCCTCTGCATTGTCCACAAGGCTTTCTGGCGCCTGGGTCCAAAATACCTTCAGCTATCCCTCCGCAAATACCTCCCCTCTCGAGCTCTTTGCTCCTCTACCTCCAACTCACTCAGGGTCAGTCGTTTTTCTAAGAAACAAGCTGGGGGTAGATCTCTCTCTTCGGCTGGGGCCTCCCTCTGGAACAGCCTCCTGCCACTCTAAAACTTGAGGAGAACCATCTCCGGTTCCGGAAGCACTTCAAGACCTTCCTCTCTTCTTCCTACTTCGCTCCCCCTCTCCCCTGCTGATCTGTTCTCTCTTGGCACCATGCACCTGGCCACCCTCTGTCCTTTGGGCCCAGGTACCTGCTCATCCTGTCACCCTCCCGCACTGCCTCCGGGCCACTGCTTGCACTGGGGCCTGTATCTGTACCCATACAGCCCCCCCTTATTCTACCTGCACTTATCAGACCTACCCTGTCTGCTGCCTTAACCCTAGCACTTGCAAATTGCTGGCTGCATTACCACTGTTTGTTGCCTTTATTATTTATTTATTGTTATTTATCTTTTTCTCCTCTGCTTCGCACTTTCCACCTCTCCCCCTTCCATGCACTTTTCCCCTCCCCCCTCTCCCATGCACTTGCGCGTTCTCAATGTCACTGGGCCTAGCAAGATCGCTGTTTTGTTCTCCCCTGTTCCCCTCCCTTGCCTTGTCGCGCTCTGAAACACTTGTGTACGAGCGCGATAGAAATAAAATATCAATCAATCAATCAAGCACACCAGGAATCTGCGAGCCTATGCAAAGGCAAATGCCCTACAGTAAGAAAGCAATGGCATAACCGTAAAATATCCTGAGACCACTCAAAAACCATTAACCATTTCCTTTTCTCTCAAACACTCTTCACCCACCACACACTTACCGCACACACCCGGGTGACAAACCAACGTCCCTGCTAAAACACCCAACAACACACATCATTCTCAAATGAAATCTGAACCCCAAATAGCCCCCAACACCACCACCACTGGACACTGCCACTCGGACACAAACATCCACTGCACAAAGAAAAGCACTTCTAGAAAGCCAATATACACATACAGCAGTTATTCCTGGTTCTAAATGCACCAACAGATGAGCATAACACCTGTCTTGTCCCTCTCTTCCTCACCAACTAACCCACCCCACTTTCCCTTAAAGAGCCACAAGAGCGCCCCGGAGACCAGAGAAATGGCAGCAGTGAGCAGTATAAAACGTAAACTACCATAACATACCATGTGACTCATTAGAACTGACCCTCTGCTTGCTATAGAGCACATGTGGGAGAACATGTAAAGCCAAGCAGATCAGCCTGGAACGTAGAGTTTTTCCTGTGCATCTTCTGCAGCCATTCGTGCCTGATACTGGCCAGAAGCCGCCATTGGGCATGCTTCAGTGGAATCAATTGGATGTTTTGTATGTGTAGTTTCTGCCTTACCACATTCAGCATCAGCGAGAGGCTGTGCCACAGCAGCA
Organism: Ambystoma mexicanum; assembly: GCF_040938575.1. Classification (NCBI taxonomy): domain Eukaryota; kingdom Metazoa; phylum Chordata; class Amphibia; order Caudata; family Ambystomatidae; genus Ambystoma; species Ambystoma mexicanum. The sequence continues at coordinate 264,115,497 of NC_090922.1, forward strand.
GCCGCCTCCTTAGATGCCCCCACTGCCTCTTTAGGGGCACTGCTGAGCTCCAGCAGCATCACCTCCAGCATCAAATTTGCTGCCCACTTGCCTTCCTTCTAGCTGTGCCTGGCCAAACTGGGTAACAGCCAGCCCATCACTCGCTCCATTCTATTTTCGGTCAGCTCCCTGCACCCCCACATTCCGGTTGTTAAAAGCTTACAAAAGAAGCGCCACATTGAAAATTGAAGCAGAGTTGGTGGTTACACCTGCCAGTTGGGTGTCAGCTACAGCACGAACAAATGGGAGTTTCTCTTGCCTTACTGTCTTCTCAGGGCTGGCCTCCTGGTCAGGCATGTGTAATAAGGCCAAATTCATGACCCCCTGGAGGGCCAGGAGAAGCTTCCTGCTATGCGATGCACCCCCAGTGCCTTTCTCCCCTGCATGGCCTCTGTGCCCAAGCCAGACTGGGACTCAACAACAATTTAGAAGAGAGTTAAGCCTGAACGAATATGGAAACTGTGAGTGGTGGTCCATGGTCAACGAATGTAGACTAACCAGCAAATTTGCCTAAGTCCCACCAGCTAGGCCACGGGCAACCAGGTAAATGTCCATAGGCAAAGCCAAATGCTTTGTATTTTGTTTAGTCAACCCCTTTTTCCATATGCGCCACCTCTTAAGACCATTGGTGGAGGCATCGAGGAGGGGGGCGGGGGGCAACTCCCACTTGACAAAAGGAAGAATGGCCGCCCTGCCAAAGATTGCAATCAAACGCTTTGAATTTGCACAATTGCCAAGGATTATCTTTAACTGCTCAGTTACTTGTCCAATGCCAATGATTACCATCACATGCCCAGGAACTTGTCTCACTGCCTAGGATTGGCATCAAATTCCAAGGTACTTGCCCATTGACATGAATTGCCATTGTCTGCCCATTACATGCAACACTGCCAAGAACCACTATCAAATGTACAGGAACCGTCCCCATAGCAACAATCCTGGCAACATCTACCCAGATTTTGTGTTCCTCAATGCCAATTATTGCCATTGAGTTACTGAGAACTTGACCCATTACCAAAGGTTGCACTCAACATCCCAGCTACTTCTCCAATGCCAAGGACTGCCATGAAATACCCAGGCACTTCTGCCATTTCCAATGATCACCATTAAAACCTGAGATGCTTACCCCATTACTAAGTTTTCCATTGAGCCATATTTCCACAAATTGGGATGTCTCCTGCCTCATTGTCAAAGCTGACCATCAAATACCCATAGGTTTGCCACATTGCCATGGATTACCATTAGATAAACAAGAACAGAACAAATAGAAACAATAAATAATTAAAAATACTTAATGTCTTAACTTTGGTCATTTCCCCACTAAAAAGTGTTAGTATAGATAAAAAAAGAAGCACACCGAAAGAAAACCAGGAAACACATCAAAAAACGATAAATAAATAAATAAAAACAAAATACTATACAGTGCACCCAATAGTGTCCATAACACATACAACACAGCATTGGTGGCTCAGATGGAAACCTGGTGCCCAGTTGATTGAGGGGTTAACCAGTTAATGCAGAATTCACCAGAATCGACCCCTTGTCCTCAGTCTACTATGTTTAGCCAAGATTGGGTCCACGGGTTCCTGAATTCTTGAAAGGCCATTTATGTCACACACGTTTCCCCTTCACAGTGCGTTCGTACCAGTGATTCGAATCCCACTAAATGACAAGGAGCCGCTGAGTGTTGAGATGATAGACTGAGTCTTGGACGGTTGGCCTGGAGTGTATCAGAGATACCTGAAAGACTGAGGCGTAAACTGGAGATGTGAAGGAGGAGGTGGACAGAGGAGGCCTCGAAATTGTAGAGGAAATCGGAGGGAGTACGCAGGAGTTCGGGAGGAGGAAGGAGCAGATTGGCAAAGATCAAGAGGAGGCAAGTGGGTTGTTTGGCAGAGAATATCAGAAGTTGGATGGGAATAATTCAGAAGGGGCTGTTGGAGACTGTAGGAGGACTGTGGAAGATATCAGGAGGTTTGAGGAAGTTGTGAGGAGGAGGCAAGAGACCTTCCCTATCTTAGCACAAAGAACTGAGAAAAAAGTTGCATGTGATAGAGAAAGATGAAAGTGGTAAGAAGTCATGAAGAGGAAAAGAGAAAACAGAAGTTGGAACAATTCAAGGAGGGACAGAATATGAATGTTAAGGGGGGACTGTTGACCCTAGGTATAGGTTAGAAGCTGGCAGATGAACAAGCACATGGCAGGGAGATTACACCGGCTCAGAGAGGCGGAGGGGGAAGCCAAGGAAGGCACAGAAAGAGCAGGAGACCATCCTCAATGGCTCTGAGAAATGCCAAGGGATAGCAAAGCCAGGAAGTTGAAACACCCAAGCAAATGCTGGACATCTTCATGGCAGAGAAACATCAACGTCTCACTCCTCGAGGAAGCACAACAAAATGTGCAGGCCAGGGGCAGTCCTACCTGCCTACATTAAAAGAAGGGTGTGTGAACCAACCAGAGCTGGTACCGAAATGAAAAGAAGGGTACAGACCCTCTTGGGAACCCCGAGAAATAAACTTTGGGGAAATTAGGGAGTTACGGTGCTATACTTATTAGAGACTCTTTTGATGAACACTTTATTTTCCTTAAGGACACTTCATTTTTTGTCAAACTCCTGAGAAACCACCCAGACCCTGGAGAAGGACCATCTGTTCTTTTTCTTTAAAGAAATCCAAAAAAAAACACTTGACAAACAATGCTTGTTTTCTGGTTGGTCTGTTGATTCTGTCACCTTGGTGACAGTGTATTGATTCAGATGAAGTGAGGTATTGTTCCACAAGCCTAAAATACATCCTCATGAGCAAACCTCAAATGTAGCCAAAGGAAATATTAACACGGGTTGACAAAGTCAATACATTGAGGTGAGAAAGACAATACATTCATGTTTTATTTCATTGGCATTGTGAAAGCATTTGACAGGCCTCATCATCACACCCACCATAAAAGCTTTATAACACAACATAACATATCCCCAAATAAATCCGCAGTTGTGAGAAAATCGCATGGTATGCCTAAGTACTTACATCCTTGCATATATGTACAGAGAATTTTCATTAAAAGTCTAGGTACATTGCCAAAGGCTTTGCCACTCACACAGGCTATGAAATCAAATACCCTGGTACTCAAACCATTTCTCAGGTATTGCCATCATTTACTCATGTGCTCACTTAATGTTACCAGTACTGCAGTCAGATTCAGATCAATTGGCCTCATTCCGAATATGCCGGTATCCCGGCGGTAGAGCCGCCAGGATACCAGCATCTGGTACTTACCTTTACCGGCACTCGGGCCGCCGGATTTCAAGTGTCAGTGGGACGGTGTAAATCCCCATTCATGGAGTCCCATAGGGCTCCATGAGGGGATTTGCTATCATTACCGCCACCAGCAATGCCGGGGGAGGTAATTAGTGCTATTATTGCCGGTAGGCCATCTGGGTTACCTCCAGATTTTAGCTGGAGGTAAGCCAAGGTGCCCCACCGGTAAACCCGTAGTAGGGCAGTCCAGTAAAGTGCTGGTATCCGTGGATATCGGCACTTTTTACTGCACCACCTGACTCTGAATGAGGCCCATTGTACGGTATTCCCATCAAATGCTCAGTTATTCACACTTTTGCCAGAGAGTGCCAAATGAAAATTGAATGAGGGAGATGAGGGGCACGGATCCACACCCTTATCTTCTTTGAGCATTCTCCCAACATGTATTCAATCTCGGATTCCTGCTAAGGTTTGATCATCAGAAACAGGAAGTCTCAATTTGCTAACTTTCACCACAGCGTGGTTCTGTTCACTTTGTCAATGGTAATAACAAGACTGGTGAATCTGCAACTGCACATACCTACACCACCTTCCTTAATGCCAAAAATGCCTGAGTCAAACATCGAGGAGCCGCAGGAGTGTAAGCAACAATCCTGTTGGAGTCAATGGAATCAAACACAGCAATGCTTTTTCCAGCAGGATTAAGAAGAGCAATTAATATATCATTTTAGTTACCTATTGTCCCCCTTTTAGAATTATAACCACACTGCCCCGCTTATAGAAGGCTGGAACTGCTCAATGAGAAGGATTTATTAAAAAACAGGCGTTATTACTGGATCCAACTAGTAAGTGGAGGATTTGAACACTTTGGGTTGGAAGGCAACTGTACCCCCTGCATGGTAACATTTAATGGCCTTAATAAATAATGGCATACGCCTTCATATCAACACAGGGCAGAGGTCTTTCTTCCTCTTTCATGCTTCATTTTCAGGACCCCAAAGAGATGGCAAATTCTCTTGTCTGTCTTATTTAAGGCAAACAAACCCTTTTTAATTTCTCTCTTCCCCACAAGGTCAGGGGATGACCACAACTATGAATATATAAAGGAGACCGATTCAACATTTTCAAATAAACTGATCTTTGGCAAATAGTCTGATGTGACCAATCCTCCCTGTACCTTTAGTCTTGAAAATATAGACCAGGTACACGATACTTATTCACAATGTCAAAACAAAATTAGTTTAATAAAGTTTTATAAAAAGTTAAAAATCTCATAAAAGTATGTTATACATGAATATGACCCAACATAACAAACCATGGTAGATAAAAGCAATACAATCACAATTTTCACATGTATAACCACATACAGTAATACAACATAATACAAAAAACACACACAAATGGTTTTTACAATTTTTCCAAAGCTGAGTAATTCAACTCAAGCTAACAACCATCCCGACATGTTTCAGTTCTTAGTAGCATTAATTGCATGAACTTTCTTCAGGGGAAGTACTCAATTTTCTTATTCTCCACCCTGTAATCCAGGGCCACACATGGAGCTTTCAATAGTACTCCTACAATCAAAAATATAAAGAAAAGAGGGGGGAACAATCTGTCACTACATGTCACCATCAAACTTCTTTGAAAGTCAGAAAAGGCTTGAAAACATAGCTTAATGTCCCAGACTGCATGCTGATAATTTGCAATGTACTGGGTAGGGTCCAAGGTTGCTGTCAACCTGCCCCACAACTCTACAAAAACACTACATACCTCTTAGTAGGATTTAGTAGTACTGGAGTGGCAATACACCCATAAGTAGCCATAGATTTCAAATATCAAGTCTTAGAAATTTTCTTTCTGGCTCCTAAGTAGCCATGGTCCTGATCAGTGCTGCAGAGGACAACAACAACAACGACAACCCATAATCCTGTGTCAGTGCGGGGTCGCATACACACGGTTACTTGTACCGCCACCAAAAACACCACTAACACCAATCGTGATTCTCTTAATCTAGTGTGCATCAAACCATATGTGAAGGTTAGGCATAACCTTCACCCTAGTTACCAACACCCAGTTTCACTGAGTAAACTAAAAATAGGCAATGTGGTGCAAAACTATTTTCCCATCACCACAGCAACGTTTTTCAAAGATACCTCCTATTCAATAATCTGTGTGCTCGCAAGGCTTAATTGTGGTCCTCTCTATAGATCCAACGAGCGTTCACTGGGACTCCGCACCTCCAAAATTCAGGTATCTGAATCAGGGTAAACATAAGTAGCCACGCAATTACCTTCAATCACATTATTTAAACAAAACAACATGTTCATGTATCACTCGTGTAACCCTAAAATGCAAAAGTAGTTTGTCAATCTACCTTTTTAATAGCTCGGAACTCTAAAGCATCTGTTCCCAGATATCTCCGCGGTGGACGGCGGCCTGCACTGTGGTCCTCCATGAAAGTAGAGAGAGGTCTGCGCTGTTTCCCATGCACTCGCACAACTGGAATGATAATATTGCAGATCTGCATACCCAAAGTTGGAAAAATAAAGAAGAGACCTGGGCCACCATCAATTGCTAAATGATGAAACCACAATTATTAAGATCCACACAGTCATAAACAAAGATAGGCGCCTCCGCAGTAAAGTATCCATATGTTCGCCAGTATGAAACAGGGGATGGAAAAAATAACACAGGGGATGGAAAAAATAACAGGGACCCCCACCACATTGCTGAAAATAGTAGAAGGCTCTGGATTTCATGTTAAAGAATATACAGATTCATTGAATTTAATTTTCACCCCATCAATCAATTGGACCAAACTATGATATATGTACAAACAGATGTGTCATATTTCACCAGTATATCAGTTTCTAGACCAAAGAATCCTAAAAATGCCCTTCAGTCATATATTCAAAACAGTCCGGAATACTGATAATACCTTTTTAATGGGGGCACAAGGAAATTACTCGATGCAATCACAGTATTCTATTATCAGCACGTATTACATTAATCATGCGTGTGCTGCCAATCTATTGTCTCGTTGAGGCCAATAATGTGATTTTGACATTTGTTGTATAAAAAACCAAACAGTTATGGCACCGATGGTGAAACATTTTTTACAAATGAAACACTCCCATGAAGATTTCAAGTGGGTGATTTTGAAGAAGATTGTGGGTAAGGATAAATCAAACAGATCGAAAATTACACGTACCCCACTCGCATAGGGCCTATCGCGTGTGAAACTTCCTGCGAACCCCAGTAATACACGTACCCCACTCCAACAGGGCCAATCGCGTGTGAAACTTCCCGCGCACCCCAGTAATACACGTTCCCTGCTTGCCGTGTGCTGTGTGGCGGCCATGTATACTGGTACAGGGTTAGCGCAGCCCTTTGCGCTGGATTTGGGATTTTGATGGCTTTTCCTTGCGCGAGGGGCGTTCTTTGGGGCGTAACTGGCGCTGCTGCAGGGTTGCTGCGCCACTTTGCGCCACAGCTGGTTTTGGTAGATAAAATCCATGAATACGCTGTGCGCGGAAATGGATTTTATCGCACGCAGCTGGCGCAGAGATTCGCACGCGCACACTGTGCGCCAGCCACGTGTGCCACTTGTGCGCTAAATTCTATGAATTACCCCCTAAGTGGTATTATTGTTATCGTCATTGCGAGTATTAGAATAGAAAACAGAAATATGAAATGGCAGAAATTAGGACTCAGGCCCGCAGATTTGGTAATGTAGAGAATAGGAAGGAGCAGTGGATTTCTGCTCCAAGGGCAAGAAGATGGCTAACTTGCTTCTGATTTGATAGATGATCTAGAGGGAAACCGCGGAAGGCTAGCCTCCAGCCGTCCACACAGATGTGGAAGAATCATGGGCACGTTCAAATTCTTCAGCCAACAATATGCTCGAGCTGTGGTCTTCAAACTATGAGGCTGGTCCTCCTAGGGCCACGGGGGCAGAGAATGTCAAGGGGGAGGGGGCGTGAGACTCTTTAAAATGGGATTATGGTGATTGTTTTGGAAACAATATTTTAACTGAAAGGGGGATCAGTACAAAAATTGAAGACCACTGTACTAAGTATGTTCTAGAGCAAATTTTCCTTATCAAGAGGTTTTTGGCAAAGAGAACTAGACCTATTTAATTGCGCTCCAATTGGGATTAGGGGGAAGGAAAACATCCGATAAATGCCTGTTCTGGGTAAGGCACACACCCGTAGACTATGAACTACAGTTCTAGAACAATTGTTTTCAAATAGGTCTGGAGAAGAATATGCCATCAAATATATTGGTATCAATTGTATTTTTACTTTCTATTTTTCAGCCCTGTTACTGTATTTTTTTCTCTTTTTGTATATCCCCAGAAATCACCAGTTCATCTACCGGCAACAGTATTTTGCACTGGAGTAGAGATTGGGACCCTGATCTGGACTGAAATGTTACCCCTCGCCTAGACGTGTCATGGGTGGCCCCATTGACGAAAAAGCAATATGAGAGAATTAGCTATATTTGACCGCTTATGCCCTTGTTGTATAAGTGCTTTGTGGCCTCATAATACAGAGCTTTATTTTATATGTAAATTCTAAGTATGAATTGTGTTTTGTGAAATGTTATCGGTGTAAAGCATTAAATAATCTATTCTGAACTGAATTTATTCCAAGGGTGTGCTTCACTGGTGAGCCTTTCATCCACATGTGGTGTGCGCACACACACACAAGCACACACGCAGATCATCACCACATCATGCACAGAAGTACTTTTTCTTTTAACTTACTTTTTCATACAGTGGGATTGTCGTCTTTCCCTGCAAAATCCAGGCCTCCAGTCAATTTGCCAGCAGCACATCTGACACTTCAAGCTGGCTACGGCCATGTTGCAGAAGCTTGGGGGATGCCACGTAGTCTGTGGCTGGCTCGCTGGCTGATAAGGAAGCTTGGGCATGGGGCCTGAGAAGTTGAAAGGGATGCAGGGACTAGGAGGCAGCCTCTGGTGGGGCGAAGGAAAGGGGGTGGCAACTGGGTAAGGTGAAATCGAACAAGAAGGAACCAGTTCAGGGGAGGCGAGATGCGGAATCAGGGGGAAAAGAAAGAACAGTCACTGGAGGCAGAGACCAGGGGAAGGACTGCGGCGCATGTGCTTCTCCACACGCAGGCTCAAAGCAGCAAGGAGCATCCATCTTGGGAAGAGCAGCAACAACAACACCTTTGAAAATCGTTATTGCTGATTGGCAAACTGAAAACAAAACCACCCCTCATTGGTTTATTCGGCAGAAAACCCCAGCATTAACGTGTGGTTGCCCATTTTATATGACAAGCATTGCCGATTGCCCGTTGCTAAGTCAACCACATTTCCTGTCTTCACAACATCCCTTCTCTTTCTCATCTGTAGCAATAGTTTCGGTTTTATGGTGGTGCTAAAGAGTCACGAAATGTGCCAAACCAATGACTGTTCAAGAAATGTACAATCCTGACAGCTGTGGAAGTAGAGCCCAATGAAAGAGACGTTCCTTTAATTAAACTGTTTTCTGTTTTAAGAAGTTACATTCGCCAGGACCATATCCCGCTCCACCAATCAGGTCACTTCTACTGTGGTCTAGTGGCTTTTCAGGGGCATCCCAATTTGCTGAACAGTGGATGAATCCGGCCCCAGTGAGACGAATGTCACAAATGATGGCACATTTGAGCCCAAGCCTGCCAGGTAGGAGATATTAAACACGTACACCTTGATACTTTGGTCTTTCTACATTTTGCATTGTCGTTTACTCTACATAAAGATGCACTTTTTTATTAAGAGCTAACTTGCGTGTCACTCTCCCCTCCTGAGAGCTTCCCCTTGATTGCTCAGCTGTTGCTACCAGTAAAACACGCCCACCAAGCTCTGCCCCTCCTGTATAAGTAGCACACGCAGACCCACCACACTTATGCTCTGTGGGAAAACCGTGTGACGTGTCCTGATACACGCAATACTGCTTTCGAAAGGACTCAATTGATGACATGAACACATTAAAAAAAAAATGGAGAAGAAACTAAAAGATGGTTTGTGAGGCAGTTTGGGTTAAGCTTGGACGGAATTCACCCGGGATTGGCGATGGAAAAGGAAGTTGCTGTTGGGCCCTATCTACAATGGAGCTTATTTTTGCTCCAGAGTGCAATTTTTAAGGTGGGGGGCCATTGCATGTAGACATACACTTGCAGGTTATAAATGCCATATCATATCATACACATAGGCAGCTCCCCACTGCCAAATGTTTGTCAATTGCGGAGCGCAAATTTACAATTGAACAGTGCCTGCTATCCGCTCATGGTAGTCAGTGTTACATTGTAATTGTAGATGCTGCCTGCCATGCGCGGTTGGTAAGCAGCGTTTAAGTTTATAAACTGCCATGGGGTTGCCAATTACAATGAAACGCTTCGTGCCATGCGTCAACGCTGCCTGTGAGCACGGCAGGCAGTGTGTACAATGGACCCCTATGGAGTACGCCGGCTTTATGCTGAGCATAAAGCTGGCCGTCTCCACAGGGAACCCCACCATTTGCACCAGCGTGAAAATGCATGCCGGCGCAAATGTTGGGGGTTTGTATGGCGGAAAGGAAGGGAGTTGGTGGGTACACACGTTGCGTTCTGCCCGTCCTCAATGCCACACAAATGGCTTCCACGCCTTCCATTAACATTACAACCCTGTTTAAAAATGAGCTCCAGTCCTGTGCACAGTATTAAAAAAAAATATGCTGCAAAGCACGAGACAGGTGGCGGCCCCCTGAGAACTACTGGGAACTTAAGCAGAGGGGAAAGAGGGATGTGGTATGGGGTCCCTGGGATGACTGGAAAGGGTGGGGCAGCTGCATTCCTTGGGGTGAGGGGAGGAGGGCTGTGGCACACACAGAGGATTCTGCCAGCAGCTGCACAGCGGAGTGTTGGGACTGTAATGCCTGCTATAAAAACAGAACGCAAGTGCCAAAGGTTGCCTCGCCTAGGGTAGGGCCCCAGCTCCGATTAGCATTGCTCAGGGAGTGGCCCACAAAGAGAGCAGCAGAACAATGTGCATTGCAGGGAGAAACACGACACATGCAAAGCAGCTCAATGCCATGTACAGTAGCACAACTACACTGCATTTTCTGGAAAATGTCTGCTCCTACTATTGTCCCAACCAAGGCACAGTCTCTCCGTACAGGTATATTTAGACGTGTTTTTTTTTAATCACTCTGCCGCTATAGGTTTGAATGAAGCGATGAAAGAACCCACCTTCTCCCCGGGGCTGTGCCGTAAATAGCACCACGCGTGTCTCATTTCGTTTCCCCACAGTCCTGCTCCAGAGCAAGCATGCCTTTTTGGCAGGCTTCTTAATTGAAAACTTTTATTCGGAGATGTTCAGTGTTTGAATGTTAAAATAGCGTAGAACAAAGTGTTACAGCTCCAGCAAGGAAGGGAGTTTCATAATCCATGTGCTTGAGGCCTTGTGGGTGGCAGTGCTCTGATCAGAGGCATTTTAATAAACCCGACTCACTTCCTACCTCGTGTGGCATAGTTTCACCAAAATCACAAAGGGAGTGAGATCGGTGTTGTATACTAACTGATAGCAACAGGTTTCCTTTGTGCTTCTTTTGTAATAACAGGCATAATTAGTAAATTAGTGTCCACCGAGTGCCTATGGCCTGTAAGTGTAAAGCAGGCAGTTCCTGCGTCCTTTGGGTTGCCTTCCAGGCTCTGTGGCAGTCTGTGTGTCCTTTGAAGGAGCGGAGTGCTGGGAGTCACCAGCTCCGTGTAACTGGCTGCTTCATAATCCCCTTTGTCGCTTTTTGCAGGCTAAATCTCCTGCCGCACGAGGTCTCGTAAGACTACGGCACTGCCGAGATCCCATAAGCTCTCTACATACCTCTCTTTAGGAAACAACAATGTATATTCCATAATAAAGTCATCATACTTCACCGTCTTCTGTGATCTCTTCTAGGACGACCCTCTTTGGTCCAGGCTACATCCCTCTTTGGTCCAGGCTACGTCCCTCTTTGGTCCAGGCTACGTCCCTCTTTGGTCCAGGCTACGTCCGGTGCTTGTATTGTTTCACAAGACACTTCCAGCGACCTCACGTTCTGCCTTGTTTTGTATGACCACTTCCGCTGATGCTTCTTGCTCTTGTTCTTTCCTTGCATCATGATCTTTGCGGTTTTCCAGGATGAGTCGCATCTTGCGTTTCCTCGGCGGTCCATTGCTTCTTAAACATTGCCACACGTTCCATGTTCCACATGCAGCCATCTTCTGTGTGGACGTGATTTGTTTCTCTGTGTGTAACATTTATGGGGTTGCTGAACTTCGACCCATTCGTTTGATCCTTATATGGTAGGTGAATTTTGATCCAGTCTCCTTCCCTGACATCACAACCCTGGGTTGCTTTCTACGGTCACCCCATTTTTTAATTTGTGCTTTGTTACTCTCCAACATCCAAGCAACCTCTTCCATGCTTACTTCATCATCTTTGTTTACCTTTGTTAACCAAGGCGGTACCAGTGTGGATGGTGCTCTTCTCCCCCAGCATGCTAAAGGGCGATACTTGGGTGACACCATTTGGGGTTAATCTGTGGGATGCTACGGCTTCCTTGACGGTTTTCAGGGGATCCATTCCTGAGGCTGTTGCTAACTGGATTGCCCCCATGATAACCTGTTGGCCTTCTCAACCCGTCCATTCGTCTGGGGGTGGTAAAACGCGGTCTTCCTTTGCCTTATGTTGTGTCTTTGCATAAATGGTTCCATCTCTCATGAGACTAGTTGAACTCTGTTGTCGGTTACAATGGGCCTCATTACGAGTCCGGTTAACGCCAGACTCGTATTACCATTCCACCTCCGTGATTCCTGGAATTACCGGGGCATCACAACCCCGGTTTTCCCGGAATCACGGAGGCGGAATGGTGTAAATCCCCATTCCCATTGAGTCCTATGGGACTCAATGAGAATCGGGATCATGGAAACACCGGCAGCATCTTGTAATGCTGCCGGTGTTTCCTCGTCCGCCTGCAGGCGGGCGGTGTTAAACCTGCCAGGTCAGACCTGGCGGGAACATCACCTCCCGCCTGCAGGGGTCGGGATCAGGCGGTCCGGAAACAACGGTGGCGGCGGGTTTACCGCCACCGTTATTTCCGGACCGCCACGGTCGTAATGAGGCCCAATGTCTTTTGGGAGACCTTCTCTCTGAAAGATGGACATGAGAACTTCTACAATGCTTGCGGTAGTGACATTGGGAACAAATTCCGCCTCTACCCATTTTGACAAATAGTCTACCATTACTATTCCATACCGATGCTCAGGAGCCATCGCTTCTAACTGACCGATGAAATCCAATCCTACCTTGTGCCAGACTGCTTCGGGGATCTCTGAGAGAATCAATGTGGCCTGCCTGGTCTTCAAGTGTCTATCACTGTTCCTGCATTCAGGGCATCTCTCAATCTTGGAACAAATGTCCTGATCCATCGCTGGCCACCAGTATGCTTCGCTTACTCGCCGGCGCGTCATGGAGTTCTCCAAATGCCTTGAGTGGGCTCTACACAGGATAACCCTTCTCATTCCCATAGGGGGTATTACTTGGTCACCCATGAGAATCAGTCATTCCTCTGATATTTCTTCTGCCACCTTCCAGTAGGTCCTCATGCCTTCTGGAATGGCTCTTTCTTCTGGCCACACACTCCTTACCTATTCTCTGACCCTCTCCATGGTCGGGTCTTAACTGTCCTCCATGTTCCAGTGACCTTCACTCATCTCAAGAAACTCTGGACATCTCAGGTCTTGGATGGATGCAATGGTACACTCGCCTTGGAGGAATGTGGTGGATCTCTCTTTGTTACTGGGGAGCCTGGACATAAAGTCCGCTTGGGCATTGTTCCAGTGGCTATGTGGGTTATTTATTTTATTTATTTATTTGCATTTTTAAAGTGCTCACACAGCCCGCGGGCATCGAGGCGCTGTTACAGGAATTGTTTTTTGTTGTTGTGTTAGTTGCGTATTTATAACGCGCTTAAACACCCAGAGGTTTCTAAGCGCGGACCCGGGGATCGAACCAGTGTTGCTTCATGTCGTCTTGCTTCCAAGGCGCACACGTTGCCGCTGAGCTACCCTCCTGGAACTCAATCGTATACTCCTGAAGTGTTGCCGCAATGCGCGCTAGGCGGGTTATGGACAACTTCATTCCTTCTGGACTGAGCATGTGGATAAGGGGCTTATGGTCAGTAACCAATTTGAATTTGGTGCCCTATATGTAAGTCCTGAAATGTTCTACCGCCCAGGCAGAGGCTAGCATCTCCTTTTCCTTTTCAACGGTGGAGTAGTTCCTCTCAGCTTTGGATAGGGCTTTGGAGGCAAATGCTACCACAAGTTCAGTATCACCTTTTCTCTGGGTGAGCACAGAGCATAGTCCACACGCGCTGGCATCCGTGGTGATGACTGTGTCCCATGCAGGATTGAATGGCTGTAGGCAGGGTGCTTCTACTATCATTCCTTTTATGATTTCCACGGCCTCCTTCTCGGCTTCAGACCAGGTGAGCTCTGCTCCCTTCTTCAGCAGGTCTCTCAGTTCTGTAATTACTTCCTAAAGGTTTGGTTGAACTTGGCATAGTATTCCGTAAGTCCCAGAAATGTTCTTACTTTGTCTTTACTGGGAGGCTCTGGAGCCTTGACAATGGCCTGCACCAGGTTTTGTTTAGGGCTGATTCCTATGGTGGATATCTTGTACCCCAGGTATTCTACTTCTTGTGCTTCCAAGACGCACTTTTCATTTCTTAGCTTCAACCCTGCATTCTGTAATCAGGTGAGCACTTTTCTCAATGTGGCATCATGTGTGTCCTCATCGTTGGCGTACACCAGTATGTCATCCTGGAAGTAGGAGAGATTACCTATATCTTGCAGTAGTGAGTCCATCATATGCTGGAATGATGAGGCTGCTGATGATAGGCCGAAAGGCATCTTGGTTAACTGGTACATCCCAAACGGGGTGATGAATGCTGTGAGGGGCCTGAAGCCTTTGTGGAGATGGATCTGATGATACGCATTCCTCATGTTCAGTTTTGAAAACACTTTAGCCTCTTTCATCTTGAGGATACGTTTATTTATTCTGGGGAGGGGGTCGCTGTCCACAATAACCTCCAGGTTGAGGATGCAGAGGTCAATGCATACTCTCAAGTCTTCTGAGTATTGTTTTTTAATCAGCACAACCGGGCTCAACCACTCAGAGGCTTCCACTCTCTTCACCATCTTGCTCAGTTGATTATTTAGTGTATCTGATGTAAAGCAGCCTCGGTACACTTTGCAGGTCAAACATTTAAGGTTTATTCTTAGTTATATCACAATCTTACAACAGAGGACACCTGGGCAACACCACTGGGTCCCATCACCCAGGTAGGCCCGGCTCCAACTGACCTAAGCTAGAACCTTCTTGCACACTCACAGGACAACATTCTACAACAGGACTCCAACATTCTAACAGCTCATGCATTCACAGATAAGCACTTTACAAAAGTATCCCTGGCGGTCGCTGGTTTCGCCCGCACCTTGTGCTTCGCAGGGTACAGCGTTGGCCTTGAGTATTATTCTGTGAACAAAGTTCTTGATTTTCCCTTGTCCCTCCGAATAAAATCTGATGAACTGTTCTTTCACCACCGGCACGCCTCCTGTTTTGACTGGCAATACATGATCCTCCGTTCTGGGATCAAGTTTGATCTTGAGTTTTGCTTGGTCGTCCCATCCCAGGACGGCTTGGCCTTCTCTGCACAAGTATACTCTTGTCGTGATCTCTCTTCCTTTGAACTCCACAACACCTTTTATGTACCCTACCAGGTTCACTGACACACCTCCAAACACACTGGGCTAATGGCATGTGTTAAGTACTTCCACTCTGTTGGGTCCCATCATTTCTTTGTACGTGTGTAAGGGTAAGAAGTCAAATCTAAGCCTGAGTCTGCCATCACTCTTGTCTCCATGCCATTTGCCCTGATACTGCAGCGGGGCTTCTCCCTTCTGGCTCTTGAACTGTTCACCATCAACACCATGGGTCTCCCTTCTTCTGACAAAGAATCAGCTTCCACGTTGTGTCCTGCATTTACGGTTGTCACTTTTTTGTTGCAACACCTGCAGACCAACGCAAAGTGTCCTATTTTCTTGCATACACTCTTTGGGCCTCATTACGACCCAGGCGGTAAGTTACCGCCTGGGCCGTGACTTTACCACCATGGCGTAAACTACGTTTACGCCATGGTGGTTGGCGGACTTACCGCCCCATTCCGAGGTCGGCGGGGCGGTAATTCCCCAATCCCCATTTACCCTTCCCCATTCCCATTTTTGCCCCATAGGGCATAATGGGAGTGGGGAAGGCGTTAATTACGCCACCGTAAATTACGGTGGCGTAATTAACTCCATGGTACCTTAGCGCCATGGATTTTAACACCTGCTAAAAGCAGGTGTTAAAAGCGCCATGGCGCTAAGGGACCTCGTAGTTGGCGGTAAGGGGTCGGCGCAGCTAACGCTGGCGTTAACCCCTTACCGCCAGGGTCGTAATGAGGCCCTTTGTCCCTTGCTGGACATTCTCTGTCGTTGGCTAGGTGTTTGGTGCTGGTGCACCTTAGGCACTTTAGCAGCTCCTTTCTTCCTATGCAGCACTGTGTTTTCCTTGCTGGAAAACCGCTTCACAATTCTTCTCACAGCCTCCTTGTACACATCGTCATTCTCACCACCTACTTCGTAAGGCCTGTGAAACATGTTGCCCTTCTGCTCCGAGGGCATTCAATAACATTGCTCTGTGCCTCGCAGCGGTATACCCCACGCCTCGCAGTGCCTCCACATATGTCTTGAATAGGGGTTCCCATTGTGACAATGGGATTGCAGGCCTACCTGGTGTTTGCATAAATGGTGGGGGAGGAGTTGCTCCTTGCATGATGATGTGCAAGTGTCAGAATCCCGTCCTCGTCGCCAAAATTGTTGTATAGTGATCAGGGACACACTAACTGGTAGCAACAAGCTTCTTTTATTCTTCTTTTGTAATAACAGACATAATTAGTAAATGAGTCCACGGAGTGTCTATGGCCTGCAAGTGTAAAGCAGACAATGCCTGGGGCCTCAGGTTTGCCTTCCAGTCTCTGTGGCAGTCTGTGTGTCCTACGAAGGAGAGGAGTGCCGGGAGCCACCTGCTCTGTGTAACTGGCCACTTCGTAATCCCCTTCGCCGCTTTTCGCGGGTTTATTCTCCTTTTGCGCAAGATTTTGCGAGACTACGGTGGTGCCAAGATCTCGTGAGCATTCTAAAACCGGCATTAAACTTGGTCGTCAATAGAACAGAGCTCTCAAGTTTCCCGTGGCAATGCATGAGAAGAACATTCAGTCCTGTTTTTTCCCTTTGGATCCTGGGACTTGTTTTCTTCTCCCAAATTCCAAGCAAAAACAAGCCTGATGCCCTCTCACGCATAGCCACAGGAAACTTGAAAGCTCCATGCTCTTCTCTGAGTCTCCAGGAAAGAGCATAGTGTCTCCAGGATTTCTGGGCATCTCAGTAACTCCGCTCACACCTCCTTGTGGCTGGCTACAAAATTGCCATTAGTGACCAATTACAGGCGTTATGGGCAAAGACACAGTATTGAGCAAAACTCCCATCCATATCTTGCACTACGTCACCACACTGTGAGGTGTTTAGGTTTCCCCCCCAACATGTGGGTGGGGTGGGTGGGCGGAGTCTCACGCTGGTGTGGGCGTGGCATCCGGTGACATAGATTTTCCAGGTTTTCGTCTTTTAAATGTTGGCAGATCTGCACAGGTGGTTACCATAGCATATTATCTTTAACTCGATTACTGTATGTTATGTTTATGCAAACATTTTGTTATTTTTTTGTCCTTTGTATGGACATATTTATTAAGCATATAAACAATACAATCAAAGATTCAACACTTTAAACAGTGAAAAAATGCTTTGCACCACAGCATGCTAACCAACAGTGAATGATGAAAGGGACAAACACTCAACTAAAACCAGCAACGGCTGAAATCAAACTTACTTCAAACAGTTCAGTAGTCTGGTTGGCTAAAACACAGTGGTTGTAGAGGACTCTTTAACTCCAATGTTACACAGGAAGTTGTTAAAGTGTACATTTGAACTACAATCAAGAAATATGTGCTCTTTTAAGCAATACATTTAAAAATACTGTGCTCTAGACCGCTAATGCCTTCAGGGTCACAATTATGCTCATGGACTCCTTGGAAGGATTTGACACAGCCACTTGGGAAGGTGAGTGCTTTGGTGCACATGTACAGTCTATGGAGAGCAGACATACACTGTCCCCAGAGGAATGTCTATGGCAAACACACGTGGACAAGGCCATTTAATCCTAGCCATTGGA